>NC_135315.1:22755333-23355333 GCF_048772815.1 Callospermophilus lateralis | reverse complement strand
CCAGCCTAAAAGCTCTTGTATGCACAGACCATAGTTCCTAATTCATTGCAAAATATTGTAGATAGGTGCTCAAACAGTAATTGATAAAATAATAACCAATGGGTAAACTGGCTTGGTGGTGCACCCCTATAATCCTAGTAACTCAGGAGGCTGAGGCAGGAGGATCACAAATTGGAGGTCAGCTTCAGTAATTATTCCAGATCCAGTCTCAAAATAAAACATAATAAAGGCTGGGGATGTATCTCTGTGGTAAAGTGCCGCTAGGTTCAATACCCAGAACCAAACCAAACCAAACCAAAACTACAAACAACAACAAACCCAGAAAGTAAGTGTGGAATATGTTTGCTTTGACAACTGAATTTTTCAGGATGATCCCCAAATCTTGACTCCTTTAAGAACTGAATGTGAGAAGTACGACCATAGTGGTTAAGAACATGGATTCTGGAGTTAGACTGTTTGGATTTGAACTTCAGTTCTGCCAGTTTTTAGCTGTCTTAACAGTAAATAAATTACTTAATTCCTCTGTGATTCAACCATATAATGCAAAATGGGAATATTGTTCTTATTTGGTGAAGATTGAGTTAAAGGATGTAAAATGCTTAGAAAATTGTCAGGCAGCTGGTAAGTGATTTAAGTATCAACTATTATTAAATTTGTTAATATTAAGCCTGTGACTTTTCTGAAATGACAAATCAAAAATGTCTTGGGTATCTTTTGCCTTAGTAAACACAATGGACAATTCTCCTAATTCAACAATAAGACTTTTCTTCCCAGGGAGATAGGGAAAACTTGAGTCTCAGGTTTTAGGTTACACAGCATATAATATAAGGTCAGATAAAGATCCAGAAATTACTCATTTTCGCCCTTTCTGGGATCCAATAAACCTTCAATGAACTCCTGGCTTTTAAGGTAAATACTTGTCTCCTCAGAACTCTCTTGAGTTCAGAGGGAACACCTTTTTATTTTTTTTACCGAACGTAAGTAAGGTGCAGCAAGGTGTCAAACACATACGAATGCAGAAACCCCAAGCCGCTAGACAGCCTCATGCGCACGCGCAGCTGGCACTCAAGCATTCTTCAGCCGGCGCGTGACAGCCGTGCATTTCTCCATACCCCCAACTGCGCACGCGCGCGTCCGTACGCGACCCTCTCTACCCCCGCGAGCACGTGCGCGTCCACGGGGCTCACATTTCGTCAGAGGGCGCGCTCCCTGGAAAATTCCACTCCCGAGCTAGCTCCACCCTTTGCGCCTTCTTTCCTACCTCACACTTTTCTTGCACAGCCCCCATCCCAGCGGCCTTTGCGTGAACAAAATGGCAGCCCCCGTGCCTCGGAGGTTGTCTTGCTTATCCAAAGCTTTGGGATGGTGGTCTCGGCAGGTGGGTAGGGACAGGACAGATAGGACGCCAGGGACTGGAGAAGGAGGATAGAATAGAAGGGAATATTCGTTGCGCAGTTGTCCTTGGTGCAACTGGGCCAAGCGGCCAGACCTAGTTTGGGGAAAAGTTTTGAGATGGACGAGATTCCCTTACGTGGCTCGGTGACTTAATGGGGAGATCCTGTGCGGGGCCTTAAGGTCAAATGAATTAGGTCCCTTCAGTTTGGATTGGGTCTATCTGGAGGTGTTAAAGGGGAAAGAAGTGGAGCCTTGGCGGGTGGGTCCGCTTCTCCTAGATTCTTATACATAGTCTAAATTGAATGGTAGCTGGAAAGGTGACCTGTAATCCCAGCGACTTGGGAGGCTGAGCCAGAAGGATCCCAAGTTCGAGGCGAGCCTCAGCAGTTCAGTGAAGCCCAAAGCAACTTGGGGAGACCTAGTCTCAAAATAATAAAAGGGCTGAGGATGTAACTCAGTGGTAAAGTGCCCCTGGGTTCAATGACCAATTTAAAAAAAAATAAAAAAGGTAGCTGGAAGGGCTGAGATTTGTGGCTCAGTGTAGACCACTTGCCTGTCATGCATGACGCACTGGGTTCGGATCCTCAGCACCACATAAAAATAAAATAAGAATATTGTATCCACCTAAAACTAAAAAATAAGTATTTAAAAAAAAAAAAAGGTAACTGGAAAGGAGGGAGTCCTTTATTGTCACTGCCCCTTCCTGAGCAAATCTTATGATCAGAGTGAGCAGGTCACCTGGCCTTTAAATTATTTTTTTGTTCATTGGGAGCTAGAACAGCAGAATAGTTTCCAGTGAGATTCCTGGTAGAATGAGCAAAAGGTGTCAAGAAGAGAACTTTGCTTATATTTCAATAACAGCGTTCCACGCATGTGGGTATTGGGTTGATATTAAAGTTCCTCATCAGACTGAAAAGTTCTTTAAAAGTGCTTTGCTTTAATAACTCTGTATCTAGTAGTACTATGGAATGTACTAAAAGAAAGCTTTTTGTAAATAAATGTTGAGTGATATTAATAAAAGTTGCTAACTGGAGTCTGATATGTCCCTAGGTGTTAAGGCATCAGTGCATTTTCTCCATTATAATTCTTCCTGAAACAATCTTTGGATATGCCTTTTCTTTAAGGCATTGCTTAGAGTTTGTTCAAAATATATATATATATATTTTTCAGGTTGCCTATACTCTAATCTGTTCCTTATATTTCAGTCACTCTTGATGACTCAGTCTACAGCTGTTGTTCCAGTAAGAACTAAAAAACGTTTCACACCTCCTGCTTATGAACCCAAATACAAAACAGAAAAGGAGTTTATAGAATATGCCCGGAAAGCAGGATTGGTTATTCCCCCAGAACGTTTGGATCGGCCCATACATGTGGCCTGTACAGGTGAGGTGCAGTATTTTGGGGATCTTTACCCAATACTCTACTATCAGAGACCTTCTGGAACTTGGAATGTCTTGAACTAAGATTGATAGCATTTAATTAACCACTAAATCAGTTCAGCCTCAAAATTTATTTTATATACATTGTGTTTCACAAAATCTTGATCTTGTTTTCACAGTATTTCTAGAAAGCAAATGTGAAATTTCCACATTTTGTAGAAGTAGAAATAGATTTTTAAGTTATTCTGTTTTTTTTTCCTAGTATAACATGGTTTCTTCTGTGTGGAAGTCTATTTTATAGATTAGTTTACTTTTTATCCAGGATCCTTCCCAATTTTAAGTGACCTGAAGGTGATTTTTTTATGATTCTTTTAAAACCTATTTAGTTTTCTTCTCTCCTTACAGCTGGTATCTTTGATGCTTATGTTCCTCCTGAGGGTGATGCTCGAATGTCATCTCTTTCAAAGGAAGGACTGAAACAGAGAACTGAGCGATTGAAGAAAAATGCAGCATCACAATTGTCGTAGGTGTTGGAGACAATTATGGGTCAATGTTCAAATAGAAGTTTCTTATTGTTACTTTATCCCAGAGATGCCTTCTTGGGTTAATTGGGTTGAGTATAATTTCTTTAATGTTTTGGCAGTATTTTGAAATAGATTTGTATTTAATGCAGAATAATGCAGGCATTCTAATTCCTTTATTTTTGAATATTTATTTTTTAGTTGTAGTTGGACACAATACCTTTATTTTGTTTATTTATTTTTATGTGGTGCTGAGGATCAAACCCAGGGCCTCGCACGTGCCAGGCGAGTGCTCTAACCGTTGAGCCACAACCCAAGTGGCATTCTGATTCTTAACATCTCAACCTTTATTGATAATTTAGTCAAATCAGTTAATATGTGGACCCCTTTTTTAAAAAAAATATTTATTTATTTATTTTAGTTTTTCGGCGGACACAACATCTTTGTTTGTATGTGGTGCTAAGGATCGAACCCGGGCCGCATGCATGCCAGGCGAGCGCGCTACCGCTTGAGCCACATCCCCAGCCCTATGTGGACCCCTTTTACAATCACATTTAAATTTTTTAATAAATAATAATAAAGGCAGCATATTTATTTAAGAAGTATCTTAGAGTTAAAGCTTCAAAGAGTAAGAAAAGTTTAAAAAAAAAAAGGGTCAAGAAGACATCTGTTACAGGGAACGAATAGGGCCTTAAGGAGCAGGATCTTGAACTTCTTAATTGAAAGTACAAAATCACTTAATATTTGTCACTTTCTGAATCTAAATTATAAGTGCTTTGGGATTATGTATAAGTGCAAGTATATTGTCAGTGTTAGTTTTTCACATGGCCATGACTTACTTCTCTAAATACAGATCTTATCATGTCACCTTCTCTGCTTTAAACTCTATGGTTCTCCATTGCCTGAAGAATAAAATCCAGATTTCTTCAGTGATAGGCAACACTTGTGATCTGGCCCTTGCCACCTCCTCTATCATCATCTTTTGCCCCTTGTTCCATTTTTCTCATCCTAAACTTCAGCATTTCTGAACTAATTGCCAATTCCTTAAAGTTCTGTGCTGTGCTTCTCTCTTTGCACATCCTGAAAACACCCTCCCCTTGCCTTACTAACATAAAACCCATTTCAAGAGTAGTGTCTGCGGCCTGGGGATGTGGCTCAAGCGATAGCGCGCTCGCCTGGCATGCGTGCGGCCTGGGTTCAATCCTCAGTACCACGTACAAACAAAGATGTTGTGTCCGCAGAAAACTAAAAAATAAATATTAAAATTCTCTCTCTCTCTTAAAAAAAAAAAAAAGAGTAGTGTCTGCTGTTAAGCCTTCTCTAACTCTTTTTAGTGCTGCTTTTGCTTTAATTGTAACTGAATACTTAGACTTACTTTTTCTAATAACTATACTGCTAATATTTGCTCCTGAACTGTGGGGTCTCTGATAATTATGATGAACAAAACTCATACAATTTTTTCATAGAGTTGCCATCCTAGGAAGGAAAAACAGTCATTGTAAATACTGATGGCATACAATTAAATAATTATAGATAAGCTGAAGTATGAGTGCTGTGGAAGCACATGACAGGGAAAGATGACAATCTGGTGGAGCAGGGAAGGCTTCCCTGAGGAAATGATATTTTAAAGTTGGGACCTAAGGGATTGTTTGGAGTTAGCTGGGTGGAGAAGGATAGCAGGGAATGGCATTCTAGGGAGACAGAACAGTACAAGCAAGGCTCTGTAGTGAAAAACATTATTAAAAAGGTGTTGGTTTTTTGTCAAATGCCACCCCATTCCCATCCCATAATGTGGATTGAGCCCAGGGACACTACCACTGAGCTTCATCCCTAGTCCTTTTTTTTACATTTTTAAAATTTTGAGACAGGTTCTTCCTTAGTTGTCCAGGCTGGCCTCAAACTTGTGATCCTGTGCCTCAGCCTCCCAAGTAGCAGAGATTATAGACATATACCACCAACGACTGTCAAATGCTTTTTTGGTGTCTTTTGAGATGATGGTCTATTTGTCTTTATTCTGTCCATATGGTATGTTATACTAATTGACATTCAAATTTTAAGTTAACCTTGCATTCCTGGAATAAATTCTACTGGATGATGTTCTTCATACTTTGAATATATTTATAGTTACACTCTGATTAAATCAGGATTCCCTAGTTATATAATTATAACTCAAAATGCTATTGACTTGTGAATCATATAATACATTATGAATGTTTTTCCTTTCCAACATAAATTTTTTTTTCTGAAGGTCATGTTTTCTATTTTGCTTTAAAAAACCTGTATTTATGTAAATCCCCTTTTATTGCATTTAAAACATTAAGTATTTATCAATTTAATCCTCAAGAAATTGTTCCTGGAACCTATCTATTTCAGTCTTAGTTGCTTTTTGGGCCCCACTGTACATCTTGGGATCTATTTAGTCAACAGCCTAACATTCCTTTTTTTTTTTCTCTTGTGTTGTATTCCCTGTTTCTTGGATCCTATGTCTTCCCCTTTCATGTGTTGTTTGGTTTTGGTTTGTTTTTTTTTTTTTTTTTGCTTTTTGAGATGGGATCCCTCTATTTCCCAGACTGGCCTTATACTCATTATTCCCCTGCCTCAGCTTCCCAAGTTGCTGGGTCTACACTACTGCACCTGGCTAATGCTTCATTTTTCACTCTGATGACATATTCTTTAATAGCTTCCTAAGAAACAATTTATGGGGGGCTGGGGCTTTAGCTTAGTGGTGGAGCACTTGCCTAGCATGTGTGAGGCACTGGGTTTAATGCTTAGCCCCACATAAAAATAAATAAATAAAGGTATTGTGTCCATCCACAACTAAAATATTAAAAACAAAACCAAAAAACAGTGCATGGTTAATAAATGAGATCTTGCAAATATAAAAGAGAAATCTTACTGGATATTGTGGTATGTGTGTATAATCCCAGCAGCTCAGGAGGCTGAGGCAGGAGGATCACAAATTCAAAGCCAGCCTTACCAACTTAGCAAGGCCCTAAACAACTTATAAAGTTCCTCTCAATAAAAAAGACTGAGAGGGATGTGGCTCTGTGGTTAAGCACCCCTAGGTTCAATCCCCAGTACTCAAAGAAAAAATAAATCATCTTTTATTCTCCTACTTCATTTATAATTTTCTCAGGAATACAATTCTGGGCCAGATTTACTTTTTCCTCAATTAAAACCACTGTTCTGAAGCTGGGGATATACCTCAGTGGTATAGTACTTGCCTAGCATGTGTGAGGCCCTGGGTTCAATCCCTAGTATTGGGGGGAAAAAGTACTGCTCCACTTGGCATGCTAGTGCATACCTGTAAACCCAGTGACCTATCTCAAAATAAAAAATAAAAGAAAAGGGCTGTGTAGCTCTGTGGTAGAATATCCCTGGGTTCAGTCCCCAATACAAAAAGTACTTTTTCATTCTGATTTTTATTTTTGTCGTGCTGGGGATTTAAACCAGGGTCTTGTGCATGCAAGGCAAACACTCTGCCAACTGAGCTATATCCCCAGCCCACCATTCTGACTCTTGAAGCTTTGTATGAAAACTGTTTGATCATCCATTCTTCCTTCCTTTCTTTTTTCCTTGCCTTCCCTCCCTCCTTCCTACCTTTTTATCTTTCTTTCTTTCCTGTCTTTCCTTGGGATTGAACTAGATACTCATGTGCTGAGCATGTGCTCTGCACTAAACTATGCTTCTGGGTTGTTCTTTCTGTCTTAATGCTCATAGGATAATTTTTTTAAAATATTTTTTTTAATTGTTGATGGACTTTTATTTTCACTTATTTGTATGTGGTGCTGAGAATCGAACCCAGTGCCTCACGCATGCTAGGCAAGTGCGCTACCGCTGAGCCACAACCCCAACCAGGATAATTTTTTTCAATCCCAGAATTCTAAAATTTCACTTTGAGAGCCTTGAATGATTGATTTGAGAATTTGAGGCTTGAATTTACAGAAATTGACACATTCAAAAATTAGTTATTGAATGAGCAGATACTTTTTTTTTATTCATTTATTGTTTTTAGTTTTCGGCGGATAAAACATCTTTGTTTGTATGTGGTGCTAAGGATTGAACCTGGGCTGCACGCATGCCAGGCGAGCGCGCTACCGCTTGAGCCACATCCCCAGCCCTGAATGAGCAGATACTAATGGAGGTTAATGTAAGCTAGGAGTTATGGGAATTCTATGAAGGTTTCTTTATAATGATTCTCATGCTTAATTTTACAGAATCCGGAAGATAAAAGAATTTGATGCTAATTTTAAAACAAAGGACTTCCCTGAAAAAGCTAAGGATATTTTCATAGAAGCTCACCTTTGTCTAAACAAGTAAGTGAACTCCCTATCTTGTATGTGTTTGTTCTCAATAGCTATTATACTAGGCACATTTTTTAAAAATATATATTTTTTAGATTTTGATGAACCTTTATTTTTATTTACTTGTTTATATACAGTGCTAAGAATTGAACCCAATGCCTCACATGCTAGGCAAGTACTCTACCGCTAAGCCACAACACAGCCCCAAGGCACAGTTTTTTGTACATATGTATTTCCTTTTCCTTCAAATAAGAGTTCTAGAGTGAGAGGCAGGGGTTGTAGCTCAGTGGTACAGTGCTTGCCTGGCATGTGTGAGGCACTGGATTCCATTCTTAGCACCATATATAAATAAACTAATAAAATAAATGTCCATCAACAACTTAAAAAAAAAGAGGACTGGGGATGTGTCTCAAGCGGTAGTGCGCTCGCCTGGCATGCATGCTGCCCGGGTTCGATCCTTAGCACCACATACAAACAAAGATGTTGTGTCCGCTGAAAACTAAAAAATAATAAATAGTGAAAATTCTCTCTCTCTCTCTCTCTCTCTAAAAAAAAGAAAAAAATTTAAAAAAAGAGTTCTGGGGCTGGGGTTGTGGCTCAGCGCTCACCTAGCATATGTGAGGCCGTGGGTTTGATCCTCAGCACCATATATAAATAAACATTGTGTCTAACTACAACTAAAAAATAAATATTAAAAAAAAAAAAGAGTTCTTTGAGAGAACTTGCAATGTGAAAAGTAATTAGTGACTGAAGTGATGTTTTGCTTCTCTCCCTGCTTGTAGGAGTTTTTACCATTTGGTCTGTCTCAGTTTCACCTGCAAGTGTTAGGACTATGCTGGAATGACTTAAATCATCCTGATCTTTTTTGTACATTTGTCTTATGTATGTACATTTTCCTTTCCTTGAGTTATTTTGAATGAGTTACTTTTGAAAATTTCCAGCTTTTTAAATTTTATTCAACCAAGGACATTTTAACTTTTTTTCAACCAAGGGCATTTTAACTTTTTTTTTTTTTTTGAGGGGGGTGCTGCTAGGGATTGAACCCAGAGGCACTTGACTACTGAACTACATTCCCCAGCCCTTTTTATTTTAATACCAAGTCTTGCTAAGTTGTCCAGGCTGGCCTCAGACTGTAGTCCTCTTGCCATAGCCTCCCAAGTATCTGGGATTACAGGTGTAGGCCACCATGTCTGGCAGAACACTTTTATCTTGAGATAGGGTCTTGCTGAATCACTTAGGGCCTCGATAAGTTGTTGAGGCTGGCTTTGAACTCAACCTCACGCCTCAGTCTCCTGAACTGCTGGGATTACAGATGTGCGCCACTGTGCCCAGCAAACACTTTAATTTTAATCACTGCCTTATCCCCCTTCCATGCTATTGTGGTCTAAATTTTTGGTTCTGGTTTCTTTTTATGTAGCTTTCATTTTTTGTTTACTTCCCTGCCCAAACCTGAAAGAATTCCTTCCTTCTTTCTTATTTTCTATGACCATTTTGAAGATGTAATCTTTTGGTTATTGCTGTTTCTATTGGAAAGTTATCTATTTTTTCTAATTGTTTCTTTGAAGTTAAAGTTTCTTTTCATCTGGCTGCTTTTAAGATTTTTTTTCTCTCCCTTGAGTATTCAGCAATTTACTATATGTACTTACAGTTGTGTGTGTTTGTGTGTGTGTCTTTGTTTTGGTATGTTTCCTATTGGTTTTTAAATTTTGGGGTGTTTTGTCAGTGTTGGAAGATTCTCAGAATCTCTCTTCAAATGTTGCTTCTGCCCTACTTTTTTGTTTCATTGTGTGATTTTGAATAGACATGTTAGAGCTTTTCACTGTGTGCCAAATGTGTTTTAGGCTCTTTTTTTATATTTTTCCAGTCATTTTTTTCCATCTCTACATCTTTAGTCTGATTATTTCTGGTTTGTCTTCTTGTCTTTTTAATGTATGTAATTTGCTGTTAAACTTAGCTTGATCTTTTTTCACTTGATTTTTTGTTGTTGTTGTTTTTTAATATTTTATTTTTTTTAGGTATAGATGGACACAACACAATGCCTTTATTTTTATGTGATGCTGAGAATCGAACCCGGGTCCCTCCCATGTTAGGCGAGCGCTCTACCACTGAGCCACAATCCCAGCCCTTGTTGTTTTTTACTGTGTCCAGTTTCTCTGCTAAAATTCTTCATCTTGTCATCTAACTTCTTACTTTATTATGTTTTTAAATTATCTATTTATTTATTTATTTTTAAAGAGTCAGGGTTTTTTGGGCTGGGGTTGTGGCTCAGTGGTAGAGTGCTCGCCCAGCACGTGCAAGGCTGTGGGTTCGATCCTCAGCACCACATACAATAAATAAAATAAAAGTATTGTGTCCAAATACAACTAAAAAAAAAAAAAAAAATCAAGGTTTTGATATGTTGCCCAAGCTGGCCTTGAATTCCTGGGCTCAAATATCCTTCTGGCTCAGCTACTCCCTGTGCTCCCCACCCCCAAGTAGCTGGGATTATGGATGCACATCTGTCTTGTCACCTAATTTCTTTCTCTCTCTTTTTTTGGTACTGGGAGTTGAACCCAGGGGTGCTTTGCCACTGAGCTATGTTCTCAGCTATTTTATTTTTATTTTTATTTATTTATTTTTTTAAAGAGAGAGTGAGAGAGAGAGGGGGAGAGAGAGAGGGAGAGAGAGAGAGAGAGAGAGAGAGAGAGAGAGAGAGAGAGAGAATTTTTTTTATATTTATTTTTTTTTAGTTTTCGGCAGACACAGCATCTTTGTTTGTATGTGGTGCTGAGGATCGAACCCGGGCCGCATGCATGCCAGGCGAGCGCGCTACCGCTTGAGCCACATCCCCAGCCCTCTTTTATTTTATTTTGAGACAGAGTTTTGCTAAGTTGTTTAGGGCTCAGCCTCCTGAGTTGCTGGGTTTATAGGCTTGTGCCATTGTGCCTGGCCCTAATTTATTTATTTCTTTGTTTTTTTGCAAGAATGAAAGGAGTAGGATTTATTTAAGTAAGGAGAAAAGTGACAGAGCTCCCACAGAGCAAGGGGGGACTCAATAGCAGGTTGCTCCTGAATTCTTTTTTTTTTTTTTTTGGGGGAGGTATGGGGATTGAACCCAAGGCCTTGTCCATGCAAGACAAGTACTCTAACTGAACTGTATCCCCAGCCCCTGAATTCTTAAACATATTATTACACTTATTTTAAAATCTTTGGTAATTCCACAATCTATATATGCTGTACAGTTGTTTTCAGTTGTCTTTTCTCTCCCCTCTTTTTGATTTTGTGTTAGTTCTTATCTTTTGTATGCCTACATTTTTCTAAAAAATAGTTTTGTTTTTTGGTACTGGGGAGCAAGTCCAGGACCTTATGCAGTGCTAAGCACATTCTCTACCACTGAGCTACATAACTAGCTCTTTTATATTTTTTGATTTTGAGTAGAGTTTTGCTGTATTGCCCATGTTGGCCTTGAACTTGGAATCCTCCAGTGTTAACCTCCTCAGTAGCTGGAATTATAGACCCACACCACCTTACTCAGCCCAAATGTTTATTTTTTAAGAATCAAAAGATATGCTGGGTACCATGGAGCACACCTGTAATCCTAGCTACTTGGGATCTGAGGCTGGAGGACTGAGGCAGGAGGATCACTGAGCCCATGAGTTCTAGGCCAGCCTGGACAACATATATAGAAAAACCTTCTCTTAAAAGGAAGAAGAAAGGGCTGGGGATGTGGCTCAAGCGGTAGCGCGCTCGCCTGGCATGCGTGCGGCCCGGGTTCGATCCTCAGCACCACATGCAAGCAAAGATGTGTCCGCTGAAAACTAAAAAAAATAAATAAATATTAAAATTAAAAAAAAAAAAAAAAGGAAGAAGAAAAAGAAAAATTAAAGATATAATCATGTCAAAAACTATTCCTTTAGGGGCTGGGGTTATGGCTCAGTGGTAGAGTGCCTGCACTGTGTTTGATCCTCAGCCCCACAAAATAAATAAATAAATAGATAGATAGATTTATTTATCTATCTATTGTGTCCATCTATAACTACAAAAAAAAATACACACACACACACACACACCTTTAGCTGGGTGTGATGATGTACACTTGTAATCCCATTTATTCAGGAGGCTGAGACAGAGGATTACAAGTGTAAGGGCAGCCTCAAAAACTTAGCAAGGTCTTGAGCAACTTAGTGAGACCTTGTATCAAAATAAAAATTTAAAAGGGCTAGGGATGGAGCTTGGGTTATGGCTCAGCAGTAGAGCGCTTGCCTGACATGTGCGAGGCCCTGGGTTCGATCCTTAGCACTATATAAAAATAAATAAAATAAAGATATTGTGTCCAACTACAACTAAAAAATTAATTAAAAAAATAAAGGGCTAGAGGTGTGGCTCAGTGGTTAAGAACTCCTGGGTTCAATCCCTGGTACAAAAAAATAAAAATTTTATATATATATATATATGTTTTTATTAATATCTTTTATATGTTTATACATATTTGTAGTAAAATATGCCTAATATAAAATATTATGAAATTTTATAATATAAAATTTACCATTTTAACGATTTCAGTGTATAATTCAGTGGTTGTTGTACCACCATTATCACTATTCATTCTAGAACTTGTTCATCATCCCAAACAGAAGCCTTATGGTCATTAAGCAGTAATTACCCATTTTCCCTTCTCTTTTGTTAACATCCATTCTATTTTCTCTCTTTATGAATTTGCCTATTCTAATGCTGTTCTCTGAATAATTGTGTCCTCCTAAAATTATATGTTGAAATCTTTTTTTTTTTTTGTATTATTGGACACAATGCCTTTATTTTATTTATTTATTTTTATGTGGTGCTGAGGATCGAACCCAGGGCCTCGCACATGCTAGATGACCACTCTACCGCTGAGCCACAACCCCAGCCCCATATATTGAAATCTTAACGGCCAAGGTGATCGTATTAGGCTTTGGATCCTTAGGGAGGTGATCAAATTATGAGAACAGAGCCCTAATGAATGGAATTAGGGCCCTTATAAAAAAGGCCTGAGAGAATTTTTTGCCCTTTGAGGACTTAGCAAGAAGGCACCAATGTACATTGAATGGGTCCATGCCAGACATCAAATTTGCCAGTGCCCTGATCTTGGGCTTTCCAGTTTCTGGAACCCATGACGAATATATGTCTCGCTGTCCAGTCCCTGAGACTACAGGTACGCACCCATGCTGCAGGTATTAAACCCATGCTAAGCATATACTTGATCACTCTTCTTTTTAAATGTGGGCATTTGCATCTCTGAATTTTCTTCTTAGTATTACTTTTGCTGCATCCCATAGGTTTTGGTAAGTTGTATTTTTTATTTATCTCAGAGTATTTTCTGATATTCCTTGTCTTCTTTGACCCATTTAAGAATGTGCTATGTAGGGGCTGGGGTTGTGGCTCAACGATAGAGTGCTTGCCTAGCATGTGTGAGGCCCTGGGTTCGATCCTCAGCCCCACATATAAATCAATAAAATAAAGGTATTGTGTCCAACTACAACTAAAAAGTAAATATTAAAAAAAAAAAAAAAGAATGTGCTATTTATTTCTGGATTGCTTAATCATCCTTCATGCTGTCAGGTTGAATTTTTTCCTTTTTGAATGTTTTTGGATCCCTCTTCATTTCTTGCATCTGGGGATTTTCCTTTTTTCCTTGTAAATTAGGCTTGCCTGTTTAAAAATGTGTGTGCAAATGATCCCTGACTTACAATGGTTCAACTTAGGATTTTTTTTTTTTTTTTTTTTTTTTTTACTTCATGATGGTGTGAAAGTAATACATATTCAGTAGAAACCCATACTTTGAATTTTGATTTTTGATCTTTCCTGAGTTACCAATATGCATATGATTCTGTCTCATGATGATGGGCAGCTGCAGGGGAAGCCACCATTCAAAACTCTGTGGTATGCTTTGTTACTATGTTAGGTTAGGTGTATTAAGTGTGCCTTTAGCTTTCAGTATTTTCAATTTAATGATGGGTTTACCAGGATATAACCTACTCCTAAATGAAAAAGCAACCTCTGTGTGTGTGTGTATCTATTATATTTTACCCAGAATTTCTAGATGTTTGCAGTGGGAATAGGTTCACTTGAGTTCTGTCTGTTATGTTTCAGAATGTCTTCCTTTCATTTTTCAGTGTAAGTTCTCTTCTAACATTAAGTGAACTTAAGCCAGGCATGGTGGTGTGTGCCTATAGTTCCAGCTACTTAAGAGACTGAGCAGGAAAATCCCAACTTCAAGGCCAGCCTGGGCAACACAGGCAACCTAACAAGACCCTGCCTTAAAATAAATAAATACTCAGGAGCTTGGGAGGCTAAGATGGGAGAATCACAAATTCAAAGCCAGCCTCAGCAACGGCTAAGCAACTCAGTTAGACCCTGTTTCTAAATAAAATACAAATAGAACTGGGGATATGGCTCAGTGGTCGAGTGCCATATCAAGTTCAATCCTCGATACCAAAAATAAACAAACAAACAAACCCCAAAAATACTAAGAGAGCTCATCAAAAATGGAATTTATTTCTCCTGAAAACTTCTAAGGTGGGATAATAGATAAGAAGGGTTCATTTTTGTGTCTCTAGAACTTAGCATGTCATCTGGCTTACAATACATGTGCAGAAAAATGTAAAAATGAATTGTTTTTCACTTTTAGGTCCATATTCAACTTTCACACAGGGCATCATAAAAGAAGGTGTCAGTGATATCTCTCTCTCTCTCTCTCTTTCCTAGCTCAGACCATGACCGACTTCATACTTTGGTAACTGAACACTGTTTTCCGGTAGGTTTTCATCCTTCTTAGAGCTGCTGGATACCTGAAGGGCAGAGCATAGATGTGTTGTCTTACAAAAGATCAGTTTTTTGTTTTTCTTTTCAATCAATTCTTCTTTTATTTATTTATTTATTTATTGGTACCAGGGATTGGACCCAGGGATGCTGAATGACTCACTGCTACATCTGCACCCCTTTTTTATTTTTTATTTTGAAACGGGACCTTGCTAAGTTGCAGAGGCTGACTGAACTTGCAGTCTTCCTGCTGCAGCCTCCTGAGCTGCTGAGATTACAGGCATATACCACCACCTACACCTGGCATGAAGGATCAGATTTGAAAGTGTAGAAAGTTTAAGGCATAGGCTTAAATATTTTTAGTTTTAACTAAATGATAATGACTTGGCACAGAGTCTGGTAAGGTCCATAGCAAATGAAGAAAAGCAGGAGTACCTCAGTGGACAGCGCTGAAACCATGGCGTGTAGCTCCTGAGGTCACAGTAGGCTGTGTGAAGCCACACCTACACATGTCTGCAGTGCAGCAAAGGATTTAACAAGGGTTCACAAGGCTTATTTGGTAACGGGCCTTAGGTGCACTGGGAGCTCTCAAGAATAGGGCTTTATGATCCTGCCTCAGCAAATAGCAAGGCATTAAGCAATTCAGTGAGACCCTGTCTCTAAGGAAAATACAAAAAATAGGGCTGGGGATGTGGCTTAGTGGTTGAGTGCCCCTGAGTTCAATCCTTGGTACCAAAAAAAAAAAAAAGGGAGGGTGCTTTATGCTTCAGTTAGAAGTTCAAGAATAAGAACTTCATTTTCTACAAATTCAGCTGTAGTTTCTATCTGTAGAACTTCAGTTTCTATCAGTCCTCCCAGGGATAATTAGAGCAATAGGTCTTGGTGAAATTCTCACCTTTACTGCTAAAAGGTGAGGGGGGAGGGAAGAGAAATATGCAGTCATTAATAGATTATGCAAGTGAATGAGAGGAAATATGGCTCATTGGGTATGCTGGCAATAGTGTGGAATGCGGTTTTCACTTGAAGGGTCCTTGAGGTAGGTAGGTCTCAGGGGAGGTGATTTAGATGAAAAGTCTAAAGCTTGAGCTTGAGCAGTAGCTTAATAATGACTTGGGAATAAAAGGCACAAGAGAGTATTTGGTGGGAAACACTGCCTGTGGGCTGTAGTATTGCAGGAAGTGAGAGCAAGTGTGTCAGTACCAGCAACCCTATAGGGAGGGGGAAACCCAGTTGAACTTGTTCTTCTCTGCCCTTAGGATATGGTCTGGGACATCAAGTATAAGACTGTCCGCTGGGGCTTCGTGGAATCTTTAGAGCCAGCCCAGGTGGTGCAGGTTCGATGCTCAAGTATGGTGAACCAGAGCAACATGTATGGCCAAGTTACTGTCCGCATGCACACACGGCAGGTAGAGTCACCAGTTTGCTTTCCTTCCAGCTTCTCTTTTCTCTCAGATTTAGAATCTTCTTCCAGAGTACTTAGTTCAGGACTTGAGGTTTGGGGATTTTTTTTTTTTTTTTTTTTTTTTGGTGATGCTGGGGATGGAACCCAGGGCGTCATGCATGCTAAGCAGGGGCTTTACCACTGAGCTGCATCTCCAGCTCCAGTACTGTAGGTTCTAAGGAAAGGTTCACTGTGGTCTTCTTTCTGTCATTGCCCCTTCCTAATGCTAATAATGTTAGCCCTACTAAGGTGTGGTGTAAGGACATTCTCTCTCACCCTTCCTAGTGTTAACCCCACTCTGCCCTTTCCCATCAAAGAATCTCTAAGAACAAAGTGTCAGCAGTTGATTAATTAGTCTTTGATTCAGACTTCTGAGATTTTTTTATTTTTAAGATGGACACAATATCTTTATTTGTTTTATTTATTTTTTATGTGGTGCTGAGGATTGAACCCAGTACCTCATAAGTACGAGGCAAGCATTCTGCTGCAGAGCTATAAGCCCAGCCCTAGACTTCTGAGATTTAAAAAAACTTTTTTGAAAATTTAAAAATTCTTGTTAAGATTATTTCTAAAATGGTTGTTTGGCAAAACAAAGGAAAACAAAACAAAAAAACCTAACATGCCAGATTTGCTTTCATCCTTACAGACTCTAGCCATCTATGATCGGTTTGGGCGGTTGATGTATGGACAAGAAGATGTACCCAAGGATGTCTTGGAGTATATTGTGTTTGAAAAACACCTGCTGAACCCCTATGGGAGCTGGAGAATGCATGGCAAGATTGTTCCCCCATGGGCACCCCCTAAGCAGCCCATCCTTAAGGTAAGGAAGCTTGTACAGTTTAAGAGGCCTGAGGCAGGGGCTGGGGATATAGCTCATAGGTAGATCCCTTGCCAAGCATGTACAAGGCCCTGGGTTCTATCCCCAGCGCCACAGAGGAAGAAGAGACCTCAGTCGATAGATGGGCATCCTAAGTCCTCTTGGGCTCCACCTAAGGAAAGAGGGAAAGATTCAACAGTGGAGAAGAAGAACTCTTTGTTTTGGGATGGGTAGAGGCAAGGGATGAAGTCTTCTGGGTAAGCCATGGTCTTGACTGGCAGGTAACTCAGCCTACTATCTTTCAGACGGTGATGATTCCTGGTCCCCAGCTGGAACCTTGGGAAAAATGTGAAGAGGCACAAAGAGAGAACCATAAGTCTCAGCTAGCCTGACGACAAAAATGACTCTTGGGGTAAAGCACTGATAGTGATGATTCTGGACGTTGTGAAGTCATCCATCTCTTTCAGACCACCCCTGTTTCCTCCTGCCCTGCTTGGATCTTTTGAGCAGATTCATCCTTACAACCATGTCTGATGGCTGGGCCCAGGTCGTTGGCTAGTATGCATAGCCATGGACCCTTTTTCTTTTTAAAATCATATGTCTAGCTTCTGAGTCTAGATGACAATATATTTCACTGAACAAACATCTGATACTTTTTTCACAGCAGAGACTGTGGGAGCTAAGAGGCAACATTCTTTTGTAATCACTGGGCAGAGATCAGAGTTTGAAATAAAATACTACCAGAGTGTTGGACAAATTTTGGTGTTGTGCCTTGTGTGGTGACACCTGTAAGCCCAGTGACTTGGGAGGCAAGAAGATTGTAAGTTTGAGGCCAGCCTAGGCAACTTAACAAGATTCTGTTTCATAACAAAAAAAGAAAAAGACTAGAGATGTAGCTCAATGGTTAGATCACCCCTGGTTTCATTTTTTCTTTCTTTCTTTTTTTTTTTTGGTGGATTCTCTATATTTTCCCCAGTTGAGATTCAACTGGGGGAATAAGCCAACCTTCAAGTGGAGAAGTGGAAGACAAGCCTAGTTGCGAGTGATGTGACTTCTAGGAAATCCAGATTTGGGAGGATAATTAGTGTTCATAAAATTGGGTGGGCTGGGGATGTGGCTCAAGTGGTAGCGTGCTCGCCTGGCATGCGTGCGGCCCGGGTTCGATTCTCAGCACCACGTACAGACAAAGATGTTGTGTCCGCCGATAACTAAAAAATAAATATCAAAAAATTCTCTCTCTCTCTCTCTCTCTCTCTCTCTCCCCTCTCACTCTCTTTAAAAAAAATAAAATAAAATAAAATTGGGTATCACTTAAGAGGGTCTTTTTCTCATAGAGTGACTTACTGAATTAGCATTTATACTTTGTAGAAGAATATAAATATAAAGAAATAATTTACTCCTTAGCTTTTGGATTGTTTTCTTTTATATATATATATATATATATTTTTTTTTTTATTTGTTTAATTTTCGGCAGACACAACATCTTTATTTGTATGTGGTGCTGAGGATCGAACTCAGCGCCGCGCGCATGCCAGGCAAGCGCGCTACCGCTTGAGCCACATCCCCAGCCCCTGGATTGTGTTCTTAATTAGTAGCTGCTTCCTGGTATGACCCCTTGAAGTTTAGGAGGAGGCAAGGGCACAGAAGGGTTAGTACATTTGGGGAATTCATCAGCAAGACTTGGTTCCCTGATTTCTAGCACCTCCTGGAGATGGCAGCTATTCTTTCCAGCCCAGAATTGGGAAGGTAAATGCACCAGAAAACAAACCTGTGTCAAATAAAACAGCCCCACCCTTCCTTGTTCCTTAGCTCCAGTTGGGCTATTAGGAGAAGGATGTGGGACTTCGTATGCTCTGTGTCCTGGGTCATCTGAGTAATGACAAGGCAAATCTCACTTGCCCAGCAGTAAGCTTGGCTCATAGTGCTGTTGCTTTCATCAGCTCAGTATGGGCTCCTCTTTAAAAATGGGGCCTTTAATTCTCACATTTTCTCTTTTTCAAGCATAGAAGTTTCTTTTTAAGGAGTCTGTTACTTTTTTTTTCAGAACTAGGGATCGAACCTAGGGCCTCACACATTTTAGGCCAGCACTCTGCATTCCCATCCTATCTATCACTTAAACTAAGAAATAAACTGTTCTGATCTTGTCTTGAAAGTACAGTCCATAGAAGCTGGAATCAGGTCAAAAATAAATAACCTATTTTTCAGTCTCTCTGTAACTATCATTTCAGCAAAGCAGCAAACAGACCAGGTCTTACTGGGCAAAACTGGTGTTTTTTCAACAACTTTTAAGTGCTGATGGTAGAAATCATTGTATATGCTTAGAGAGGAAACAGCATTGATGGGATAATACAAAGCAGCCACTCTCATCATACTACTTAGTCTTGACCCTTTTGGCTTAAAATGTACATCACTTTGCAGCATTACTGCCCAAGTGAGGTTTGGTTGCATCCTATTTGCTTGAGCCCTGGATTAAGGCAAAATGAGAAGTGCTTTGAACAGGATCCATAGCTGGGGCATTCGGAGGAAGGGGATGTAATCCTGACAGGAGAGGGAAGCAGAGAAACAACAACAAAAAAGCACATTTAATGGGTAAAAGTTACATTGGTTTCTCTTGAATGTGTAAAAACAATGTTTCAGTTTTACATATTCCCCTTGATCTGTCTTGGGGGGTCTTTAGATAATCCTAAATAGCATCTAAGCAATAACTGCCACCGGGGAACCAGAGGATAAGTGCAATTTTCATTTCCCTTTGGGATCAAATCCAGCTCAGCGAATGGTCCAGATGTGAAGGGTTGACTAGAAGGATCAGGCAGAGACCATCTGCAGTGTCAGCTACATTTCTGGATACTGGTAGAGAATTAGTCAGATGACCTGAAGTCCTGTAGACTGTAGTGTTATTACCCTGGACTTTGGAGCAGGCCTTGTTTTACCTTATCTATCTGTTGTTCCTTTGTTGAAAAAGAAAATCACCATTAGGAATAAGCTGGAGCCAACTGCAGTGGTTGAGAAAAAGCATTTTTTATTCCTTCTCCCCATGGTTTATTTCACAAAATTGAATGTGGGGGCAGCTTTGCTTTTCCAGCTAGACCACACCCAATAGAATTGCTCTGGGGTGAACAGTTGGCAAAGTCCACATAAGCTCTGAAGCTGTGGGGTTAAGCAGCCAGGACACGGAGTAACAACACACTTAAGTTACTACTGTAAAAGCCAGGGTAAGTGGGAGGGTCTCCATATGGGAACAAAGGCCTCTGAACCCCAAAGAAGGGGAAGTTTCTCTATTCCTTTGCTCCTTTTTGGAAATGGAGAACTTTGCTACTTTTTCTGGAAACTATAACTACCCAGACTCTTTACATGCAAACTCATTGTTTTCCTCCTGGATATTTGGTCTTGTTTTGTCTTTTCTCCCCATGAATGACATCCATACCTGTACTGTTTGAGATTGGGGCTTACTGCCATCTTGAGTGCCACGGACAGTTTTGCCACATTAGCCTGCAAGTTTCCACCCCCACCTCACCTCTGCCAATTCCAGAACTTCTTGGTATGTTTTTCTTCTTCACTTTCCTTTGGTAGTATCATCTAATCCTAGCACTTTGTTATCTAGCACTGCTTAAGCAAGAGTAGCCTGAGCCTGACTGTTGAGAGAGCTAAGAAAGAGCTGCCTAAGAAAGTAGCCTTTGTCCTAACACCAGGCCATTTCTCAATCCTGGCTTCTGACCTGCCCTGGAGTTCTGCTCTTTCTGAGTGCAGAAGTCATTAGGAATGCTGGCAATAAACGACCTCTTTCCTTTGTAGGGCTCCTCTGAGAAGGAGAATGATGTGGCCTCTTGTTACTGAGTAAGTGATTTGAAGCAGTTCTTGCATCAGAACCACAGTTTCTCCTTTGGTTCCAGTTACACTGGCAAAAGAGGGGATAGTGATAGTGCTGAAAGGCTAGGAGGAGAGCACTGAATGAACCAGTGAGATGAGCTCTGAAGATCAGCAAGAGCTGGGTCAGGAAGAGAAGGAGATCACCCAAGAAAGCTAGCAAGAGGCATACTAAGGATATCTGTACCTCTCAGTGTGGGGAGGACCTGGAGAAATTGCTTTTCCTTTTCTATTCTCTTTGTCTGATGTCACTTTGGATGCCAGATGTTGGCATGGAAGGAAGAGTACCTGATTGTCTCTACTTCAATAGTCAGGCAGGGTAGAGAGAAGAAATGGGAGACAAAAGACAAGGTCCTTAAAGCTTTTTAGGCACCTGTTTTGAGTCCTTTTAGTTTTCCCCCAGTTTATCTCTCAACTTGAATTAAGTACCTTCTGAAGCTGCGTATAGTGACTTTATAACCTTATATGGCTCCACAGTCCCTATGTTGCCAACTCCTTGGGTGCTTTTTGTTTCTTAAAAAAATCACCCTTTTATAGACTCCAGAGAAGAATTAAGTTTCCCTATTCTGGGCACTGCTGACTTCTTTTCATCAGTAACACTCCAGTGGCTTGTGTCAAATATGTTAGATGGGTGGGTGGGAGGAGTCTCTGGAAGTAGAGGGTCCAGCCTTTGTATCTTCAAACAGAAAGAAAAGTTAAAAGCAAAGAATGGGTGGGACTTTCCCTGGGGTCTGAGCTGAACCCTTCTTGTATAGTTGTATTTTGAATGAGTGGACCTTTGGCCTTCTTAGAAGTGGTCAAGTGTCTTTGATTCAGCTCTTTGGAAACACTAAGATTTAGAAAAGACTTTGGTTCCTGAAGCCTAGATCTGTTTGACCTCACCTGATAGAGCTTATTCCAAGTCCCAAGGATAGACAAGAGGGGTGAGTTCTTCATCTTGAGCTTCAGAAGCCACTTGTCCATGGTCTTCCATTAAGGAGGAAGACCTTTGAGCCTCACCTTCTTGGAGACTTGATTCTGTGCCTAAGCAGGTCTTTGGCCCAAGTCCTGAAGGTCCTTGTGGTTCTCTGATACCTCCCAGAGTAAGAGTATTGACTGGCTTGCTCATCTTGGGGTGGGAGCTCTTGCTCTCTGAAAGGAACCTTTCCAGAGGTCTATGAACTAAAAGGCATGATGATTTTTCAGGAGCTGTGGGGAAATTTTCTGTCTGAGTTGCTGTTAAAGCCAGGAGGCCAGATTCCTCCAACAGGGCTCCAGTTTCCTCCCAAGGACAGATGTCTGCCATGATGCCCCTTATTTTGTTTCCTTCCGGATCTGTTACTTCCCATTGACACAGTTCTGCTATCCTACTCCCCATGCTGCTTGCTCCGTGGGGACTGACTGTGGATTGGTTGGTGTCTAGAGCATTTTGCTGTGGGAAGAACTCTCCTGATCCTGTGCCTTTCTCAGGGCAGACTGTCAGCTGTTCTTTGCCAGGTTTTGCTGCTGTTTTTGAAAAGTGTCCTTCAGTCCCTCCAGATTCTGCCTTTGCAAGGAACACCTCTCCTTGCCCTTGTGGTTCTCTGCTCACCCACTGCTCTAGTTCCCCTTCCCCTGCTGCTTTTTTATCCACCTCCCAAGGGCAGATCTCTGCTTTCTTGGCAGAGGGAGTCTCTTCCACTTCCCAAGGACACACTTCTGCCACCCTGGCCCCCACTCTGCCTGCTGTCTCAGAATTGCCTTTGCTTCTATCACAAGCATGTGGATATGATTGTGAAGACAAACCCCCCAAATCTTGGCTCTCTTCAGCCTCCTGCTTCTCAAAGTCAGCTATCTCTGATGTTTTCTGGACTGTCACACCTTTGGGCTTTAGTTTTTCTGGGGCTCTTCCCTCCTCTTGAGATTCCCTCTTTCTATCCTGTCTCCATGACCCTTTCTCAGGGATTTTCTCAGTTACCTCCCAGAGACAGATCTTGGCCTTGGAGCTGCTGTCAGGTTTATACACATCTGGATCAGGAGCATCCCATGGACACACCTCAGCGACCTTGCTCCCAGCACTGAGCAGACTCTGGGAACTGGCTGTAGGTTGGTCAGGGTGCTGATGGTCTTGCTGCAAGAAAGAGCCTGCTGGCACCATGCTCTCCCATGGGCAGATGGATGATAGTTGGTTGCTTGTTCTTCCACCTTCAGTAATTAATTCTGCTTTTGAAGCTTGAGCTTTTTCATGAGTCATGTGTTCTGGGAGGGAGTCTGTCCTTGGATCTTGTCTCAGGTCCCCTTTCTGTGTTGCTTCATCAGTCACTTCCAAGGAATGTCCCTCTGCCACCTGACTACTAGTGTTGCTGGACAAGTCTGAGACCTTGGAGGTCTGAGCAGATGATTCCCTCAAGTCCTTTTCTTCCCAAGGACAAATAACTTCCTGTTCTTGATGGTGTTTTGCCTCCCATTTTGATATGCCTTCTCTAGGGAAAGTGAGTCTCTCCTTTTCTAGAGTTTTCTCCCTCTGCCCTGCTGATTCATTCCCCATCTCTTGCTTCAGTCCCTTTCCAGTAGCTCCTTCACTTACCTCCCAGGGACAGATGTTGGCTTTTGCATGGGTGAGGGTTTCTTCTACTTCCCAGGGACATACCTCAGCTGGCCTGCAGCGCACATGGTCCAGTTCCTGGAGTCGAACTTTTGGTTCATCAATGTCCAGAGTGTCTGAATTCTGGGAGGAGCCTCCTGGACTCAAGCTCTCCCAGGGACAGGCAACCTCCAGGCCTGGACTCTGTGGCTTCTTTGAATCAGTAACTGTTCTCTCCTTGGATACAGAATCTGCAGACATTTTTCCTATATCTGTTGGTGATTTCCTAATGGCCTCAACTTCCAAAGCCCTTTCCTTTCCTGCTCCAGCACTTACTTCCCAGGGACAGATCTTTGTCTTCTCTGCTGCCAGAGTCTCTTCCATGTCCCATGGGCAGATCTCAGCAGCTTTGCTTCTTACACTGTCTGACCTCTGGAAAATAGTTCGGGGTCTCTCTGTGTCTTGAGCACCTGGTTGTAGGGGGAAGCTACCAGGGTCCATGCTCTCCCAGGGGCAGACTGCCTCCAGCTTTTCCCGTGCTGTGACCTCTTGGGGGATTCCTGCTTTTTCAAGCATTTTCCCCTTGTCCTTTTGAGATTCTCCTTTTTTTGGTGCCTGTCCCAATGTCCAGTCTTGTGTTTCATTTACCTCCCAGGGACAGATTTCTGCTGTGGCAGGAGTTGTTCCCTTTTTCTCTGGCTTAAGAGCTTCCCATGGACACAACTGCATTGTTCTGCTGTTCCCATTGCTTAAGAGTTGGTCACCAGCTTTGGATGAGGAGATGTCTGGACATGGGCTAGACTGTACAGGGGCTATGCCCTTCCAGGCGCACACCGACTCCTGCCATGGACTTACTGTCGGCACAGCCTTCACAGTTTGTTCCCCCATTTCTCCTGAGCTCCCCTTTCCGAGGGCTTTCTGCTTTTCTTGGAGAGATTCTCCTCCTGCCCCCTGACTTGGTGCTTCCTTCCCTGGGAGCTCATCACCTAGCTCCCAGGGACAGATCTCTGACTTCCTATTAGAAGGTGAATCTCCTGCCTCCCATGGACACACTTCTGCAAGACCATTGCCCAGACTTTCTGGGACCTGAAGTGAGACTGCCAAGGGGCCCCGGAAGTCTGTACTCTCCCACGGACAAAAAGACTCCAGATCTCCACCCAGTTTCTGTTCTCTCCAGAAAGCTGCTTTCTTGGGAGCTTTTTGCCTTTCCTGGGGGAGCACCATCACCTCCTGGGCCATTTTCCCCTCCCTTTCACTTTCTTTCTGGGAACACAGGTCTTCCTTGGCAGTGTCAGGTGAATAAGCCTCCGGGTCCATGGCTTCCCCCGGGTCCTTTTCTGCCTTCCTTGCCTCCACACTGCCCACTGCCTCACACCTGCCCCTGGTTCTGTCAGAGTCCTGAGGGACTGACTGAGGGGACAGACCTCCAGGATCGGCACTCTCCCAAGGACACACTGCCTCCTGGCCCCTCACCAGCCTCTCTGGCTTTTTCCTAGTGAAGACAGTCACTCTTTTGGACTCTGATTTTTCTGGAACTTTGCCTCTCTCTTCATGGGCATCCTCAAGCTCTTGCATTACTGCCTCCCTCTCGGGGGCTCCTTCACTCACCTCCCAGGGGCAGATTTCCACCTTGTTGTTACTGTCTAGCTGACATGTTGGTGACTCAGTGACTTCCCAGGGACATACCTCCGCCACCGTGAAGTCAGCACTGTCCAGGGGTTGGAGGCCAGCTTTAGGCAGTTCCAGCTGCCCTACAGGGGCTGCCTTTGCCTGTTCAGCATTTTTGTCCTTGGAAACTTGCCTCAGTATGGCAAACCCTGTTTCACCCGTTTTCTCAACTTTCTGCTCCCCTAGACCCTGGGATGTCCTTCTGCCTCTGTCCTCTTGTTCTCTGCTGCCTTCCTGGTGCCGGACTTGGAGCATTCTGCTGGTGTGGGCATTCTGTTGGTTTTGGAGGGACTCTTCATCATTGCAGGGGGCCAGGGCAGCCTGCTTACTCACTGCCTTGGGCCACCCCAGCCTGGGAGACCGGGGGGAAGCCCCTGCACCCTCCACTGGAGCCTTGTCCTTATCCCTTTCTGGACTTTCCTCCCCATTCTCCTTCTCCCTGTAAGTGCTCCGAGAACGGGTCAGCGCTTTGATAGCCAGGCCTAGGCTGCGCATGGAGGCCTGTTGCACAGGGGTCCTGAGGCTGTGGGCTTTAGAGATCTTGGGCCTGTCCCCACCCACATCATCAGCTTCCCCCTGGAGACACCCTTCCTCTGTGTTCATCTCAGGTTCCCCAGCTCCCCTTTTCTCTATTGCAACAGAGAGGGCCCTCCAGAGCCTGGCTGTAGCTAGGGTGGGGGAGTGGCTGCCTCTCTCGGGTTCTGAGGGAGCTTCCTGGGCAGCATTTTCTTTCTTGACTGGCAATTCTTCATTCTCCCAGGGGCAGATGTAGGTGATTACGCTGGGGCTTTGTGGGGATACTGGCACTGGTGCCAGGGCAGGGGTAGGGGTTGGGGCCAGAGGTGGCATCAGAGCTGGAGTCAGAGTGGAGTTGGGAGACAGCGTTCTTGGCTCTCCCAGGCAGGCCCCAGACAGGGCCAGGATGGGTGTGGAGACCTGGTGCCTGATGGGTGGGTGAGGCAGCTTCCTACCAGCCTCTTCATGAAGCCTCCCAGAGATGTGAGAGCTGCCCACGCTGCTGCTCTTGGCAGGGGAGGGTGGAGCTGATAGGGGGGCCCTTCGAGCCGGCTCCAGCCTCCTGGCTGATGGTCTCCACGCTGGGCTCATCATGGCTGCCTCGGCCTTCTTTTGCTCCTCTCTTTCCTTTGCCTGCAGGTAGGTCTCTTCCAAATAGGCTTGGCTGGCCACAAGCAGGGCCTTTTCCCTAGAGCCAGCTACAACACTGAGGGACTTCTGCAGGGAATTGGGCCGCTTCCTGGGTACCCTGTCTCCAACAGTCAGGTTATGGGCACTGGCTGACCTGTAGCCCAGGGCAGAGGGCCCTTCCATCAACTCCCTGCTCTCCACCTGAGGGGCCTTCTTGGATAGGTTCCTCCTCAGCAGGGAGTCAAGGAGAGGTGGGTCCTGCTCCCTTTGGTGGTCATAGGTGCTGCAGGACTTGGGCAGGGCTGGTGGCCCTTCTGCTTCCTGCACGCTAGAACTGCAGAGCCGATGGCGGGAGGAGCCAGGCAGGCTGCCATGGCCCAGGGAGCCTGAATCCTGGGAATGTTGCCTGGTCAGGGCCTCAGGGAACTCAGCCAGGTACCTCACGAAGGAGTGGCCCAACCCCTGGCGGGAGCTGCCACGCTTCTTAGGCAGGTGGGGGTTATTAGCAGCCATTTCCTTGGTCTTGCGGACCTCTAGCTGGGCATAGAGCTTCTTCAGCTCCTTCTGAGGAAAGGAACAAGGAGAGCAGACCTGCCATTGAGCTGCTATTGAGATGTACAGACTGAGCAATCCCTGGCTGGTCTCCCCCTTGATCCTTATTTAGACTTCTTTGGGCATCTCTTTTCCATTAAATATGTGCCTTCCCTGCTTTTAAGACTCTGAGATTCACCACTCCATTCCTACAAGACCAGTACCAATCTGCTTTAAGCTGGATCCATTAAATACCCAGGGATTAGAGTGCCCTCCATTCTCCGGGGCACTGTGGTCTGGTGGGAAATTACCAACATGGTGAACAGAAAATGGATTTGACACTGCTAACCCATTTGGGCCTTAAAGCTATTTTCTTGACGTCTCTGAGCCTTTGCATCTTCTAAAAAGTAATGCTACCTGACTGACCAGTGTTTTTGTCCTTAAGAGGATTATGAGCTTGATGGAACTAGTGCATCAGAAAATGTTGTGTTTAGATAGAAATGATGGAACTGGAGCTTTGCATGTCTGTTATGCTCAGTTTCTCCCCTGAGCCAGCACAAGGGGAGCACACTTATGTTCCATAAAGTGGGAAGACGAGTGTGGCATGGTTGTGGCAAATTCATGACCTCCCAGCTGGATGGGAGTCTGAGCTCAGTCTTTGCCTGAGAGGGGTCAGAAGCTGAAAGGGTTAGGAGGACGTGGGGAAACAGGCAGAGGCAGTTGGATGAGGAGGGAGTGAAGAGGTGGAGGATTCTCCTTTGCAAGACTGTAAACAAGTAAAGTGTAGGTGGGCCTCAGTGGAGTGGAGGGGATGGACAAAATGGTTTCCCAGGATGGCTCCTGTACCTTAGGTTTTATAAAACCCCTGGGTCTCCTTGTTTCCTCCCTACCAAGCCTCTTCTTATGGTTCCTGTGCATATAATGCTCCCCTTGAGCAGAAAAAATTAGAGTAGAATGATCTTCCAGGATAAGCCCAGAAAGAACTTTGTTTTTTCATGATTTACCAGGTCCAGGGAAGGGATTCTGGTGTGGAAATCCTGATGGTCATTCATTGCCTGAACTGCCCAACCCCACAGCTGACCCTTAGGTCACCAACCAGCTTGCTTTGCTGGGTACCAAGGGGTTTCTTATCTGCCCACCATGATGAAGACAAGAAGGATTAGGGCTCCACTCAGTTGTGCCTCCAGTTTGCTGCGTGGCCTGGGCCTGGGCCTCCAAGATCTGGGTTTTGGGTCTTTCTACTTGGGTGCTATATAGCCTCATTTGAATAGAGTCAGAAGAGTCAGTTTTTAGGGCTGTGTTGGAGAAGGGAGAAGGCAGTCTTGAAGGGTGGGGAACCTTTGGGGAGGGAACCTGCAGTGTCACACAGTGTCACACAGTGCTACCTCTGCCCAGGCTCCCCGACACACACATACTGGGGATTGAGCCCAGGGGCACTTGACCACTAAGCTACATTCCCAGCCCTTTTTATTTTGTATTTTGAGACAGGTGGGATTATGGGCCTGCACCACTGTACTCAGCCTCTGCCCAATCCTTAAGAGCTGGTATCAAAGAAGTCAAGGAGGTGGGTGGCACCTACCCTAATGTCTCCAGGGTCCAGGCTGCGCTCACTCCAGGCTGAGGCGATACTGCTGTTGAGATAGGAGCCTGAGCGCTGCAGGTCCAGCTCATCTTCATACACCTCATCCAAGATCTCCTCCCGGGGAGGAGCCCCTGACTTCCGGAACTAGCCAGGGTGGGTGTGCATGGGGGAAGAGATCATGCTCATGTAGCTGCTTGTGGAAGGCCAGGGCACAGCTCACTGTAGCTCCCCACTGACTCCTACTTTCACCTGCCCTGTGGGATACATCTTTACTTTGTGTTCTTCATCCCTCCTCTGATTTGGAATTCTGAGGATCTGTAGGATGTAATTCCTCCTCATCCCCTCTGCTCTTCTGTAGCTGAGACCATGGCAATCCCACCCTCCCTAGCTATGTCCTTCAACTCCCCCACCTGCCTCTTTGTAACTACTTCCAAGCAGATTTTCAGAGGCCACCAGCCTTCCACCTGTGGATAAAGGGACCCTCTCCAGCTCTAGCACTTATTTCCTTTGCCCAAGAACTGGAGCAGAGAATATCTTTCTCCTCCCACCCATGTCCTTGCCGAGGGCCCTGTCACTCAGAGCTCACTCACTTCTAGCACCTTCTGCCATCCTTGCCCTGATCTGGAGAGGGCGCAGTGGTGGCAGATGTACAGTGCTCTTATCAAGGGGAAGGGTCTACCTCATGCAGAGGGGTAAGACCTCACCTTGGGGATGAAGATCAGAGCCAGTGTGGCAGTGACTGTGCTGTGGGTGTGGAAGAAGAAGAGGAGAAGAGTCCAGTCTGGGTGCAGGGACGGAACCAGCACAAACCTGGGGGCCGAATAGGAGGGGGGTGATCTGTAGTACAGGTGGGCGTGGCCTCCTGGCCTCACCTGGAAGGCTCCTCTCCCCAGCCCAGAGCTCCAATGGTTGAGGAAGGTGCTCTTCTTCCTGCCCTCTCCCAGATAGTGGAAGGCCAGGGCATAGCTCATGTTAATCCCACCTCTGAAGAAGCCCTCCCAGGATGCTCCAGCTCTCCTTCTCAGAGTGCCTAGTGTGCAGAACAGAATCATGCTCCGTGACTTGTCAGGATCACCTTGTGGGTTGATTCTGCCTCCACCACAGGGCCAGGTCCCCATGGGCATACAACAGACCTACTGTTCAAATGGCTGAGTGAGGAAGAAGGCAGGGAGAAGTGAGGGTGCGTTGGAAAGTACATATTGGGGGTTCTAGAGGGGTGTCTTAGGAAGGGGACAGGAATTAGAAGGGGGACAAACTTCCTTTTGGGTAGTTGCCTCTCACCTGGGTGAGGCATGGGGTGCAGAAGGGGTATGGAGAGACCCTTCCTCATCCTGTTGTGGCATAGCAGTGTTGCAAGGACAATCATTGGATGGGCCCCCTCGCCTGGGAGGGGAGGAGTAGCATCAAGGTGGGAGGAGCCCCAGGTAGTTGGGCCTGTCCTCACCTGGCCATGTGGAACGCAGCCGAAAGCAGCAGCTCATTGTGCAGGGCAATGCCCATGTAGCGTGGCTCATGGAAGGCCGAGGGCACAGCCCTGGTGGCGTAGCAGAGGAAGCTGCCCCAGCACAGCAGCAGCATCTCAGCTGTGGGGCAGTGAAAGGGACAGGGTGGCACCACCTCAGCAGCCTGCTGCTCCTGTCTCCACAGGGTATGCTGAGGAGCCTGGGCCCAGGGTCTGGGCACAGGGTGGGAGGACCAGCACAAGAGGACCCTGGAGGTATGGAGCCGGGCCAGAGTGAGGTTGGGCTCAGAAGAAGCAGCTCACCCACAACCATGATGTAGTCCCAGCGGTCGTGGTGACAGAGGTAGAAGTGGCGGCCAGTGAGAGTGTGACCTCGAGTCACCAAAGGTGTGTGCTGGATGCTTCGCTCCAGGATGCCCACTGTCCACATGGCCAGAAAACCCAGCACCAGCAGCACGAGCAGCCCCAAGCGCTGCAGGAGGTGCCCACTGCTCAGGTGTGGGCCCCGCTGGGCTGTGCGAGACAGGAACAGCTGGAGCACTCTGCAAGAGTCAGGACACACGTGGAAGCTGGGGGCTGAGGAGGGCGGCCAGATCCCTGACCTCTGTTGTAGCTGCCCTCCCCGCCACACATTTGTGTGTCCTATTCTTTCCATGGTTTCCCCAAAAAGTTACATGTCGGGGAGTGTGAATGATGGGGACAGAGCGGAGTGGAGCTGGTAAGGGTTTGATTTGCAGGAATGAGCCCAGGTGATCTAGGAGAGCAGTGTGAGAGCAAGGTCTTCCCGGGCCCTACCTATAAAGCTTGAGTATAATGGTCCCATAGACGATGGCAAAACCCAGCAGCCGAACCCAGCGAAGAGCAATGCAGCGGAACATGCTGGGCTTGAAGTATAGGATGAAGACCTGGTGGGAAGGGAACAAGAGGAGCTGCTCTCCACTGCACTACTGCTGTGCTGGGCTCTGTGCAACATACACGGCTAATCCTCCCAAGAGCCCTGCAATAGAGGCATCATCATCTCCATTCTTCAGAGGAGTAGCTTAAGTATCAGAGAAGTTAGGTAACTTTTCCTAGATCACCACAGCAGATCATGGAGCTTTTTTAAGCCTGGGGCTATTTGGCTCCAGAGCTCACTAGACCAGCCTGGGTAATTGGAGGTCTCTGAATCCTCTGAGGGCTTTATGGTTTGGAGAGTGCCAGGTTGGGGCTGTGGAGGATCCTGGGAGGTGAGGTTAGCCGCTGGCCACAGACTCACAGGAAAGTAGAGAAGCAGGGATCCAAAGAGGATGATTTCCAACAGGACAACTCCAGATGCCCGGATTCTCTGTGAACCCATGGAAAAAAGAGAGGCCGTGAGCAGGGCAGTGGGGGGATGGAGCCTGGATGATGATGTTAGAAGGTTGTAGATCTGTTTAGGGGTCACTCTGGGCCTAGGGTAAGGCTTCATCCTATACTGACTCCACCCTCTGTCCCGAACACATCTGCACTCCCACTACCTACGCTCTCAGCTGCACGGCACTAAGCCTGGCTATCGCCAAGGTTTCACATGGCTTCCTGCAGTCCTGTGCTCCCCACCCAGTCCCCTGCTGAACTCATATCAGAGGTTGCTGGAGATAGGAAGGATTTGAGCTTTGAGTCACACTGCCCCATTGTCTGGAATGGAATAAACCTTCTCTGCCCAACAAGTATCCAGTTAACCTTCAAGCTTCACTCATATGTCACATTCTCCAGAAAGTGCTTCCAATGCCATCTTTGGCAGGATACCAATCCCTTCTCCAAGCTCCCATAGCAACTGACAGCAGCCTTTTCCTTGCCCCTGTCTCACTGTGCTGTCATTTTAGTGCGTCCTCCATTAAACCAGACGCTCCAGGAGGGTCCAGATCACTTCCTCTAGTGCCTAGGCAATGATTTGCTTAGCATATATATTCAACAAGCATTTGCTGAATTAAGTTCAGTGCCTTCATTTTGCAGGTAAGGAAACAGGATTAAGGTAAAGAGGTCACTTGCCTAATGTCATATAGTGAGTTAGGTTTAGAATTAAGACTGGCCCATTCTCCCGAGTTCTAGTCATAAGTAGACCCATGTCTGGACTAGGGATGGGTAGGATGTGTGTGCAGGAGAGAGTGGCAGGGCCTTCCTTGCCTTGCTCCAGCGGCAGTGGTAGGAGACCAGCATGCTCAGGAAGACGGCCAGCATGCAGCAGGTCTGGAAGGCCAGTACTGCTGCCCGCAGTGCTGGGGCCTCCTCTGCCAGGCATGGTGTGGCATCTATGCAGCTGGTGCAGCCCTCGGAACATGGCTGACACCTCAGCAGCCTCCCCAAGCTGCCTTGTGGAGACCCAAATTGGCTGGTAGTCTGTGTGGCACTTTCCTCTAACCCTGTAAAGAGCAAAATAGGTGCAGAGATAGGGGCTTGTTTGGAGCATCCTGAGATCCTAGCCTTCTGTCCTGCCCTCCTATGGTCTGTGGTCCCAGGGCACGAGGGAGTAGGTATTCCCTGGGGAGGGCAGGGTAATAGGAAGAGGTGGTACCAGAAAGAGGTACCAGGAAGTGGTAACAGGAAGAGTTTAGGGCTCATTGGGAAGCCAGCTTTCAACATACCTATATGTTCAGGCTCATTCTTAGAAGGCAAATGCCCCCACAAAATCCTGCTGCCATCCCCTGCTTTCTCTTGACCTTCTGCTTTTGCCCCACAAACTCTCTCCCAGGATCCTCAAACTGCCTTTCCTCCCCATGTTTCCTCACCAGTCTAGCCTGTAAAAACCTACCTGGTCTTCACTGTACTTACCCCCAAAGCCACTTGCTCCATAGAATCCAGGTCGGCAGTGACAGAGGTAGCGGCCAAGAACAAAGCCCTGATTCTCCAGGGGGACACACTGTGAGGATGATAAATATGTATTTATATGGGGTCTTCAGGGAGGTATTGGAGGGTACATCTAGCTCCTTGTCCATGATTTTTGGATCTACTCTTGGAGATTCCACCAGAGGCTCTTCCTGAGGAGAGCCTTTCTTCTTTGGAACCCCTCTCTTCCCTCCTACTGTTGCCCTTTTCAAAGAGACCCTAAGCAAGGAGTATGAGATAGATCACCCTTTTGTTTAGTCTGGCAGTGACAGGAGCTTCATAGGTCCTAGGTTGCTAGGGCAAGGTACCAGGGGGGAAGTGGAAGAAGAGAGCTCTGAGCCACAGAGCTCTGCCTCTGTGCTGCTTCAAAGGGTCCCCCATCATCCGCCCTCTTTGATGCACAGGTGGACTGAAAAGGCTCCCTGTGGTGGAGTAGCTTTCTGCATCAGGGGCCATCTGGCTTGGGCACAGAACTGCTTTCGCTGGCCCTAATGCCAGGCTGGTGGGATGCCAAGGCCAGTCCTTTATTCTACCTCCACCCATTGATGTTTGCCCAGCAGGGAACAGAGTCTGGCAGAGAAGATGAGCACGTGGATGAGGTCAGATCTGTTGGGGAGAGTTGCTGGGAACAGACATCAGTGGGGCAAAGGAAGGAGCTAGCCTTAGGAGATTCTATATGTAGCTCCTGACCTCACCTAGGTGCTTATGAAATTGAGGCCCAGCTCTTCCCCTCTAGGCTGGACCACTGGAACATGCTCTGTTCCTGCCACAGTCTGCACAAACATTTTCTATTATTATTATTATTTTTTACTGGGAATTGAACCCAGAGGGGATTTACCACTGAGCCACCACATCCCCGTCCTTTTTATATATATATATATTTTTTAGTTGTAGATGGACACAATACCTTTATTTTATTTATTTTTATGTGGTGCTGAGGATGGAACCCAGTGCCTCACACATGCTAGGCAAGTGCTCTACCACTGAGCTACAACTCCAGCCCTCCAGTCTTTTTTCTTTTTTATTTTGAGACAGGGTCTCACTAAAGTATTCACTTAGTTATTGAGGCTGACCTAAAATTTGTATCCTCCTGTCTGAGCCTTCTTAGTCACTGGGATTACAGGTGTGTGCCACCATACCCAGCCCAGTCTGCACAATCAGATAAATGTATACCCAGGGAAGTGAATGTGGCCAGGTTAAAAAATGAATGAGTGCTTGCTTAGCATGTGAGAGGCCCTGGGTTCAATTCCTTCTATTCTTAGACTTCTAGGTCCAAACACATGTCCCTGAAGAGCAATAGGGCCACCTGTGTGTCCAGAGCAATATGTCCACCCACCCAACAAGCTGCAAAGCTTGTCTTGGCTTCAGTACAGCTCAGAAACAAGCATGCACTTGGTGTAACCCATAGAGTGGACAACTTCACTGGCTTCCTGGCCTCCCAGTATTGGGCTTGCAGGATTGCCAGCCAGTGATGTCCATCATCTTGATGTACCTGTGCCTGTGGCTTTGACTCTGCCTGGGTCTGGCCTAGGGTCCATCCCCCACACCAGTCCCAAATTGCTCGTCACCCAACCAGCAATTCCATTTATTTTGACAAACACAGATGGAGTATTCTTTGTGGCCATGAGGATTTCAGAGCTGTGTTGACATGCAGTATGTGATCCAGAGGAAGGAAAGAAGATGATTAATAGAGGCTCAGAAGTGGCTCTGGAGCAATGAGCACCAGGAAGGAGGGTAGGCAGGGAGACACACTGAGATTTCAGAGGCATGAGGGATAGTTTCCTGGGGGGGGGGGGGCGAAGGCTGGGAGTTAAAGGGATAGGTCATTCGTGGTCTCACTTTTAATAAAAGACTGGCATCTCACCTCTGCCAATCACTAAGGACTTCCCTGAAGCCCTGAGAGGCTGGGTTGGCTTTGTCAGCTGCTTCTGGGAGCTGGGTGGTGGCAGTGATGGGCAAAGGGCAGGGAGGCAGGACCTAGAGGCCCCTCCACCTTCCTTATCCTTACCTGGGTGCTGTTGAGATCACACAGGTGTGTATTAGAGTACCAGCCTGGGCCACTTGCACACTGATTGATGTCCACGCCCTGGAGATCTATGTCCATCTGCACCTGCCCCCTAGGGCAGTGAATTAACAGTGATGAATGTCAAGGTGAGCATGGATACTTGGGTACTAGACTGTGGGGCAATGTAGTCTTTGCACACTTTAGCACAATGGCTGCAGCATAGAAGGAGGGAACACATGGATTCCACTTCTCCAGTGCTCTGTTCTCTGTAGCAACAAACTCCTTCCACTGGTTGTTCCCCCACCCCTCCACTTTTCAACATCTTATCATTTTACAATTTCTGTCAATGAGTAAAGGGTGGGGGCATGCCAGGACATGCAGGAGCTGGGGCTCTGAGAATCTATCTGTCTGAAGGGGATTTGCACAATTCCACTTTGCATGTATACACATACACAAGCAGCGGGGCTGTTACCCCCACCCCCACTGTGTCCGTGCAATTCTGAATTGATCATAGCAAAAGGAGGAGCCCTAAACTGGAGCTGCCTGGCCCAGCAATTCCCCAATCCCTGCTCTGGGTTGAGTGAGGAGAGAGCTGGCAAAGAGCCATCTGCCTTCCTGAAGGAGGGGGACTCTGCTGAGAACAAATGGGGACACTGAGCTAGAAAAGCAATGTTAATTGTTGAATTCCTCGTAGTACTGTGTTCATCTTCTGCCCCCTTCCCAACACGACTCCCAAGCCCCTTGCTCTAGCTCAGAGAGCAGTCAGTTATTGGAGGAGTATCACAAGCTCCTGGGTCAGGACAGGCAGGACAGTTGGGGCCTGCTCAATGTAAGAAAATTGGCCTTGGGAATGACCCTGGCACCCCAGATAGAAAGGGTGTTGGTTCCAAGCCCCTTCCCAAGAATTTTTCTCCTGGGGAAGCCTTCTCTTATAACTCTCCATTCAAACAGCAGATTTAACTCCTGGAGTGCCCACCCTGGCTCCTTGGAAAAGCCTCATATATGGATTGTCACTGTCACCTAAGCCAAGCCCTTTCTTGCCTTCTTTTTTTATTTTATTTTTTAATTTCTTTGCAGCACTGGGGATCTAACCCAGGGTCTCCACATGCCAGGCAAGCCACATCCCCAGCACCCCCTCCTGCCTTTCACATCCACTCCTCAGACCTGAGGATCAAGACTGATGCCTGTCTATATCCACACACCTCTATACCTACAAGTGTGTATATCTACATCTAGATGTGTTCCTACATATGCATACCTTCCTGTACATGCACACCTTCCTGTACACGCACAAGCTCATAGGCATTCATTCATATGCTCAAGAACATAAATACAAATACCAAGATAAAGAAGCATAAATGGACTGATTCATACTCAGTATGTACACTCACACCTGCGTGTGTTAACAGATCGTTATAGATTCACAGAGTTGGCTGCAAATACACACAGCTGAATGCAAACACACACATCTGTGCCCCCCAGACACACACACATGTTCTTGCCAAATGTCCCATGCACAGCTGGGTAGACTAATGTCCCCACTGCCACATACCCACAAATCCATCAGATCCTATGCAAACCCACTTACCTGACCTCTGGACTGAGGTCTGGCTTGAGTCCATAGAAGGTGGCCGAGAGTGTAATCAGCCAGCCAGGACGGAGCTGGCCCTCCTGGCATTCCAGGAAGGGAGAAGACAGTCTCACCTGCTGTATGTCCCCAACATACCCATCCCCCTGTGGCCACTTGGGGCTATTGAGGCTTCTTAGGTCATTGGTCAGCACCCGTTTCTGCAGGGGAAGTCTGTCTGGTTCCGCAGCTGAACTCTCTTCCTGCATCCTGTTCCCAGACAAGTCTTGAAGGATGGTCTCCTCCCCGATCCTAGTGGCCTGGAGGGCCAGCTGTAGATGGCTGGCTCCTGGTGGAGGGTTAAAGATCAGCAAAGCCCGGTAGGCCCTTGGGTCCCCCTCCGCCACGCTGCGGACCAGTGCCTGGTACCACTCCACATCCTCCTCCACACTGGACTCGCGGATGTCATTGGCTTGTAGCAGCATGTTGAGAAAATTGGCAGCCTGGGCAAGAGTACCTGCTGCCCTCTGTAGAACTTGGGGGAGCCCTGGTCTGGCTTCTGCTCCAAGAGCTTCATAGCGCTCACTGCAATTAGCCCCCAATAGCTGTTGGGCATCTCCGGAGTAAAGAAAAGCCAGAGCTGCCTCAGCCCCCTGTGAGGCCACCCACATGGGCATAGATCTTGGCTTGGCTTGGGAGGGTAGTAGAGGAAGAGAACGGAGGGGCCTCGGATCTCCCAGAGCCCAGCTGCAGAGGAAACAGCAGCCCAGCAGCCGCCATGCAAGAGAGGGCATCATCATTGCCCAGGTACCCATTCTTTGGGCCGCTCTCAAGACCCTGGGGATCAGGCTGCCTTGGGATTTAGTTACTCAGGAGATCCCAGGCAAAGGCTGGCTGCTTCCAGGTCTCCTCTCCTCTCCCTCTCTCTCCCTCTCTCTCTGTTTCTCTCTCTCTCTCTCTCTCTCTCTGTTTCTCTCTCTCTGTTTTTCTCTCTCTCTCTCTCTCTGTTTCTCTCTCTCCCTCTCTCTCTCTCTGTTTCTCTCTCTGTCTCTCTCTGTCTCTCTCTCTCTCTCTCTCTCTCTCTGGCACTGTCTCGCTTGTTTTCTTCCTTCTAACGTCATCAGCTGGCTGGCTCCTGGATGTAGGTATGGGAGCCCTGCCCCTGCTCTCTCAGTGTGGCCCCTATCGCAAACCCTTTTAATCCTGGCATATCACTCTTTCCTCTTGCTCTGATCCAGTACCCAGTCTCCCCCCACCCCCACCCCACATCTGCTTCAGAGAGAGAGAGAGAGAGAGAGAGAGAGGGGAGGGGAAGGGACCAGAAGTTCTCTCTCTCCTCCCTCTGCCCTTTGCTCCATTAGGAGAGATGGGCAAATCCAGGATGGGGTGCCATAGCAACCATGGGTGAGCCCGTGCCCCTCTCTCCACCCCTCTGCTCCACTGGGCCTCCTGACAGCAATTGCAACAGGCATGATAAGGGCCAGGCTGCATCTCCTGGCAGTCTGCTCTGGCTGTGTGCACCCCCCTGACACCGTGCTGCTTAACTGGATTTTGAGATTGGGAGTGGAAAGGATAGAAAAAAGAGCTCAATATAACCATGATCAGCCTTTGAATAGACTGGGCAGTTTATTACATGTTTATTCTATACATAATCTCAATGAATTCTGCCCCATAACCGTGTATGGTGGATAGCCTTATCCTCATCTCACAGGTGCAGACACTGAGGATCAGAGACAATGTCCCACCCCAGATTACACAACTCATTTTTTTTTTTTGTTTTTTTTTGTTTGTTTGTTTTTTTAAAGAGAGAGTGAGAGAGACGGGGGGGTCGGAGAGAACTTTCAACATTTATTTTTTAGTTTTGGCGGACACACATACATGTTTGTATGTGGTGCTGAGGATCGAACCCAGGCCGCACGCATGCCAGGCAAGAGCACTACCGCTTGAGCCACATCCCCAGCCCCCACACAACTCATTTTGAATTGAAACTTGAACCCAGAACTCTGACTCCCCAACTCTTCCCAATCAAACCACCACGATCCCCGCAGTACTCAGCCTCAAGGACCATAATAGCACCTCTGACAGAGGAGTAACTCTAGGCCCAGAGAACTGAAGGCACTTCCTTAGGAGCATACTGTTGTTCATGACAGAGCTGGGGCCTTACCCAGGTCTCCCTTCCTGACCTAGGTCTTCCTTCTCCTGTCTACAGGGTTAACAGGCACAGCAGCATGGGAGTGCACAGCAGGGGAAAGAGTGAACAAAATTTTGCTTCCATTTCTTCCACCTTTACTTTATCATCCTAAGCCCTGCTTTCTTCCTCTCTTCATGAAAATTGTGATTAGTCTTTCTAGTTCTTCCCAGTTTTCTTATACCTCACATCATTCCCGCTGTTGGACACAATAACTGGGAACCCAGAGTCAGGGCCACCTGAGGCAGCCTCCTGGGATCTGGAAGGGAGTGAATTCTTGGAGGAAGCCATAGCTCCTGCCTCCTGCCACCTGCTCTCTCTTCCATCATTTCTGCATCGCTGATGTGCTTCCCACTTCACCAGGCAACCTGGCCCTACTTGTATAGACCGTCTCTCTCTCTCTCTCTCTCTTTTTTTTTTTTTTTTCAAATGTTTCACATATTTATTAGCAAACCAACCCAAACCAGTACTACAGCTTCTGTGACACTATCCAGATAGGGCAGATATTTACAGGTGGATGTGACAAAATGATCACAGCTTTGATAAATATGTGCGCCATTTCACGTCATTCCTTATAGACCCAGCTTGGTTCTCCTCCAGTGTCTCCTCTTGGAATTGTACCTGATTTTATTACCAGTTTTCATTCGAATCCACTGGGGAATGGGACGATTTTGCTTTTGTTTCTTGGCCAAAAATCGCTTGATCCTGAAAGTCTTGTAAGAAGACGTGGTGAGGGACCGAACTTGGTGCTCGCACCACAATGGCCGAAAAAAGGCGAAGAGATATAGACCGTCTCTTGGCTTCTTCTCTTTTCAATGCCCCACCGTCAACATTTGATGTCCAAGATCACTGAGTGTATGTAGGAAATGATGGTTGATTGTGGGAAGCCGTTCTCGCACGTGATTGGGCACCTCCCGGATTGGGTGTGAGGCTTCTGGCCAAACTGTGTCGGAGCTATCCCCACCCTCTTCAGGTGCGAGAGCCTGTCCGTGTGGGGTGTGACTGACCACTGACCCTGAGGCCAATCACTGACCCTGACCTTGGAATGCAGCCCCCTTCGACCTTCATTGGATGGAATTTTCCCCTGAATTTCTTGTTCCCCAATAAAAGGCCACTCCCTGGCGTGCTCTCTCTCTCTCCTGCTAGTCCTGAGTAAGCCTTGCTGCCCCACCGGGTGGTTTGAGGTGAGAGCCAGAGAGGGGAGAGCTGTCTCGGACCTGGTCATAGAAAAAGGTAATTGAGTCTGTGTGTGTTTATTTTGATCTCACTAGTTAACTTCTATGCCACGAACCTCTTTAATGAAACCAGCGTGCTGGTCGCCTGGTGGAGTTGATGGTTGCTAAAAACTTTCCTTGCTTTATGGGTGGCTCTACAAATAAGTCTGCTGTGGAAAATCAGTGGAGATGTAAGGAGTATGGGAGAGAAGGGGTCTAGAGGGAAAGCCCCCAGGAGAATCTCTACAATGTCAGAATGAGACCTTTTGGCCCATAATCTAGACATCTCTTTAACAGATAAGGGAATGAAAACCCTAAAAGGATAGTGATATTTTCAAGGACACTGTGCCAGTTAGTGGCATATCTAGGAACAGAAAGCTATACTGCACATCCATAGTTCTTTCCTTGGCCTTTCTGATACTGTGTGCTGACAGAGAGAGGGAAGAAGGGGGGCAAGTGACCCATTCCCTTCTTTTTTCAGTACCGGAATGCCCAGGGCCTTGTGTAAACTAATCAAGTGCTCTTCTCTGAGCTACAACTCCAGACTTTTATTATTCTTATTTATACATTTATTTTTGCAAAGCTGGGGATGGAACCCAGGGCCTCAAGCATGCCAGTCAAGTACTCTACCACTGAATCACATTCCCAGCCCCTCCTGACCTTTTTAAATTTTATTTTTGAGAAAGAGTCACTAAGTTGCTGAGACTGGTCTCAAACTTGGGATCCTTCTGCCTCGGGCTCTGGAGTAGCTGAGATTACAGGCATGCACCATCAAGCTCAGCAACCCATTTTCTTACAGTGGCATTAATTGAGGGTCAACAAAATACACCTAATGGTAAGTTAACCCAATTTTTTTCCTAAGAATCTTTTTATAAAAACAGTTAATATTAATATTTCTATAATGCTTTAGAATTTATCAACCACCTCTGTGTGTAAATTTTCATTTAATCCCAAGAGCTCTGTCAACGGTGGATTATGACTAACCTACTTTTAGAAATGAAACACAGGTTCAGAGCTGTTTAATTATTATTATTTTAAAGACAACCTCTTGCTATGTTGCCCAGGTGGTCTTAAACTCCTAATTCTTCTGCCTCAGTCTCCTGAGTAACTGAGACTACAGGTGCATACGAGCACACCTGGCTGTTCAGAGATGTTAAATTATTTGTACTTGGTTATATTCCAAGCAGTGGCATGATTAGGACTTCAACTAGAGCAGCCACAAAGTCCAGAAGGGCAGGGTTTGTGTCTCATTGATTGCAGCTCAAAGCCTTGCCCATTGTTGGAATGACTAAATGAACCTCAGAACTTCTTTAGACCCTCTAAGAGCTGGGGATGTGGATTAGTGATAAACTGCTTGCTTAGCATTTGAGAGGCCGGTAGCAACACACACACACACACACACACACACACACATACACACTCACACACAGTTTTTAGATCCTCTAAATCTGTCTTCATAAGCCTTATAACTAAGACTCTACCACTGTAGAGATCACATTTTGTTTGTTTGGGTACTGAGGAATGAACTCAGGGGTGCTTTGCTACTGAGCTATAACCCCATGCCCTTTTATTTTCTTATTTTATTTTTTTGGGGGGTACTGGGGATTGAACTCAAGGGCACTCAACCACTGAGCCATATCCCCAGCCCTATTTTTGTATTTTATTTAGAGACAGGGTCTCACTGAGTTGCTTAGCACCTTGCTGTTGCTGAGGTTGGCTTTGAACTCTCAATCCTCCTGTTTCAGCCTTCTGAGCAGCTGGGATTACAGGCGTGTGCCACCACATCTAGCCTCCCATGCCCTTTTAATTTTGTGTTTTGAGACAGAGGCTCACTAAGGTGCTCAAGGCCTCTCTAAATTGCTGAGGTTAGCCTCGAACTTGTGATCCTCCTACCTCAGTCTCCCAAATTGCTGGAATTACAGGTATGAGTTACCATGACCAGTACAGGGACCACTTTTATAACCCTCAGTGAAAAAGTTATACGTCAAAGTAAAAACAGATCAACAAACAGAAATCTAAGTCATACAAAGATACACATCATCTGCTTACAGCTTAACATCAATGTATTTTACAGGACCTATGACATAGGCCTGGACAATTGAGGAAGTAGGGAAAGACAGCATTCCTTTGTCCTGCCTTACAAAGAGCATGTGTGTTCTCTTGGACCTCTGTGTTCTCCACGCCATGTGGGATTACAAGGGATGGCTGACTATAGGCAGCCTCTTCTGGGACCAAGAAAGTGACTGGACAGCAGAGGGTGCTGCAGAGCCACAGATTTTTTTCCTCTATTAACTAATCCCTGGGGTCAGAATGTGGGAGAGTCAAGAATAGTAGGGATCTCCTTAGGCCTCAGTATTCTGGGTATTCTAGGTATTCAGGTATTCTAGCAATTTCCCTAGAAAACTGGGTGGCATCTGAGAAGGATCTGGGGAAAGAGAGGGTAGAGAATAAACCTTTTGGGGTCAGACAGCTGATTTTGAACTCTATTACATCTTTTTGTACAGAGTGACTTAGCTAAATAACTTGAGATTCAGTTTATTTCTTCATGTGCAAGGAAGAGTATTGATTTTGTGGTGTTGAATTAAAAACGAATTTGTATTAGGTGGCTTTTTTCAAGCCTTAATGTTGCAGAACCATTTCTGTATATCAAGAGCCTACTCTGCTGGGAACAGTCCTTAGCACTGTAGAGTCCACACAAGGCAGAAAGCAAATGTGTCTCTGTCCTCATAGAATTTACAGTTTAGGGCTGGGGATGTGGCTCAAGCGGTAGCGCGCTCGCTGGCGTGCGTGCGGCCCGGGGTTCGATCCTCAACACCACATACAAACAAAGATGTTGTGTCCGCCGAAAACTAAAAAAAAAATAAATATTAAAAAAAAAAATTCTCTCTCTCTCTCTCCCTCTCTCACTCTCTCTTTAAAAAAAAAAAAAAAAAAAAAAAAAAAAAGAATTTACAGTTTGGTTGTAAAGATTAACCCCCTCCCCCAGTTCTGGGGATTGAACCCAGGAGTGCTCTAGCACTGAGTTACATCTCTGGCCTTCTTGATTTTTGAGACAGAGTTTCACTGAGTTGCCCAGGCTGGCTTTGAAATTGCAGTCTTCCTGCTTCAGCCTCCCAAGTTGCTGGGATTACAGGCCTGTGCCACTGGGCCTGGCAGGAAGACAAGATCAAATCACACACCCACAATGCAGTAAAACAAATGCCTCCTCTTCAGGCTCAGAGAAGAGGAAGGGCCCAGGCAGGGGGATTTCTCTGGTGCAGTGAGGAGTGTTTAATCCAAAGATGGACAGAAGTTTGCTAAGCACAAAGAGAGGGAAAATTCTTCCAAGAAAGGGGCTTTTCTTACACAATGCCCATAGATGTGGGAAATTGCCACAGTGCAAGTGGGACTGCAGGGGACAGACAAGAGGTGTCGCTTGGTGGAGATATGGCCAGAGAGAGGCAGGTGTGAGATCACACAGGGCCTTTAGGCCTCCTTAAGGAGTTTTGTCTTTAGCCTAAGAACAATGGGAAAACAATTATAACAGATTAAGAATGCATTTCCACTTTGAAAAGGTCTCTCTAGCTGCAGGACTTATCACCAATCCTCCATCCTCTTCCCCTCAATGCCCCTTCAGGTAATAAAGTCGGCTAAATTCTGCTGGCTGATCCTTCCTCTTTGTCCCTTATAAATTTCAATGTCTCCCACAGGGACAATTGCAATGAGTTCAAGTCTCACCTTACACAATAAGCTTGATCTTGTCTTGTCCTCATAACATCCTTGCCAAGGATGAGAAAACTGAGGTATAGTAGTTTTAAACAGGCCCCTATCAGCTCTTGAAAGTCAATTGTTAAAATGTCAGAATTTGGAGCTGGGGTGGTGGCTCAGCGGTTGAGCACTCATCTAGCACATGAGAGGCGCTGGGTTTGATCCTCAGCACCACATAAAAATAAATAAAATAAACGTATTGTGTTCAACTACAACTAAAAAAATATTTTTTTAAAAAAATGTTCAGAATTTTGCAAACATATCTATGTTAAACATAGCCACTGATAAAACATTAAATTATAAATCGGGCATGGTGATACATACCTGTAATCCCAGTGATTTGGGAGGATGAGGCAGAAGGCTTCGAGTTTGAGGCCAGCCTGGGTAACTTAGCAGGACCCTGTTTCAAAATAAAAAATAAAAGGGGGGGAATAGCTCAGTGATAGAGTATCACTAGGTTCAATCCCCTCCATCCAAATGGTTGGGGATATAGCTTAGTGGTACAATGCTTGACTAGGTTTGATTCAGTGCTTAAAAAAAAAAAAAAAGAAAGAAAGAAAAGAAATTAAATTATAGAAATTTGGAGAGTTAGGGATATAGCTCAGTAGTAGAACATTTGCCTACCATGTGCAAGGCCCTGTATTTGATCCCCAGCACAGCAAAACATAAATACATACAGACATACATGATTGAATTATATTAAAAATAAAGGTAATAAATTCTCCAAACTCATCACTTCCTAATAATTTTACCTACACTTTTGGTATTATATTCCTTGTATCTGTATGATTAAACTACCACATAATGAAGATATGTTACAGATCCTGTCTTCCTCTGTGTCTAGTAAGGTCAGGTTGATAGATTGAAGCCAACCATGGGGCAAGTGCTTTATTACTGTTTTGTTTATTTATCTGGACTTAAGAAAGTGATGGGGATGGGGTGGGGCTCAGCGGTAGAGCTCCCGCCTAGCATGCCAGGCGCTAGGTTCGGTCCTCAGCACCACATAAAAAATAAATACATAAAATAAAGATATTGTGTCCAACTACAACTAAAAAAACCTTTTTTTAAGTGATAGAGAACATGTTAATAATTCAGATTTAAACTTTATGTTTATGTCTGTTATATTATGAATAGCACAAGCCGGGGAAGGTGGCACACACCTGTAATCACACTGGCTCAGGAGGCTGAGGCAGAAATATTTCGAGTTCAAAGCTAGCTTCAGCAATTTAACGAGGCACTAAGCAACTCAGTGAGTCCCTGCTTTAAATTAAAAAAAAACAAAACAAAACAAAAATAGGGCTGGGGATGTGGCTCAGTGCTGGAGTATCCCTGAGTTCAATCCCCGGCACCAAACAAACAAAAAAACAATAACAACAACAAAAAAAACCATGATGAACAGCACAAAAATAAATAACTCTTCCAGTATTTGAAACTGTTTTCTGATTCAGCAAAGAAGTTACTCCCATCATTGACAATTCAAACTTTTCTGCTTTTTCACTTCCCTCTTGTATTAACACGAGACAATGGCAATCAAGATTCTTGTTGCAGTTACATTCCTTGTAACATTTGGCTACCAAAGTAAGTGTGGCAAGTGCTTGGGGATGTAGCGCAGTGGTTGAGCTCATGCCTAGCAAGGCCCAGAGTTCTGTCTCCAGTGGCATGTGTGTACGCATACACAAACACACACAATACATAAAGAATTTAGCAAAAATAAGTGAAAGAATTCTGTGAAAATCAATTATATGGAGTTTGCTATTGTGTATTTCCATTATTTGTAAATTGTGTGCTACACATTCTTTATATCAGTAAATTTTGATAAATGTGTGCTTATATATAGCACACACATTCCCTTTCTTCCCCTGGACAGCCAGTTGTTAAACACTCATCAGCCCACCACTGGATCTAGAACACATTATTCATGTAGTCACTCCATAATTCAGTGGATGTCACCAGGGGATACAGATGAACGAAATGACTTGGCCAAGATCACATATTTCAAAGGACTTAAACGGAACAAGAATTATACTCTCAAAGCCAGCAACTCTCTCCCAGTACCAGATCCAGGACCACTCTACTGAAAGGGATGGCCAAGGTCTGGGTGCCCAGGAAGTGAAAAGCAGGGGTCTTAGGTGCAAGAGACAAACGCCGGCAGAAAACCGGCTCACCGCCAATAGCAACTCTGGGCGCGCGCAACGTCAAGCGCAGCGGAGGCCGGCCCGAGCACGCCCTCGGGAAAGGGGAGTGGTCTAGCCTTCCGGAAGTGACGCATCTGGGGGCGGTCCTCGGCGGCGGTGGCGCGCGGCCTGGGCTCGCGCTGGGCTCCGCGCGCCCCCCGCCCCCCTCTATGAGGCTGAGGCCGTGGTGGCCGTTAGTGCTGTCGCTTCGGGGGCCGCGGCGGGCGGGGCTCCGGTGGGGCCCGACCTAGTCCCCACCCCAGCCCGGCTCCCAGCCGCCCGCCCTCCCCTCCCTCTCCTCCCTCTCCTCGATGCAGGGAGCCGAGCTCCGGGGTGGCGAGGCGGCGGCGGCGGCCGCTTCGTACCGTGTCCTGAGCCGCCTTCTCGGCTATGGAGAGGCGGCCCCCGAGCCAGGCCCACCGCCGCCGCCCCCGGGCCATGGCCCCCCGCCGCCACCCTTCCTCGCGCGGCCGGGCCCGCGGGGCTCCCGACCGCCGCAGCTGATGGTGTTCCGCAACGTGGGTCGGCCGCCTGAGGAGGAGGACGCGGAGGCGGCTTCGGAGCCAGGACCCTCGGAACTGCTGTGTCCCCGGCACCGCTGTGCCCTGGACCCCAAGGCCCTGCCACCGGGCTTGGCGCTTGAGCGGACCTGGGGCCCGGTGGCTGGACTAGAGGCTCAGTTGGCGGCTCTGGGGCTGGGGCAGCCGGCGGGGCCGGGGGTCAAGACAGTCGGAGGGGGCTGCTGCCCATGCCCATGTCCGCCTCAGCTGCCCCCTCCGCAGCCCCAGGCGCCTGCTGCCACCCCGCAGGCCGGGGAGGACCCCACAGAAACGAGCGATGCACTGTTGGTCCTGGAGGGCTTGGAATCGGAGGCCGAGAGCCTGGAGACTAACAGCTGCTCGGAAGAGGAGCTCAGCAGCCCGGGCCGTGGAGGAGGAGGGGGCGGCCGGCTTCTGCTGCAGCCCTCAGGCCCCGAATTACCCCCAGTGCCCTTCCCGCTGCAGGACTTGGTCCCTCCAGGGCGCCTGAGTCGAGGGGAGCAGCAGCAGCAACAACCTCCCCCGCCGCCGCCACCTCCTGGGCCCCTCCGGCCGCTCGCGGCTCCTTCTCGTAAGGGCTCCTTCAAAATCCGCCTCAGTCGCCTCTTTCGCACGAAGAGCTGCAACGGTGGCTCCAGCAGTGGGGATGGAACCGGCAAGAGGCCTTCTGGAGAGCTGGCTGCTTCAGCTGCGAGTCTGACGGACATGGGAGGCTCTGCGGGCCGGGAGCTGGACCCGGGGAGGTGAGCCCAGTTCGGGGGCTGGCGACAAACTTCCTTTTCTTGTTTCGTCCCCCCCCCCCTTTTTAATACTGCTAACAGGATCTTGGCAATTCTTAAGATATGGTCTTCATGAGAAGACAGAATCTTGTGGTTAAAGGTTGTGACATCTTACATGAGATCAGAGCTAACTGTGGTAACAGCTGGAAACAGCTTTCACTCAAGAGAGTTTACACTGGATGGATGACACTTATCATTTGGTTAGCATCTCTGGAGATGATTTGAAACCCGCTGCCCACCCCCACCCTGGCTCCGCTATTTTTTAGATGTTCCAAAGTGTCTTTCCACCTTAGCTCTGCAGAGAGATTGCTAGAAATGTTTGGGCCTTTGGGTCAAAAAAGTTGATGAAAATGTTTGGTCTTTGGAGCAAAAAGTGTGACCCCATTACCTTGCTTACTGTCTTGACCACCTTGTTGTTCTCTTTACCTGCATCCCACTCCCCTTCACCCTCAAACATACAAATGACCTAAGGAACTTGTGTAGTTATAGGCCAGTAATCTGTTGGGCACCTGAATTCAGTTGTAATGTTTTCCTGGTTGTTCTTTCTATCTAAATCCTCTGTACTGACTACTGTCTGTGAAAACAGAAAATAGCTTTGCTCTGTCTCTCAAGCCCATGTGAGAGTTCTGAATGAGGTATAGACATTGGAGTATGAGTTCTAGGCCAATTAATGAAAATTCCAAAATTAGGCATTGAGATTTTTTCTGCATCTCTAAAAGGTGGACTGATCTTTGACATCTAGCATTACATCTTTATTATCAGTTTAGAAAGCTGTCAATTTTTGTGTCAATGAAATAAGATTTCCCTTGTGATAACTGCTATTGTGGATTCTTGAAACACACTGGGCAGACTAGCCAGGCATGGGTGCATGTGCCTGTAATTCCAGCTACCTGGGAGACTGGGGCATGAGGATCACAAGTTCAAGGCCAGCCTCAGCAACTTAGTGAGACCCTACCTCAAAATAAAAAATAAAAAGGGTTGGAAGGGTAGCTCAGTGGTAGAGGTTCACTGTGTTCAATCTCTGCTCCCCGCAAAAAAAGAAGGTAAAAAGGTCAGTAGCCTGTATAAGTTGACAGTCTTGCTGTGCACCAGAATCAATGGTGGGCTCTCTGAAAAGATCTGTGTATCTGGAACCCACAGAATTTTGAATTTTTGTTTTTGTGTTTTTGCAGTATTAGGAATTGAACCCAGAGGCCCTCTACCACTGAACCACTTCCCTATCCTTTTTTAAAAAATATTTTATTTTTTAGTTGTAATTGGACACAATACCTTTATTTTAATATGGTGCTGAGGATCGAACCCAGGGCCTTACACGTGCTAGTCAAGCACTTTACTGCTGAGCCACAACCCCAGCCCCTTTTTTGCGACAGGTTCTCACTAAGTTGCCAAAGGTGGCCTTGAAATTGCAGTCCTCTTGCTTCGGCCTCCCGGTATGTGCACTGTACTCAGCAAGAATTTGAATTTTTATAAAGCTCCCAGTTGATCCTGGACTGGGAACCTTTCATCCGTTGACTTCTCAAGGAAACTAGGATATTCCAGGAGGAAAATGTGGGCTGGATATGGCTTTGTTGCCCTTTCTGAACAGCTCTGCTGTGGGTTTATTATCTTGGGGATCAGGCCAAACCCAAGCTCCCTGAAGAAACCAGTGTCTTACCATTTCAGGTAGGCCCAAATTTCTACATTTGCTTCCTGATGAATACATTTGCTGGGAGTTTAGGTCTTGAAAAGTGTGTGACTGATGAAACAGCTTTTTTTTTTTTGTGGTTCACCTCTGCATTTGATGCTCCAGTTACCAATAGAGATGAAATTTTCATCAGATCAGGGTAGAGGGTGGGATTGAAGCTCTATGTAAAGACATAGAATAGATTGCTAATTTTCTTGTAGTTTGTCTTGCCTTTGTTCCATATTGACCAGGACTTGGTCTAAGATTTCAGAAACACCAAATATGAAGTGGCGTGAAATTAGCTGTTATGTCTAATAGATTAGGAAGAGGAAAAGGCATATAACATTATACGGTTTTTTGCCTTTGGAAGCAGAATTTAATGGTCATTGGCTGCTCTGTCACCAACCCTCACACTAAGCACAATACAGATTTCTGCTGCAGAGCAAATTGGGCTGTACATCTGCAAAGAAGCTTAGTTCAGGGCACTGGAGAATTACATTTTTTGGTCCAAGGGTTTTTTCTGATGAATTGGAGAAGAGCTAGGTATTTGTGTCTAAATGTTTGGTTGACTGCTGTTTGGTATAGAGAATGCAAAAGTCTTTATTTCCTTTTGACCCCCGACATCATCTGTGAGATAGAGGTTGAATTTGTCTTTTTTTTTTTTTTTAAATCTAGAAAATGAGAAGAGCTATAGCTATCTTGTTCTTGTTCTTACAGGAATAGAATGAAAGACAAGAAAAATCTAGATGGAATATTTTGTGCTTTTTGGAAAAGAAATAATAAGACTGAAATGGTAAATTTTTTCTGTGCATAGGATTTGCTGCTGCTTGTTAGCTTTTCCACAGCTTACTATGTGCCAGTCTTGTTGGCAGCCTCACAGCTGTGAGAAACTTGGTGAGTCTGGCCAGGGTACTTGTGATTTCTGTGGATCTGCACCTCCTAAGCAAGTCCGCCCTGTTGAGAGGAAGGATGAGTTTGAATTTTTAGCTTGTTCTCTTATTTTGATTGGTAGGATATGGAAGCAGTGAGAAATTTCAGTCTTTTGCCAAAGGGTATATGCCTTCCTCCTCATTGTTAGTTAATTATGGGCCTCTGCTGTCTTTGCTGTATAATTTGGGGCATTTACAGTAACCTCTAGGCATAATTCTCTTCACTCTTCTCAATATCTACCTTTCCCACAGCTATCTATTAGAAAATACTTACAATCATCATTTTATAAGGCTTAGCAGTTTTTATATTTTAACACGAATCCAAACTTGACTTTCTTGCTTTGTCTGTCCCTACAGCACTTTCAGATGCTTTTGATTTGCTAAGTGGACCTGACTGAATTATACTGAGCATGAAGAGTAATATGAGTTAGCCTAGAGAATTTTTTTTTTTTTTTTTTTTTTGTGGTACTGGGGATTGAACTCAAGAAGCATTCTGCCACTGAATTACATCACCAGCCATTTTAATTTTTTCAGACAGTCTCACTAAGTTGCAGTTGCAGAGCCTCTCCTCGACCCTATGATGATCCTGCCTCATTCTCCCAAGTAGCTAGGAGTGTAGGCATGTACCACTATGCTTTCAGTGAGAACTCTTTTTAAGTGAAGTAAGAAATGATTCTGCCAACTAATCAGGTTTCTGTTCTTGGGAACTGGCCTAGGCTGTATATACCATGCATATGTTGGAATTCAGAGAGCTGGGCTTGATGCCTATGGGCCTCATAATATAGAACTTCCTATTTCAGGAAAACCAGTGGAGTTCCCTTGTCCTGTTCACATATGTTGAGCTGATTGTCTTCCTTTGGATTTGGTGAAAAATAGCATTTGATCTACCCTTTTTTTTAATCATCATATAATACACACTTGGTTGGAATGGGTACCTTGTTTTACTTTTCAAGATTTGTCTTTACCAAAGTAACAATTGAGGCTATTACGGGTAGTCTTCATAGTTGTGAAGTGGAGAAATGGAGAACAGTTTTATGGTTGCTTCCTGTCTATTTGTTGGTAGAAAAGATATGATGCTAAACAGAGAGGCAAGCTGCCTTGGCCTTTGTTTGAGGCCCTTCTGTCATGGATAGACCTGTCAGACAGGAGAAAACTTTTTTAGTTTCCTTGGGTCTTCAGGCCTAAGGATGCTTTTTGAGTCATAATATGAAAGTTGAATGATTTTATGGTGTGGTGAGGAAGTTCTGACTTTATGTTTGGGTTTAGGGTTTGTTGATCTTTTTAACTATTTTTCCACAAAGTGGTTGTGGTTGGCAACTCTCTTAGAATGAACCCCCTAGCTTTAGAAATCTCTGTGTGTTTGAGTCTTGTGCCTTTTACTTACCATTCTCCTGGCCAACATCATTCTTAAGATTTTAGGTGTTGGACTATGCCTCTTGGCTTTTTCCTGGAAGTTCCATCCGTAGGTTCTTTAGTTGGTTTATGATGTAGTTTTGGATCTGACCTTGCTGCACAGATGTCTGTGTATTGGAACTAAAAATGAACACATGGTTTTGTGCCTGTAGCACATGAACAGACACTGGCTTATGATGTGTTGGAAATGGCACAGGCTGCCTGACTTGGCACTGTGTGCTTTAGCAGGGGCAGAGGTACATTGGGACTGCAAAGCTTGGTATTTGGGTATCCTACTTTGGAAGTTACTTTTAAAAAGGATATTTGTAAGTCTTAGGGCATCAGTGGAGGGATTTATGGACAGGAGAGAGAGGGCTTATTATTTCATTGTTTTAATTTTAGGTTTCAAGGAATTTGAAAATTGGCCAATGGTTATATCTGTGTGTTGTCATCCTGTACAGTTTAGTGCTTATAACTCCTTTTATCTCATAAATCTGTTGCAGTACAAATAGTAATTTGCAGAGTGGAAATGAACAGAGGCATTGTCTCTTGCCACCTACAGCATTGGCAGCTCACACAAAAAGACTGCTAGCCTGAAAGAAGGCCTTTGCCTTATGCTGTCTGCCCCTGTCCTATAGAGGAGTAACCCACCAAATTCTGCCCTAAGCCCATGCCACCCCTCAAATGTTTCTGCTGCTTAGATGCAAATGTCCCACTGGCAAATTACAGTGGATTAACTTTGTACCCTAATGCTTGTCAAGGTGATCTGGGGAGTAATAAATAACACAGGGATATGATATAGAGAATTAGTTTAAAATGTTTATCTGGAGCCACATGATTCATGTTGCTCTGGAAAAAAAGCAGGATGTCCACTTAGAAAGAGCTTTTATCATTCCATATGTTTTCTATATACAAAAGGCGAAATAGAAAATATATATACTTGAGAAGCTTCGCAAATGTATGTTATCAGTACCTTTTAAAACCTGAGTGTTGTTTCCTGTTTACATTTTGCTCCTCTCCCAGATAACTACCATTCTCAATTTTATGTTAATCATTCCCTTGCTCTTTTTTTTTTTTTTTTTCAAATAGTCATCTAGATTAGTCTTTCCATGAGTGACTGCCATTAGAATGCTCTCAGGATCCCCGAGATAGAAACCTCTTTGGATTTTTAGTTAAGCATCTCCCAAAGAATAAAAGAAGCACACATATTCATTATCAGTCTTGTTTAGTCTCTTGGAGCTTTTACCTCTTAGTTCCAGCTTCAAGTCATCCTTATTTGCCAGGAAAAACCATCCCGGTGCTGTGCTCTCAAATAGCTCTGCCTGGGTTTAGATTCAGATGTTTTTCTTTTTCTAAATCCTAGAAACTATGATTCTCTTCTTCAAAATGTCGGGGGTGGTAGAGAAGATGAGCTGAAGTGAGAAGGCCTCCACAAGATATGTGCATGTGGGTACTGCCGATCTTCAGTGCTTGGCACTGAAGAGACTCGTCCCCAGCATGGGCAGATGGCAGAGTAATGCAGCTTCCTTTGAAAAGAGGCAAACAGCCAAATGGCTGAGGTGTGAACCTTTTGAAAGGCCAGTGCTTTGGGTTTCTATTTGCTGAGTTTAATGTTGTAACCACAAGTTATCAAATAAAAGTCAGTTAGGAATCTCTTCAGAAGTTCATGTCCAGTGGAATTAACTTTCCATTTGAGCCCTTTGGATTGTTGGCACTAAGCTGCAGTCATGAAAAGCTTTTTAAATAGAGGAGCTATGTGTGGTTGTGTATTGTTTTTATGTAGCCCTATCTCCTGTGTGTGTTGTGGCTGAGGTATCATTAGACCCTTCAAGTCTCAACAGGAGGAGGTTGCAGAATGAGTGTGATGATACATCTAGGAGAAGGAAACTACCTAAGCTTCCGCTCTTTCTGAGTAAAATCTTCATGGAATGATTTTGGAATTTTGTCTGAATCCTGAGAAGGTTAGATATCCATCTTAAATCATAATTGCATAAACATCTCTGAAGTCAGATAATTTTTAAATAGGATTTCATTTTGGATTTTCTTTGGTTTTGCCTCCCTCTATTAATGCAGTTGATTGTTAAAAAGAATTAAGTCCTATTTATCCTTTGGGTGAGAATATTTTTGGAAGGTGAGCCAGCACTCAGGCCTGGAGTCAGTCCCTATAATGCCATAATTATAGCTATAACACATGGAGTCATTCAGTTAGTCTTGGGTTGGGATTTTTTTCAAGTCTAGTTTATTGAGGTATAATTGTTTTGTGTTGTTTTTTTTTCCCCCCAGTATGGAGATTGTTGAACCTAGGGATACTGAACTACATCCCCAGCCCCCGCTTTTTTTTTTTTTTCCCCCCCAGCCTTTTTTAAATTTTTTAATTTTGAGTCAGGGTCTCACTAAGTTGCTTAGGGCTTCATGAAGTTGCTGAGGCTAGCCTTGATTTTGCAATCCTCCAGGCCGCTGGGATTACAGGTATGCACTACCATATGCAGAAAAATTCATGTTTTTTAGTTGTCCATTTCTATTAATTTTGACAAACTTGTGCTTTGGCCAGCATGGAGCCTATGTTCATCACCTCAACAAGATCTTTTCTTGTAGTTAATTCAATTATCCTGAGTTGAGTTTTTTTAATATAGTACATTTCTAACCAGAAAGCTTATGTTAGAGTCTTTGAATTTCTTTCATTTCTTGCTGAAAAGCCAGTTGAAATTACTAGAAACTAAAGTCACCTTTGGTGTGTAAACAAAAGGAGATTTAGAACTTGGAGTGATGGTGCATGTTTGTAATTCAGTGATTGCAGAGGCTGAGGCAGGAGGATAAAAAATTCAAAACCAGCCAGGGCAACTTAGCAAGACCCTCTCTCAAAAATAAGATACAAAAAGTGAATGCAGCTTGTGGTAGAATACTTGCCTAGCATATATGAGACTCTGGATTCGATCCTCTGTACTGCCAAAGGAAAAAAAAAAAAAGGTGTGATCTGAGTTTTCAGGTGGTCCCTGGAACAGCATCAAAGAAAAGTTAGGAAGAGCAGCTCAGAGAGAAGGGGTCTTGGGTACCAGGCAGGGAACTTATCCTGAAGTGGCGATCTTTTGAACCTCAGGGCAACTATGTAGAATTCAGAGGTCTCTGTGTTTGAAGATTGGAGTGCTTCTGTAGTGTTCTTTCAGGTCAGAATATGTTCCCTGGCTCCCTTTGGGTCCTTCTACTCCTAGATGCAGGCCCAGAGGGAAAGCTGTTTTTTCTTGGCTCCCAAATGAAAATCAACTCTGCTTCTGACTTCCTTCCTCTTGAAATGGACTTGCTAATTACCACTCAAGGTGCTTTACTCTTTGAATGTGCTGGGTATGGAGTGATCCAAAGGGATTTCTCATTGCTTTGTAGGCTGCTGAATTTGGTAGCCAAATCTATTTAAGGAATTGCCTTAATTATTTCATTCTCCTCCTTTAAATTTAAGGCTTTATTACAAAAGTGTTACTGACAATGACTAGGTTTGCTTTGTTTTTCACTGCATCTGAAATTGAGTTTGGTAGTGATTTAAATGCATGCATGTTCTTTTCTCCCCTTTATTCTCTGTGTGCTTTCTTGCCCCTTAGGAAACCCAGGTTGACAAGAACTCAAAGTGCCTTTTCTCCGGTCTCCTTCAGTCCCCTGTTCACAGGTAAGGGCGATATCTTTTTCTTCTAACATCTGAAAGCAAGAGTATTCTGAGGCCTGTTAGGAAATATATTTGCAGATCCATCACAGGGAGGCTTCAGGCATGTCTGCAGTAATTTCCTCCATTCCATACCCACTGGATTTGGAGTAAGGCTATTTTTATGGTGTGGAGTGTATTCTTGACTTTGGATGTTTTAAACTTGGAGGTAAAGGCTGCTTTTTGGTAATTGGGTGGCCTTAGCAGTTATGCAGCGCTTAGTTCAGGCTCATCACAAATAAATTAAATGTAGAGTGCAAATTTAAATTTATAAGCTCACAATGCATAAAAGACTCTCAAGTCATATAATTCCCGTCCCTGCTTCCAAGAGAGTTCATAGATTACCTAATAAAAATGATCCATAGTATCTGATCTATTTTTAAAGACTGGGCAAAGGGGATTACATGAGCTCTTGTCTTACCCATTTTAGGGGTGAGCAATTTTTGCAGCTGTTAGAGTTCTTCATGGTGTCTAATTTAAGTCTCTCCTCTTGCAGCAGGGAACACAGTTGCTAGAGTAGGAAGGCTGTTGAATGACCTGTGGGTAATGGGTAACTGCTGCCTTATTTTACGGGAATTTTTTTTCAGATAGGGAAACCTTCTGTTCTGTTAGTTAGATGTTAAGCTCCTGATTGAATAAACTATTGTAGCAAAGGTCTTTACCACACCTCAACTCTCAGTAACTGAGTATTCTTCTTTTTAAAAAGCTTCTCAATTACAATCACTGGTTGTAAAAAAAATCCCAACTTCAAATTATTTTGGATATTATGTCCCTTAAAAAGGTGTTTGGGGAGGGCAGGGTTTGTGGCTCAGTGGTAGAGCACTCGCCTAGTACATGTGAGGCACTGGGTTCAAGCCTCAGAACTACATAAAAATTAAAGATATTGTGTCCATCTACAACGGAAAAAAAAGGTGTTTGGGGGCTAGGGTTGTGGCCCAGTGATAGAGCGCTTGCCTAGCATGTGTGAGGCACTGGGTTCAATCTTTAGCACCACATAAGCAGATAAATAAGTAAAATAAGGGTGTTGTGTCCATCCACAACTAAATACACACACACCCACACACTTTTTTTTTTTTTTTTAAAAAAAGGTGTTTGGAAGAATTACGATTTGGGAATGGATATTTCTGGGAAGATGGTAAGCAGACCAATAGGACCTCCAATTGGGTAGACTGTGATGAGCTGTCAGAACAAGTGAGTTGGTATTTGTGTAGATATCTACTAAACAATTGTATCCTGAAGCCAGGTGCAGTGGCACACACTTGTAATTCCAGCTGCTAAAGAGGCCCAGCCTAGATAACATAGCAAGATTCTGTCTGAAAAAAAAGAAAGAAATAAAAAGTTTGTATATTGTTAGCAATGTGTCTTTTTAGCTAATAGTTATTTTATTCTTAAAATAAGAAATGCACACATTTGTAATTTTAGGTTCAGACAGCCTTAGTTCTATTGAATTATATCTTTTATTTAAGAACTACATTTATAACCTACACCTCTTTGTCCTGCCAGGAAAGAGACTTCTCTGGGCCTGTTGCACTGCTCAGGGCAATGAGGCTGTCAGTTATCAAGCTGTGTAATGAGGCCATATCAGCTTCCTGGAACTTTTCTTATTTTTCCCCCCCTTTAGTACTGGGCATGGAACCCAGGGCCATGGGCATGCTAGACAAGTGCACTAAACTATACCTCCAGCCCTCTGTTTATGTATTTTTTAAATATTTTTGTTTGTAGATGGACACAATACCTTTATTTATTTATTTTTATGTGATGCTGAGGATCAAACCCATTGCCTCATACATGCTAGGGGAGTGTTCTACCACTGAGCTACAACCCCAGCCCCACCTGCTTATCTTAGTGTTTTAAGAATTTTGATAAGCTGGGCGAGGTGACTCATGCAGCTTGGGTGGCTGAGGCAAAAGGATTGGGAATTTAAAGCCAGCCTCAGCAGCTTAGCAAGGCTTCAAGCAACTCAGTGAGACTTTGCCTCTAATAAAATATAAAAAAGGTCTAAGAATGTGGTTCAGTGCTTAATTGCCCTGTGTTCAATCTCCAGTACCCCCTCCCCCTCTAAAAGAAAAGAGAACTTTTTGTGTGTATGTGTGTTTAGATTCTGAAAACCTGCCTCCTGGCTTTTTTTTTTTTTTTTTTTTTGTAGATGGACACAATACTTTTATTTTATTTATTTTCATGTGGTGCTGAGGATTGAACCCAGTGCCTCATACACACTAGGCAAGCGCTCTGCCATTGAGCCCACAATCCCAGCCCACCTCCAGGCCTTTTAAAGATATTGGCTACCTCATTTTTCTCAACCTGAGGCATTTAAATACTAACCAAGGGACTAATTCAGCCCTGAATCAGAAGAATGTGTTGGAAGTAACAGCTCAAGGGTTAAATTTAGGGACATTCTGAGTTCTGATCTGTAGACTTCAGAACCTATCCCTGGCCATTAATCTGCCTTAGAAAATACCCTTCATTTTCTGGTGACTTAGTGGAGAGTGGTTAGGTAGAGTTAGGTGTCAAGGAGTAGAGTATATAGCAAAGAACAAACCCGCATGACATGCTGGCAAATAAGGAAAACCATGAGCCACCCCCACCAATTTCCTATACCCTCTAAACTTATCTCTGACTTAGTAACTGAGGGAGTAGTTTTAGTGTTACAAATCCACTTTCAAACTTTGTAACCTCAACTATTAGGAATGAATTGATAGATGGTTTTAGGTGAATACTCTGGGAAATCTAGTTGTGGAAAGCCATCTAGGTGAATGTTGGGACCTTCATCTGCATGCAGCTTCCCTGCAGTTAAATTTACTAATGTTCAGGGGTGATTCCAGCCCCTGAACAGCATTAGGTTTTCGATTTTTTTTTTTTTAATAAAGGGAGGGAGGGAGGGAGGGAGGGAGGGGGGGGAGAGAGAGAATAATATTTATTTTTTAGTTTTCGGTGGACACAACATCTTTATTTTATTTGTATGTGGTGCTGAGGATCGAACCCAGCACCCCGCGCATTCCAGGCGAGTGTGCTACCGCTTGAGCCACATCCCCAGCACCCCAGGTTTTCAATTTCATGAGCCATGAACCTCTAGTCAACCTTGCTTGCCCTTTTACTTTCCCTCTGCTGCTGGCCTCAGCTTTGGGCAAGGTGCTTCTGTAACACGCTTGCTCCATGAATCCTTCAGGTGAAACAGTGTCGCTTGTGGACGTGGACATTTCTCAGCGGGGCCTGACTTCTCCACACCCTCCAACTCCCCCTCCTCCTCCAAGAAGAAGCCTCAGCCTCCTAGGTATAGTTTCCTCCCCTATCTGCTATCTTTCTGTAGTGGGAGGGTGAGATTTAGGGCCTTATTCTTTGTCAGGAGCCAGATAAACTTTTGAGTTTCTAATGATGACTCAATTATTTCCTGTCCCTTTCTCAGCACTCCTGTCATCTCCCTAGGCATTTAAACAGGTCTCTTACCTGCATGTTGCAATATTTACTGCCCATTTGTTAATTAGCTTTTCATTTATCTTGCCCTGAATCTACTGCTATTGAGATGCTTTAGGAATATCCTTACTCTCCTGCTTTCTAAGCAGAGCAAACCAGATTAAGATGATTGTCATCCTCTGTGCAAAAAGATGGGGTGAAGGTCAGGCCAGCTTGCCCCAGAGGGCAGCCTGATAATCCTTCTCCCTCTCTTCTGCCTTCACCTCACTCATTCTGTGCTCATTTTTCTGAACCTCTTTGCTTTTGTTCTCTCTTCTAGATGATATCAGTGGGACGCTGCCTACATCCGTCCTTGTGGCTCCGATGGGGTCTTCCCTGCAGTCTTTCCCCCTACCTCCGCCTCCTCCACCCCATGCCCCAGGTTAGCTTAGCTTAGAGGCAAGACTCATAAAAGTTGAAGGATGGGAGAAATCTATTTGTGGAAATAAATATGAGAAAGCTTAAATCTTTTCCCCTTTGGCTGGACCACAACTCCTTAGAAATGAGGCCGAGAATTGTTTTTTCTAACTTGTTACTCTGTGGAGGTGAATCTTTTGAGTTTTTTTTAGGAATAAAAGACTATTGTATTTTTTATCTTTGCTACTATAAGACTATTTTGTGATCCTTAGGTAGATATCACATAAGAAATTGTATTAATATCAGAATAGTGAGGAGGTTTAGTATGTTGCTGGTTTTCAAAATTCTGTGGTTTTTCTAAACTTTTAGTATTTACTGCAGCCTTGTAAATAAGTTTTCAATTAGCAATAATCGCGCCTCGGATAAACCTCATTGGCTACGATACTGCCACTGCACAAAACTTGCCTTGTAAATAAGTACCAAGCATTTAGTGGCCCATACCTGCTTTGCCAGCTCCAGTACTCAAGGAATAAAATGAATGAAATCAGCATTGTTTTCTACTTGCCTGGCAAAATTGTTACTCTTCCCGGGCAAGTAAGCAAGTCACTATTTCCAAGGCTGCTTTACCGACACTTCACTTCGAGGTGGGAGAAGTTGGAATCGCTCTAGGCTGGTGAAGTCCCTGAAGTAGTCACCTTAGTCAGGTTAGTGGGCAGCTCCCTTACCCCTTTCCAGGGGTTAAGTGCCCCCACCCATCCTTCACAGCTTACACAAGCCCACACAGCTTTTTGTTCCAGCCCATCCAGCTCTTTCCCACTGCTTTGGCTTCCACCTTTCCAGCTTAGCTTCTAATGCCTTGCCCCTCTTCAGTTAGCATCTCTTTTTGGGGGGAAGGTATCTGTGGGTGGGAGCAATAATGGTAAACAAGTGACCCCCACTTTCTTGCTGTGCAGATGCATTTCCCCGGATTGCTCCCATCCGAGCAGCTGAATCCCTACACAGCCAGCCCCCGCAGCACCTCCAATGTCCCCTCTACCGGCCTGACTCTAGCAGCTTTGCAGCCAGCCTTCGAGAGCTGGAGAAGGTAGGTGGTACCTGAGAAATGGCAGCCCACTTCTTCTTTCATGTCCACGTTCTGTGCCAAGATCCTCCTTGTTTTTAGAGGAAGAGTAGTTTCCTTGCCTTCATATTTACAGTGAAAAATACCGTGTTATTTTTGTTAATTCTACAAGAGATTTAATAAAATTGAATTTGAGGGGGAAAATGTGAACATGATGAAGGAAGGTTGTAGAGAAATGTTCAACTTAAATCTTTTTTCTTTTCTTTGGAAGGGCCTTGGTAAAGGAATTGTAGAATTAATTTTCCATTGCTTTGAAAGCCTAAAGGTATAATGAGCTTGATGATTGTTGCTGACACTTGCAGTGGCTCTTGCTTACTCAAATGTTTTGGAGATTGGCGGGGGTTCTCCTTTGCTAACATGGATTGTGCTGAAAACATTGATGTTTCTTAGTTCTTTTAACCACTTGTCTATTTCTTACCTTTGATAGTGTGGTTGGTATTGGGGACCAATGAATTGGGAAGATGCAGAGATGAAGCTAAAAGGGAAGCCAGATGGTTCTTTCCTGGTACGGGACAGTTCCGATCCTCGTTATATTCTGAGCCTCAGTTTCCGATCACAGGGTATCACCCACCACACTAGAATGGAGCACTACAGAGGTAAGAGATGCTGGTGTTTCCCCCTTTGCCTTTTTCTACCTTTGCTACCTGACATTTTCAGAAGAAGGATTTATAAGAATGGAACCTAGGAATAGGGGGCAGAAATACCATGAACTCATTGAATGTTGATATAGGTTTTAGTCTTTAGAAAAAATGTTGGACAGGTGGTAGGAGAGGGAGAAGAAAGATTCTTCCTTCCATTTATGTATTTATTGCAGTACTGGGAATTAAACCCAGGGCCTTGTACATGCCAGGCAAGCACTTTACCACTGAGCTTTATCCCCAGCCCTGAAGTTCCATTTTAAAGTCTCCTCAGCATCTTGTCTTCTAAATAGGAAGAACAAAATTACTGACGAGTCTTCTGAGAACAGAGTCAGTAAAACTCTTTTGATAGAAGTAAGAAATAATCTAGGACAATTAGACAAATTCTCCTAAGTTTTATTCATAATTACACTTACCATCCAGAGATCCTGTGATTTCTTTGCCTGATAGTGACATTTGTCTGAAAGTCACTTCTTGTCAGGCAGCATGGTGATGACAATTTTCTCTTTTGGTCAGGTTTGTATTGTAGTCTCTTAGGAAGTATTCATTGGAATGCTTAGAATTTGTGTGATCCATGTGCTTTAGACTCTCTGCTGTCTTCCCAGTGATACCTCTTTCTTTGTGGTCAGGTGGTGTTTTGGGTACCCAGAGTATCCATGAGCTGACTTGTAAATATAGCTGTTTGGATCCATATTTATATTGAGACAGTTGTTTTTGACGCAGGCCTGAAACTTGTGTTGGTCATTGGTGGTACATCAGAATCTTTGCATATACTACAAATAAAAAAGTATAGAGAATTTTAGGGCATTTCAGGGATTTGTCCTTCCTGTCCCTCACAGTTTTCCCTCATGTGCTCAACCTTAAAAAAGCTCTGCATCTCAAGAGCCTCTCATGCTCCTCTCAGGCACCACGGTGTCTTCCCCAGTCTCAGCTCACAATTTGTTGGACTTATTTGCATTTGTCTTGTGAGATAGGAAGTAGCTGTTTAGGTCAGCGTGGCCGTGGTTTCCTCTGCCCCCCCCACCCCCGCCCCGCCCCCCCCCCACCTTAAAGGTGCATGAAGAGAAAAGAACTTCAATCCAAAGACCTGAGAATGAATTGCATAATAAGGAAACTGCTGCCTATTTCCCTGCTGTTCCTAAAAACCAAAATGAAGCTGGGCCTGGTGGCTTACACCTGTAATCCCAGAGGCTGGGGAGGCTGAGGCAGGAGAATTGCAAGTTCAAAAACAAGATGCTAAGTAACTCAGACCTTGTCTCTAAATAAAATATAAAATAGGGCTGGGGATGTGGTTTAGTGCCTCTGAGTTTAAATCTCCAGTATCAAAACAAAACAAAACAGACAAAACCAAAATGCAGGACAAAGCATTTCAGAGTGTTTTTTTAAACCTATGAAAATTAAAATGAATATGTTAAGAGAGTGATGAATAAATGCTTGACCTTTAAGTTTCTGGTAGGTGAGACACCAGAAATGAGAACTCTTGCAAATAGTTCTCCAATTACTTTTTTTGGCGGGGGCGGGTAGGATATATTGGGGATTGAACTCGGGCATTCAACCACTGAGCCACATCCCCAGCCCTATTTTGTATTTTATTTAGAGACAGGGTCTCACTGAGTTGCTTAGTGCCTGGGTATTGCTGAGGCTGGCTTTGAACTCGAGCTCCTCTTGTCTCAGCTTCCCGAGCCTCTGGGATTACAGGAATGTGCCACTGCACCCAGCCTTCAGTTACTTTTGATTCAAAGAGACTTCTTCCTTGAATAAGTGGAGTTTTTAATAGTAGCCTTGTAGGCCTTTCAGTTGCCATATTTGTCTTTATCTTTATCTTTTAAGTGATACTGTAAGAGTAGCTAGAGGGACTCAAATCACAGTTCCCTAGTGTGATTAATACCCTTATTTGTATTTTATTTTTTTTTTTTGGTTGGTCTTTTGAAATCTAGTGCTTTAGTTTTTGGAGTTTTTGTTGTTGCTGTTGAAGTCGTGGGATTTCAGGTTCCCTTTTGTCTTTGGGATTCTGATATTTGAAGTAGAAACTTTGTCACACACTGGGGCTTGGGATTTTAAAGAAGGAAAAGACTACTGGGCATGATAGGTAGCATATGCTGTAATCCCAGTGGCTCAGGAGGTTGAGGCAGGAGGATCACAGGTTCAAAAAGACAGTTTCAGCAACTTAGTGAGGCTCTAAGCAACTTAACAAGATCCTGTCTCAAAATGAAATATAAAAAGGATTGGGGATATTGCTCAGTGGTTAAGTGCTCCTTCATTCAATTCCTGGTACCAAAAAAAAGGGAAGAAACTTAGATTTTGGTTTTCTGTGCCTAACACACACATGAATGAGTGAGACCCATGAACTGCTATGCTTGTCCTTACTTAGCTAATCTGTGAATGCTTGAAGACTTAGATCTTTTTTTTTTTTTTTTTTTAAGGTGTAAATGGACACAACACAATACCTTTTTTTATTTTTATGTGGTGCTGAGGTTCAAACTCGGGCCCCGCCCATGTCAGGCGAGTGCTCTAGGACTGAGCCACAATCCCAGCCCAAGGACTTACATCTTTTTAACAGGGATATCATTTAAACTTGGTTTTTCTATTGGTAGTCTTTTCTTATAGTCTTTATAGGATGTGTGTGTATTTTATATACATATGTACATATATCTGTGTGTGTGTGTGTGTGTGTGTATACACACACATAAACATATAAGTATATATGTATATATAAATATAGCAAGTCTGTGTTTTAAGAATTAAGTTCATATTTGACAAAATCTTTATATGTTTTTCGTATTTGAATTTATTATTAATAAAAACCTTATAAGGGGCTGGGGTTGTGGCACACTGGTAGAGTGCTTGCCTCACATGTGTGAGGCATTAGGTTCGATCCTCAGCACCAAGTAAAGATAAATAAACAACGGGCTGGGGATGTGGCTCAAGCAGTAGCGTGCTCGCCTGGCACTCGTGCGGCCCGGGTTCGATCCTCAGCACCACATACAAACAAAGATGTTGTGTCTGCCAAAAACTAAAAACTAACTAACTAACTAAATAAATAAAGATAAATAAACAAAACAAAGTTTTTTTTTTTTTTTTAACTTATAAGACTTAATTCATGTCTTATTAAAGGCAACATCTTTCTTCCCATTGATTGTGAGATAAGCAGGAACAGGTGACTTCAGGAATCTTGAACCCAGCTTGCCCACAAACTATTCCCTCCTAAAAGTGAGAATCAGTGTAAAAATGTTCAAACCTTCTTCTTGGATCTTTCCAAACTAAATTTTGAGGTTTTTACTTTTTAATTTTCCAGGAACTTTCAGCCTGTGGTGTCATCCCAAATTTGAGGACCGCTGTCAATCTGTAGTAGAATTCATTAAGAGAGCCATCATGCATTCCAAGAATGGAAAGTTTCTTTATTTCTTGAGATCCAGGGTTCCAGGTAAGGTTACAGTATTGATTGTTTAACTTAATGTCAGTATGATCCAATATAGTATCCAAATCCCCCCCCCTTTCAAACAAAGGCCACACTTGAAGCTTTTTTTCCTGGCTATTAATAGCACCCCTGTTCCTACAGATTCCAGTGGTTAATAGTCTCCTTTTGTATATTAGTCCTACAACATAATGAGGAGGAATCTTTGCTTTTCCAACAACCTGAATGAGAAAAGTGTTCCCACCTTTGATGTCCAGGCATCATATGAACATTTGACATTCTGAGATGTCTTCTTGTTGCTAATCCAAGCATCTTGACATTTACTGTGAATCAGAGCAGTGAGAGCTCTCAGGTCATTTCCACAGGAACAGGGAAGGTAAGATTGAGTGTTCAACAGAAAGGCAGTGGAAGGGTCCAGGAGGCTAGATTCTGTTGTAGTCTGTTAAGGAAGTATTTGCTGTGGATTTGCCTTCATTGTGCTAAACTTGCTGTCAAAAAAGTAGACATTTTTTGTTGTATCTTGTTATCTCTACTGTTGTTAAAAACAAAGACTTCTCTCCATTTGGTAGCACTGGACTATTCCCAGCCTTGCTGGTATGGTTATGTAGGCTTCCTGCCTACTTCATCTGTATAATCTCTGTTGGAGGGGGAAAAGGGATGGTATAGAGGAGTCTGCTTTTATTATCATTGGGTAAAGTGACAAGCACATTAATGTGAGAAAATTGTAGGATACAAACAGAACTTAAGATGAGAACTTAATGCTTTCCCATTGAATCAAATTAAGATTCTTAAATAGGGTGCCAAGAAATTGCTCTAAAATGTGGAAGTTGCCAGGGAGCTTGGGCAGAACATCAGGAATAGGATGGAGCCAGGTGACAGGATGTTTTGAATAATCTTGGTGATTTAAATAAGACATGACAAGGTGTGAACTGTTTTAATTCCCACTTCATTTAGTATTTGCCTCAGTGCTGTCAACACAGTCAGGTCTCATGTAGTTGACTTGGTTAAAAGGAAAATTTAGGGGCTGGGGTTGTACCTCAGTGGCTTGTCTAGCACATGTGGGCACTGAGTTCGATTCTCAGAACTGCATATAAATAAATAAAATAAAGATCCATCAACAACTTAAAAAAAAGAGGGTTTGTGGATGTGGCTCAGTAGGAGAGCACTTGACTGGCATGTGCAAGGCCCCAGGTTTCTTGTCCAGTGCTGGAAAAAGAAAATAAAACCAGACACAAATTTAGGTTGGGTTCAATGGCATGTGCCTGTATTCCCAGTAATTTAGGAGGCTGAGGCTGGAGGGTCACAAATTCAAGGCCATTCTGGGCAATTTAGTGAGACCCTGTCTTAAATAATTGGACAATTAAAAAAAAAAACTGGACAATTTCTTTAAAAGGCTGGGAATGTAGCTTAGTGTAGAGCGCCCCTGGGTTCAATCCCCAGCACCCCTCCCCACCAAAAAAACAACAACTTAGAATCCTTTCTCATAGGAATTGACTCTGCTAAGCAGTTTTTAAAGTTTGTAGCTTTGGGGGGTATTTATTTAACAAGCATTTTGTCATTTATTGTAAAAAAATAAGCCACACCATTGCCCTCAGAGAGCTAATAGCCTCAAGAAGACAAAGGCAAAAACATATTCAACACAGAACCAAGCATCACACTGATTGACAAGGGCAGGATAATAAGCTCTGCTTGTGGAAGAACCAGGCAACTCTCAGATAGTCGTCTTACTTTAGTCTCTCTCTGCTTGCATAGTGTTGAGAGAATTCCACAAATGTGCCCCATTTTCAAAAATTTTAAGATTCTGACACTGTATTGAGATACAAGTGTAGCTTGCTACTGTTAATATACCAGATACTTGGTTAGTTTCTCAATTTAAATATCTCTAGAGCCAGGTGCATTGTAATCCCAGTGTCTGGGAAGGCTGAGGCAGGAGGATTGCAAATTTGAGGTCAGCTTCATCAATATAGTGAGGCCCTAAGCAACTAAGTAAAGACCCTGCCTCAAAATAAAAAACAAAAAATGGTCTGGGTGTGTAGTTCAATGGTAAAGCTCCTCTGGGCTCAATCCCCAGGAACCTAAGTAAGTAAATAAACAAATAAATAATTAATATCTCTAATTTCTTACAATAACCTCAAAGTTAGTTAATAGATCAATCTATTAAAGAAATATATATTTATTTTGTCTGTTACCTGAAAGGTAGCACTAATTAAATTGAAACTTGAGCTTGCTGACATTTTGGAAACTAATGAATGTAGAATCATATTTATTAGTACTGATTACAATCTGGCCCCATTCATTTCACAGTTAGGAACTAAACCCCCAACACTACACAGCATTCTCAATAAAGAGGATGCAGCTGGTTTGGCACAAACCTCCGCTGCTGTTAGAGCAAACTCAAAGTACACATGGCCTTTCTAGTTGGGAAAATCTTCATCTGTGAAGTGCATGAAGAATAAACACCTTCTAAAAAATTCACACTTAAGGAATTGAACTTATAATTACTTGTTCAATGATATGCCTTCCTTGTAGACCAGGGTTTCTCAACTTGGTACCCTCAGCAGCTTTGACATTTTATTTTTAGCATTTTTTTTTTTTTTAGAGAGAGTGAGAGATGGGGGGAGAGAGAGAGAATTTTTAATATTTATTTCTTAGTTATTGGCGGACACAACATCTTTGTTTGTATGTGGTGCTGAGGATCGAATCCGGGCCGCACGCATGCCAAGCGAGCGTGCTACCGCTTGAGCCACATCCCCAGCCCAGCCTTGACATTTTGGGATGGACAATTCTTTGTTGTGGGGAGGTGTCCTGTACATTGGGGAAAGTTAAGTAGGATAGAATCCCTGGCTCCTACTCACTAGGTGCCAGGCAGTACCATTCCCCTTCAAGTTGTAATAATCAAAAGTATGTCTTCATATGTCTCTAAAGGCCAAAATCATCCCCAGTTGGGAATCATTGCTATATGCCACAGGGTTAAAAAAGTATGGAATCTGGAGCTAGAATACCTTCTCTCCCTGGCCCTGATCTAAATACTAATTGTATGATCTTAGGCATGTAACTGAAATCTGTCCTGCCTCAGTTTCCTCAGCAGAAAAATGGGGATAATAATAGTACCTGTTTTACAGGATTGTTTTAAGAAATGCAAGAGATAATTCATGAACAATATTTGAGACAATGCCTGACACACAGTAAACACTTAATAGATGTTACTTTTTCTTCAGTCGTCTCTTAAGATGTAGTATATCTAGACCTCTTAGTCCTGTAAAGGAGTCACTACTCAAGATATATTTGTGAATGACACTCTAGGTGGCCCCTGGGTAGCCTTTGTTGTTAATTTTTTCTCAATTACTAGGTTCTCCAGGGCAAGAACTATCTTTCCTTTTGTTATTTTATTGCCTACTAGTAAGCTAAAATATTTGCTGATGAGATATTAAGCCTGTTCAGAAAAGATTATTTCATGGATGCTTGTGAAAAAAGTCAGGACTCCTTTCCTGGGGATTTGTGACCAGAGTCTCCTGGCTTCTCATGAGAAGTGGTTTATCCTTGTCTTAGAGGCACACAGTCGTGCCACTGAAAGGCCTCCCTTCTTTGCCCTCGCTACACAGCCCCCTCTAGCAACTCTCCTGAATGTTCGCAAATCAGTCTTACTCTGGGCTTTCCTTCTTATACCCATTTGTTTAGTATGTGAATAGTGCAATAAACCCTCTAACCCCAGCAGCCTTCATTCAGCCCATGACCACTCCTGCTCTGTCCACATTATGTGTCCGCTCCCTCATTGCCTGTTAGTATTTTCTGTTAAAGTTTACTTTGTTGAAGAATAACATATATAAATGCATAAATCAGATTTAATGTTTTGTCCTTATTATTTTGGAGCAAATCCCACATATCATATGCAAATACTTCAGTATGTTTCTCTTAAAGATTATTATTTTTTCAAAATCTTATTTTAGAATATGTGTATATTAATAGAAAAATTACAAAGATTAAAAAGAAAAATTATAGAATTTCCATACAACTCCTTGCCTAATTTATTCTATTTACATCTTACACTAGTCACAATTATGTTTGTCACAATTAATAAGCCATTATTAATAAATTATTATTAATTAGTATTCAGATTTCTTTTTCACCTAAAGTCCTTTTGTTTCAGAATACCATCCAGGCTACCAGATTATACTGTTATGTCTTTTGGTTATGACAAGTAGATAATGTCTATTTAAAAAACATATTCGTACTCTGGTTTCTTTTAAGATCATGTGAGTCTTTTGCGGAGAGGAACAATTCTGGGGAAAAACAAACAAATGTGTATTTAGCCATGAGTGGTGATTACACATGTGTAATCCTCATCAGCCATGAAGATTACACATTCCTGTAATCCTAGTGACTCAGGAGGCTGAGGCAGAAGGATTGCAAGTTAAGGCCAACCTTGGCAACTTAGTGAGAACCTGTCTTAAAATCAAATTAAAAGGACCTGGGACGTAGCTCAGTGGTAAAGTACCCCTGTGTTTAATCCCTAGTACTGCCAAAAAGAAAAAGGAAAAAAGTATATCCGTGAGATCATTATATACCTAAAATATATATATATATATATATAGTGTGTGTGTGTGTGTGTGTGTGTGTGTGTGTGTGTGTGTGTGTAGTTTTGTACCTGGGATTGAACTCAGGGGCACTCAACCTCTGAGTCATATCCCTAGCCTAATTTTGTATTTTATTTAGAGACAGGATCTCACTGAGTTACTTAGCATCTTGCTTTTGCTGAGGCTGGCTTTGAACTCGAAATCTTCCTGCTTCAGCCTTCTGAGCCACTGGGATTACAGGCATGTGCCACCGCACCCAGCTAAATGTTGACAGTTTTTGAAGAGTACGATCATTATTTTTGAGAATTTTCCTCAATTTGAGTTGTTCTAATTTTTTTTCTCTTATGATTAGATAGATCAAAATTATGCATTATTATCTGGCTGGGGTTGTGGCTCAGTGGCAAAGCACTTGCCTTGCACATGTGAGGCACTCAGTTTGATCCTCAGCACCACATAAAAATGAATAAAGATAGAATCCATTTATAACTAAAAAAAATATGTAAAAAAAACTATGCATTAAAGTCATAATCCCAAAAAAGCCCCCCAAACAAAACAAAACAAAACAAAAACTCAGCTTTTGAATTGCATATGACAATTGGTTAATGTCTCCTAAATCTTTATTTCTTTAAGAGACTGGGTCTTGCTATGTTGCACAGGCTGATCTTGAGCTCAAGCAATTCTCCTGCCTCAGCCTCCTACATAGCTAGTAACACAGTGCATGCCACTATGCCCAGCAAATCTATTTTTAATTTATAGTTTTCCTCTTCCATCTCTTCTTTGTTCTATTTATATATTTAATTTTTTTGAGGAGGTGCTGTGAACTGAGCCCAGTACCTCATGCATACTAAGTATATATCATTGAGCTACGCCCCCAGCCTATATTTAAAACATTGTCCTGTCTACAATTTACCTGTTGCACATGGTATAGTTTAATATATTCAGTTGTCCTCTGCATTTCCTATAACATAGTAATTGGATTCAAAGACTTGACTGACTCAGTTTGGATATTTTTGAGGTAAAGGGGTGCAGTATTTTATAAATGATAGATTTCTTTTCTTTCTCCTTTTTAATTGTAAAAGAGAAAAGCACACAAATCAAATGCATAGTTTAATTATATAAGATGAACACCACTCAGGCAGAAGAACTAGAACTCTGAAAAATCCTTCCATGAACCCCATTCTAATCTCCCTCTGTCATTACTAGTAAACATTTCCTTTTTTTTTTAATTTAAAAAAATTTTTTTTAGTTTGTAGATGGACACAATACCTTTATTTTGTTTGTTTATTTAGTTTTTAATTTTTTTTAGTTGTAGATGAACACAATACCTTTTTTATTTTGCTTATTTTTGTGTGGTGCCAGAGATCGAACCCAGTGTCTCACACATATAGGCAATCACTTGACCACTGAGTCACAACCCCGGCACTCCTTTTATTTTTCTATGAATACTTCTGTCACCCAAATATGACCAAAATATAATCTTACTCATTTTTAGAAATTTGATGTCTTCTAAATCTTTTAATTTAATCTATAGGTTGAATTGGGCTGTTAAGATGGAGAATTTCCCTGGATTTTAGTGATTGCACACTCATAGTATAATTCAGCATGTCATTCTGTCCTCTGTATTTCTTTCCTTTTTTTAAATATTTATATTTTTGGTTTTAAGTGGACACAATATCTTTATTTTATTTTTATGTGGTGCCCAAGATTGAACCCAGTGCCTCGCATGCTAGGTGAGCACTCTACTATTGAGCCACAGCCCCAGCCCTCATATTTCTTATAAGTAGCAAAATAGCAGGAGTCTGATCCAAATTTGTTCTTTATCCTTTTCACAAGACTATAGCCTCCCAAGTAGCTGGAACTATAGCAGGTACCCCATACCCTGCTCTTTTTTTTTTTTTTTTTTTTAAGCTTTTATTTTTTATTAAATTTTTTATTCATTTAAAAAAATTTTTATATTGTTAAATTTGGGGAAACAAAAAAGCAAATCGGTATTTTAAGACATGAAAATTACTTAACATTCAAAACTTCATTTTTGCTGAGCATGGTGGTACATGCCTGTGATCCCTGTGACTTGGTAGGTTGAAGCAAGAGAATTGTAAGCTCAAAGCCAGCTTCAGCAACTTAGTGAGCCCCTGAGCAAATTAGCAAGACCCTGTCCCAAAAAAGAAGATGGGGGCTGATGTTGTGTCTCTGGTTAAGTGCCCCTAAGTTCAATCCCTGGTATCAAAATAATAATTAATTAATAAAAAGGGCTAAGGTTGTAGTTCAGTGGTAAAGTGTTCCTGGGTTTAATTCCCAGTACCAAAAAAAACCAAACCAAAAAACACACTCTGCTCTCATATATTGTATAATTTTAAACACTTCCCTTCATCTGTCATTTGTTTACTGAATTCAAGGAAAATTGTATAAATGCTTTATTATTTTTATTTACCAGTTTTCAAGATAATAAACTGATTCTGCATTGTCCTTTTTTTAAATATTTTTTAGAAGTAGCTGGACACAATACCTTTATTTTGTTTACTTATTTTTATGTAATGCTGAGGCGAACCCAGGGCCTCACACATGTTAGACAAGAGCTCTACCACTGAGCCACAATCCCAGCCCTCTGCATTGTCCTTTGAAGGTGACATTTAAAAAAAAAATAAAAAATTAGGAACATGTGGGGTTTATATATACTTGATGGATACTATATTTTGGATCTGGAGTGTCCTTCAAAGGCCCATGTGTTAAAGGCTTGGTCACTAGGCTGTAGCACTATTTGGAGATGGAGGGACCTTTGGGAGGGAGGTGGGGCTTTGTAGAAGTATGTTAGGTCATTGGGGGCATGACCTTGAAAGGGACATTTGGACCCCAGTCCCTTGCTCACTGGATGTCATGAGGTGAGCACCTTCCTGCCATGTGCTTCCTGCCATGTGCTTCCATCTGCTAGGCCCAGAGGCGGTTGGGCCTAGCAGCCGTAGACTGAAATTTCCAAAATTTTGGCCAAAACGAACTTTTTCTTCTTTAAAGTTGATTATCTTTGGGGGGGAGGGCGGATACTGGGGATTGAACCCAGAATATTCTACCAATGAGCTATACCCTTAATCCTTTTTCATTTTTATTTTGACAAGGTTTTGCTGAGTTGCTGAGGTTGGACTTGAACTTGTGATCCTTTTGCCTCAGCCTTCAGAGTCACTGGAATTGTGTGTGCCACTGTGCACAGCTTACAAGTTGATTATCTTAACATATTTTTCTATAGTGACAGCTGACTAACACAGTGGGTTTCAACCCATTACAGTTATGATTATTGAAACTCAGATTGTCCTCTCTTTGGCTAATAAAAGCCTCTGCTTATTCGTGATTGCCTTCCTTCCTTTCTTTATTGAGATTTAAGTTATATAATGTAAAATTCATGTATCTTTTTCTGTTTTGAGACAGGATCTCACAAACTTGCTTCGGGTCTCCTTACTAAGTTTCTGAGGTTGGCCTCTATCTTACCATCCTCCTGCCTCAGCCTCTTGAGTCACTGGGATTATAGGCATGCATCACCATGCCCAAGCTAATTCACCTATTTAAAGTGTATGATTCAGGGCTGGGATTGTGGCTTAGTAGTAGAGCACAGGCATTCTGTCACTGAGGTCTATTTCCAGCTTCTATCTTACCATTCTCTTTCTTACCAGCCACTTACTCTGCTCATTTTACAATTAGGTTATTTATTGGGTTATTAGAGTATTTTATATATTCTCAGTATAAGTCCCTGGTTAAAAGAATGATTTGCGGGCTGGGGATGTGGCTCAAGCAGTAGTGCACTCACCTAGCATGTGCAGGGCGCTGGATTCGATCCTCAGCACCACATAAAAATAAAATAAAGATGTTGTATCCACCGAAAACTAAAAAATAAATATTAAAAAATTTTCTCTCTCTCTCTCAAAAAAAAGAATGAGTTGCAAATATTTCCTCCCATTCTGTGGGTTGTCTTTTTACTTTCTATACTTTGAAAAACAATATTTCGATTCAGTGAGTTCCTACTGAAAGAAGATGCTACGCGAGACAAATCACCGGAGAAGTTCCACTTTATTACAAAAGGCTGTGGGCTTATATAGATCTAAGGAGAGGTGGCAGAGCTTACGTAAATGACGGGTTACCCGTTTATTGGTAAGTTCTTCCAGATGTCAGTTCCGGAGCCCACAAAATTAGTTCTAATTGGGGCTAAGGTTTCCCGCTGGCGGGAGTGAGTATTGGCGCCATCAGGAGTTTTTGGTGCCAGCGAGAAATGGAGACACGGGAAGAGAAGCACCTCAGGCACCATATTGGGTTTTTTGGGGTGTGGCTGCTGTTATACGTTTTCCCAACATTCCTCCCTTTTTGTTTTCTTAGGAACTGGGGCGTCGTTGGTCAGATCTGGCTGCTTCCTGCTGTGCGGGGGGCGGTGTGGGATCTAGAAAGGGGAAGTGGAGGAATGTTGGGGGGGGCAAGTCTGGGGATACCATGGTAACCAGAAATAAAATCCAGTGGCTATAGACACTACTTCGGTAGGGGTGAAGTCTATAAAAGTTCCTTGAAGCCACAAGTCATCAATGGCATCAAACCAGTTCTGGATGGAGGAGATTGTTGGTATCAGCCACTGGTCTTGTAACAGGGACTCTAGGAAATATTGGAAGCGTTACCTCGACATGATGTTACCAGCACCTGAAAATGATCAGAGCGAACAAAAACAGGATGAAGATTAAAGCAAGGGTCAGTTTTTGGCAGGAGTTCCATGTTGGGGGACTGACAGAGAAAAGGCCAAGGGCCATGAGGAGGCTTAAAAGGACATAAAGGCTAAAAAATTCAGGGTGGCAGGCTAAGAGGTCCTCTGGGCTCATCGTCTCTCGCTGTCCGATGGCCATTGTTTTTGTGTTGTCAGCATCGGGAGAGAGCTTCGAGAGAGGAGTTGGAGTCATCTTGTTCAGGAAGCCGTTGGTAATCCCTGAGAAGAAATATGCCCATAATCTATTGTGTCAAGTAGTAAGCTTCAACACTGAGTGATCTGTTCTCTTGATAATGATAGGGGTTCATCAGTTCTGCTTAGGCTGGTAGTTCCTAAGCAGAAGCTGGTTGAAAGTCTGGTTAGAAATTTTCTGTAATAGAGTTTGAAGAAACTTCATTATGCAGGGCAAGAGAGAACAAAAAAGGAGTACCCCAATAAGGGGTCCCAAGAAAGGTAGCGAGTACGTGGCAAGAGAGGATTGGAAGAACTCTGCTATGGGATTAGGGGGAGTGGGTTTGAGCAATTGGGCCGATAATTCCTGCAATTTGACAACATTATTTTCTTTTAACCCCGACTCATTAATATAGTAGCAACATTCCTCTCTGAGGAATAGGCATGTGCCCCCTTTTTCTGCAGTGAGGAGATCAATTGCTCATTGGTTCTGTAAAGCCACTTGCGCTAATGAAGTAACCTGCCGCTGTAAGGAGCCTAGAGATTCAGCAGTGGTATCAAGTGCATCTTGCAGTTTTTGTTGAAGGTCATTGGATGCCCATAGAGAATGACCTATAGCTCCACCAGAGAGTCCGAGACTCACTACTGAGGTTGTTAATGTGAAGCCTACCAGAACCAGCAGAAAGACTGCCCTTACGAGTGCGGGAAGGTGGGACCAATTGTCGGAATTCGGCGGAAGTGTACAAAGACAGCTGAGGAACTACAGTAACCAAGAAACAGGTGCCAGAGACATTGGTCGTTGAGGTACTTAAAGACCCGTTACACCAGAGGAAATGTCCAGGTTGCATAAACGCAGGGCTCGATGGGGTGCTATAGCTCAAGGAACAAATGGGTAAAGGATTCATTGTTGGTGAGTGGAAACAGATGAAGGGGAATGAAGCATTGGTGGAATAACTTTCCCACCTTGGGATACATGCCACGTGTAGGGGTTGTCCTTTCTTTGAGAAATTATAGGTTTTTGCTGAAATATTTCCTGCTGATAATGGGACTGCTGCTAGAAGCGGACGACTAATGAAGCACAGAGGAAGCACTGAGAAGTGGGCACAGAAAGAGGGGTGGAGTTCAATAATCAGAGGGTTTGGTGCAGCAAATTAAGCCATGTAGGGGGGGGCTGAGGGGGTTGAAGGCTCTGCATCCCTTTTGGATGGGCTATGGATAAGATCTTTGAAGTTTTGGTTCGGACTCCCTAATATGCTGGACTAGTTGGATGGTTGCCTCAGGTGGCGTTATCAGGGAGCGGGCAACAGTCATCCATCCTGTGGGTTTGGCAGCAAATTGTTGAGCATAGATAGCAATCTCAACATAATCCCAATGTTTAGCCTTGGGGTCAGATATGTCTAGTGTATACCATCCCCCCGGAAGACCATGTGCACCATGTCTTGTGAATAATTTACCTCGATTAGAGGCTTTATATGAATGATCCTCATAATGAATCATACATGACCAGTAAGGACACCTATTATAAACCTCTGGCCACCAGCGGCAATAATCTTCAGTCTGATCAAAAAGGAAGCAAATGAAAGGCCAGTTCCAGTTACCAGGACTGAGGGATTTGGAAGGTGACATTATTAGGGACACAGAGGTGCAGTGTGGATGAAGCAAGTTTTTTCATCAACTGTGCGGACCTTCTGCATGCTGTGTTCCGAGTATTATTCCCGAAGGGTGAATTTGTACATAGTAGGAGGGGAAGGTGAAGACCAGGCCCAACAGAGCACAGAAAATAAGCAAAGAAGGAGAATTAGAGTGTTGGGAGAGCTCATTGTGCCTTTTTTTTTTTTTTAATTTATTTATTTATTTTTAGTTTTCGGCGGACACAACATCTTTGTTTGTATGTGGTGCTGAGGATCGAACCTGGGCCGCACGCATGCCAGGCAAGCGCACTACCGCTTGAGCCACATCCCCAGCCCTCATTGTGCCTTTTTTAAGAAGAATTGGGCTTCAGGGAACACCGTGTGAGCCGCAACTTGAAGGGATGAGATGGGTGTGGAGAGCGGAGTAAAGGGGAGGTTCATGAGGTGACTCTTGGAGTTCCTCTGGGATGGTCCTGTCGTCAGTAGATGAGACCTCTTGATGGTATGGCTTCAACCTAGAAATGTGAATCCAGGAGGTGAGATGGTTGTCTGGTAAGGAAAGTTTGGCGGTGGTGGGGGTACAAAGAATGACCGGATAAGGGCCTTCCCATTTGGGGGCAAGAGGCCCTTTTTCCTCCGGGGTATTATAATAGACTAAACCCCCAGGTGTTAAGGGAGGAATGTTTGGAGAGGAGTCTGGGTCCGGAAGAAGCCAGTCCTGATATTTCCAGAGTTCCCCAGCGGAGCTGAAATGAGAGGTAAAGACAAATCTTGTATGAGAGGTCCTTGTGAAAGGACCAACCCAGTGGGGGGTATAAGAGGTCTCCCATACATTATCCCAAAGGGAGATAGTAAAGATGGTTTCTTAGGGAGAGCTCTGATCCAAAGCAAAACCAAGGGAAGGAGTTTGACCCAGTCTAAGATTAATTCCATAGTTAATTTGGTGAGAGCCTCCTTCAGGGTCCGATTTACCCTTTCCACTTTTCCTGAAGCCTGGGGGTGATATGGACAGTGGAAATGCCACTTGAAGGAGAGGGTTTGAGAGACCCTTTGTGTGATCCTAGAGATAAACTCAGGGCCATTGTCGGATTGTAGGGAAGTGGGCATACCGAATCTTGGGATGATGTCTGTCAGCAAGATTGAAACTACAGTGGAAGCCTTTTTATTGGAAGTGGGAAATGCTTCAACCCAGCCAGAGAAAATGTCTACAAAGACAAGGAGGTATTTAGTGTGCCGTACTGCGGGCATGTTGGTGAAGTCTACCTGCCAGTCAGCAGCAGGAATATGTCCCCGGGCCTGGTGGGAGGGGAACGGTTTGGGCCTTAAAGGAGTATGAGGGTTAGTCCGCTGACAGATCTGACAACTAGAGGCTATATTCTGTAGCAAGGCTTTGTCAGAGGATATGAGGGAGAAGAAGCTCTGAAAGAAGAGGGTCAAAGACTGAGAATTGGAATGGAATAGAGTATGGAGGAACTCCAAAAGGTCCTTCTTGTTACTGGAAGAAGTAGGGGCTTCAGGTGGACAGTCTAAAGTGGCCATTATATGTCCCCCAGAGGGGTCATAATTGGAAGTGGTAGCGGGGGGAGGAGACGAGAGGTTCATTAGTGGGTCCCTTTGCTAGGTCATACAGGGGTTTGGCTAGAAGCGAATAATTTGGGATCCAGGCCCTAATATACCCTGCTAGTCCTAGGAATGATAGTATTTCGGCTTTCATATGAGGTACTGGAAGATTAGAAAGGAGTTACCTCCTATCCAATGTTATCTCCTTTTTTCCCAGTGCAAGGCGAAAACCAAGGTAGGTGACAGTAGACTGGGAAACCTGGGCCTTGTGGGGAGATACCCTATATCCCTTATCTGCTAGGAAATTGAGAAGCTGGGCGTTGTGGGATTGAGACTGTTTCCAAGAGGGACTACATAAAAGAAGATCATCAATATATTGAAGGAGAGAGAATTTTTTAATATTTATTTTTTAGTTTTCAGTGGACACAACATCTTTGTTTGTATGTGGTGCTAAGGATCGAACCCGGGCCACACGCTTGCCAGGTGAGCGTGCTACCGCTTAAGCCATATCCCCAGCCCTGGGTCCCTTGCATTTCTATGTGAGATTTAGAATCAGCTTGTTAATTTCTTCAAAAAAAAACACCTCAGATTTTGATAAGAGTTTGAGCTGAGTATTGCCATGTTATTAATAGTAAGTGTTCTGATCACTGGACATGGGATGTTTTTTCTGTAAACTCTTTGAACAATATTTTGTAATTTTTCATAAGAAAAATTTTGTACTCCTTTTGTTAAATTTTTCCTAAAATTCCTAAGTGTTTGATCATTTTTATGTTATTTTAATTAGAATTTTCTTAATTTTAATTAATTTTTACTTACATATAGAAATTCAGTTGCTTTTTGTATATTTATATTATATCCTTCAACTTTGCTGAATTCACTTATTCAGTAATTCAGAAATATCTGAATTATTATATTTCAGATATTATATCCGAAATACTCTGTATTTCTTTTTCTCTCTTTTTCTCTTTCTTTCTTCCAGGAATGCTTTACCGCCGAACTAGATTCCCAGTCCTTTTTATCTTTTATTTTGAGACAGGGTGTCACTGAGTTGCTCAGATTGGCTTTGAATTTGCAATCCTCCTATCTCATCCTCTTGAGTTTCTGAAATTACATGTGTTCACATGTGCCAACACACCTGACTTCTATGTATTTCCTTTTTTTTAATTGGTTCTTTTATACATGACAGTAGAATTCATTTTGATATAATTGTGCAAGCATGGAATATATTTTATTCTAATTAGGATCCTATTCTTATGGATATACACAATGTATTTATATATGTACATTAGGAAAATTATTTTGGATTCATTCCACTGTCTTTCCTTTTTCTGTCCCCACTCCCTTTCCTTTATTCCCATTTGTCTAATCTACTGAGTATTTCTTCTTCCACTCTTCCCCTTTATTGTGGGTTAGCTTCTACATATCAGCCAAAACATTCAACCTTTGGCTTTTTGGAACTGGCTTATTTCAGTTAGCTTGATAGTCTCCATATCCATCCATTTATTTGCAAATATGATAAAGTTATTGTTCTTTTTTTAGATATTGATGAACCTTTATTTTATTGATTTATTTATATGTGGTGCTGAAAATCAAACCCAATGCCTCACACAAGTGAGGCAAGTGCTCCACCCCTGAGCCACAACCCCAGCCCAAAGTTATTGTTCTTTATGGCTGATATTTCACTATATATTTATTTTTAAAAATATATGAAAATACATGTAGATGTAAAAAGGCCAAATACTCTGTAAGATTATATAAGGAAGAATGAATCTCCCTCCCACCCCTACTCTCACACCCCAGAAATCTGCATTGTCAATAATTCATTACATTGCAGTTGTTTGTTTGGTTTGATTTAATTCTGAGAATTGAACCCACTGGGGATTTACTGCCAAGCTACATTCTCAGACTTTTTTATTTTTCATTTTGAGATAGGGTCTCACTAAGTTGCTGAGGCTGGCATCCTCCTGCCTTAGCCTCTCAGGTTGCTGGGATTATGGGCATGTGCCGCTACACCGGCACATTGCAGTTTTTCTTAAGTTGAACAATGGAGTGGGATATTAATAGTATGTCACTGTTAGTTGAAACTTCTTTGACCCTTAGCCTTTTATTTTTTTATTTATATATTTTATTTGTGTGTTTGTTTATTTATTACTGAGGATTGAACTCAGGGACACTCAACCACTGAGCCACATCCTCAACCCTATTTTTGTATTTTATTTAGAGACAGGGTCTCACTTGAGTTGCTTAGCACCTCACTTTTGCTAAGGCTGGCTTTGAACTTGTAATCCTCCTGCCTCAGCCTGGCAAGCTGCTGGGATTACAGGTAATTTATGGTTACCTAGCTTCCCTAGTTTATTCTCTATATTTACATTTCTAAGAAAATTTATCCTCTGTGTTTCTAAGAAAAAGAGGACCTAGCCAAGTCCAGTGGGCATACCTGGTAATCCCAGCTATTTGGGAGGCTAAGGCAAGAAGATTGCAAGTTCAAGGCCAGCCTCATCAATTTAGTGAGGCCCTGTCTCAAAAGTAAAAAGGATTGGGAATGTAGCGCAGTGATAAAGTACCCCTGGATTCAATCCCTAGTAATGGGGGCAGGGGAAGAGACCCCTGAATGTGAAGCAAATGTGGTTCCTGATCTGATTCTGGAATTCAGGGAGCAGAACAATCCTGGGTGTTTAGGGTGCTCACACCTGGAAGATATTTTTTTGCCCTTAACTTGGCATTTGTTGGGGAGAAGAAAAAAATAGTGGCATGACTGGAAAATGGATTTGTGCCAGGGACTCCTGAAATGAGAATCAGAGGAAAGTTGCTTATGATTAGTGTTCCACCTCACTCTTACCTTTCAGCTACACTGGTGTCTTATCTTGGATTTCTTTCCATTTCTTTTGTTTGTTTGTTTTCTTTTTTTCCTCATTCCTGCAATTGAGCCTGGGGCATTTTATCACTGAGCTATGCCCCAGTCCTTTTTGAGACAGGGTCTTCCTGAGTTATCCAGGCTTGCCTCGAACTGCAATCCTCCTGCCTTAACCTCCCAAGTCAAACTGATACAGATATTTGTTACCATACCTGGCCTCTTTAGGAACTTTTAAACACTGTGTTAAGCTCCTTTATTTGATACATATCTGGTAGATTTCTTAACATTTCTAACCTCTTCTGTTAATATGTTCTAGATTTATGAGAGTGCAGTAAACATTTGCTGTATTTGGAGGCAAACAGTAAAATGGTCAGGTTGACACCAATGAATATCAGAAGGTTAACAACAGGTTTCAAATTGCTATTTGTGAACCTCAAAGTTAAAAATAATACAATTAAATAGGCAAGTTTATGTGGTCATTAAAATCCAAGTAAGCAAACAATCAGATAATTTTGTGTTGCTTATTATCCTGATCTCTTTAAACATAAGTTGTTTAGCACTATATCTTTGGGAATAAATGTTTAGATACATAATTACTTTTATCTCTGAAACATTATGCTGAATTTAGCAATATTATAAGCAATCCCACAAAGCTTTCTCTTTGTTGTAGTACCAGTGAGGAAAAGGATAAATTCAAAGAGGCATTTGAACCCAAGATAATTTTTTTAATATGTTCAAGAGAAATTCATGTGTGAATTTTTTGGGGGGGGGGCAGGGAGGAGTACTAGGAATTGGGCGCTTTACCACTGAGCTACATTTCCAGCCCTATTTATTTATTTATTTTTATTTTGAAACAGGATCTCAGTAAGCTGCTTAGGGCTTGCTTAATTGCTCAGTCAGAACTTATGATCCTCCTACCTTAGCCTCCCAGATTGCTGGGATTTATAGGCATATGCCACCTTATTCGTTCTCTGAGTTTTTTTCTTTTAATGGAAAGGACCAACCACATCAGGATGGAAGGGCTGAAGTGTTTCAAAATAAGTTGTAAAGGGTGAGAGTGATCGGGAAGAGACTAGAACATTCATGAAACAGTGCTATAACTGTCCTGGACTACCTGACTGTCAGAGGGGCAGGCTCTCTAAGGACAGTCCTGGAGAACCCCTTCAAGAGGTTCCCTGGGCTGTGGCAGAACCACCGCTAACTCTTCCTTAGATAGAACAGGTGTTCAAGGCAGGCCATTTTTATTGGTTCTGTACCATGAGCAGGATCTCTAAGCTCAGTGGGCCTCAGTTTCTTTATAGGTAGAATGGATTGAACTTGGAGGCACTTGACCACTGAGCCACAACCCCAGCCCTATATTGTATTTTATTTAGACAGGGTCTCAATGTGTTGCTTAGTGCCTCACCATTGCTGAGACTGGCTTTGAACTCGTGATCCTGTCTCAGCCTCCTGAGCCATTGGGATTACAGGTGTGCTCCACTATGCCCAGCTCTCTCTCTTAAGTATAGATTTGGTTTCTTTTTTACAGAACTAGGGATTAAACTCAGTGGTGCTGTACCACAGCTACATCCCCAGTCCTTTTTATTTTTGAAATAAAAGATGAAGGATCTTGCTAAGTTGCTGAGTTGCTAAGTTGCTGAGGCTGGCCTGGAATTCATAATCCTCCTGCCTCAGCCTCCTGAGTCTCTAGGATTATAAGCATATGCTTCACTCCTAGCTTTTAAGTATAGTTTTTTTTTTTTTTTTTAAAGAGTGAGAGAGAGTGAGAAAGAAGGGAGAGAGAGAGAATTTTAATATTTATTTTTTTAGTATTTGGCGGACACAACATCTTTGTCTGTATGTGGTGCTGAGGATCGAACCCGGGCCACACGCATGCCAGGCGAGCGCGCTACCGCTTGAGCCACATCCCCAGCCCCTTAAGTATAGTTTTGAGTTAAATGTTTTTAAAGGTAAGTCTACTTGCTTAGTAATAGTATAGTATGGTTGGTTTTGTTTGTTGAAAATGTCAGTTGTCAGCAACCATAGAAAGGTTTTTGGGAGACAGTCGTCAGCCTTTCTTCTTCTCATGCCTTTAAATAAAATATATAAATGGTATGAAACTAAGCCCCAGTAGTAGTGGATATTTTCTTTTCCAAACAGTTATGTCCACGGAATTTCTTTTGATATAACAATGACTGAGAAAATGTTTTTCATTTCTGATTCTCACAATAGTTTGCTTGTTTATCTAGTCTGGTCCCTTTGTTTATTGAAACCAAGATATTCTTAGTTCCTTTGAACCTGTTTCAGTGTCTCCGCCATTCTGGGTAGAGGTGTCTGTTATGTGGTATAACCCTCTGAAGGCTGAGATTCCCCAACACAGTGCCTGTTGCTAGCTTAGGGTGTGGTGCTCCCATTGGGCCTGGCTGGTGTTGGTCACCCAGTGATTTTGCACTGAGTAGCATTAATTTCAATTTGCCCATACTACAGGAGTTGTTGTTCTCTCTCTCTTTTTTTTTTTTGTGGTGCTGGGGATTGAACCCAGGCAAGCACTCTACCAACCGAGCTATGTCTCCAGCCTGTTGCTGTTCTTTTAAAAACATCTTCCTCCTTTTTTCCTCTTTCTGTTAACTCTTTAGAAGCAGAAAAAGGAGTGATGGTGGGGAATTAAAGTTGATTGTCCTGTCATGAAGTAAATGGCCGAAGTAATAGGCCTGTGATATTTAATCCCAGTTGTTGCTTTCTACTTACCAGTCTCTCCACTACCAGCAGGAATGAAGTGGGGACCTCTCTTGTCTTAGTCTATTTTCTGTGGCTGTTACAAAATACCTGAGGCTGTGTATTCATAAATAAAAGTTTATTTAGCTCATTGTTTTAAGATTATGGTGTGCATCTTTTTGGCTCTGGTGAAAGCCTCATGGTAGATGGCATTGCAGTAACAGATGCCATGATAGTGGCAGGAGTGTGTGCAGAAGAGGGGTTCAGGGGAGGTGCTGTTCTGTTTTGTTTTGTTTTGTATCAGTGATTGAACCCAGAGGTGCTTAACCACTTAGCCACATCCCCAGCACCCCCACTTTTTTGGATTTTTAACTTTGAAACAGGATCTCTTAGTAAGGGCCTCGCTAAATTGCTGAGGCTGACTTGGAACTTACAATCCTTTTGCGTCAACCTCCCAAGCTGCTGGGATTACAAGCATGCATTACCATGCCCGGCAAGATGCCCATTCTTAAAGGAAATAATCATTCCCTAAAAACCTGACCCACTCCTGGGAGACCAATTCCTTCTAAGAGTGGAGCCCCATGATGTAATCATTTTCTACTGGGCCCCTTCTTTTAAAGATTCTACCACTCTACCTGTCATTGCCACAGAGGGTCCAAGCTTCTGACACATGACCCTTTGGTGTGGAACAAACCACATCCAAACCATAGCACTTCGGAACAGTCTAAGTTCTCACCAGGGTACTGCTAGATAATGCTGAATAAGTATCTCCAGTTCCCAGTGGGGAGGATTTTGTTCCTTGCCATTCACCGAGATCATTAGGCCTGAGGTTGGCACTAGGCCCTAGGCAAAGTCTCTAGCTTGACATTATTCACAGGACTATTCTGTGGAGCAAGACACTCAACTGTTATGCTGGGGAAGCTGGGCACAGTAGTGCATGCTTGTAATCCCTAGAGACTTGGGAAGCTAAGGCAGGAGGATGGCAAGTTCTAGGCCATCTTGGGCAACTTAGCAAGACCATGTCTCAAAAAATAGAATAGACTGGGGATGTAGCTCAGGGTACAGTGCCCCTGGGTTCAATTCCCAGTATTGGGGGGTGGGGAATGATACTGGGGAGACCTTCAGGAGGGAGAATAAATCCCCTTCAATGTGAAATATGGGAGTGCTGCTTCTGCAAATGGAAATCCATGGTCCTTTTGGAACTGAACTACTTTTGCACAATACATATATGAACTATAAAGAAGCACCATTTCCCTTCTCTGGATTCTTTTCATGAGGAAGTTGTGGTCAGCTGCATTGTTCCCTCTGAATATTTTCTTTTGTTTTCATTCCTGAAGGACTGCCACCAACTCCAGTCCAGCTGCTCTATCCAGTGTCCCGATTCAGCAATGTCAAATCCCTCCAGCACCTTTGTAGATTCCGGATCCGACAACTCGTTCGGATAGATCATATCCCGGATCTCCCTCTGCCTAAGTACAATGGGGACATAGGATTGGGGCAGGAAGGGGTGGGGGGTAAATTACAAATGTCAGTCATACCTGTAGGCTGCTTGCACAGGCAGTCATTGGCATAAAATATTTATGGGCATATCCTTTCACCTTTGCAGTATTTTAACACCTAATTCTAGAATTATCATACTGTAGCCAAAAGGCCCTCTGCAGGCCCTTTGAAGAGTGCAGTGGGAATGGTAAGAGTAAGGGAGTCAGGGCTGGCTCAGAGGTAGAAGAGTGCTTGCCTAGCATTCATAAGAACATTATGTACAATTAACACTGTATGTGTCCTTCTTGTTTTTTTTTTTTTTTTTTAACAGACCTCTGATCTCTTATATTCGAAAGTTCTACTACTATGATCCTCAGGAAGAGGTATACTTGTCTCTAAAGGAAGCGCAGCTCATTTCCAAACAGAAGCAAGACATGGAACCCTCCACGTAGCGAGGGGCCCCCTGCTGGTCACCACCAAGGGTAGGACCTCTCTGTGTTAATGTTCAGCCTTGGGCAGTTACCATGTATTGAACTTTACACCTGCCCCTCTCTGGCAGTTCCCCATGTGATACCCCTGATCTAGGCATCTGCCCATAGTATTACCAAATCTGATAGATGACCTCCCCAAGGGGGCACATGCTCGATTTGGGAGAAAGGCAGACAAACATGAAAGGCTTAAAGAATATTTGCCAAGCAACATGCCAGCTAATTACAGAGTGTAAGTGAGGAGGACACACTGTTGTAGCTAAATGCAGCCTTCTCTCATACTTGCCTTGCCTATCTCCTTGTTGTTGCACAAACAATACAAGGTAGGAAACAAAGCAGGAAAACAAAGGGGAAGAAAACTTCACCAAAGGGAATGTAAACATGCCTTTCATTGTAATGGGCACGCACTTCAGCGAGAACTCCACCTAATCTCACGGTGTGGTATGGGGATAAGGAAAAACATCCTGCCCTTCTATTTGAAGTCCTCTTTGGGCCACTGTAAAGTAAATTGCTGAAGAGAATAAATTAAATGAATTAACTGAGGAATTCATTTTTCTAAGAGGCTATTCTGTCATTGCTACACTGAGTTCTACTCATTTATTTTCTCATGAAATGTCTTGAAATATTGGTTTGTGCATGTGAATTCTAATTCGTCTTTTAAGTTACACTAAAAAGTTAAGGCAAGTAGGGAACAGACTTGCAGGGAGCTAATTCTGGTGGTGCTGGCTAAGAGTAAGAGTTCACGTTCTATTATCTTCTTCCAGTTCACAATGTTTTTCCTCTTACTGTAGGGTGTTGTTTCTTTTTGTTTGTTTGTTTGGTACTGGGAATTGAACCCAGGGGCATATTACGCTGAGCTACATCCTCATTATTTTGAGACAGGGTTTTGCTCAGAGCTGAAAGTCCCATTAAATTACTAAGCTTGGTCTCAAACACATAATAAGAGAGAGAGAGAATTTTTTTTCTTCTCCATTTCTGCCACCCAGTTTTTTATTTTGTTTTGTTTTTACAGAGAGAGAGAGAATTTTAATATTTATTTTTTAGTTTTCGGCGGACACAACATCTTTGTTTGTATGTGGTGCTAAGGACTGAACCCGGGCTACACACATGCCAGGCGAGCAAGCTACTGCTTGAGCCACATCCCCAGCCCGCAAATCATTCTTTTAACCAGCCCCCATGGATTTTCTTTAGCCATGACTGAGGTCAGCCTAGCTTTGTCTTCTCTTTGCTCCAGAAATCCCAGATCCTGCAGTGCTATGGGAAAGCATGTGAGCCAGGCTAACAGGGATTAATAGGGAGAAGGGATGACAAAGAGAGACCAAGAAATGGAGACTCTGAGAGGCTGCAGAGTTTTAAGGAATCCTGGATTCTGTGTACATATCATACTGTGTTAGCTTTCTATCACTCTGACAGCATATTTGAGATGAACAACTAAAGTAGTTTCAGAGGTTTCCATTCAAAGTTAGTTGGCTCTGTTGCTTTTGGAGCTATAGAGAGAGTGCGTGGTAGAGCAAAGCTGCTTACCTCATGGTGGCGGGAAGCAAAAAGAGAAAGGGGTTAGAGTCCCAATATGCCTTTCAAAGCCACACCCCCAGTGACCTAACTTCCTTCTAGGTCCCACCTCAAATAGTGCCACAGGCTGGTGACCAAAGCTTTTAACACATGACCTGTGGGGGATATTAAAGATCCAAACCATAATGCATATCTTTTATTATACAGATTGTATGCTTTGGAAGTAACTCCTAAAATGTGTCTAAGTACTCTGATGTCTAGAACCTTGTGGTGGCTTTGCAGGCAAGAATGGGGTGGGAGGGTAGTTTAGAACATGGGAGTCCACCTCTGTGACTGCTCTGCTGAAGGGTAATAGAACCCTTCAGCAAAAAGCACCAATTCTGTGAGTGCAATGTCCTGGGAAGAACCCACATAAATAGCTCAATCATAGAAAGGCCTCTGACAGTGGAGGACTCTGAATTCATCCTATAGAAAGTAAGTGAGAGGACCAGAAATATGATTAACCTAAAGCAAATAAACCTACAATTAACCTAGAGAAAGAACCTAGTAAGTAGGCTGGGGATATAGCCTAGTGATAGAGCACTTTCCTAGCAGCATGCTCAAAGCTCTTAGTTTGATCCCCAGCACTGTTTAAAAAAAAAAAAAAAAAAAAAGCTAGGCACAGTGGCACATGCCTATAATCCCAGAGGCTTGGGAGGCCTCTGGGATTATTATCATTTAACTCTGAGATTATCATTTCTCAGTGTGGAAAACTCACCTTGAAGGCAGGAGGATCATGAGTTCAAAGCCAGTCTCAGCAACAGCAAGGCACTAAGCAATTCAGTGAGACCCTGTCTCTAAATAAAATACAAAATAGGGCTGGGGATGTGGCTCAGTGGTCGAGCGCCCCTGAGTTCAATCCCCAATCCAAAAAAAAAAAAAAAAAATCTATTTTGGCAATCAAGTCTTGGGCTTATAAGACCCTTTTAACTATGCCATTATCACATTCTCAGCCAGACATAATATGTGTGGAAGCATTTGGCTATCCAGGCGTCGTTTTCCTTTTTTTGTTTTTTTATTTTTTTGAGACGGGGTCTTGCTATGTTGGGTTCAACTGGTCTCCCATCTCAGTCTCCTGAGCAGTTAGGACTATAGGCAAGCTCTGTGACTACTCTCCTTTTGAGATATGCTTCTCCACCTTTAGCAGCTAGGTCTTTTGTTTTATCTGGGTTCTACTCTGTTGAACTGGTCTAATATATATATATATATATATATATATATATATATTTTTTTTTTTTTTTTTTCCACCTAGGCATTTGGTTACCAAGCTCCAGTTTGAAGAACCAATTGAAGCTACCATGAAAAGAAGAATAGGAAGGTTTGGGATTCTGTGTTCAAAGACTATGGTTTCTCCTGCAGCCCCTGGGGCTTGGAAGAAGCACACAACCAGAGTCTGAGTTGGGGACTCCACTGTTCATATCCACCCATGGTATCCCAGAACTAGATGAGCTCTTTGAAAAACTGGAAGAAGTCTCAACACTGTTTGTTTTCAGAAGTTTTGTTTTCAATATTTGCATTTCTCAGAATGGAAAACTCACCTTGAAGGCAGCTGGGTTTTGGAAGTGGTGTGAAGGGTGAGCAGGTCCAAAGAAGGGCAGGGAGGAAAGGAGACACCATTCACATTCAGTTGGTGCCAAAGGTAGAGTTAGGGTCTTCACCATGGACCTTGCATTATGGAGGAGAAGCCAGAGAAGTGCAAACAGGATTAGAAGCTGGAAGGGAGGAGAATCTGCTTCTCATTGTTAGCTTTGGTAGGAGAGAAAGGAGGGCAGGTAGTCTGGAAGAAAAGATTGTTGGATAAAAACTGGCAAATGGCCTTTGCTAGAGGAAGTAGTGACTCCCCACATCTTTTCCTTTTTAGGGTTTAGGAACCTAACTTCAGAATCACCTCTCTTGGAAGCTGTATTTGTTTTGTTTTACTTAATTCCTTAAGCTCTAAGACCTGAAGTTAACCCTGTTCTCCCTTCACCCTCCTTAGTCCCTTCCTCTGAGGTAATTGTACATTTCACTCCAGTCATGGGAACATCATTCCTATTGCTTTCACCAGCTGTCAAGACAATAGTGTTTCTCATCACCTGAGTAGTTCAGAGCTCTAGTCATGGAGTCATTCCGTGTTTAATGGAGCATGCTTCCAGATTCTTCATGGAAAACTCTATCTACGATTTAGGAGTCAGCATTACCTCCATATGTCTGTCAGAGAGTGAGAGGGAATGTGAAGGAAGGTGAGAAACAAAGCTATTGTGCTCTTCTTAGAAGAAACCTTGAATGTACCAGCCTTAATGGGATTTCCTTAGTTAAGGGGAAGAGAGCGTCATATCTTATGTTTTTAGGTTTATCATTGTCGTGCCACTTCTATGACGGGAGGTAGCAAGGGCTTCTTCATTTTCCTGCATTCATTCTAGCAACCCAGACATTTCCTGAATCAGTTTCCATTGCCCTTCATTCTTTGGGAAGTCTTGTCAGATGCTGATTTGAGAGTTGCCTGTTTTCTAGGTGAATATGGAAGGGGAAGGAGAAAAACTCAGTACTTTTCAGTAGTCTTTAAGTTTTTTGCACCTGATCATTGTCAAATCATAAAACATTGTGAGTTTGCTTTCCTCCAGTTACTCTACGGAGAGGTTTGCTATTGAGATATCATAGCATAGTTGGGCTGTTGGGTCTTATTACTCTTCTACAGGAAGTGTTCCACCAATCTTGGGTCCCCTGTGCTTATTTCTGCTTCAGTTCACAAGATAAATCACATTGTCAGGTTTGTGGTCTGCTGATAGTTTGGGATGAGACTCCAGTGTCTTAGTAATTTATAGGACTGCCTCATTTGGAAGCACTGGCCTTTGACCTTATACCCTGTACAGAATGTCCAGTCTTCCTTCTTGGAGCTGAATATAGGGGAAACTTGAATCATTACCTGGCCATAAAGAAATGAGCCCAACAATGAGCTTTGCAGCACAAACCTCTCCTACTTCTGATATGTCCTGTGGAATACCTTTTTTCTTTGGCCTCCAGGGAAGTATTACTAACTAAATAAGATTGGGATCCCAGAGTTCAATTAAACCTCTAGAGTCTTGCCTCTGGAGGGTAAAGTCACTCTCCATCTTATAAAAACAGTCACTCCATTGTAGAGCCTGAAGTCTGGAATCCATTGATGTTCTTTGAGTGGCTAATATGCAACTGCCTAGGATTGTTTTTCTGTCATTTTATTAATAATTATTAATAATTTTTTTAAAAATTAGAGTGTATGTGGCTCTGGGCTAGATACTGTGGAAAACATAAGAGGTAGAAGACATGATCCTTACCTAAGGGAGCTTTCAGGTGACTGCCACACATGAAGCAACTGGAGAGCGACTCATTGTGGCAGAGAATCAAGACGTGCAGAGTGGGTGAGTTTGGGGGAGACCAGATGGTCTAGGAAAGCTCTGTGGCAGTGAGGCTTTGGGTTGTAGGCGGGGGCAGCACCATAAGAAAAGAAACACATGAACAAAAGCAAAGAAACAGCAGTCTATGTGGCGTGTACTGAATAGTGCATAGCCCCACTCAGAGCAACGACATTAAAAAACCCTATTTCAGTGCAGTGGTCGGGGCTGAAACTTCATAATCATCAGATAGGTCTGGAAACTGAGGGATTATAATGATGAGGTTAGAAGTCAAAGCCAAAAGTTGGCAGGGTGCCTATACATTGCCCAGGACCTCACTATTCTTGTCAGCTCAGGCCCTGTGAGGGAAGCAGAGCCCCTGTACCCACTATGGTGCTGGGGTTTCCACTGGATAATTCATACACTCAGGTAAAAAACCAAACCAGCTATGAATGGCCTCACCTCACCACCCACCTTCTCTGTCCTCCTTGGAAAAGTATTGAACTCTGTCCATGGTCCATCTGTGCTTAGGCACACTCAGACTATAGACTGATCCTTCTTCAATAGATTGGGCTGCAAAACAAAACTGCACAAGAGTCTCCACCATGCATGGGTATTTGACAGCTGTAAGGGTGACCTTGTGTAGAGCAAGTTAGGCAAGGAATGAGGGTGGCATCTGGGGCAGTGATAAGCGCATGCTGGCTAAAGAGTCAGCAGAGCAGAGGGAGCAGGAGCAGGGCTAGTGGCCAGTACTTGGCCTTCACTCTTTGCCAGTGCTGTGCACTACTAATTGAAATGCACTGTGCAGAAGGAACTCATTCCTTTCTGGTTGTTATAAATTAAAGTCACAAACTGGGAAAGGCTCTCTTCTCTAGGGACCCACTGTTGATTTCTAAGTTGTTTGATGTTAGTATCCTCAGGCCCTGCTTGTGTGACTTTCACCTATTTATGACTGATCTGCTGTAATCTTCCTCAGGACAGGTATGAGCCAGTGTGAGCTAGTGACAACTACTGTTACAACCTGCCATTACTTGAAATACGTGTGCTATGTTGAGAGCACAGGAGTAGGAGGGTGGCACTTTGGTGTGGGGGGCTAGATAAATGCCTGTCACTCTTAGGACCAATGACAATAACCTTGGCCTGGTGTCCCACCTGTGAAGATGAAGAGAATGTAGCATCCTGCAGTGGGAGCCGTGTATGTCTGTGCCAGTCCCTGAGGAGAGAGACTTGGCAGGGAATTGCCTCTGTGGTTCCTCCTCCTGCCTTCTTTCCTAATTTTCACTTGGGCTGATTGTGTAAGGCTCTTATTGAGTTTGGGAGTGACGTGGAGATAGCTGCACACACTCCTCCAGTGTATACCCCAGGAGGATTGGGGGGTCAGGAGTGGTCAGAGTTCCCAGATCCAGGTATAAGAGACTGGAAAGCTGGAAGTGGCCTGGTGAGCCAGCCTTTTCAGCCCTCATCCCTGAGCCCCCAGTAGAGTATAGCCTACTAAGCACCCTAACTCAGCAGGAAATGTGGATAGGAGGAGCTTTCAAACCCCCAAGGTGAGATCTTTCCCTCCCCTGCTTCCTCTCCCTTAGCTTTTGAGCCTGGAATTTAGAGAACCAGGCTCCAAGATGTAGCTCTGTGACTCTTGGAGGGAAGTCTACAAGTCTGTTTGAGTGTGAGTGTGTGTCTTCATTTGCCCAAGTCTTGTCACCAGTCGGGGTGTTGCAAGCATATCCACTGGAGGAGGCTGGGATTTGTTTTCCACTTCTAAGAGAATGACATGCCCCCTGTGCATAGGGGAGGAGCTTTTGAATTAGACATTTTCCCTATGGGAATCCTCTTGGTTTGGGTTGGTGGGGGGTGGATAAGTAGTTTTTATCTCTAATCGTCAACACAGCTGTTCTTACACTGAATTGTGCTATTGCATACATGTAGCCATCTTTCTTTTCACTGCAGCAGTGTTTATCAGTAGTTCAAAATGATTTATTTGCTCCTGGGGAGTAAAACCTTTTTTATTAAAAAAGAAAAAAAAAAGAAAAAATTGCCCCACTATGATAGCTTTAGGATTATTGGACCTCAAAGGTCAAGTCTGCACATCCCTGTGACATATTCTGTTTTGGCACTGGAGGCTTCATGCTCAGCCCAAAATGACAGGAGGGCTTGAGCAAATGGAGAACAAAGTCTTAGGGGTAGTGAGATGGGGTTGAACTACAGAGACAGGCACTGGGGACTCGGGTACTGCGGTTAAGAAACAGGAATAAGTCGCATTTAATATATTCTCTAGTCTGTCAGAGAAGGACCTTTATTCACATGCAAATTTCATATCATCTTTGTCCTTTTCATTGATTGGCCTTCCTGATAGGTGTCACCTAATTTCTTCCTGTCTCCTTTTCTGTCCTTTTTGTACCTTCCCCCTTCCCACTCTCATCTACCTCCCGGGAAGCCAGTCCTGCATGCTAAGTGTGTGACATGCCTTCACTCCCATTTCATCTTCAGAGGGTTTTAGAGGGTACCTGGAACTGCTCCCTTCCCCTCTCCTACCCCCTCCTCCAGAACACCAAGGAGCATCAAGGGGCAGGCAAAAGGCAGCCAGCCATGATGGGAAGACATGAATGTCTGTTTGCAGCTGGACTGCGATTGAAGTTGCTCCTGGAGATAGTGTGTGAGGAAAACGGGACACTCCTCTTCAGAACCCAGGGTGATCGTGTGCTGCACACACAGCTGCGCTCAGAGCTGCGTTCTCAGCTCCCTAACCAGCTCAGGTGGAGCGGGCAGGCTGGTCTGATGACTCCATCCCTGGTACTCCGTTGAGGGAGAGGCAGGACCAAGGCATCGCTCTGGGTAGGCCGGTCGTTGGGGTGCCCAAAACTGGTGCTGCCCATGGCACAACCACTGCTATACTTTTTGGTTGTTTTTAAGAAACTCAAAAGAGGGGTGTCATTCTGGGCTCAGGTGGTTGCCAATTTTTCACCAGACACCCCTGCAACCACTCTGTCCTCTTAAGCCACCCCTGCCCTCCTCCAAGCCAAAGTGTGGCCTGGCTTTTGTCTTCCCATTTGGTTTTCCTCCTTTACTCTCCCTTTTTGTGCTTAATTTATTAAAATAGTTGCTGTATAATTTATTTTCATAAATATAAAAAATGACTAAATGGTTAAAATAGACTTGCAGGCCAATCTTAAATTGGGTGGGAGGGTTTGAGGGTGGGATGGGAAGAGGGAAAGCTGTTTTGATATAAACAAAACAAATGCACTTTGGGTGTGTTTTGGTATTTTTCTGGGGATAGAGGGGGTGGGTGTTGGGAAGTCCCTGTAGATTAGTTTCAGAATGGGGTGTCTGTATATACTGTATTAATAGGCATGTTTGACTCTTGTAAAGGGACATTAGTAGCTGCTGCAGGTCCTGTTTGGAAATCCCATGTACAATTCCCAGTTTTTTGTAAGTGTCAGTGCGGGAGACATTTGACTCTTGTGTTTGTATCTCCTTTTTATGATTGCTGTACCGACCCATGTCTTTTTGGGGAGGGGAGAAAAGAGATTTAAAATAAAAATGTTTAGAAATTATCTCATGTTATTTGGGTCTGTGTTTTTCAATCCCTTGCCCATCTTAGGACTCCTCACCCACCCCCAAGAAATGGCAGGAGTGGGAGCTTCCTGTGATCTTAGCTGAGTAGTGCTGAGCTTATCTGAACTAGAGATGTTAAAAAATTTCTGAAGTTTTTGGCCATTGCTCAAAGCTGTCTTCTCCCTTAAGAAGTATAAGAGAGGGCTGGGGCTGAGGCTCAGCAGTAACACTTGCCTGGCATGTGTGAGGCACTGGGTTCGACTCCTCGGCACCACATATAAATAAATAAAATAAAGGTCTATCAACAACTAAAAAAATTTAAGAAAAAGAAGTGCAAGAGAATTCCAGAGAGCTCTCTGGGACCAAGTGCCTTCTTGCCTTGGGTAAGCAGTGGGCTGGGCTCTACCCAGGGCAATTTCACATTTTTCCATGGGAGTTTGGAGTTATCCCTGGCATTATCAAGGCTGGCCAACAAGATTTTTCAAAACTTTAAACTGCATCCCTCCTACTGTCTTTCTAGCTCATTCCCTCACGGATCTGGCATGTTCCTCTGGTTTATACCAGTATGTACTTGGAACCACTCAGATTGCCTGTCTTCATTTTCCCATCTGAACTTTGTCTTCAGGTTCCCTGCCTACAGGACCAGTGTACCACCTTGATGCATTTTTGGAAATGGTCTGCAAGTTCCCTGCTGCATTTGAAGCATGCTGAGCAAGATGAAAACCCTGTGTGTGAAGTTGTATTTTTCAGGACTTATCAGAAGCCCCAGTCACCTCGTTCCCAAATCACAGCCCCATGTTAGGATGAAACAGCATCCTGTCAATTCTGATAGCCCTTATATGAGAGCACTTCTTGATAAAGTTTTCTTCCCTCTTGAATAAGTGCTTCAGTGAAGTGTGAAAAACATTACAAGAGAAAATGTTTCACTTGGTATCAGGTATAGAAATAGCAGCCATTTGGAGCAGGCAGTTTATCACAAGGGATCCTTGCTAGCAGTACCTGGACCTAGAAGATGCCATCAGTCAAGAGTAGTGTGTACATTCTTGCAAATAAAGATGTTGGTTTATATCATTTCCACTTGGCATCATTCATATTAGTGAGGACTGTTGGATTTGTTTGACTAGTTAGGTACTAGTTGAACTTGAGACATAAAACCCATAGGATGAGCAATCTTTAGGGAAACAGTAGGCCCAAAATAAAGTTACCCACTTCTGCCTTCTTCACTGCTACCCCACCTTGAAACCACCTTCATTTCCTGTGTTCCCCACCTATGCCTTCTAACTACCTTTTTTTGTTTTGGCACCAGGGATTGAACCAGGGCGCTTAATCACTGAGCAATATCCCCAGCTCGTTTCTTACATTTTTATTTAAAGACAGACTTCTTAGACTTTTTATATTAAAAAACTCACCCTGAGTTGCTGGAATTACAGGTTATCTACCACCACTCCTGGCCCAACACCACTTTTTTTTATAAACTTTTTTTAGTTGTCAATGGATCTTTATTTTATATGTGGTGCTGAGGATCAAACCCAGTGCCTCACACATGCTAGGCAAGCATTCTACTACTGAGCCCCAACCCCAAGTCCTCATTTTTATTCTATCACAAATGCACTTCTATCTCATCTCTATAGTTGAGGCTCATGCACATACATAACTTATAAGCACATGGCAAATAATGGTGTAGAAGATTCCCCTCTCCATTCCATGTTCCCATGATTGAAGATGAGATGTTCTTAGTTGCTTTCAACCCCTCATAGTATGGCATTTTTATTTTATTTTTTTTATACTGGAGATTGAATGCAGGGGTTCTTAACTACTGAGCCACATCCCAAGCCCCCCCCCCTTTTTTTTTTTTTAAAGAGAGAGAGAGAAAATTTTCATATTTATTTTTCAGTTATCGGCGGACATAACATCTTTGTTTGTATGTGGTGCTGAGAATCGAACCCCGGGCCGCACGCATGCCAGGCGAGCGCGCTACCACTTGAGCCACATCTCCAGCCCCCCAAGCCCTTTTTTAAATATTTTATTTTGAGTCGGGGTCTAAGTTGCTTAGGGCCTAGCTAAGGTGCTGAGACTGGCTGAACTCACAATCCTCCTGCCTCAGCCTCCTGAGCCGCTGAGATTACAGGTGAGCACCATCATGCCTGGCTAGTGTGAGCATCTTCTGTGTAGTGATTCTGATGCATATTTGTGCCACATGGTTTTTGAAGCAGACTGTTTTCCCATGATGCTTGTCAAAGGCACAAGAGTTCATTCCAGCTCAGGAAAGGCCCTACTGGGTTATTGTTGATCTCTAATGGGGCCCTTTCCTGAGTGATTTTCAAGAGGATTTGTGCAGGGTTATGCTATGCATGGATTTTTATTGAAGCTGCTTCATTACCATATCCTTATTTGAGCATTCCTTCCCCCCGCTTCTTGGTACAGGGAATTGAACCTGGGGTACTTAAACACTGAGCCACATCCCTGGCCCTTTTTATTTTTATATTTAGAGATAGTCTTGCTAAGTTGCTTAAGTCCTCACTAAATTGCCAAGGCTGAATTCATGATCCTCCTTCCTCAGCCTCCCTAGTTGCTGGGATTACAGGCAGGTCTCATCACACCTGTTTACCCAGACAATTTCAGCAATTTCCCAACTGGTCTCCTTGCTTCCTTTCCCTTTGCAGTCTTTTTAAAAGATTTAAAGTATTTTGAAAACTGAAGATGTGCTATGTCACTTCCTCAGGATAAAATCTTCAGTATTTTACCTAGAGAAGACCTAAAGAAGAACATGTCAACTCAGCCTGCCTTTCAAGGCTATTTTTCCTTTCCCTGCCACACATGCTGCAGTGTGTGACCAGAAACATCCCAGATCAGACACCCCTTCAACCACTTCCTTCAGATTGTTCTCTCTGTCTGGAGGACCCTTACCTGTTACTGTCTCTGCCTGCATAATTCCTGCTCATCTTTCAAGGCCTTGCACTAGGATCACTGGAATTTTTCACAAGTCATTTCTAGCCAAACAGATGGCTGTTTTCACTGTGAAGCCATGTGTTCACTACCTGCTTGCACCCCGGTGACCTCTGGAGACACAGAGTCTGTGTCCTGTTCATCTATCTCCTATCTCCAGAGCCTGGAACAGTTTGAAAAGATGTGCCTCATGGTAGGTGAGTTGAGGAAATAGGATCAGCCCTCTTTCCCAGGAATGTTGCTTATTTTCCTTGTTCTCTAGTCAAGACAGTCCTTGAACTTAGGACACAGGACCTAGTGCATACCGGATAACTTGATTGTATAAAGGCAGGATTTTTTTAGTCACAAAATGTCAGTCTTCTACAGGGTTTTCTCAAAAGGTTGAATCAGTGGTTGGAGTAGGAGTGTGAATGATAGAAGACAACTGAAACAAGATATTCTAGAGGTGGGAGGGAACCACTTCCTCCTGGTGTCATAGAAGATAACAGAACTGTCATTGCCCTTTGGATGGAAGATACTGCTGATCTAGAGTCAGCAGGCTTTGTCCAGTGACCAGAAGTCGTGCCAAATGCCCACTGCTCCCTCCTGACCTCTCATTTATCAGAAGCCTGGTATATAAAGAGAACTCAGCCCAGGCACCCTTCCGCTTCACATCCCTGGCTCCTTAGCTCATCCCATGGGTGTCAAGGCCTGGCTTTTCCCTTACCCCTTCTGAGAAAATTGGTTTTATCTCTGTGCCTTTAAGCTGCAGATTGAAGGGTGATAGCATAACTGGAGAATGAGACAGTAGTTGTTTTAAGCTGGGTTACAGCTAGAGATAGACATTGCTTTCTCCTGGATGTGGGGCCAATATTTCTTTGATTGGGGTGCTATATGTAGAAGTTGCATGAGCCTGACTTTAGACACAAACTCCTATTAGAAGGGAAAGTGGATTCTTTTCTTGCTCACCTTTGTGATTCCCCGCCCACCACCTAGTCCAGCACTGTGGCTAGCACACAGGAAGATGCCTCATGAGTGTTTGGGCCAGACCAGGAGGAGAGGAGGCAGTGGAGAAAGATCCTCTGGGCTGGAATACTTTGGGCCTGAGTGGGGGGGGGGAGGTGGGGGCAACTATATTGGATGGAGAATGTACATGGTAAAGATTTTTGGCAATGCTGGCAAGGGGAGTACCCAGCATTTTATTTTATTTATTTTATTATTTTTATTTATACCTTTATTTTGTTTATTTTTTATGTGGTACCAGGGATGGAACCCAGTGCCTTGCAAGCGTTGTACCACTGAGCCACAACCCCTACCTAGTACCCAGTATTTTAATGCATTGTGAAAGGGGAGGAGGCAGCAGGGTACAGTGCAGTGGTGCCCATTCAGGGCAGGAGCTTTATGGTTTGAATCACTTGGCCAACTTTTTCACACCTGAGACACCACCCTCGGCTCTCAGGGATGGGTGGGAAGAGGAGGTGGTAAGGACAGCAAACTTCTCAGATGCACTCACGGCTCCTCCTACACCTATGTCTACCTATCAATACCCTGAGAGGGGGCTGGGGTTGTGGCTCAGTGGTAGAGCGCTTGTCTAGCACTTGCAAGGCCCTGGGTTCGATCCTCAGCACCACATAAAAATAAAATAAAGGTATTAAAAAAATAATAAAAGCGACTAAAATGAAAAAATAAAACTGAAAAAAAAAAAAAAATACCCTGAGAGGACCTGGCCCAGGACTGGCTACTGGACTTGGAGTTCCAGCTCCATTACCAGCTGGTTATGTGACTTTTCTTTTTAAGTATTTTTTTTTAAGTGTCGATGAACCTTTATTTTATTTATTTATACGCAGTGCTGAGAATAGAACCCAGTGCCTCACACATGCGAGGCAAGCGCTCCACCACTGAGCTACAACCCCAGCCCATGGTTATGTGATCTTCAGCAGTTCATTGATTTTTTTTTTTTTTTAATTTGTTTTCTCCTCTTTAAAGGGGGGGAGAATATTATTATCTTCTCCATGTGTGAGCAAGTGAGATAATGCCTGCAAAAAGCTCAGTACATCTTAAGCACTCAATAAACAGCCACAAGCAATAATCCTGAGCGTTGTAATTAGAGGTCTTTTGAAAAGAACGACCAAGAGCTTTCTGCTTTCCCAAAGGCAGGAGGGAGGACGCCCAGCCTTCAGGAGCCGCTCCCTGGAGGCTGCAGAGGGGCTGGCTCTAGGAGGAAGGGAGGAGCTCGGGGAGTCCGCCAGGTAGGGCGGGTGCTGGGGCTGACTGCGAGTGGGTGGAGCCGACGAGTCCTTGGGCCTCTCCTGCCACCTAGCGGTCCTCTGGGCTAGGCCACCCAGCTTTCTCTCCAGGTCTGGGCGGTGGGCGAGGCAAGGCTTAAAACAGCATCTCCCGTCCTCTTCTGAGGCCCCACTATATGCCCTGCCCCCTCGGGACCCTGGCTCATCCCACATTCTCCACCTGGTCCTGTTGGGTGGGATAAGACCCCTCTTTCCAGGTGGAGGGAGAGGGGGAAACCTTTGTTCTCTAGGCTCCCTGGCAGAGTAGAGAGCTTAGGCAGGCCCTCCCACGCTGTCCCTACCCGGGGGCTGGTGGATGCCATCCTCTCTCCCGGCTCCCGCTAGCTAGCTTGACGACTGACAGTGGGATACGTGGGGACCCGGGCTGGCTCAGGTCGGCTTTTGGTTCTATTTCATTCTATCAGTATGTACCGTTTTGTGCATACAATTTCTCCGGAAGATTTTGCCCTTTGTCTCCAGGACCATAGGAGCAGGGACAGAGACCTGCAGTCCAAGGCCTGCTGGTGAAGGACCAGCGGGGGATGGGGCGCGCAGACAGCTCTAGTCTGGGTTTCTCATCTATCCTTCTCCCTGCAGGGAGGTGCCACCCCTTGAGGAGGCTGCCTGCAGTGATGTCCTCATTGCATCATGTCACTCCTGTTTCCAAGGTGGCTATGCTTATTTGGGGAGGGGTCTGGCCCCTGTGTGAGAGGCTTTGGAAGGAGGCTAGGAACCACCAGAAAGAGACACATGTTGGGCTGTGAATCCAGGATCAGGCATCCACAGCACCTTGTGTCCACCCTGCTGCCCCCCGACCTTCCCACCCTGACATCCACTCTTCCCCTCTCAGCCTGGCAGCCTCAGCTGCACCCAGCCAGGATTGCATCATCGTTGGCTTTGTTCTCAGAGCAGCAGGTGCAGGAGTGGGGCCCACAGCCTGCTGCCCCCCTTCCCTCTCATTGCCATCACTCCCTCCTGGGTAATCCTCCTCCTTCCTCCCTTCCCAGACCCATGGCACCCCAGGATTTGTCAGCCTTATCCAGGGCTCTCTCTCAGCTCCCCAAACAGAGGGAAGGAGACTGGGAGGCAGGGAGGAGAACGAGGCTGGAGACTGCCCTCCATCACTGTGTTTCCCCCAGAGAAACACCTGGTTGAAGCCAGGGTATGGCCTCCCAGAATTGGGTGACAAGGTCAGAAATCGTCACCTGCTGATTTGAAACTAATAATAATCAACAGAAGAGGAATTAATTCAGCCTTTATGGAAGGTATTTAACTTCTATTGGTCATTTATGTGGACCAATAACTTTCTACCCACTTATTGTCATTCCTGGTTTACAGAGAGGAAGTAGAGCATAGAACACTTGCCCAAGACCATACAGCTACCAAATGGCAGACCTTGGATTTTATATATATATATATATATATATATATATATATATATATATATATATATATATATATATTCTTTATTCATTCATTTGTTGAAGGGCATCAACATGTTGGTTCCATGGCTTAGCTACTGTGAATTGAGATGCTATAAACATTGATGTGGCTGCATCACTGTAGCATGCTGATTTTAAGTCTTTGGGGTATGTATCATGGAGTGGGATAAGTGTATCAAGTGGTGGTTCCATTCCAAGTTTTCTTTTTTATTATTATTTTTTTAGTTGTAGATGTACACAGTATCTTTATTTATTTTTATGTGGTGCTGAGGATCAAACCCAGGGCCTCACACATGAGAAGCAGGCGCTCTACCACTGAGCTACAGCCCCAGCCCCCATTCCAAGTTTTCTGAGGACACACCTTGGATTTGAATTTTGTGTAACTCGAAGCTTCACCAAGACAGGGTTGGAAAATTCAATGGTAACCAGACTTAGACATTTTCTTTAAAAGAGGCCTTTGCCCAGGGCATTCATTAAGAGATAAGAGTATCTTTTTTTTACTTTATCAAGGAGGTAAAATAAAATATACATCAAGTGACCTGGGCTGAACCCTGATGCCATTCCCTGCTCCCCACTCTCCCACCTGAGACAGTGCTATTGCTGCAAGTCCTGGTCTATGTCAGGAACAGACAAGCAAGAGCTCATTGGGGGTCCAGTCTTCCATAAGAGGAAGTACTGCAAGGTTGTACACATCTACACCAAAGGCAGGAGATGATGAATGATCCCATCTCTTAATTTTTTCCAAATATTTGAGAAATATTGCTTAGTCCATTAGTAAAGTTATCCTTCACATGAAAGGAAAATATATTTGGTCTGTTTCAAGATCTCAAATCCATTCCTCGTCTTTAAAGGAACTCAGATTGTGAAGTTTCCTGTGGTGGTCCTCAGGGTATGTTGATAAAAATAGTATTGGGGCTTAGCAATCCAGCCGCCATGGTTTTGGCTAGTAGGAGTCTAGTCCTGAGAGCTAGCTAAGCATCTGTGAGGACAGACTGTCCCTGACCTTGCAAAGCCCAAAACCAGAATTTAGGCCTTGCCATGCAGCAACTACTTTAGAGCTCAGCATAGGTGGCTACTGTTGCCACCTCCTCTTTTCTTTCACTTCCTAGGCACAGAAAGAGAACCAGAGGGAAGCCAAAGGGAAAGAATGGAGCCTGGCTTCCATAGCCAGGGCCCAGCTCTGCCAGGGTCTGGAAGAGGCCAGTTGGGGGGAGGAAGGGAGGGACAGACATGCTTGCTGGCTGGCACTCTGCTGTCTCCAGTCTCTTTAGTTCAGAACAGACTTCCTCTGAAAGGACAAAGGGCCCCATTGACACCATAGCCTTGTGACCCCACCCAAGTCTGCCATCCCCTCCTCAGGCAGCCAGCAGGGCCCTTGGGGAGCAGACAGGGGGTATGAGGCTGCTTAGAGGGCAGGCAGGGGAGCTGAGAAAGGGTGCAGCCAGGAGGGCGGGGAAAATAGGAAGTGCATGGGCAGTGCCCACTGGATCCCCATCAAGGGTGGCCAAGTGTGAGGGACTTCTAGGACTCTTGGCTGTAGTTCCAGGAGCAAAGCTGCCAATACCTCACAGAGCCAAAACATGGGAGGACCTGGGGAGTCCAACTTCAGTCCCCAAATGAGCCTCCTGAGAGCTAGGGGCCTCGAGCCCACATTCCTGTCTTCCTGCCTCCAGCTTGCCCCCCACACCCAGCCTATAAAGCCCCCTTTGTCTGGCCCACAGAGGATCTTAACTCTCCCACCCTCTGGTGGCTAAAGAAGAGGCCAGGGCTTGGTGAGAACTGATGAGGCCACCTTCATACCAGCCTGAACACTGGCCTGGGAGCTCGGGCGCACCCAGGGCTGAAGACTCCCCCTCTGCCCTGGGCGGCATGCCTGCCTCTCACATGCCTGTTCATGTGATGCCCCTTTCAGTTTGGCCCTGCCCTATCAGGGGCAGGACACAGGAGAAGTGGGCAGTCAGGAGCTACCCTGTTGGGAGCTGTCGGTGGGACAGGGATGGAGTTATTTTGCCACTTCCTTGGGCTTCATCAGAGAAGTTGCCCCACAATCCTCAAGTCAGGTTCCTCTGGGGTGGGTCTGGGGGTTTAAATGCCCCTTCTCCAGTAGTGGATTAACAACAGGTCCATGTCCTCCTCCTGCTTGGCACATGACTGGAATGGTGGGCGCCAGGAATCTCTGTTCTTGTTCCCCACCCCCAGGCAAGAGCCTCAGAGCACATTTGAATATAAGCTGGACCTTGGCAACAAGGAGTTGCCCTCCCCTTGCTTCACCCAGGAGGGCATACAGTGTCTCCCTGTGTTCCCGGCTCTGTGGGTGTGCCTTGCTTCTCCCAGACAACCTCTGAAGTGGCCTAAGAGACAGTGGGTCTGGGCCATGGGGTCAGCTCTGCCACCCAGCTACTTGGTGACCTTGGACAAGCCCCTTTCTGGCGCCTATAAAATGAAGGGTGGGTTCCTTCTGACTCCGATGACTCTCAGGAATAAGAAGAGGGGCTCCCTTTGAAGAGAGTCTTCTCTCCCCTGCCCCGCCCCCCCCCACAGGCACAGGGTGGAGGCAGCAGGAGCTCTGGACATATGAGGTCGTGTGTGTACTGTGTGTGAGACTGAGCGTGTACGACCCCAAGTATGTGAGTGAGTGACAGTATGTGAGCCGGCAAGTGTGCTCCTGCATGCGGGGCCCCCGCCCCGGGGTGGGGGAGGGGGCGGGCGGAGGGGCGGGGCCTGCTGGCGGGGCGGGGCCGGGAGGGGGCTCTGGCGGCTGACACCAGGCGCTCCTTGCGCGCGGTCGCTGGTGCAGCTGCCCCTCCAGGGCGCATGGAGGGGCCGCTGCCCCCTGCGCCCCCGGGGGCCAGCGCGGCGACAACGGCATAGTCGGGCGCAGCATGGAGCAGGTCAGCGCGCGCGGGGCGTGGGTGTCTGTCTGAGAGCAGAGGGCTGCGGGTGTTGTGACCGGGTGAGGGTGGGCGCGCCGACAGCAAGGGACCCTGCCACATGGGAGGGGTTAGGGCGCGGGAGCTCTGGGTGGGGCCGATGTGACACGGAGCTGGTGAACACACACACACACACACACGCGCGCGCGCGCGCGAACACGCATACACACTCACACACACAGGTGTGTATTCCCCCATCACTGACATTCAGGGTGGCGCGTGCAGAGGGTGCACTTCCCACCCCCTTCTCAGAAAGAGAGCACCCTCATTTAGAAGCTCCCATCCCCGTTCGGGAAGGTCCCAGCCCCTGTGCTCCGAACCTAGGCTTGAGGCAGGTGCAGGTTCTACAGAATGAAGGGTGATCGGAATGAAGGGTGATACCGGGTGGGGGATGGCTACCTGCCACACAACTGCGCTGCCCTCCAGACCCCCCAGTGAGACCTCAAGACACAGCTGCCCCTCCCCCTCCACGTCAAGGGGCTTCTCCCAGCCAGGCTCCCTCCTTCCCAGTTACGGCAGCTGCAGCAGCTGCTGCCACCATTTCATGGCAGTGAAAAGATGGGGTGGGCTGGCTCTTCACATGCGCCCCAAATACACAACTGCAGTCCCAACCAGGAGGGGGCTGCCTTTCTTTCACGCAGGCACTAAGGTGCAGAGCTGGGCATAGTAGCCCCCCAGTCAGAGTTCTCATCTCTGAAGACAAGCCCAGACAGTCCCCAGGGGTAAGGGGTGGGGGGATCTATCTTGGCTTGAAATCTCCTGCTGTAGGAGGACAGGGGGCAGAGTGATCTGGCTGCTGCTCCTGAGGTGGCCTTGCTCTCTTCTCAATTTCCACTTGGAAACTGGGGTGAGGTCTGGGGTGATGAAATGGGTTTTTCTGTTACTAGGTGTGCCTTTAAATGCTGAACAGACCCACATCCTCCTCCTTTCCTTGCCCCAAGCTGTTTGAGCATTGCTTAGCCTAAAATAGTGGCCAGGGTCCCTGGGCTCTGGGACCCCTCCCCACTAGAGCTCCGGCCTCCTACACAGTGGTAGAGGGAGTTGTATATAGGCTGACAGTAAGGAGCCAGGGGATGGGGTGATCCTAAACTCTGGGGGCTTGGGGAGAGGCACCAGAGAGGTATGAGTGTTCTGGGCATCTCCCCTGAGTTGAGTGAGATGGTTGGGGTGGGGTTGTGGGCTGCTCTAGTCTCCAGGCCTGTTTGGCATCTTGGTCATTAATTTAAATGACCAGTGGCAGCTCCTTGGAATACTAGACCTGGCAGGGGGAAGGGGACTCGATTCCTCATTTTCTGTTGTTGCCATTACTAAGTGGAACACACAAAAGCAAGGGGCGGGGAGTGCCAGATGCCTCTGAGTTGCCTATTATAAAATAATTAATTTTATGTTATGTGACCTTCATCTAAATTAAAAAAAAAAAAAAAAGGAGAACTAGGCCTAGGGGCCACCACTGTTTCCTGTCTCCTGCAGCTCAAGGGGCCCATGTGCCCCATCATTAGCCTTTACCAGCCTTCCCTACCTGTCCTGGCAGTCAGTCACTTTCCTTTCCCACCGGACAGACCAGGCCAAGCCTGCACCCCAACTCCTCCCCTGAGAGGAAAGTCAGGACATCCAGCTCCTGTCTTGGCTCCATCAAGAATCTCTGGGAGCCAGGCGAAGTGATGCACACCTGTAATCCCAGCAGCTTGGGAGGCTGAGACAAGAGAATCACGAGTTCAAATCCAGCCTCAGCTGGAGCTGGGGTTGTGGCTCAGCAGTAGAGTACTCGCCTAGCATGTGTGAGGCCCTGGGTTCGATCTTCAGCACCACATACAAATAAATAAAGGTATTTTGTCCAACTACAAATAAAAAATAAATTAAAAAAAAATTCAGCCTCAGCAACTGCAAAGGCATTAAACAACTCAGTGAGACCCTGTCTCTAAATAAGATATAAAATGTGGCCGAGGATGTGGCTCAGTGGTTGAGTGCCCCTGAGTTTAATCCCTAGTACCAAAAAAAAAAAAAAAAAAAAATCTCTGGGAGATCAGGCAAAGTGGCTCAGGCCTATAATCCCAGGGACCCAGGAAAATGGCAAATTTGAGGCCAGCCTGGGCAATTTGAGACCCTGTCTCAGAAAAACAAAAACAAACAAAAGGCTGGGGAAGGCTGGGGATGTAGCTGTAGCTCAGTGCTAGAGCATCCCCTGGGTTTAATCCCCAGTACTGAAAAGAAAAAAAAAAAAAAGTTACCAGGAGGCCTTGGATATGCATCCCCTTTCCAGATTGCTGTGAAATCCCTGCCAGCTATGCCTAGGTACTTTTTTTTTTTTTTTTTTTTTTTTAAGTGCTAGGGATTTAACCCAGGAGTATTTTACCACTAGGCTATATGCCCAGCCCTTTTTATTTTTTATTTTGAGACAGGATCTCACTAATTTGCTGAGAGCCTCACTAAATTGATGAGACTGACCTTGAATTTTCCATCCTCCTGCCTCAGTCTCCCTAGTGACTGGGATTACAGGTGTGGGTCACCATGCCTGACTCCCTGCATGTAAATTTTACCTTGATTTAAAAAATAAGAAGGATTTTGATTATCTACATACTTTGGTATGCATGAATGAGGTAAGGTTATGAGAAATGGCTAGAATGTGTGCAGAGGTGATTCCAGTGCAAAATCACACACAGTGGGTCTCCATCTATTCTGTGTCCATGGATTCAACCAACTGCAGATTGAAAATATTAGTAAAAAATTATGTGAGTACTGAACATTAGACTTTCTTTCTCATCATATCTTTTATTTTTTTTTTTAGTTGTAGACAAACACAATACCTTTATTTTATATATATATATTTTTTTGTGGTGTTGAGGATAGAACCCAAATGCTCAACAACTGAGCTACAACCCCAGCCCTCTCATTATATCTTTTCTGAAAAAAAAATTTTAGTTGCCAGGTGCAATGGTGCACGCCTGTAATCCCAGAGGTTCTGGAGGCTGAAGCAGGAGGATCATGAGTTCAAAGTCAGCCTCAGCAATGGCAAGGCATTAAGCAACTCATTGAGACCCTGTCTCTAAATAAAATAGAAATAGAGCTGGGGATGTGGCTCAGTGGTCGAGTGCCCTTGAAATCAATCCTCAGTACTGCGGGAAAAATTAGTTGCAGCAATACCTTTATTTTATTTATTTATTTTTATGTGGTGTTGAGGATGGAACTCAGTGCCTCACATATGGTAGGCAAGTGCTCTACCACTGAGCTACAATCCCAGCCCATTGTCATAAACAATACAACAGCTACTTATACAGCATTTACATTTGTTAGGCTTATTTATTTATTTAGGTAATAGGGATTGAACCCAGTGAGCTACATCTCTAGACACTTTTTTTTTTTTTGAGACAGGATCTCAAGTTGGTTAAGGCCTGGATAAATATCAGAGGCTGAGGCATGCCTGGCATGCGTGCGGCCCAGGTTCGATCCTGAGCACCACATACAAAGATGTTGTGTCTGCCGAAAACTAAAAAAATAAATAAATAAATAAACAAATAAGTTGTTTACTTAAAAAAAAAAAAAAAAATATATATATATATATATATATCAGAGGCTGGCCTCAAATTTGTGATTCTCCTGTTGCAGCCTCCTAAATCCATAGTATTATAGGTATGGAAGCTCCACCGGGCTGTATTAGCTTTTATAAGTAATCTAGAGATTATTTAAAGTACATGGGAGGAAGCTGGGTTTGGTGGTACACATCTGTAATCCCTAGTGGTTTGGGAGGCTGAGGCAAGAGGATTGTGAGTTCAAAGCCAGCCTCAGCAAATTAGTGAGGCCCTAAGCAACTCAATGAGACCCTGTCTCTAAATAAAATTTTTTAAAAGGGTGGGGGTGTGGCTCAGTGGTTAAGTACCCCTGGGTTCAATCCCCAGTACAAAAAAAAAAAAAAGAAAAAAGTATGTGGGTCAGGACTGGGACTGTAGCTCAGTGGTAGAGCACCTGCCTCGCATGTGTGAGGCCCTGGGTTCGATCCTCAGCACTGCATAAAAATAAATAAAGATATTGTGTCCATCTACAATTAAAGAAAATTTTTTAAAAAGTATGTGGGTAGATATGCAGGTTATTTGCAAATACTACATATGCTCCCCCCCTCTTTTTTTTTTTTTTTTTTTTTTGGTACCAGGGATTGAACCCAGGAACGCTTAACCACTGAGCCACATCCCCAGGCCTTCTTATTTTTTTGAGACAGGGCCTAGCTAAGTTGCTTAGGGATTTGATAAATTGCTGAGACTGGCTTTGAACTTTTGATCCTCCAGTCTCAGCCTCCTGAGCTGCTGGGATTACAGGTGTGCATCACCACACCGGGATCTCTCTGGGTTCTTTCCAGAAGTCCTAGGATAACTCTGAGCACAGTAACTTAGCCTTCCCCCAGCCTACCCCCTGGATTATGAGGCCCCACAGGTGTTGACTCTGATAATCTGCAGTTTAGAGGTGCCAGGCTCCTTTGTTTAAGGCCCTGGAGGACCCCAGCCCTGCATCTGCTGGTGCTTTCTGATTGAGTGGGCAACGTGGTGTGTATGGTGTGCTCTGGAAATCAGAGCTGCTTTTCATGACACTGGGGAAGCTCCTATTTTAAGTTTCCCATGTGCTGAGCCCTCTTGTAAAGCAAAGAATCCTTTTATAGTGCAAGAGCCCTCCCTGATGCGTCTGTATGGTATGTGTGGATTTTGGCATGTAGGGTTTCCTGAAAGGGGGGTATGTCTGGAATCTCTCATGGGGGCTGGAATTGCTGGCGGAGTGGGCACTGGGATGGAAGGGTTCCCCCCATGGTTGGCCCTACCCCTCTTCTCCCCATCCAACTCCCATCACTCTGTCCAGGGCTGGCTCAGGGCCAGACAGAGGAGAGGGGAGCAGCTGCTGGGGATTTCCAGAGCTTCCAGGGGGAGGTGGGAGCCACTCCTGTCCTACTTCCTCCCCTCCCCTTCTCTTCCTCTCTTTCCTTCCTCCATGTCCCCTTCTCTTCTCCTCATTCTCTTCTCTCTTCACCTGTCCAGAGGTGCAAAATAGAGAATGGAACAAGCTCATCCTATGTGAAGTGATGTGTGGGGACTAGGCAGAGTCTGGCGCGGGGGGGGGGGGGGGGTGCAGTGCAGTAGCAGAAGCAGGAGGAATCAATCTGCACATAGAACCATAAGATCTAGCATCCAGGAGCTGGGAGGGACTACCTGGCCAGACCTCTCCCGGAGGGAACATGTTGTGGTAGAAAGAGCAAAGGCTTAACATCGGACTTTGCTTGAGTCCTGAATCCCAGCTGGGAGATTCTATACAAGTTACTTAACCTCTAAAGATGGTGATGTGTAATAGGCGCTCCACACATTTTGATGCCTTTCCTCTCCATCTTGAGGTTTCTAAGCTCCTGCTAGGGGATGTCATGGTCCTCACAGGTCATCATTTAGCCTTATCTATACATGCTTGCCCATGCAATCCGTATCACTGGCCAGTGGCACATAGGAGCCTGCAGAGATGCAGTCCAAGGTCTTTTCCTCTCTCCGAACCATGACATAGTTTCCCAAAGATGAGTGTCCTGAGGGACAGCCATTCCCAAGTGGCGGGGGTGGGGCATCTCTCTTTTGCCTCCTGCCCTGACATAGGACCTGGCTGGGTGTGGCTTACTATCCCATCTGCCAGCCTGAAGGAGCAGCAATCTCTAGCTCCCACTGAGCCAACTGTCCAGAGGTTGCTGGGCTGGGGGATCCCAGAAGTTTGGCAGGTTCCAGTGCCCTTTGGCTCTAGGTAGCCAGAGGGCTATCTGGTGGGTAGGATGGGAATTTTAATTCAGGTCTTTGGACTCTCATTCCAGAGCTCTTTTGATGACACAATAGACCCTTCACCAATTCCTGGGCCCCTAACCTCTATCATGCTGCTCTTTGGGCCTTTCCAGGATCTCTAGTCTCCCTCTCTAAGGGACGTTCAGGTAGGATTCCTTTCATGGGACTCTTCAGGGACCTGGCAACAAGAATGAGTGGGGACTGGCATCATCCTGAGTGGACCACTGCCCCACCCAGCACCATTAAGGGTGCTCTATGAAGAACAGTCTATGGGATGCTTGGGGCTGTGCCAGAGCCTGTTTCCTCCTCAACCTCTGAAAATTTGCCAATTGGAGGCCTTCATCAAGGTCTAGGTCAAACTGTTTCCCAAGGTCCTTGCATTTTCCCCTAGCTCCTGGAGGTTTGTTCTTGTTTGGCTTAAGCCTATGCTTGTACCACCATTAAACCATCTTCCCTATTATCCTTTGTGGGATTCATTGCCACCACCACCCCCAGAATAGGGGCTCATCAATATAACGGATTCATTAAACTGTCTCCACCACACCACACAGGAATTTGCATGTAGTAGATGATCAACAATTGTCTTTTGACTTGATCGAACTGGATCCCAACTCTTCTGGAGATGCAAATTGGAGTAGTGTTGCCTTTGGGGAAACAGCAGAGGATCTTGGGGCTCTTCAAGAACAGCTTTCCCCTCTACTCTTGCCCTCCTCTCCTTCTCCACCAGGGGTTGCTCTCTCCCCTTTCGTGGAAGGACCTGTACTATGGCCAGATTTATGGCCCTGTAACCCACATTTCACACATTATAGACATCCCTGACTTATGGTGGTTCAATTTACCACTTTGGGACTTAACAGTGGTAAGAAAGCAATACAAATTCAGTGGGAACCATACTTTGAATTTTGACCTATTACAGGGCTGATGATATGTGCTCCGATCCCAGGCAGCTCCACCATCGGAATGGCAAACAGTCCGTAATGTGCTGTGTAGAGAGGTCAGGGGTATTACATGCATTTGTGACTTATGATATTTTCAACTTGTGATGTGTTTATAAGTAGCTTGCAAAATTCCACTATGAAGTGGAGAGCACCTGTCTTGCCCTTCCCTTCAGCTACCAGAGTATAATGAGTCCTTTACCAAATATGAGCTTCAAATCAGAGGCAGACTGAGAAGGCCCAGTTGTTTCTATCTTACAGAGGGTGAAACTGAGATTCAGAGAAAATACTTGACCTCAAAGCTAGAGAGCTACCCGGTGGGTAGGATGGGGATTGGAATTCAGGTCTTTGGACTCTCATTCCAGAGCTCTTTTGATGACACAATAGACCCTTCACCAATGCCTGGGACAGGCCTGATCCCGACAATGGCTCTGGCCTGGGGATCCCCTAACCTCTACCATGCTGCTCTTTGGGCCTTTGTCTTGCCCACTCCCTTTCCGCCTGTGTCCTCAGGCTCCCACTCAGGTACCTGCCTCTCAACCAATCAAAGAGAAATGTGCCTTGCCTGTGGCTCACCTGCACTTCCGGCTGCCCCTTCCTGCTCCCTCTGTCCTTGGGCCTGTTCCACTTCCTCACCCCTGTGACTCTTATTGAAGTCTGACTTCTGCCCCTACTGACCGGCTGAAGGTGCCCTCTCTGCCCAACACTTGCACTGGCTGCCTACTTCCCCTGGGTCTTTTTCGGTGCTTCCTCCTCTTCTTTCTGTCCCTAAAGGGCTCATGCTCCTCTGGACACTGTCCCATAGCTGGTCTCCTCACTCTTTATTCTCTCAGGAGACTGAGCCACAGCCCTGGTCTCAGACACCAGCGGACTTCCACAGCTGAGCCTCTAGCTCAAGCTTGTCTTCCCTCCGGTGTTTAAGTAGCCAGTTCCTACTCTACCAGCAACTCAGCCTGAAGGTTAAGTGTGTGGACTTGGAGTCCAAATGTCTGGGTCCAAATCCTGTGTGGATGTGCATTCTCTGGACCTCAGTTTCCTTACCCATAAAACAATATCTATTTCACAGGTTTTTGAAAGGTTCAATTGGAATAATGCATATAAGGACACATCTCAGCACCTGACCTGTTCCCTAGACAGGGAACAACCTAGACAACTGGTCTACCTGATATTTACAAGCCGTGAAGTTTTTCTAGACTTTTCCATCTCCTTCCTCCTACCCAATAGGTTACCAAGTCCCAGAAGCATTTGATATTTATTGTTCTCTGCCCCTTGCCCTGGTGAATCCCCTATCCCCTCTCCTATCTCCTTGCTGGCTGCCCTCTGTTCTGGTCGCCATCACATGCCAGAGGGGGCCTGGCACATCTCTGTTTAAAGTCTCTATTCAAACCAGGCTAGAATCTAAGAGCCTAGGCACTCCATAGTCACATCCCGCCTGTTTCCTTCCTCATCTCTCCACACTTCCTGCCCACAAGCCTGCTCTCCCCCTGCCTCCCTGCCTTTGTCCATGCCTGCTCCCAGGAGTGCCTTTCTCCCTGTCCCCACCCCACCCCTGACCCATCCACAAAGCTCCAAGGAGCTTAAGGCACTTCCCTGCTGGCCCTGCTCCTGCTTCTCCAGCCTTCCACCACTCTCCTGGGATCTCACTATAGAGGGGTGATTTGGGAAGACCAGGCCTCAGCTAGGGAAAGAGCTCAGCCCTGTCTCTACATCCCCAGGGGCAGCCTGCCTGCTCCCCTCACTCCCTACTCCCTCCCATAGCAGAGCTCCCAAAATGCATTCATGAGAGAAGGAGGGTGACTAGGCTGGGGTAGGAATTTGGGAAGAGGGGGAATATAAGGAGGGTTGTTGGTGAGGGGTATGTTCCACCTTATGTTGGGCTCTATTACCGCAACCCCAGAGAAAGAGCACACAAGGAGAAAAATGGGTTTGGGGGTGGATGGTAGGATACAAGGAGTGGGACACAGAGTCTGAGGAGCCACAGTAGACAGGAAGGATAGAGCAAGAGGGCCTGGAGTAGATGGATGGGAAGGGCCTGGGCAGGATGGGGGTACAGGTCAAGGTGCAGGAAGAGGTGGGAAGGGCAGCAGGGTGGGGGAGAGTCGCAGTTTCTGGGAAGTGGGAGAGGGTGGGGGAGGTATGTGTAGTGCATTGTGGAGGGAGGAATTGGACTGCCGGTCAGCGTGAGCTCATTTCCTCTCATCGCCTCCTGCAGGGTCTGAGGGCATCAGGCCCTGGAAAAAGTGAGCCAGGGGCCCTCCAGGGCTCCCCGCCCCTGCCCCACAACCCACAACCCACAGTCAGTTCAGTCTGGCTCTCAGATGCCAACCCTCCCCCTTACAGAGTCAGCCCTTTGTTTCCATTGGAAAGGACCCCTACATCCAGGAGGTGGCACACCTTGGAGCTAAGGGCAGAAACAGACAGGAACAGGTACTGGGTTGAAGATAATGCAAGAAGATCCAGTAGTGTGATGGTTTACAGTTAGATAGCAGGAAGGACTTTCTAGAAGTGGGAGATACTTCTGGCTGCATATGACCTTGATGAAAAGGGGTGGAGAAGGAAGAAGAGTCATTAACTGCTCCTCCATCATTAGAAAATTATTTTCTGCTGACTGCAGAAGAATTAAATAAAGCATTTGATTTAAAAACCAGTCAGTATCTCCTTCTTCAGGCTCAAGGGAGGAGGATGGCCTAATTGTTGTCTGCCCTACCCACTATACCTGAATTCTAGACCCTGATCAAGGGGTAAAGGGTGGGGCTCGGGGCTGATCAGTGACCCCCCGAGGTGGTGAAGCAATCTCTAAGTCTATTCCTATCTATCATTGGCTTCTGCCTTCTTTTCCTTATAACCTGAGAAAAGGAATACAAGAGACTTTAAAACTGCAAGAAAACATGAAGAGGTCAGTGTAGGCTGTAGCAGGTAAGAAGGGGGAAAACTGGAAGTTAGACAGCAGAAAGAATTTTCCAGTACAATGAAGGATGAGCCCCTCCCTGAACTGTCTGGGAATGAGCTGAAGGGGTCCTGTTGGCAGGAGGGGAAAGCTGGCTAAGACCCAGTAAGTCTCATGTCTGTCTGTCTCTCTCTCTCCCCCTCTCTTCTCTCTTGTTACCAGGCATGAACTCAGGGGTGCTTAACCACTGAGCCACATCCCCGGTCCTTTTTATTTTTTATTCGGAGACAGGATCTCGCTAAGTTGCTGAGGCTGGCTTTGAATTCAAGATTCTACTTCCTTAGTCTCCCAAGCCGCTGGGATTACAGGCGTGTGTCACCTCACCTGGCTCCGGGGCGTCTCTTTGCTCTTTGAGCCCAGCTCAGAGTGAAGTCAGAAAGGGTTGGCTCTCAGGATCGCCAGCAGAGCAAGTCCGTGGGCAGTCTAGAGCCCAGAACCACAGGACTCGCTTGAGCTGGGCCAATTAGAAGAGTTTATGCACCTGCCACACCCTCTTTTCCAACTTTGTGTCCCCTGCCACTGTGGGATCCTGGCTGGGACTGTGCCTGGAAAGGGACCTTCCCTAGATTGAAGGGCACCCCCGACCAGTGCAACATAACTGTTCTTGTACCTCAATTTCCATGAGTCCCTAGAGTGAAGGCTCCCTAATCCTGCATACTCCTTCTCTCTCTCAGATCCAGCGTCGCTTCATCGTTGTCTCTGACTTTCGTGGCCTCTCTCAACTGTCTTACCATTCATGCTTTCTGGGTCTCTGGGTCTCTGTTTCCGTCCATCTTTGGACGCCCGCTCTCTGCTTCCCCCTCCCTCCCTCCCTTTCCCTGTACTAGTTCTAGGTTCAGTACCCTTGTCCTCTTTCCTGGGTCCGGATCACTGTCTATCTAGGCCGGTCCCCTGGAGGCCGGCACTAGCTGCCTCCCTGGGACCACTTCTCTGGGCCAGGCTGCGTCTGGCCTCTGGCTCCGCCGCCCGCGCAGACCTCGGTCTCAGCTTGCTTCACCCTCTGGGGACCCTGAGGAGAGGCCGCGGGTGCGCCCCGTCGAGAGCGCGAGTGGTGGAGAGGAGGGGCGAGGGGGCGGGTTGTGGGGGGGGAGCTGCACTCGGCCCCGCCCCGGCCCCGCCCCTCCCGGGTCCCGGCCCGCGCCCCCAGCAGTGCCCCGGCCGCAGAGCCGCCGCTGCCACCCGATGAATGGAGTCGCCTTCTGCCTGGTCGGGATCCCGCCGCGTCCGGAGCCCCGGCCTCCCCAGGTGAGGGCGCTGGGCCACCGGAGGGGGCGCGGCCGGGCGAGACCAGGGAACGGTGGCTGGGCCGGGGTCGCTGCGCCCCCGCTAGGCAGTCACCGCCAGGGGCACACAGTGAGGGCACCGCGGGCACCGCCGAGGGAACTCCGGCTGGTGCGGGCTGGGCAGGGGGTCGGAGGGACAGCTGCCCCCGGCAGAGGGGCACGAACCAGGGAGCTAGGCAGCGGGCCGGACGGGCCTGGGGCTGCCAGGGCAGGGGCCACTGACCCGGACGGTGGTGCCAGGCCTCCTGCGACCGGGCAGCGGGGGCGGGAGGCCCGTGCCTTTTGTCCAGGTTTTTCAGGCGGGGCGCCTGCCGCCGTTTCCTCTGCCCGAGTTTTCGTTTTCCGTTGGCGAGGCCCCGGCACAGCTGGAGGGAGAGGGAGTGGGGGAGGGGGTTCCCGGAGCGGGACGTCCTTGGCCACGGAGGCGGGACACCCCCCTCTCCGCGCCACTCTTGCTCCCTGCTGGGCCGTACCGCACGACGGGCTGCCAGGCTCGGGTCTGCAGCCCTCCTGGGTGCTGGAAAGAGACATAGGCCCGGGACCCCCAGTTCTGCAGGCCGGCTGCCCTCCTCTGCTCTCTCCAGCTGGCTGTGGGTGGGTCTGAGCGCGGGGTGCCAGGGGCATTACTCAGCGCTGAGTTGCTTTGCTTGGGTTCTTTCATCTGCCAGCTGCTGAGGCTAGGGAAGGGCCAGCAGGGGCCTCCAGCCCCCATCCCCCCTGTCAGGGCTAGTCCACGGACCTCTGAGCCTGGCTGCTAGTCCTACTGAAGCATCCCAGCACCGCCCCCCCCCCCCCCCCCCCCGCGGCATCCCAAGTTGAAGGGCTGAACGCTGTAGGACAGCAGTTTTTCTGAGTTTGGGGTCCAGGTTGGGTCCAGCACGTTGGGTCCAGGCTGAGGCCTCTTCCTTTTTTGATAGGGCTGGAGGCTTAGGGACCCTCCTCTCCTCCCCTCGCCGCCATGTTGGCTGTGGAATCTGGTGCTTTGTGAACTCTTTCTGTGACTCCCCTGTTTTCTAGAGCTGTATGTATTCAAGTTCTCACTCAGCCGAAGTTTGTTTCCTAATTATAAACTTGAAATTCAGGATGGACAGGGGGTGGGGGTGGAGGTCATTAAGCATGAGTCCCTCGGATTCTCCCCCAACCAACAACACATACTTCATCTCCATCTCCTTGTGTCTCCACCCCCACTGGGCCCAACTGGGGGTGGATGGCTTTTGATCCCACATGGTTCTCCCTTCTGCCAGGGCTCCACTCTCAAAAGTGGCCAGCTCTCACAGAGATGTGTTCATCGGTGTGTGCTTTGAATCTTGATTATATAACCAGTCATTTCACCTCCCAACATGGCCCAAAGGCCCCCAGCCCTGGCTGCCTCTTCAGCTTGCCCACAGTGTGGTTGAGTTTGCCCCAAGGTGGCTGGGAATGCCAGAGTCCATGTCCAAGGCTCTGCCCTCTCCTTGTGAATGATGGGTGCAGTAGATCCCCTACGTTGAATGCTGGATTCAAGGGCCTAGAACCCTTGTGAGTGGGCAGAGAAGGTGTTAGTGTCCCATTTTATGGAGAGGGCCTGACCCTACAGTGACATTGCCTGAGCTGGCATCCACGTTTCCTGATAGTAGTCAGGGCACAAGATGACACCTGAGAGGGGAAATTATGAGGGATGTGGCTTTGGGATACCATCTGAGATGGGGCAGGCTTTTGTGAGTCCAGCTCAAGCAGAGGGGCACTGGACCTGGAAAACAGGCCTGTGTGTGTCCTGTGTGTGTGCAGCCTGGTGGGGCCTTCTGTGGGGCCTCCCCTTATTCAGGCCAACCCTGAATTTCTGGGGAAGAAGTACTGCATTGTTGGCATAGGTGGGAGTGGGGATGAGGGCGGGTGCTGGTTAGAGCAAGACAGTGCAGGAGTGGTCAGCGGACTGCTCTATTCTTCATTGCAGGGATGCTTAGAATGACTTCTTGTTGTGTAAGCAGGAGACTGGTATAACTTATACTGTGATTGATTGTAGTTAGATACTTGTGAGAACTTCCAGGAAGAGGTTTGTGAGCTATACTTCAGGGAAGTTTCCTCTAGTGTATTGGACCAGGTGAATTCCTTTGATGTTGGATCCCAATGTAGTAATTCAGAGAGATTCATATGGCATGCAGATATATTCTGAGCATATACATCAGTACCTTGTGAATGATGGGTGCAGTAGATCCCCTACATTGAATGCTGGAAAGGGGAGTTGCTTTAGCAGTATAACTGATAGCTAAGAACAGGATTCATTCAGATTGCCTCATTTAATGCTCACAAGAACACCACTAGAGAGATACCATTATCCTCATCTTATAGTACACGGAAGCACAGAGAGCTAATAGCATGGCCCCAGTCTCATTGCTAGTAAGTGGCTGAGCCAGGGTAGGAACCTGAGGATCTGGCTTTAGAGTTCTGCTGTCTCCCTTATTTCCTGGGACCCTCCTTGTCCTGCTGTCACTCCCACCCTGAATCTAGATTCATCTCGGACACAACTCAACATCAAGTCAACCTCTTGCTGGATTGGACCTTTGTCACTTGTCTTCTTACCTGTCCGTGGGGACAGCAAAGCCCCAGGTGGCCCTCCCTGGTTTGCTAGGTGGGGAATCAGCCCACTTACCCCTGTAGCACCCCCGTCCCACCCGTCCCACAGCACTAGGGCCTGGCTCTGTTCATCGACACTTTCCTTCCAAAGGCGTATCAGCCCTGCTCTGCTGGCTACAGAGGTTCAAAGGTGAGGTATTGGCTTGGTCAGGGATTTGGACAAAGCCCGGTTTTAATTATCCTGCTCTCTCACCCTCCCCAGAGAACACCATGAATAGGGCCTGTGGGAGCTGGCACTGCCTTTCCCCGGGCACCCCCACCCTCTTCAAACAACCCGCCCTTAGATCCAGGCCCCCTATTTCTTGTGAAATTGTGCCAGCTTGTCAGCAGGGCAGTGCCAGTCTGTACCAGGCGGGCATCTCCTCTTCCACTGCCTCAGTGGGATGTCAGGCTGAGATGGTCCTGGGACTTGACTTTGGGGCAAGTTTAAAGCCCTTGCAGGTGGGGCATACTCATCACCTGTGGCCAGGACCAAAGGGCCATCGGGTCCAATTTCCCCATGCTGCAGTGAGGAAACTGAGGCCAGAGAGCACCCTTGTCCCTCAGCCCATGGGTGGCGGAGAAGAACCCAGGTCTTCTGATCCCCAGGCTCCAAGGCCAGCCCTCTCCCTTTGTGGTTCTGTCCTCGGTGGCCCCTCCAGTACCAGGTGCTGGGACTGGGCCCCTGAGAGGGAGAAGGGAGGGCAGGGAAGAAGCCCAAGTGGACAATGTGTCCTGTTCATCTCTGTGTCCCCAGTGACCAGCATGGTGCCTGGCACAGAGCAGTTCTCCATAAATGTTTGTGAAGTGCAAGTCAGGAATGGCCCCTCCCCTGGCTTCCTGGGGTGCCCAGAGCTGGGCTCTCTCCCTAGCATTGTGACCATTCACTTACATGTCAGTGTCCCCCATCAGACTGGAAAAATAATAGTAGCGACATGTACATAGTGCTTACCACTAGGTAGGTACGTTACCATCATCCTGTTTGACAGGATGATGAAGAAACTGGCACAAAGAAGTTACATGGCTTCCTAAGACCTCACAACAAGTAAGTGGCAGAGTGAGGACTTGACTGTGCCTCTTGAATGAGCATCATTCCAAGTGGCTTCCATGGGTCATGTTTGTCTTGTTGTCCACAGAGGCCTGGCATCCTCCCAGTACTCAGAGAATGTTTGTTGACAGACTGACTGACTGAATTCATGAACAATGGCTCAGTGTATGACAAAGCCACAGCCTCCTGTAACCTAACCCTTTGGAAGTCAGTGGGGCTGGGATTCTTTTTGTTTTGTTTTTATTTTGGTGCTGGGGATGAAACCCCGGGGCACTCTATCATTGAGCTAGTTCCCCAGCCATTTTTACTTTTTGTTTTGAGTCAAGAGTCTTACTAAGTTGCCCAGGGTGGCCTTGAACTTGCGATCTGGGATGACAGGTGTGAGCTACCGTGCCAGGGGCTGGGGTCTTGGAAGGCTGCCTGGGATGCTTCACTGAGCAAGGAGGGAGGAAGGACTCTCTCCCCGGCCCTTGTTACCTCTGCTCTCTGAGTCTTACAAACGCCACCCAGGGCTCTCCCAGTCTCCTGGCTTCTCTCTTGTTCTTCCCTCATCTCTTCCCCTGAAGTTTTCAGGAGATGGCGCTAACGAATGGACCTGTGGGAAAAGACCACAGGTTGTGTCAAAGAGGCCTTTTCCTTTTTTAGTTCTTTGGTCCTGAAATGTTCAGTTTCCACACATCACCTTGTGGTGGAAGGTTCTGTCAAGCTGGAGTGGCCTGAGTGGTTTGGGGCAGGGCCTCTCATAGCTGTTAATTCCTTTATTTTATCTTTGTGGTGCTCCAGATGGAACCCAGGGCCTTGTGAGTACTGGGCAGGGGCTCTACCACCGAGCCACATCCCTGGCTCATGCCATCAGTTCTCTGTCCTACGTCAGGAGTGCTGGATTTCCAGCCAGCTTCAGTCCTAAACTTTAGGCCCAGGGACATCCCCTTCCATCTCCTCCAAGTCTTAACGCACCTGGGCAGGTGCCCTGTTCCTTTTTGCTCCCCACTCACTGGTTTGAATTAACATCAGTCAGTCACTGTCCCCAGGCCACAGTTCATCTGCTGATAAAGGCTGATGGGGATCTGGCAAGGACAAAAATGGGCTGTGATCCAGGCTACCTTCTGACACAGACAGGCCAGCCATGACAGATGAGTGGCCTCGGCCTGGCATGGGAGGCAGGAACACCCTGTGGGTGAGTCTTGGGGTCCTACTTCAGCCTGCTGAGGTTCAGATTTCACTCGGCCCCTTTTTCACTCTGTGGCTTTGGACAACTTAATTGTTGTAGCCTCAGTTTTCTTTTCTTATTTTTTTTCCTTCAGTTCTAGGAATTGAACCCAGGGGTGCTCTACCACTGAACTATATTCCCAGCCCTTTTAATTTTTATTTTGAGATAGGGTCTTGCTAAATTGCCCAGGCTGGTCTCAAGCTTTCAATCCTCAGCCTTCCGAGTCACTGGGATTACAGGCTTACGCCACCAAAACCAGCTTAGGCTCAGTTTTCTTATCCCTGAAAAATCCCTCAAAAGCATTAAAGAACCAGACTAGGTGGCACACGCCAGTAATCCCAGCAACTTGAGAGGCTGAGGCAGGAGGATCACAAGTTCGAGCCTCAGCAACTTAGTGAGGCCCTAAGCAATTTTAACCCTGTCTCAAAATAAAATGGGGATGGGATGCAACTCAGTGGAAAAAGTACCTTTGGGTTCAATTCCTAGTACCCTCTTCCTCCAAAAAAGAAAATTATTGAGAGGACTAAGTGAGGTAGTACAGCAAATGTGACTGATATTTGGTAAGCTCAAATATTGGTAGTGACTGTATTAAACAATAATCAAAGGATGGAAATAACATCACACTTTTAGTTAATATAAAGGACCCTTTATGGTCCGAAGAGGAAATGAGCAGGTCCTGGGGGTAGTGAGGCCTCCATCTTTGGAAGTGGGCAAGCTCAGGCTGGACAATGATGAGGACTCTCTACAGAGAGTTCAGGCACTGGGTGAGAGGCTGGGCACAGAAACCTTGAGCATTGTGTGATAGGCAACTGGAGAACTATCTCCTGGTTCTTGCCATTGGGGACCAGGTGGCAAGGGGGACAGACACCCAGCCTCTTGAGGTCTTCTAAGAGTGGCTGCTTTGGTTTGGGCTGGGTGACTTTTCAGAGGAGAGGTAGTCCTAGGAGATGGGTATGGATCTGGTGAGTGGGGGAAGATGGGGAACTATTTCAGGCCTGGGAGGGCTTGGTGGCTGAGGGGCCAAGAGGAACCTGGGTCCAAACCTGGGCCCCTGATCCTGAAGTTGGCCCCCAGGCTGCTTCGTTATCCTGTGGGCCCCAAGGGGTTGGGTGCACGGTGGTGGGGATGGGGAAATTAGGAGTTCCCTCTTCCCCACCCCCAGCCTCTCCTGAAGAGGGACCAGGGCTACTCCCTATGGCAAAGAGCCCGGGCCTGTGAGGAGCGGAACTGGGGGAAAGAAAGCCTTCTTATGCCCAGTGCATTTGGGGGCGTCCGAGGGTCGGGAGAACAGTGGGGCCTTTGTCCCCAGCTGCCAGGAATCTGGCCGAGGAGCCAGCCCTAGGTCTGGCTGGGCCTTCCACAAGCAGGTCCTCTTTGAAGTGACCCTTTCAAAGCTCACCCTGAATCTCTGGGAAGAGAGACAAGCTTGGGCAAGGCAAAGGGATGACAGAGCCCCGGTGCTGGCCTCAGTGAGGCGGGCAGGCCAGCAGGAGGCATATGGGTCAGAGGAATGTGGCGGCTGGGGGAACATGTGGGAGCCATGTGGGAGGACAATCACCCGGGGTCTTGGCCACGTGGTGGTCAGCGTAGGGAAGAGCAGAGTTCATTTTGGCTCTGAGCCTGATTTCTATCAGTGTCCAGTGTGATTCTGTTGATGCTGGGCTCCTGAACTTGCAGCTGCTGCTTCTTGGTTCATGTCCTCAAGGGGCGCAGGAGCTCCTGGAGGAGTTGGGGGACTGGGAGGAGCCCTGGGAGGAGGAGGGTGGGGACCTGGCCCATCTGGATGCTCCTCAGCGCCTTCGAAGGGCTGGAAAGGGTGATTGAATGGAGACCTCCACCCTCCACCACAGCTTCCTCATTTTCAATGTGGAGAAACTGGATTATTTTACAAAAGAGAGGGAGGGAACACGGGGGAGGGGGGCGGGGGGGTCAACCAGAGAGGCCAGTCTTTGTGTATTTTAGCTGGATGGAGTGGAGACCAGCCTGCCCCTGTCTCCTTATTTGCCCTATAGGGAAACTGGCCCCTATAGAAAGATTAAGCCCAGGGAATGGGGCAGAGGAGCGGGTCAGGCAAAGGTGGAAGGAACAGAGAACAGCAGGGAGGCAAAGGTCTCTCCATGCTGACCTGCTGTGAGGCCAGGAAGAGGGGGAGGAAGGAGTAGTTTTCTGTTGGTGGGTTCCCAGGGTTTGAGGAGGAAGGGGACCTCTGGGATTTGGAGCTGAGCAGGGAACAGGGGAGCCTTAGGCAGCCCAGGTGAGAACCCTGCTTCTCCCTGATGCTGTTTTCTAGTTCATGCCCCCACAGCCCATCTCTCCTCGGCATCATGACACTGTACAGTCACGCGCCATGTCACCTTTCCATCAGTGAGATAATACCGTGTTTGTATGTTGATAGTCCCGTGAGATTATATCGCTTGGTGACATTCCAGATGCCTTGTTTTGTGTAAGTACAGTCTGATGTTCACATGGTGATGAAATCACCCAGTGGTACATTTCCCAGAACATAGCCCCATCATTAAGTGATGCATGACTGTCCTTGCTGTACTTGGGAAGAGTCTTCTAATCCCCCTTTTGTCTTCCAGAGGCATGCCCCCCTCCACTGTCCTTCTTCCCCAAGAGTGGGGGAGGAGCTGCGGGCATGAGGGTGGAGGCTTGGGGGGCTGGGGGCTACTCTGGTGCTCCCTTCTGTCTTGTGCTGGCATCTGCAGAGCTGCACCCTCCTTAGCTCTAATGGAGCCTAGCCCTGAGCCCCTCCAACCTGCTGCACCTGAGGAGTGTTGCAGGGGCAGCTGAGGTTGGGCCCAGAGCCCCGGGGAGGGGGAACACAGGGAAGAGGGCCATACTACCAGGCTGGGGCTGCTGGTGAGAGGGAGAAAGCTCCTCTTCCTTCCTCACTTGGCCTTTTCCTCCTTCAGTGGCTTCCAGAGACTCAGGTCCCCAGTGCTAAGGAAAGATTGATCTAAGAGACCAGGTGTGGCCTGGGGGTGCTGAGAACATTCCCAGGCAGGGCTGGTGTAAGGACTCCCTCCTGCTCTCTCCCTAATTCCAGCCAGGGAGTATAGGAGGCAGCAGGGTAGTGTGGGTAAGTCAGTGCCTGAGCCAGCTCTTAGAGCAAAAGGGTCTTTAGTGGGTGGGTGACCTTGACTCCTATCCCCTCCTATTCCAGGTGCTTTCTGGCTCCTGAAGCCTGGATGAATGAGACCCAGCCCTGCCCTCACAGTGTTCCTTTTCTGCTTTTCCTACTGCCCCAACGCCAGACAAAAACTCTCCACTCAGGCTTTATAAACATGGCTTGTGAGACTGCATTTCCACTACCTGCCAATTCAGAATGCTTCCTGGGGCTCCCCTTCCCAAAATGTTCATGTCAGAAAGGTCCCATCTGCCTGGGGAGACAGTCTCAGGGCTGCAGATACAGGCTGCTGTCTTCCTGTGATGTCGTGTGAGCCAGAATATGGTCACAAAATGTTGACTGAAGTTTAAAGATGGAAGCAGAGTCACTGAGTCGAATTGCCATAGAGGTTGGTTAAAAAGCATTTGGTGATATGATTAATCTCCTTTCCTCGTTTCCTCTTTCCAAGTCTATATTTAATTTGAGGATCCCCCCGCTCTGTGTTGGAGATCAAACCCAGTACATTTCACATGCTAGGCAAGTGCTCTGCTTCTGAACTACACCCCCGCCCCCAAGTTGAGAATTTTTTTTTTTTTTTTAATACCGGGAATTGAACTCAGGAGCACACAACCACTGAGTCACATCACCAGCCCTTTTTTGTATTTTATTTAGAGACAGGGTCTCACTGAGTTGCCTAGCACCTCCCTGTTACTGAAGCTGGCTTTGAACTCACAATCTTCCTGCCTCAGCCTCCCAAGCAGCTTTGGGATTATAGGCGTGAGCTCCTGTGCCTGGCTCCACATTGAGAATTCTTCAGTGAAACACCTTCTGATCAATGTTCAAGGACCATCATGGGGTGATTACATATTTACAGACGCATGAGCAAAGATCTTAAGAGGGTAAACAACTTCAATCAAGGTCATCTGAATTTAAAACCGGGTCCCAATTAGGTGTAATGGCACACACCTGTAATACCAACTACTTGGGAGGCTGAGGCAGGAGGATTGTAAATTTGAGGCCAGCCTCAGCAACTCAGTGAGAGCTTTTCTCAAAAGGAAAAAATAAAAAGGACTGAGGATATAGTTTAATGATAGAGTGCCCCTATGTTCAATTTCAAGTACCACAAAAAAACAACAAATAAATAAATACTAAAATGGGATAAAATGAAATAAAACAAAACCGGGCCTTTCTGAATCCTAAGCCTGTTCTTGTGGTCTCTGCTGTATTCCTTGATAAGAAAGAACCTGGGAGAACATTGCCCATCCCAAAATGGTGGATCTACCTCTTGTGAGATGAGCCCTGAAATTCAAATAGGGTGGGCATAATGAAGGAGAGGGGAAGATGTGATCAACGGTGAATGTAGAGTTTGATTATGTTCTGCTTCTCTGTGAGTCCGTGTGCAGTTTGGGGTTTGCTCTTGAGTAGTATGGAGGACCCCAGGGCTCTATCAGTCATCATGGACTGAGCCCTTCCTACTTTGAGATGCTCCAGCTCTGGGGATAAGAGACTTCACTGAGGAGATGAAGCTTGCCAATGCTTGAGAGATGTTTGCTGGGATGTCCTAACAGACATTAGTAACTTGGCCAAGGACACGGCTAGAAATTGGGACTGAGTTGGGACTCGAACCCAGGTTGCTTCTAATCCTGTTTAGGAATCCCCCCACACCCCCCACACTGGGGATTGAACTCTGGATGTCATGCATACTAATGCGTGCTCTGCCACTGAACTATACCCACAGCCCATGTTTAGGAACGTTTTTGTTTTTTCCCCAGCACTGGCGATTGAACCCAGGGACACTCTACCACTGAGCTATACTCCCCAGCCCTCTTTATTGTTTATTTTGAGACAAAGTCTTGCTAAATTACTTCAGACCTAACTAAGTTTCTGAGGCTGGTCTTGAACTTGTGATCCTCTTGCCTCAATTTCCCAAATGGCTGGGATCACAGGTGTGCCCTACCACACCTGGCTGTGTTTGGGAACTTTTTTGAGGGCAGTGCCGGGGAGGCACCCAGGATTGAACTCAGGGGCACTCGACCACTGAGCCACATCCCCAGCCCTATTTTGTATTTTTTAATTTAGGAGCAGAGTCTCACTGACTTGCTTAGCACCTCCCTTTTGCTGAACCTGGCTTTGAACTCTCAATCCTCCTGCCTAAGCCTCCCAAGCTGCTGGGATTACAGGCTTGTGCCACAGGGCCTCGCTTGAGTAGGAACTTTTAAACACTATGCTCTACGGTTCCTTTATTTCATGCATGTCTTATCTCTTTGTTCTTTATGAAGTCAGGAGCTGCCTTTATTAATTTTTAAAGTCCTTTGTGGACTGCTGTACTAGGTTTGTTTAGTGACTGCTATGTGCTAGGCATTCAGACTGAGTCCTCTCAAATATTGCTTTTATAGCTGAGGAGACTGAGGTTTGGAGAGGGAAAGAACTTGACCAGGGTCACCCAGGTGAGACCTGAACTCTGCCTGGATTCTTTGACTTCTTTCCCTAGAGTCCTGTCATACCCAACCCCTGCCTAGTGCCAGGCCCTTGGTGACGCCCAGTCAGTAGACCCAGAATGAGAGGAAGGGGGGATCATGGCTTTGACATTACTGATTTGTTTGAGGGCACACAAGAGCAGGGCCGGGTCGGATTGCATCTCCTGCTTCTGAGCTCAACGTATGTCCCATTGTGGTCAGTGATGAGGAAAAGGGACTGGGGCAGCTGTGATTTGTCAAGCATCCAGTTGTGTATCAGAACTGGGAGCTTCAGAAAGTGAGTCTGACTCATGATGCTGGGGGTGGGGGGTCAGGATTGGGGTCCTAAGGAGGCAGAGCCTACTAGGGCATTGACAGAGAGAATGAGGGGATCCCAGAAGCCATACTGCATGGTTGGGATTTCAGCCATGAATGACCAGAAGAGATCTCCAGGCTTGGGAAATGCAGCCACGCTGGGGTAGCAGGGGCCTGCCTAGTGACCCAGGGCTGGGCACTGCCTTTTGTTGAATGCCAGCTCTGCCTACGTTCCAGGACTGGCAGGGATCCTCCAATCAGAGATGCCTGCAGCACTTTATTTGTGTCTCATTTGCATGACCACACCCTTCATCCCCCAGCTCAGCTCCCATCCCCAGAAGTGCGCTTCCCAGGCACCCGGTGCAAAGCCCGCCTGGGAAGATGGGGTGGGGGCTGCGGGAAGGGCGCCCTGGGCGCGAGCCTGGCGGCACTATTCATAGCTCAGGGGCCGGCGTACTTCGCATACTTGGCGTTTCTGCCGTCTGGGCGGCTCGTCCTCCTCCCCCTCCGCTCCTCTCTCTTCTTTTCCCTTCTCCCCTCCCCGCCGCCACCTTCTCTCCCACCTTGACGCTCTCAGTCAATTTTCTTGAAATCTCAAGTCCGAGCGGCCACATCGTGGCTGAGTGCGCTTAAGGAAACCGAGGTCCCGGAGAAGGGCGTGCCTTCGGGCCCCTCCTAGAGGGAGAAACTGGTAGCAGTGAGGCATGAGATGAGGTGGCCAAGAGCCCTGGCCCTGGCCCTGCCCCTGCCAGTGTACCGCACGGAGACACTCCTATGTGTCTTCTGTGTCACTAGCTATGGGACTCTGGCAAATTCGTCAGTTTGCGAGTTGGGGAAGCTGTTCAGAAACTGTCAGGCTGAGTTGTAGCGGGTAGGAGATCAGCTAAAGGCAGAGGGGAGCCTGGATGTAGTGGGCAAACCCTGAGTCCCCGGACAGGGGTGTGGCATGTTTGAGACCCAGCAAGAAAGGCCAGGTGGCTGGAGGGGGGCCACTGGGGTGAGGCACAGAGCTACAGGGGAGAAAGCAGCGGCTCTTCTCTCCCCTGTCCTTACTCCCTCGTTCCAGAACCCCTACTTCTGCACAAGTTCCTGCTGAGGAAGGAGTGGGGGTGCAAAGAATGGAAGCCCCCTGCTCCAGGTAGACCCTCCTGGGTGCTCCAGGTAGACTCTCCTGGGGAGTCACCTCCCACTGACAGGCTTCTTCATTCCCTTATGTTCATAAACAGTGTGCTGTGCCCTCCTGTGCTCTGTGCTGGGTCCTTGGCAAAGCAAGCATGGTCCTGGCCCTCCAGGACTCGCCGCTGAGGGGGAGATATTGGTCAAATAGCCTCATAAATGCATAAACACTAACGGACATGGTGGCACACACTTGTAATCCCTGCTACTCAGGAGGCTGAGGCAGGAGGACCATATGTTGAAGAGCAACTTAAAGAGACCCTGTCTCAAAATAAAATAGAACCAGTGCTGGGTGCAATGGTACACACCTGTAATCCCAGAGTCTTGGGAGGCTGAGGCAGGAGGATCACGAGTTCAAAGCCAGCCTCAGCAAAAGTGAGGCACTTAGCAATTCAATGAGACCCTGTCTCTGAATAAAATACAACATAGGGCTGGGGATGTGGCTTAGTGGCTAAGCACCCTGGGTTCAATCACTGTCACCAAATAATAATATAATAATAAATAAATAATAAATTAAAAAAGAAGGGCTAGGGATAAAACTCAGAGGTAGAGTGTTATCTAGTATGTGCTAGGCTCTGAGTTCAATTTCCAATACTGGAAAAAAAGAAAAAAATATGTAAACACTGATAATGAGAGGGTGTGCCAGGACCTAACCTGGTCTGAGGAATTGTATCTGGGTTGTATTTTTGTATCTGAGTTGTATTTTTTTCTGAGAGTTCTAGGTTGGGCAACAGTTAGACTGCCCCTTGATGAGGTAGGGAAGGAGTTGGAGAAGGTAAAACAGCATTCCAGAAATAACATGTGCAAAGGACCTGAGGCTGGAAGGTTTGCCTGGTCCTCACAAGAAGTGGAGGAAGCCAGGTTGGCCAGAGCATGGAGGAAGGGGGAGTAGTGGGTGTGGAGGCTGGAGGCGTGTAGTCATATTAGTGGAAAAAAAAAAATCATTGGACTGTCAAAGACCAGAGGGTGTCACACAGAGCAGCTTGGTTGGAGTAAGATGGTGAAATAAAGAAATACGTAGGCTTGGGAGACATTGGGAAGCAAAGCCATCCTGATGCTGGGACATAGGACTGGGGCTGTGAACCTCCTCATTTATTAGTTCTTAGAATATGTTCCTGGTAACTTGGCCAGGCTGCTCTCCCTGCCTTTATTTTGTAATTGAACAAATAAGAAAATCCGTGTGAGCTTGAGTGATGATCTTGATGTCCCACAACCAGAAAAGGAGCAGAACCAGTAACACTGACAAATGTGGCCCTTTCTCAATGCTGGGACAGTCCTTAGCTACCTCCTATCCTCACCCCTCCATCCCCTGTGGGTGAGCCTGGTGTTCTTACCTAGCCCTGGACTGGGTGGGGGCCAAGAGGTCCAGGCAGTGGGAAGGCTGTTTTAAGAGCCTTCTGCTGTTGACAAGGTAGTGCCTGATACATAGCAAGCACTCGGTTGTCTATTTCTTCTTTTTTGGGGGGGCGGGGGGTGCTGGGATTGAATTTAGGGGCACTCGATCACTGAACCACAGCCCCAACCCTGTTTTGTATTTTATTTAGAGAGGAGCTCACTGAGTTGCTTAGCACCTTGCCATTGCTGAGGCTGGCTTTGAACTTGGGATCCTCCTGCCTCAGCCTCACAAACTGCTGAGATAACAGGCGTGCGTCACCACGCCCACATCAGTTTTCTATCTCTATTGTGCCAGGTATGGGACCAGGCAAGCTGATGCAGGGGTTTGGGTGTGGGCCAGAGATGATGTGTCTGTCCTTTTCTGATGACAGAGCCTAGCCTAGAAGCCATCCCAGCTCCCACCGGCAGAGCCACCATCCCCTTTATCTTTTCAGCTGCTTCTGCTGCATCACAGTTTGGATTAGGGGGAGGTTCAGTTCATAGGTAGGGCCATGTGTGAAGGGGAACCTGGGCAGGTCGGGCAGAGCTAGGGTGAGGGGGTGGGTGGTTTCAGGGGTGGGGCTGAGAGCCTCTCCCTGCAGGGAGCCCCATGTGCCCTGGGGGAGACTTTCGGAATCTGCTGAAACCTGCCCAGGGAGTGAATGTGGTCTCAGCTTGACTAGGACTGAGCTGAAAGAAACCAGTGGGTGCACCTGTTGCCTCTGCCCAGGGTGGTCAAATAATAGGAAGAACTTCTCCTCGAGGGGGACCAAAGCGTGCTTCACATGCAGAGTTCCCAGTCTCCTCTGAAATGAGATGTCCAGCCTGGGGAATGGATGTGATGATTTGGGAGAAGCATAAAGCAATCTCCTGCCTCTGGAAATAACTGCCTCTTGCTCCATCTAGTCTAGACCCTAACAAGGGTCTTTGGCTTCTCCTTCAGTATACCTGGACCAAAGGGAGACCCCAAGTTTCCACAGTTGATCTATGCTTCTGCAGGGGACATATCTCTGTGGGAGGTGGGGAGAGGAGATGCTGGGGCTGAGGGCCTGGAGAATGCCATGTGTGGGGGGAGCACACTCAGGAATGAGGATCCCTTGCTGGAAGGGCAGAAGGTGTGCCAGAGTTGGGCCAGCAGGGGGCTCTGTGGCCCACAGACCTGCCTGCCCTACTGGCTGGATGACAAGAGTGTATCCTTCAGTGTATGGCAGTTTCTTTGGAGCCTGTGAGGACATGGACAGGTCTCTGCTGGCACACCCTCTGTGTATAAGTTACAATGGTAACTAAGCTTGTGGGGGGTTGAAAACAGATGTGTATGTGCGCTCCGTGGGTTAGGTCAGGACATGGAAGAGTTTTTATCTCCCTCCACCCAGCTGTTGGGTGATAGGCCCCCATCAATCCATAGACCTCCTGTGCAGAAGTTCAGATTTCTCCACAGCCTGGAGCTTCTCCTGAGCAAGGATCCCTAGGACCCTGAAGATGACAATAGGGGCAGTGTGAAGGTGCAGACTGAGGGGTGGGAGGGACAGGTCCTCCAGGCAGGCAGTGTTCAGCTATCCTGGGCAAACTCTGTGGGCAGGGCCTGCTCCTGGTGCCAGGCGGAGACCTGTTCATTTGTTCCTACTCTTGCTCCCCCTGACCTTTAGTGCTGGGGATGGAACCCAGGGGCACTCTACTACTGAGCTACACCCCTAGCCCTTTATATTTTTTATTTTGAGACAAGGTCTTACTAAGTTGCCCAGGCTGACCTCAAACTTGTGATCTTCCTTCTTCAGCTTCCCAAGTAGCTGGGGTTACAAGTGTGCACCACTGTGGCTTCCTGATTTTTAAAATTATTTATGAATATTTTCTATTATTTATATATTATTTATGAATATGGAATTTACTATTTCACACACCCGCCTTTATTTTTTTAACAGTGCTAGAGATTGAACCCAGAGCCTACATCCTGAGTCTGTTTTTTTTTTTTTTTTCCTTATAATATATTGTAGTTGGGCACAATACCTTTATTTATTTATTTTTATGTGGTGTTGAGGATTGAACCCAGGGCCTCACATGTGCTAGGCAAGCGCTCTACCACTTAGCCCCAGCCCCAGCCCTGTTTTTAAAAAAAACAGGGGCTGGGGATGTGGCTCAAGCGGTAGCGTGCTAGCCTGGCTTGCGCAGGGCACTGGGTTCGATCCTCAGCACCACATAAAATTAAAAAATAAAGATATTGTGTCCACCTAAAAAAACTAAAAAATAAATATTTAAAAAAATTCATTTTTAAGTGTATAGTCATATGGCATTAAATGTATTATGTCATTGTGCAAATGCACCACCATCCATCTCCAGAACTTTTTTCATCTTTCCAAACTGAAATTCTATAACCTTTGATTAGTAAGTCCCCATTCTCCCTTCTCCCAGTCCCTGGCAACCAGCATTCTACTTTCTGTCTCTGTGGATATAAATGCCTTATTAAGTGGAATAGTACAATAATTGTCCTCTTGTGTCTGGCTGATTTCATGTAGTATGATGTGTTCAAGGCTCATCCACATTGAAGCATGTCTCAGAATTTCATTCCTTTCTAAGGCTGAATAATATCCCATTGTATGGCTCTGCCATGTTTCTATCATACGCACATACACATTTTTGTTTATTTACTTCTCCTTAGAAGTGGAATGGGTGGATCATATGGCAATTCTATATTTAATTTTTCTCCATCCACAGATAATTTTTGAAAATCACATACCACTAGAGCATATCCATTTTTTTTCTTTTGCAGTACTTGAGATGGAACCCAGGGATGCTCTACCCCTGAGCTATGTCCCCAGTCCTTTTTATTTTTTTATTTTAAGATAGAGTCTCGCCAAGCTGACCAGATTGGCCTTGAACTTGTCATCCTCTTGCCTCAGCTTCCTGAGTGGCTAGGATTACAGGTGTGTGCCACTGTACCTTAGCAATCCATTTTTGAAAACCAAACAGCTGTTGTCTTTAGAGATCTGTCGGTCCAGTGGAGGGTACTGAGGCCATGCCCTGGAGCAGTCTCCAATCTGGGGGAAAAGATGTAGGCCATGCATACCCTCCAGGAGACCCAAGAGTGATGTTTGGTGGGTGGGGAGAGCTCTCATTCTTAGGGAGCTCCCAGTCTGAAGGGGGAGGCATAGCCTCTTCCATTTGGGGAGTACACAGACAGGCCCAGAGACTGAAATGGACATACAGAGGGCCTAAGACTGCCCAGAGACTGCTGGGTGGAGTGAACTGGGGTGGAGAGGGTCTGGGGCGGGCTCTGTCCCATGGCCGCCTGTGGTTGCCCAGCAATGACCCTGGTGTTTACTTTGTGGCTGGCTCCAGGCTCACCCTCTCCTGCAAGTGCTCATTTCCCACCATGAGCAAAGATGCTCCCCTTTGGTCTCCCCTCCCTCGGGCGTCCTTCAGGCGGCCACCAGCCCTCCTGTTGGGTGGAGGTCCAGCCAGTCTGGCACTTTTGCCATGCTCCTTGCCTGCTAAGAGCAGCCTTATCCTGAGTTCTCGTGTCAGCCCACTCTTCCCACGCTCCCAAAAGGCCTGTAAGCCAGGACTCTGGGTTTGCAGAAGTTCTACTGCTCTGAACAGGAAGCTCCTGAGGGTGCTTGGAAGGCATTGGCATGGCAGGAGCCTGTGGGAGACTGGGATTGGAGGGAGGTGTGGTGATGTCTGTGCCAGTGACTTTGCCTGGGTCTGTGAGTGCCGGGGTGTCTGGATACAAGTGTGACTGGGTGTGAGACAGTGATCATCCAAAAGGCAATCAAAACCCCTGGCATTTATTAAATCCCTACTATGTGCTCTGGGCCTGTGCGATGGCTTTGACTTAATCCTCCCAATGACCTTTGAGGTGGAAGGCAGTACCATCGCCATTTTATTGGTGAAAAGTCAAGGATCAAAGAGGATGGGTAACACACCAGGGTCTCACAGCTAGAAGGTGGAGACTGGGACAGAGACTGGGACACAGGCCCTGGGGTCTTGGACTCCAGAGTACTCCAGAGGCCACTGCTAACCACTACTTGGGATTGTCTCGGCCCCTCCCCAAGATGGTGGTGGGATGTCTCACATGATAGGTAACCCCTGCTCAGCCTTCTTTGGCTCTGACCCACTTTGAGGGAGAGGGAGTGGAATGTCACATTCTATCCTAACCCAGGGCAGGAGTGGCCCTAGAAGGGGAGAGCATGGGGTCTGTGGAGACCATTTGAACCATCCACTACCCACTGGTCAGGCCCAGAGCAGGGTCTCAAGCTCTCATGATGCAGGGTTTTGTGCACATTGAGGCTGCTGGGGAGGCAGGCTTGCTTGGCCGGCTCATCAGCTTGGCCTGTTGGGGCATGTCAGGTGGGAGCCTGGAGCCAGCAGTGCTGGGAACCAGGCATCTGAATGGGGCTAAAGGGTGGAGGAGGGCTGAGGAGGCGGCTGCCCTTGAGGGAGGAGACTGGGGCAGGGGTCAGAAGCGTGGGCAGGAGGGCATGTGCTGGGTATTGCAGGCCTGCATGCTTGGGATGGCACAGCCGGTGGGTTTGCCCTGTCTGTGTGTGAGGTCATGGGTGGTTAGGAGTTGGTGTTCGGTGGTGTTGGAGACCAGTTGGAGCTTCACAAATTCTGGATGATTCTTTGGGGATGGGAGTATTGTTGGTCACCTTGTGGTTTGGGGACTACATCCTAGGAGAAGGCGATGAGCAAGCCAGAGGAAGGAAAAGCAGGCTGAGTTAACCCCGAACCCCTCTCTTCTGCTTCCTGAATCACACTCCCTGTGGCAGTATCAGTTTCCCTTTTTGTCATATCCCTGACCCTCCGGCTCCAGGATGTTCTCCTCCCCTTCCCCAGTTCCCGGTTGCCTGGCTCCCAGTGGCAATTGCAGGCTTTGGCTCCTCCAAGCCCCCCTCTCCTGGGAGGCCTGGGCCCACCCTCACACTCTTCCCAGAGGGAAGAGGCCCTGAGCCTGACGGAAGGACTCACTTGGTGGAGGCCAAAGCAGCTGGCTGGGGGGCCTGAGTCTGGAACTTAAAGACCCCTAAAGGTTTTAGGACCTGGAAGACATTCCTGAAAGAACTATAAAAGTCTCAGAAAGAGGGCAGGGACTGAGACTGCCTTAGTCTCCAAGGTGTCCCAGCTTCTGACAGGAGCAACACCATTCAAAATGTGATTGAAAGGATTAGCAAGAGGGTGATGGAAAGAGATCTGGGTTAGGGGTTAGAACCCTGGGACAGGATCCCAGCTTCATAAAAGTGAGGCCTTGAACCAATCACCTGTCCTCTTTGAGCCTCAGTTTCTGTAACTAAAAAATGGGTATTAAGAACAATCCCTGGAAATCCAGTGTTTAGAGTACAGGTCAAATGAGAACAAGTGAAAGTAGCTTCCAGTATTAAAGGGTGATATCTCTTTGGGAGATAGGGAAGACCAGCATGGGATGCCTTCCGTTTGGAGGTGCAGCCTCTAAGCCACTTCCCAAGGACCCTTAGAAGAAGAGGTTGAACACATTTTGCAAGCTGGACAAACTAGAGGGGGATGGGAGAGACTGCTCAGCTGGGTAGTTCCTGATGGGGGGGAGGAAGCTGGGCAGGGTGTGGGGGGAGGACTCGCTGGGCAGGAAGGCTTGGAATAGAATCTCAGCTACGCCTGGTATTTCCCAGCCCTTGGCCCCCTCCCCCATGGTCCTCTGGGGCCCACCCCACATTCCTTTCCCAGAGGAAATGGGGGAGGGAGCTGGCTCCACAGCCCTAGAGGATCATTTATTCAAACCATGTACCATCTTTGAGGCCCTACTGTGTGCACCCACACCCTCCTGAAGCAGCTGGTTGGAGGAGGTACGGTGCCCTGGGGGAATCTGTTGCTTTCACCGCCAGGCCTTTCTGCCCCTGCCAGCTCAGAGGGCAGGAGGTGGACATGGTATATGGCTCATCTGGTTCAAGCTCCCCATAGGCATAGCACAGAAACCCCAGGCCCCCTTTCTACCTCTCTCCTTCCTGCAGCCCCCAGAACCCTCTGCAGTTTTGATAATGTTCTAATCTTGAGGCATAAGCAGCACATGTTGGTGCATGGGTCACAAGAGGCGACAGTCCTTCACTTCCTTAGGTCTAGGGAATGGATTGCAGCAAGAGAAAAGTTTGCTGAGGGGCCAGGAGAGGGTGGGGATGGAGATCCTGTGTCTTTGCTGTCCCTGACTACCCTCGATGTCCTTGACTCCGGTCCTTTCCCGCTTGCCCCCTAAGTCTCCTGACTCAGCTGTGGGCAGCCTTGCTCTTCCCGTAGGGCTTCCGCCAGGGTGGGGGTGGGGGTCCAGCTCCTGCACGGGGCCCACAAGCAGCAAACAGGAAACAGGAGAACAAAACCGCTCCCTGGCTGACACAGGGACCGCCCCAGGCCTCACCCTCACCCTTCCGCCTCTCTAGCCTCTCTCCCTCTCTCTCATCTCCCTCAGTGATCCTACCTACCCCAGGGTCCTCCCTCTATCCCCCCTCATCTCCCTCTACCTCCCCTCTGCTCCCTCCCTCCCCACTCTCCTCTCTCCCACTGCTCCAAGTTCACCTGGCTCCTTCTCCTCCCTTAGCCCCTCCACCTCCCCTTCCCTTTCTAGACCAAGTACCTCTCACGTGGGCCACCATCCTGGCAGGTCTTCCCTGGAACAGTGGATGACAGGATGCGGGTGGGAAGAGGGAGTCCGACTCTTGGGTTTCCCTTCTGGTAGCTCCTCCCAAAAGGCTCAAGCCTGTGACTCTTCCTCTAAGACTCCTCCTAGATTTGGGAGCCGGGATGGGTTGGAGCCATCCTATTCCTTGGCCACTGGCTAGGATTCCCCAATAAGATCCAAAGTAGAAATGAGTGGCTTTGGGTTGGTGGCCCTGTACTGTCATAGCAAACAGTATTCTTGGGTCTTGTTTCCTTCTCTACAAATTGGGCCACAGCAATGGCCCTGGGCCACAGTGAGTGGCTGTAGTGACAAGCATATTGTTTATATAAACAGTCAAGTGTGATAGAAATGGTGGTGATGATTCCACACACACTAGCCAAAGCCCCTGCCAGCCCACCCCAGAAAGGGGAAAGGGCCTGGGAAAAGAGAGAGAGCCAGGACAGGGGAGGAGGCCAGGGCCTGGCATTCACATGGGGCTTCCTGTCTGACACATTTGGAAGGTGGGCTAGGGGCCAGCTTGGAGTCCATTGTGGGCTCAGTGGTGGTCCCTCTGCTACAGCTAATGGGCAGGGGTCCTAGGGAAGATGCATAGAACAGTTCCCCATGGAAGTGAGGGGGTGGGGGCTCCACTTGTAGCCTTAGGGTGTACCTAATCACTTTGGCATGGGGTGTAGAGTGGGCACAGTGCTCTGTGCTGGGCAGTGTATGTGAGAGACCTGAGTGGACGTGACAGAGATGCATGGAGGAGTGCGCTCTGCAGGACTTGCCTGTCAACCGGCTGACTGCATGGGGTGGGTAGGTGGGGTCTATGGGGTCTGTTGGGGTCTGGTGTACCTTCAGGAAAATAGTGGGTATGCTGATCAGTATGTTTCTGTGGGGTATGTGGACAGAGGGTATCAGGGAGATAGGGGCCTGTTGGCCTGTACGAAGAAGGGAGGATGTTGACGTGTTGTGCAGCTCTGTGAGGCACCTGCAGTGCACGTGTGAATGTGCTTCTCTAGGAGTATGAAGCTGGCTGTGCGAGTGTGTACTGAAGTGTTCAAGGTGTGTGGTTTGAGTAGTGTGTGAGTTTTTGTGTGCGCCAGAGAGTGTCGTCTGTGAGTACGTGCATGCCTGTGCGGGACCGTACAGTGCTTTTGGCGCGTGTGGGTGTGTGAGTGTGTGAGTGTGTGGGTGTGTGGGATCAGGGCGGCCGCGCACAGGGGCCGCCCCGGAGGGGGAGGCGTCTGCCCTGCGCTACTCGCCGGCGTGTCCCAGCTCCGGCGCCTTCAGCCAGGAGGCGCGGGAGGCGCGGCGCCGCTCCAGCCGTCCTGCCGCCATCCGCGCGGGCCGTCCGTCCCCTCGGGGCTCCGGGGCCCCGGGCCCGTGGCTCCGGGGGGCAGGCAGGGACCCCCAGGGTCCGCCTGCCGCCCGGGGGGCCGAGAACGCCTCCCGCTGGGCGCCGAGCAGCGGCCGTGGGGCCCCGCGCGGCACGCCCCGCTCCGGAAGCCAGGCCCGGGGCTCGCTGGGGCCGGGGCGGTGGCCGGGCACGAGGGCCCCCGCTGGCTGCGGCGCTCGTGGGCAACACCGTGTGGCGCGTGGAGCGCGCGGGGGCCGGGGGCTGGCGCTGGGAGCGCGCCGTCGGCGTGGACTGCAGCGCCCCGGAACCGCGCTGCCTCTGGCTGCCCTACCTCGGCCACAGCGACCGCCGGGCGCCCTGTTCGCGCGGGGCCAGGGTGAGCAGGGTGGGGGACCGGGGCCAGGGCCGATCTTGTCAGGGCTGAGGGGCCAGCGGGTCACCCCCTCCCTGAGACCTTACAGCGGTGTGCGCCCTGCATTCCGGGATTGAGGAGTGTGTGAAGAGTTGAGAGATCGGGGTGAGAGTTGCAAGGTCAGTGGCGTGGGGCTTTTCCAGAGGTGCTAGATGAGAATCGTGGATGGTGGCCTCCAGTTGTCTCAGCCCTTTAGGTTTGCAAGCAGTGGAAGGATGGTAGCGACTACGGGGCATCTAGGAGCGGTCAGTTAGGCACCGCTAACAGTGGTCACCACCCCACTTTCCCCCTGAAGGAACCCTGAATACGGGGCACACCGGGGTTTCCTAGTGGGCAAGGAGGCTGAGGTGGCAGAATGGGCCCCAGCAGGTAGTGAGTGCTGTCGGTGTGAGGCCGGTGGGGCTGGGGGCAGTATTTCTGATGTCCAGGATCTACCGGGAGGTAGGGCATGAGTCACAGTGGGCACCATGCCCAGCCTGAATACTGTGCTTTCTGCAGTGACCTCTTTATGCTCCTGGGGGGGAGGAGCAGGACTCCTGGGTTCTAGTTCCTAGTGTTGCCAACCCACCACTCTTGCACTTGGGTCTAATCTGTAGCCTAGGGCCATCTGCCTTTCTATCATTAGTTGGTATTTCTAGATGTCTCTTTCCTGTCATGAGGGTGGCTGTGTTTGGAAATAGATTTGAGCCAGGGGAATTTAATCAGTAGTGTCCCTGGGCCCCCTGAGTGTTTCCCTCTTCTTCTCCTTGTCTCTGTGGCTGCATTAGAGAGATAGAGTTGGGGTTGTTTGTGAGCAAATTCAATTGCCTTTCTAATTTTCATTGCTGGGTCTTTCTGTTTTTATATCTATCACCTCCCTTCCCCTCAGGATGAGAGCAAGACCCAGTGTTATCCCGGGTCAGAGGGGAGGAGAGGAAATATGTATGTATAATGCATGAAGGATTGTGGTTAAATCTAAGGAAGAACTTCCTATAGGGGAGTTGCCCGTTCTAGCTGGGTCTGTGGTGTCTCCTCTTCAAGCTGGGGTGTGGCAGGGGGATTACTGACATTCCCAGGGGCCTAGTTGGAAGAGGTGGAGGAAGGGGGCCTGGAAGGAAAGAACAGAGGAAAGAGAGAGGCAGAGATAAGGGAGGGGGTGCCAGTTCTGCTTGGGTTAGAAGGGAACTGTGAGAAGAAGGCAAGCCCACTGTCCTGGATTACAGGCAGGTGCCCCCAGGGAGTGGCACCCCCAGGCAGCTGGCAGCTCCAGGCAGGATATGTACAGGGGAAGAGGCGGGGGGCGTGTGGGGACCTGTCCCAGCCACTTCTCATCACCAGGGCAGCTGGTGGCTTAAACCTTAATCCAGGACACTAGCAAAACAATGGGCCCTGCAAACAGCCTCAGCTCTGAGCCTGGGTGAGGGGTGGGCAGGGGGCCGCCCACACTGGGGAGGAACAGGGGTTTCTGTAGGAGGGGCAGTGGAGGGGCTGGTCCCCCAGGTCCTCTTCTCTCCCTGATCAGTTCCTTGCCAGCTCAGCAGAGATAGGAAATCCAGGGGATTTCAGAGAGCAGAATTTCCAAAGAATTTTCTCTTTGTTCCCTGGACCCCCATGGGGTGTGGGAGTCAGTGGAGGAGACCGGGCTTTAGTGACAAGTAGGAGCTGATGGGACACCATTGAATTTCCTGTCTGACTCTGGCTTCCTGTAGTGGGGTGGTCCAGTTTTTGCTTGGACTCTTCTGGGGATGGGGAGCTCACCACCCCAAGTCTGCGCCAGACTGTATCACATCTCGTATTAGATCACATGTTAGAAACTCAGCCTCCTCGTACCTTCTACCTGGCTCTGTCATCTGGGACAAGGGCTGGGTACGAGTGCTGGCTGGGCCTCACACATGGGATGTGTGAACAGGAAGGTGGGTTGAGGCTTGGATGAACTTCTTAGCATACCTGCACTGGGGTGGCAGGTGTTTTGGGGGCTTCCTCCAGCTATTGGAAAGGGAGCTTTACAATGAAGTGCAACCTACTTTCCCCAGAACTGGGGGGGCTTCTTTCCTCAGTCCCCAGACCCCCCAGTCTTTCTTCCCTTAGTGCAGGCTCCTGCTAGAGCCAAGGACTACTGAGGATGCTGAGGAGGTCGAGGGCTGCTAAGGGTATAGGGGGAGGCTTTTTGCTATTTAGGGCTTTGGCTGAGGGGTGACAGTTAGTTTCAGCTGACTGATGAGGGAGGGAGGGCGAGCAGGGGGAGGCCTCCTGGCTTTTCCTGTGGCAGCTTCTCCTTGGCTCCCTTCATCTCCATTTGGTCACCCTGTGCAATTTCTCTAATGCCCTCCGATCACCCACTGGTCTCTGTGTCCAAGAAGAAGACCTGAAGGGAGTCTTCCTCAGACAGTCTGTCCTCCTCTGCCTTCTGCCCCAGAAACAGCCCCTTGTGCTCCACTAAAGCCCTGATTTCAGATCTTAGGGAATCCCAAGTGCTTTAGCAGGTTGGAAGAGGGAACCCCCTCCTCCGCCCCCACCACTTTCCTGTGAATAAGCCAGGCCTGTGGGCTGGACTCTGGGACTTCAGGAAGTCCCTTCAGTTGTCTGATGTCCCGTCTGTTCTCTTGCAACTCTTGGTCCTCATGTGTTCCCGAAGCATATATGTCTGTGTGTCTGTGTGTCTCTGTGCTTTGTGCATGAGTAAGACTGTGCTTATGTGCCCGTGTGTATGTCCATGTAAGCATATATGTGTGCTCATCCACGTGTGCATTTGCAGGTGCACTTGTCTGTGTGTTTGTGGCATGTTCTGTCTGCACAAGCGTATGTGTCAGTGTGTGTAGGTGCATGTCTGTATGTGCCCATGTCTGTGTGTATGTGTGGGTGTGTGAGAGTTGCAACTGTTCAGTCAGCAGCAGGCCTCTCCTGCGCGGGAAGGCTGTGTGTGCAGCACCTGGTACATAGTAGATGCTCATCAAATGTTTGCTGAACTGAATGAAGGCCTGGTTTACAGCCAGTTATTCCCCTAGGGGTAAAGGCATCAAGAGGAGGCTGAGGTGAAAACAAGGAAGAACTCTTGGGCTGATGATGGTGGGAGGGGAAGGAGTGGGGGGGTAGGAAGAGGTTAGGCAGAAAGGCTCTCTGGGGCTTCAGACCCTGACGTTCCCTCTCAGGTCCTGGGCTGGAGGCAGGGTGCAGAGGTCTGAGGGCTGGGCACACAGCACTCATCCTGTCTCCCTGTGCTCCCACAGCTGCCTCTGGGCCCACGAGATGGGTGCTCTCCTGGGCGCCCCCTCCCCTGGCAGGGGCCGAGGACACTGCTGCTGCACAAAAGTCTCCAGGATGGCTTTGGTTTCACCCTGCGCCACTTCATCGTGTACCCACCCGAGTCGGCCGTGCACTGCAGCCTAAAGGTATGCCCAGTTTGCCACTGTCCTCACTGTCCCTGGGAAGCTTGATGGGGAGGGTGCTTCCTTTGCCCACTAGTCCCTCTCAGAGAAGAAGTCCTTCCTGGGACTGCTGACTCCCTTCTGCTGAGGCCTGGGAGGAAGGCTGCTGGGAGGCTGTGCCTGCTAGGGCTGGGACATTTGTACCATGGGACAGTGGTCAGAGCTCCTAACCACTGTGACCTGGGTCTTCTCAGGAAAAAGGATGGTGGGGAGCCATAATGCTCTCTGTCCTACCCCCAGACCTGGTCTCTGGAAAGTGAAGAGATGCCTTGGGAAGATGAAGTTCCTGGGATTCTTGTTTCTAACCTGGGTCTGCTGTCCCTATTCCCAGTCTGTGCCATCAAGGAACCTATCTCTCAACACACTTCCTTTTTTGAGGGGGTGGATACCAGGGATTGAACCCAGAAGTGCTTAACCACATTTGGCCACATCCACATTTTGATGTGGCCAAAGAGCCACATCCTCAGCTCTTTTTTGCATTTTATTTAGAGACAGAGTCTTACTAGTAGCTTAGGATCTTGCTCGTAGCTTAGAGCTTCGATAAATTGCTGAGGCTGGCTTTGAACTCGTGATCTTCCTGTCTCAGCCTCCCAAACCACTGGGGTTACAGTTGGTGCCACCATGCCCGCCTGGCCCAATACACTTCTGAGACCCCTCCCAGAATGCCCCAGACCCATGTTGGCCACAGCTCTATATGCTGGAAAGGGAAGGTGGCACAGGATTTTAGTCCTTGTACAACTCCCAACTCACTGTGGGTTCATTCCAGGCTGTCTCTCCTCCCTGGCTCTTTCTCCTGCACTAACCTTAGGGCATATGTTGCCCTGATCACTAGGAGCTCTTCTCACCCTAATATAAATGTCAAGTTAGAAACCAAGCCCCCTCAGTCCAACCCAAGGCTGAGGGCTGAGAGGGAAGGGCCTGGAGAGTGCATAGGAATGGAGGAAGAGGGTAGAAGGAGATCTAGGCAGCAACCAGGGCTTGGCACCAGGGCCCTGCCCCTTCTTCCTCCTCTTTTCTTGTAGAGGGGGAGACAGATTTATGTTCAAGTCAATGAACCCCTTTCTCCCCTTCCCCCAGGGCTGAGATCAGCCTGTACAGCTGTTGGGGGATTCTCCCTTGGGGACCTTGGTCCCACCTGCCAGAGAACTAAGGCATTGGATTTCACTGTTTGCTTCCATGTCTCTGTGCACACGTGTGAGCATGGTGTGCTGGGCATGAACTTGCACGTGTGTCTCTTGGTGTGCGTGTAGGATCTGTGAATCCATAGCATGTGCACGTGTCACTGTGTAGCTCTCACTCATGCCTGAATCTGGGGTGCCTGCAGAGCCATTATTGGCTGAAGCTGCGTTGGGCACAGAGGTGGGGGCAATGGTGTGTGGCACTGCCCTACACTTTGAAGCACAAGAACACCAGCCCTGTAATTCCCCAGAACCCCCATCCTTCCTTCCCTTCTTCTTGGCCCCTGCCACCTTCTCCCAGGGGACCCTGCTGAGGGGTGACAGCAGCAGAAGCACATGCAATAGTCCTTGTGGTGAGCTCTTCCTCCCCTGGAGGAAGACAAGGGGCAGGACCAACGAGGGAGGGCTCCATCCTTTTTCCAGAACCTGCACAGGGCTGGGAGGGGCCCTTGGCCTGGAGGCAGGAGGAGGCCGAGTGCTCCCCACCTTCCTGCTGCTGGCCTGGGAGCCCGCAGGGAGCCCAGCCGTCCAAACGCATCCGTCTGCCTTTGCCACTGGCCCTCTGCTGTCAGCTCACATCAGCTGGCATGTACCCCACCGAGGAGGCAGGGCAGAGGACCTGCTCTCCAGCAGCACCCAGTGGCCTTCCTGCGGCCCACTGTGTCCTGGCTGGGTGCCAGTGAGTCCTGGGTTCCGACTCTGACTCTGCCAGTGAGTTTCTGATTGGCCTTGAACAAGTCACAGCCTGTTGTCTGTCAAATGGGTGTATCTGTGGGGAGTCGGACAAGATGGGGCTGAAGGCCCAATCCAGCTCTGAAATGCCATATTTTGCTTGTTTGGCCTTTCTGACCTCCTTTCCCTCAGTCCTAATTCTTCCCCAAAGCCACTGCCCTGTCACTTCCACAGGATTTGGTTCCCAGGGCCTCCCAGTGGACCCCCCGCACCTAGCTACCAGAATTCTCTGCCCTGCTGGTACCCACTCTCTTCCACAAAAGCACCCTCACCAGTTCCCTCTTCTCACCTTTCAAACCTGAATGTTTTAGTCTGATCTCTGTCACTTGTTGGTATTGACCTTCTCCTTTAACCTGGTGGATCCAGCCCTCACTTGTGCTTGTTGATTCCTGCCACCAAGCATTGCACACTCCATTCCCCTCCCCCAGAACACTTTCTCCCTGCCACTCTCAAAGCTGTCTTAAGATCCCCTCTCCCAGAGAACTGCTAATCAGTCCTTCCTGCTCATTCTGCCCCATTCTCTGAGAGCGATAGCACTGTTTGCACTTGTCACCCCCACTTATCTGGGTCTGCCTGGGTCTTCTGTGTTGAGTGAGTGGAACCTCCTCCCTTGACCTTGGATTTTCCCAAGGGAAGGGGACATGGGTCCTGCGTGGATTGGGGGTCCCAGACAGCTAGGATGCTGGGGTGGTGGATTGGCCAGTGCTGGTTTAGCATGTTTCTGGGGAACTTGGCCTGTAAATTGGCACTCCAGCTGATAGCCCTCCCACCCGCTTGCTGCTAGCTAGTTGAAAGGAGATAAGGGGGAGCTTGGAGGGGCCCACCCAGTGAAGCTGGCCTTCCCCTGAGCTGTCCCTGCTGCTGAGGGCTAAAACCAGGGCCACACCCATTTCTCTGTTCCTTGCAGGAGGAAGAGAATGGAGGTCGAAGAGGGGGAGGAGGAGGAGGAGGAGGTAAGGAGGCCTGGGGGCGGGGCTGGCTGGACTCAGCCTCCAACTTCTATTTCCCTTCTGTTCCCCTCAGTCCCCCCATCTGCCTCACTTCCACTAATGTTCCTGTCTTTCTCTTTTCCTGTGTTCCTGGCCTGGCCTACTCTGGGTCTCTTCTCCTCCCCCTCTGCCTTCTCTCTTTCCTCATACCCATCTCCCTGTGGGCCTGTCCCTTCTGCAGATGTCTGATACCGTGGATGGCAGATGGGTACCTGCCACCTAGCCCCGGTCCTCCCTCTAGTTGCTTTCAACACAGACCAAGGCCCAGGTGGGACTGCAGGACCTGGGGACCAGTGGTAGGGTACACCAAGAAAAAATGCTTCCTTGTGGATAGAGTGAGGTCCTGGAAGGAGGGGCGGGGGGTGAAACCTTTGTTAGATGGGGGCTGAACTCCCTTGCTGTCACCCTTGCTACCTCAAGGGTACCTTGCCAGATTCCAGGCTCCCCCCAGTATTTAAGGCACAACTCCCTAAGCAGGCAGACTTCCTGCCCTGCCCTGGGCTTCTGCAGGCAGCCGTGGGGACACTGTCTTCCTGAGTCAGAAGGAAGACATAGGCTGTGGGGGAGGAGTCAGCTGCTCTAGAACAGGCCTACAAATAGCAGAGTGTAGCTGCAGTGCAGCGCCCCCAAGCCCCCAGGGTTCCCAACCCTGGGGAAGGGGTGGTTGGGTGGGAGATGTGTTGGTGTGTCCCTAGGCCTGTGGTGTGGGCATTTCTCTGTGTGTGTGTGTGGGTGGGTGGGTGGGTATGTGCATGCGTGCCCATATCTTCAGGACCTGATGATGTGGGCCTTTTACACGGCACCCTTTGGTTTGTCTTATGACATGTGTGTGTGTGTGTGTGTGTGTGTGTGTGTGTGTGGGCTGAGGGGAAAGACTGTGTCTCCCTAAGTAGACAGTAGACAGTGGGCTCTGGAAGGTCAAAGACTACATCTCCACTTCTTAGGTAGCTTGGTTTCTAGAACATGACAGAGATGTGGTGGGCATTTAAGGGGCTTCTCTACATGTCCTTGAAAGTTTTCACTCTCCTGCTGCGGCCTCTTGTCTGGCTCTACATCTGTGGCCCTATTCACAGTGTCCTGTGGATGTGTGAGTCTGTGTATGCTTGTGTCCATGTGAATGTGAACATTCTCTGTGTGTGTGTAACTGTGCATGGGTGTGACCTTCAGCAGCCACCCCCAGTTAACCTGGCTGATGCCCACCAGGACTCTCCTCCCGGCACCGCCTGGAGCCCATGGATACCATCTTTGTCAAGAATGTGAAGGATGATGGCCCTGCCCACAGGGCGGGACTTCGCACAGGTGAGCTGTCCTAGTTCCCTGGCTCAGTGTACCCTCACTGTGGTTAGGGTGGGATTCTTGGGTCCAAGTTGTTGGGGAGGCCCTGTCCTCCCATTGTCAACCATACCTGGCACAGAGGTAGTCAATGGGGCCGTTGATACCCCTTGGCTTCTTACACAAGTCCCTACTCCTTGTCCACAGGAGATCGGCTTGTGAAGGTGAATGGGGAAAGTGTCATTGGGAAGACCTACTCCCAGGTCATAGCTCTGATCCAGAATAGGTGAGCATCCCCCATCTTCCTCCTTCCATAGGAGATCCCAGCCCACCCTACCCCCTTGGTCCTAGTGGGCTAGGAATCCTGTTTTCCCAGATCCTCTCGCCTGACCCTCTGCCCTGTCTCTGTAGCGATGATACCCTGGAGCTGTCCATCATGCCCAAGGATGAGGACATCCTCCAGCTGGTGAGTCCTGTGGCTGTGGTCCGCATGGAGGCATCTGAGGCCAGAGACAGCATATGGTCCTTCTCCTTGGGCCCTCACTCCTGCATTGGCCCCTGTGAAAGACAGAAGGAAACATAGCCTGACATTGCCCAATTGGGGCTGCCAGGCCCATCCCTGGGCTGGGGCTTGTTGTTGCTTCATTCAGGGATGCTCTGAGCTAGGGAGAGGGGAGGTGCTGGCCTTGGCAGGCAGGATTGCTGCCAGGGTATCTGGAAGGAGGGTGGCCTGGCGGGCTTTGCCAGACTGGCATGTTCTTATTAGCTCCTATGAGAGACGCCTGTTGCCCATGTCCCTCCCTGTCTGGCCCCAAGTGAGAGTATCTCTGTAGGCATTTACACATACACACACCAAATACCTCCCCCCCCAGTGCACTTATCACACTCCACCCTTGTCGTGGGCACCATTCATACACAAGCAGAACATACCAGGTACACAACACAGCTGCACAGTACCACCCTTCCTGTAACACACCATACTTTGCAGTATGCCATGTGTACCCCTCCAGGCCCAGGCCACAATACAGACAATCCTCAGTGCCACCTCAGTCCACCCTCAACATCACTATCTGCCACAGTCCCTCTGCCTAATGCTCAAGACCTCACAACACACTTACTAGCACCTCTGTTCCCTGCGGCACAAACACTGCTGATTATCACAATGTATATATTTGGACTTCTTGCCCCCATGACACAAATGCCCACTGGCGTGTTATCACAACACGTATATCCACGAACATGCCCAGCCCACCTCAAGCACCTGTGCTCAGCAATATTGCAGGATCCAAAATTGACACGCTGAGACTGCTCAGTGGTAGAGTACTTGCCTGGTGTGCTCAAGGTCCTGGGTTCAATCCCCAGCCATCTCCCCCTCCACAAGAAATAACATAAAATAAGAAACTCAAAATTTGTACACTGGGGATGTGCATTCTGACCCGTCCCCACCTCAGCGTACCTGGAATGAGTGCAACACAGAGCTGGTCACCATGGGAGATGCTACAGATGCTGCATAGAGCACACCTGGAGTCCTGTGCCCAGAACCCAGGGCAGTCCTCTTTGTCCAGTGCCCAGTTCCCTGGTCTTATGGGTCCCAGCCAGATGCCAGCTTGCTTGCCCCTGAGGTCTCTGCCCCCCAGGGGCGGCTTAAGGCCAAGCCCCAAGGCCTGGGCGCCGCCGTGCTGGCTTCTGCCCTGGACATGCTCTTATAATCACTGTAATCACAGTGTCACATTTGGCATCATGCCCCTCCGGGAGCCTCCACCCCTGACCTCAATTGTCCCCTTGCTTTTCTTGGGGAAGGGGAGAAAAGAATGGGGTCTCAGAGAGTCGGGTGACTCACCCCAAATCTCAGTGGTCCAGCCTCCCCCAGGCTGAGGCGAGACCAGTTTTGAAAGGGCCAAAGGGAGGGACCTGGGGGACACCCCCCACTAGCTGGCAGGGGCAAAGAGTGGGAAGTCTTGAGCTCTGCTATCCAGTCTTCAGTGGGCTGGCAGCCCCAGATGTCAGCATCTGGGGGCCTCCACTAGCCGCCCCCATCTCGGCCAGCCAGAGGGTGGGGCCCAGGCATTCCTGTGGTTGGGAGCCAAGGCTGGAGGCCAATCAGGCAGCGGCAGCTGCTGACGCCACAGCCAAGCTCAGCCCCTCCACACCCATCCTCCCTCGCTCCCTCCTCCTGCCAGCCCGCCTAGAGAGCCGGTGGGGGCCGGGGAGTCGCCGGCCGGCTGGGAGGGCAGCAGAGGGGACCAGAGCAGCAGCTGTGTGTGGGGTGGGGTTAGCCAGGCGGGGGGCGCAGGGCCGGCAGGATGCTGCCGCTGCCGCTATGATGCAAGGAGCCCCAGGAGCCGGCAGGATGGCAGGAGGGAGAGGTATGTGTGTCCCCAGCCCTGTGTGTGCCGGCTGGAGGGGCTGAGTGTGCGGGGGTGTGGTTAGCTGGTCCTCATCACATGATGTTTGTGTCTGGGACTGGAGGGTAGTTATGTGTGTGTGTGTGTCTCATTGTGTTGGCTGTGCGAGTGTCTCGGGGTGTGTGTCTTCCTGTGTCTCCTTGTGGTGCGGTGTGTGTGTTTGGGTTTGCCCTCCTTTGATAGTTCACCCTGGGATAGGCCCCTGGTCGCTCATCCAGGGCTGGGCTGGGCCAGGGCCACAAGGCTGCTGTCCCTGGGGGCCGCCTCCTTTTTTGGTCCGGCCCAGGCGCCAGCCCTGTCACTCCTCAGCAATGCAGCGTCAGCCTCAGCAACCAGCGCCAAATTCCAGGCCTAGGGGTGGCAGAAGGTGGCCTGAGGCCCCTTAGCCAGTCGGGCTTCTCCTCCAAGCTGGTCTTGAGGGAGCAGGAGATGGGCAAGTTCATCTTTACCCTGGTGGCTTAGGAGCCTTCCCTAGCTCCCCATCCAAGGGTTAGAGGGACCTCAGGCTCTCTAGCCTCCACCCACCCGCAGCCCACCCCACCGTGGACACACCCCTCTGCCTGCTTTCTTCCCTGACATCTGCCACCTTGACTGGTCTCTACTGGGGCTTCCCAGCTCCACCCAAGGGGCTGTGGGCATCACTGAACATAAAAGAAGCAGGGAGGAGGCAGTGGCCAGGCTGGTGGGAGGACCCCAAGAAACAGTTTACGGCTAAAGTCTGTCCTCGTCATAAGTCTTAGAGAAATCCCAGCTCTCTTTCTGGAGAGAGTGTATGTCTCTGTCTCCAAGGCCTCTTCTTTGTCCTCCCTGGGCTCTCCAGCCCACCCTCCTGCTCTTACCCACTCCGCATGCCCCTGTTTAGTTCTCTCCCTTCAGTGCCCTTCTGAAGACCTGGACCTCCTAGAGTTGCAGAAACCCTGCCTAGTGGGACCTGCCTGGCTGTGCTCACCTGCTTCTGTGTCTCTGGCCAGGCCTACTCCCAGGACGCCTACCTGAAGGGGAACGAGCCATATTCTGGAGAGGCCCGCAGCATCCCAGAGCCACCCCCACTCTGCTACCCTCGAAAGACCTACGCCCCGCCGGCCCGGGCGTCTGCCTGGGCCACTATGGTGCCTGAGCCCATCTCAGCACTGCCCAGTGACCCTCGGAGTCCTGCTGCCTGGAGCGACCCAGGGCCCCGTGTCCCACCTGCCACCCGTGCCCATCTGGACCACTCTTCCTTGGGGATGAGCCAGCCCCGCCCCAGCCCTGGTGCCTTCCCCCACCTCCCCTCGGAGCCCCGGACATCCCGTGCCTTCCCAGAGCCTGGCAGCCGGGTGCCCCCCAGCAGACTGGAGTGCCAGCAGGCCTTGTCACACTGGCTGTCGAACCAGGTACCCCGCAGGGCGGGGGAGAGACGGTGCCCAGCCATGCCACCCCGGGCCCGCAGTGCCTCCCAGGATCGGTTGGAGGACGTGACTACCCACCGCCCGTGGCCCTGCTCCACCTCCCAGGATGCCTTGAGCCAGCTGGGCCAGGAGGGCTGGCATCGAGCTCGCTCAGATGATTACCTGAGCCGGGCCACCCACTCTGCTGAGGCACTGGGACCAGGAGCACTGGTGTCACCTCGCCTTGAGCGCTGTGGCTGGGCTTCCCAGCGTCCATCTGCCCGTACCTCTGCCTGCCCGACTCGGGACCTGTCGGGACCCCAGGCTCCACCCCCACCTGGCCTGCAGGGCCTGGACGACATTGGGTACATTGGGTACCGGAGCTACAGCCCGTCATTCCAGCGCCGGACTGGCCTCCTGCATGCACTCTCCTTCCGGGACTCACCCTTTGGGGGACTGCCCACCTTCAACTTGGCCCAGTCCCCTGCATCGTTCCCACCAGAGGCCTCGGAACCACCCAGGGTTGTCCGGCCAGAACCCCACACCCGGGCCTTGGAGCCTCCTGCTGAGGACCGCCGTGATGAGGTGGTACTGAGGCAGAAGCCTCCAACAGGCCGCAAGGTCCAGCTGACTCCTGCCAGACAAATGAACCTTGGATTTGGGGAGGAGTCCCCGGAGCCAGAGGCCAGTGGGCGAGGGGAGCGCCCAGGCAGGAAGGTGACCCCTTTGGCCACTACTGAAGACTCCCTGGCTTCCATCCCCTTCATTGGTGAGTAAGGGTGCGGGCGGTTGTCCGTGTCCTGTTGTACCCCACCCACCTGGCCACCAGGCACAAGGCTCTGGGCTAGGTGCTGATAGGATGTTGTGTTTTCCTGTCCATTCAACCCTCTGTCCATCCACTCTTCTGTCATCCTTTTCATCCTTTTTTCCATTCTACCTCCCATTCATTTATCCTTCCAGCCACCATTCCATCCGCTCTCCCACCTCTCTCCTTCCTTCCATCTGTCTATTCTTCTTTCCTTCCCTCCCTCTCTTTCCTTTTCTCATTCATTCATTTGTTCCTTTCTCCTTTTTATCCACTCATTTGCCATTCTTTCCTTGCCCTTCTCCTCCTTCTTGCTTCCATGTTTCCTTTGTATCTTTCATTCTTTGTTCCTCACCTTTACCTTCCATCTTTCCAACGAATATTTGTGTCTGGCCCTGAGCTAGGCTCCAGGGTCTCCTGGGGGCTAGAGGGTCAGACAGAACCAGCCAGAGGTGGGATGGGTGTGGTCTAGGAGTCCAGGAGGACAGGGAAGGGCTGTGTGGGGTGTGGTAGGCACAGAGAGAATGCTGGAAAAGGGATTTTTTTTTTTTTTTGTACCAGGGGTTTTGGACCCAGGGGCGCTTAACCACACTGAGCCACATCCCAGCCCTTTTTTATTGTTTATTTTGAGATTGGTCTCACTAAGTTGCTAAATTGCTGAGGCTGGCTTTGAACTTGAGGTTCTTCTGCCTCAGCCTCCCCAGTCACTGGGATCACAGGTGTGTGTCACCACACCCAGCGGAAAATGGACATTTTGACTAAGATTTGAAGGATGAGGAGTTAAGTGTATGGAAGGATGTTCAGGGAGAGAGACGGGAATGTGCAAATTCCTTGGGGTGGGAAAGGCAGGATGCTCTTCCTGCAGCCTTCTGGTTCAAGATGTCTTGTCAGTTGTCAGGGCTTGGACTTCACCTTGAGAGCAGGGGAGACAGTGAAGGCTACACCCCCATATTGGGAATGGGGGGCAGGAAGAGCAGGAAGTCAGGGACTTTTTGGATATGCCGGGTTGCAGCTGAGGGAGTGAGGGATTAGAGGCCCGAGGCAGGGTGGAGAGATGCCTTCTGTAGCCGTCAGCCAGGGAAGACCGAGGGACTGAGGGCAGCTGTCCTATATTCTGGGTCTGATGGGGAGAGACAGCCTCTGCCCTGAGGAGCTCCCAGTATGAGGGGTAGACACACCCCTGACCTGGGGGAGGCACAATTCATGCTTTCAGAGAGACCCTGAGTCTGATGGGGAGACAGAAGTCCCTGAAGCTTCCACTGTGAGGGGGAATACTGACTCTGCCTTCAGAACCTGCTCTAAGGAGGCGGCTCATTCCCACCTCAAGGTGTCCTCCAGATGAGGCAGAGGCTCAGCCCCTGCTGAGGAGAGAGAGTCCCTAATCGGTCTTGTGGGCCGGTCACCCTGGGCAGTGGGTATGGTGTCAGCACGGCCTGCAGTGCTTGTGGAGCCTGTGAGTGTGCTCTGAGCCTGACGCACAGGGTGCCGGGGTTGGCAAGACCAGGGTGGGACAAGCAGGTCGGTCTTCTGCCACCTTCACATTTCCCTTTCTTCATGCACAGATGAGCCCACCAGCCCCAGTATTGACCTCCAGGCCAAGCATGTCCCCGCCTCTGCAGTGGTCTCCAGTGCCATGAACTCAGCCCCTGTCCTGGGCACCAGCCCGTCTTCACCAACCTTCACCTTTGCCCTGGGCCGCCATTACTCCCAGGATTGCAGTGAGTGCTCCCTGCTCCCCGACACCCATCTCCCCAGCTGCTCAGTCCCCAGAGGCCTCTGCTGGGCCTGTGGCCTGGTGTCTGTTCTCTTCCATCTGGGGCCCCATGGGGAGAGTCACCTCCTGGCCTGGCCCAGAGGGAGGGCTCTAGGGACACTCCCGACCTGCTGCCCCTCTGACCTGAGGCCCGACGTGGGTGGCTTTGCAGGCAGTATCAAGGCTGGCCGCCGTTCCTCATACCTGCTGGCCATCACCACGGAGCGCTCCAAGTCCTGTGATGATGGGCTCAACACCTTCCGCGACGAGGGCCGGGCACTGCGGTGAGGCTTTGTCTAGGTGTGGGTGGGGCCGCCATAGCCACCCTGGCCATCTTCTCCTGAGGCTAGACCTTGGGGTCTGGTGGGTGACAAGAGAGCGAGATCCTTCCTGTGCTTCCCACACCCTCACCTTCGGTCCTTGTTCCCCAGGCGCCTGCCAAACCGTGTACCCAGCTTGCGGATGCTTCGGAGCTTCTTTACTGATGGGGTGAGCAGCAAGAGTGCGCGAGTGTGTGCGTGTGTGAGGGTGTTGGGGGGGACTGGAGGCCTTGGCATGGGTTCCAGGCCTGTGCCTCCTGTGACCTGAAATGAGCCACTCTGGTTCCTTGTTCCTTGCTCCCTGCACCCCTGACTGTCCCAGCACTCGTGTGACCCACCCTCCTCGTGCAACGTCATCACTTAACAAGACTGCACCTCCCACCCGAGGACACTGCTCTTGTCATCGCCCTTCCCCCAGAGAGCCCCTTTCTCATCTCCCCTTGACTGTGTGACTCACTTTTTCACTCTCCTCCAGATTTTTTTAGGCCTGCTCTGAACTTTCAGCCTCCGCCCCTGGCATTTCACGTCTCCCCTGGCGGTACTGTGTTCCTCAGCACTGGGGCATTACCAGCCCCCCCTGTCTTCTTACCAGCTGGGCTCCCAAGCTAGAACATGAGCTCCCGAGGGCAGGACTTCCACTGTTCCTGCTGGGTCCCCCTATTACCTGCCACTGTGCCTGCCCAGAGGCACTGTTGTTGTTTTCGTGGTGTCTTCAGGGGACCCAGTGAGATTGATGGAGAGGCTGGAGTTGCCACCCTCTACGCCCGGGAAGACAAAGGATCTGGTCTGTTGTGGCTGCTTTTTTTTAAATTTTTTTATTTTTTGAATACCATGGATTGAACCCAGGGGTGCTGTATCACTGAGCCACATCCCTGCCTTTATTTATATATATATATAATTAGTCATAAATGGACACAACACCTTTATTTTATTTTTATGTGGTGCTGAGGATTGAACCTCGTGCCTCACATGTACTAGGCGAGTACTCTACCACTTGAGCCACGTCCCCAGCCCCGTTTTTATTTTTTATTTTGAGGTAAGGACTCGCTAAGTTGCTTAGGGCCTAGCTAAATTGCTGAGGCTGGCTTTGAACTCTTGATCCTCCTGCCTCAGCCTCCTGAGCGGCTGGGATTACAGGTGTGCGCCACCGTGCCTGGACTGTAACTCTTTGATTGTTTATGAACTGGAAAAGCCATTGTGATCTCAAACTCTCATATCTTTGGTTAGTTCAACACCTTGCAGATATTGCCACCTGGCTTACTCTTTTATCACTTCCTCAGCTTACTTAACTCTCCCTTGACATGTCACTTCTGATGCTGGAGTCCTGTTGACACTATCGCTTCCTCTGTTTAACTCCTTGTGGACATGGCAACCTGCTCCTCTCACTCAGTCTTTGTTGATGTTCCCACTTCCCCTGTTTACTTAACTCCTTGTTGACACGATCTCTTCCTCTGTTTCCTTAATTCCTTTTAGGCTGTAAAGTTAAAGGAGGTTCCAGATTGGCTTTTTTAGCGTGGTGAGGCATGTGGTCTGGTGGCGTGTCACACACAGCCTTTCCTCCTTTCTGGCTTCTCCATTACGTCTCATGACCTCAACACAAATGGCCCAGAGAGAGAGGAAGCAAGGCCTCTGGGGTTACAGCACGTCAGAGTGTAACCCGGACATACGCCAGGCCCTGGTGGCTGCAAGTGCTGTATGGGGTTCCTGAGATGCTGGTACTGTGGGAGCCACCCTAAATTGCCCTCTGTTGTGTCCTTGCAGTCTCTGGATAGCTGGGGCACTTCTGAAGATGCTGACGCCCCTTCTAAGCGACACTCAACCTCTGACCTCTCAGATGCAACCTTCAGCGATATCAGAAGAGAAGGCTGGTTGTATTATAAGCAGATCCTCACCAAGAAGGGGAAGGTGAGATGGGCGGAGGAATGAGCTGGGGGGCGGATGGAGGCTGGCTCCCGTGGAACTCTCCAGCTCCTCGACACCTACCTGCCCTGCACCACCCTTGGAGCCAGGAAAAAAAAAAAAAAACCAAACAGCTTAGATTGTAGCATGAAGGATGAAGGTTAGATGCTGGGAAGGATTCTGGGTGGGGGGAGTACTTAAAGAACTCATTAAAAAAAAAAAGAGATTAACGGGAGAGGAGGTCTTTGTTGTGGGATGGATCTCATCAAATGATGTACTACCAAAACCATCCTGAATGATCCTTGGTTGGCAGATAACCCTGCAAATGGCCACTGGGGCTCATGAAAAATGAGGAGCCAAGGCCAAGATGATCCTTATAGGGAAGTTGAGGTCAAGAGGAAAACAGAGGCCAGCCTTTTCAGGGCTTCTTGGGACCTGCAGAGGGTTCAGTCTTTATCTTAAAGGCAATTGAAAATCCCTGGGGCTCTTCAGGGAGGGAGTTGCAGCTTTAAAATGACTGTTTCCTGGGGACAAATAATAGAGGGGCCACCCTGGAGGCAAGAAGATCATTAAAAGCCAACGCAGAGATCCAGGTGAGAGACAGGGGGGTGCGTACTGAGGGTTTTGGGGAGGTGGTAGGGAGAGTGCTGGAGGGAGAACAGGTAAGAGCCTGAAGAGAGAAGGTGGTTCCCAGCTCCCTGGGGCATGAGCCTAGGTTGGTGCCCTGAGCTGGGAAAAAGCCAGGAGAGAAGGTGGTTTCTGCAGCCCTTAGCTGTCTCTCTAGTCTACCTGCTCACAGCCAGCGGAGTGGTTAGGACAAACCTAGTTTTGACTCTCGATGACACTGCATATTACTCTGAGGGCTTGGGACTCACCCACCTGTGACTCAGTGTCCTCATCTGTAGGTGGAGTTGACAGTAATCTCCACTCCTAAATGTGTCGCTGGGGATTAAATTAGCTGATCGAAGTTACGGGTTTACCCAGCACCTGCACCTGGCAGCTGCTGTTCTGCCTTCCTGCCATTACAGGTCTCTCGGTGTCAGAGGGGAACAGTCCAGCGCCTCTGTGAGTGCCAAAATCCAGGGGTGTTCAAGTCCCTTATATAGAATGGAGTAGTGTCTACACATAACCTACACACATGCTCCCAAACACTTTAAATTCCCTCTAGATGACTTATACTGCTTAATACAATATAAATGCTATACCAATAGTTGTTACACTCTAATTGTTTATGGAATAATGACAAGAAAAAAGCCCGTACATGTTCAGTATAGACACAGGTTTTCCTTAAATATCGTTGATCCACGGTTGGTTGAATCTTTGGGCATGGAACCCGTGGATATTGAGAGCTGGGATTTGAATTGTCCACCCTGCCCCTGGGGATCTTGTGGTCCCTTGGAAAGAGCATGAGCTCTGAGACAGACTCTGAATTCCTGCCCAGCCGTGTTATCAAACATATGGCTTTGGCACCCCTTTAACTACCCTGTGCCTCCCTTTTCTAATCTGGAAGATGGGGACAGATTATTCTACTCCAAGGGAGATTGTGAGGATGGAGTGTGACGTATGGTCCAGGCAGGTCTGATACTTACTGCTGGTGAGCACTAAGCACCCTCTACTTGGGGATCTCTGTTGAAGTTCTAGAAATTTAGGGTGAGGGAGCCCTCCCAGCCCTGCCCTCCCAGGGTTCATGACCATCCAGCAGAGAAAACTCATGTTGCCAAATAGTGACAAGTGTCTAGTCTGTCAGGATGGGGGGGGGGTGTAGAGGCCTCTGCAGGGTAGGGTGGGAGTGGGGGCAGGTTTCCAAAGGGCTGAGACATGAGACATGAATCCATGCTGCAGAGACGGGGAGGAGTGGCCTGGGCTTAGACGCCCTCTTGGCGGGTCTGGGGGAGAGGCGGGAGGTGTGCTGGAGCAGGCTGCCTGGAGCGCCCAGGGCAGGAGGTGGGAGATAAGGTGGGGAGTTGGGTGGTTGCCAAAGCACATGGGGCCAGACACCCAGGGAATGCCTGGGTTGGGTTTAAGGTGGGCATGGAGTGGGGAGATAGGGGACAACAGTTGTGTCTGTGACAGGAGACAGTGTTATTACTGTTATCTAGGTGAGCAAGGGCCCTGTTCGAGTCCAGACATTGGGTCAGGAGAAGGTGACCATTTAAAGAGAGATTCTAAGGGAAGGGTGACCTGGGTTTGCTGATGACCTGGATGTGCAGAGGAAGGAGGAGGAGGGGAGGAGGCAGGTGGCTCCTGGCTTCCTGGCTTGGGCTGTGGGAGAGGTGGAGGGTGTTAGGACCCTCCCCTGACCACTGGGCATTTGAGGAGCAAGTTTGGGGAAAGGGGTTCTGTTGAGACCATGTGAAGTCTGAGGGCCCTGGGGACATACCCTGGCCGGCCAAGGTGTCCTGGGCACAGATGTCCTGGGCACAGAGATTCTTAGGAGACAAGTGACACTGGGGAGGCTCCCCTGGAGAGGGCCTTTGTCTATCCTGTGTACACAGGTGCCTGTGGCAGTAGGAACAGGGAAACAAGGCAGTGGACCCATCTGAGCCTTGAGAGACAGTGGGGGGTGGGGAGGTGGGGCAGGCCATGGAAACCAGAAAGAGCCAGCAGGATGGCAGTTAGACCAGGAGGGGGGACCTGGGAGGGGGCAGGGGCAACTGCGTGAGGTGAGCAAGAGGAGCTGTGGCGACAAAGCCTTTCAGAAGCCACTTGAGTGTCCTCCTGAAAGCAGCTGGCTCCTCCTCCCAGGTGCTCTGTCCCCAGCTCCAGGGCCCCTGGCAACCCAGCTTCAGAGTTTCCTGGGCAGGGCTGGGAACTGGCCCCTTCTTGTTCACTGACCAATTCTAGAGGATAGGGGCTTCTAGTCCCTTGTTGGCAAAAACCCAACGTTGCTTGTCTCCTGGTGTCATGACCTAGCAGTTAGGGGAAGGGTCTTTGAGTCAGCTTCAGGCTTTCCGTCTGTCCGGGGCCTGATGCCATCTGCTCCAGCAATCCCAGCCTCCTCGTGTACCCTCCACCTCACCCCCTCACCAGTTCTCAGCCTCCTGCAAAGACCACTGACTGTCAGTATGGGGAGGGTGTGACACATCCTTAAGCTGTAGAGCTGACATTTGAGCTGGATGTGGCCATGGAGGCTTGTCAGCATAACCCTCAGTTATACTCAGGGACACTGGTGCCAGGGAGGGGGCTTGACTTGTCCAAAGTCATCCAGCTGGTTTAGTCCCCTGATGGTGTTGGGGGGGGGTCTTGGTTCCACCTCATTCTTAACATTAAAATCCTTACTGGAGGAGAATTCTGGTAATTTTATTGTTAGGACTGCCATCTCTACTTTGAATGTCCCTGTCCTGGCCCAGCAGTGCTGGATGTTGGGCAGGCTTGCAGCTTGGGATCAACCCTAGGGGAGTCACCCTGCCTTGGTCTGATGGAGCACCTGCCCTCAGGCTGTGCCAAGGACCATCGATTTGGTAAATACTGATGAGCACTTGCCCTGCAACAAGCCCTGGGCTCTGGGCTCTGGGCTGTGAGGCATGGAGGTGAGGAGTCAGAAGAGCTCCCTGCTCCTTGGAGCTTGCCATTTACCGGAGAAACTGGAAACCAGAATGAGCTGAGATCGGAGTAGGTGCTCAGAGAAAGTGAGTGGGGAGAGATGGTGTGTGTGGGGTGAGTGCCTTTAGAAAAAAAAAAATGGCCAAAGGCGGCCTCATTGAGGAGGTGATGTCTATTATCTTGGAGCTCAGATCTGAGGGGTGAGAAGGAGGCAGTGACATATGAGAAAAACGAGAGGAAGGGGCCCAGGGAAAAGGAGCTGCCAGTGCAAAAAGGTCCCTCCAAAAGGAAACACAGGACGGCTCACTGTCGAAGTCCTGTGTCTTGTGAGTGGGTTTGGGGTGGGGGTAGGACCACACTGCAGAGGACCTTCAGTTTGGTTCAATGCTCTCAGGAGAGAATGTTTTACAAGGAGAAACATCCTTTCCTTCACCTTTGGAAACGACCATGCAGCTAAGGGCTACAGAGTGGGCTGAGGAGGTGAGTGGGGCCTGGAAAGTCTTTGTTATGGTCTAGAGGAGACTTGTTGATGACGTGGACACAGTGGTTGTGGCAAAGGCCATAGCACAAGTCGGGCGCAATGGTGCACACCTATAGACCCAGCGACTTGGGAAGCTGAGGCAGGAAGTTTGCATGAGCCCTGGAGTTTGAAACCAGCCTGGGCAACATAGTGAGAGCCCCATCTCAAAACAAAGCAAAACAAGCAAACAAAAAAGTGGCCATGTGTGACACTCTTGGAAGCTGAACAGTCGTTCTGATGAGTTGGATGTCAAGGGCGAGGGAAAGGGAGGAGTCAGGGGCAACTCCCAGGTTTCCAGGCAACTGGGTGGATTGACTGAACTGGAAAGATGGGGGCGGGTGGAGAACAGGTTTGAGTGTTTGGGTCACGTGCCCTGTCATAGTGAGCAGAGAGCGTGTGAAGTGCCTGTGGGACTTGTAGGTGGAGACACTGAGTAGGCTGTGGGAAGTTCAGAACCAGGCTGGGGCAGACAGACGGCGGGCCAGGGCTAGACATTTTGGAACCACCAACAGATGGACTGAGTTTAAAGCCAGGGCGTGGATAGTGGCCCTGTGAGCGGCGTGCAAGGAGAGGAGGGCCCAGGAGAAGCTCAGGAGCTCCTCATCTGAAGGGCAGGTCTCTACCTTCCATTCTGCTGATATTTGGGCCAGAGACAATGCTTTGTTGTGGGGGGCTGTCCAGTGCGTGGTGGGGTGTTTAGCAGCATCCTTGGCCTCCACCCACTGAGTGCCATGCCCCTTTCCCCCACGTTTGTTCTCCAGACAAATGTCCCTGGAGGGTGTGTGATTGCCCTGGTTGAGAACTGAAGGTTTGGAGGAAGTGGGGAGGGCCATAGAGGAGCATAAGAAGGAGCCAACAGAATCAGGAAGAACCAGGGAACTTGGTTGGTGATCTTGGATGCCCAGAGAGGCCTTGAGAGGGAAGGCGGGGCCAGCAGTGTCAGATGTCACTGACAGGTTAAGACAGGGCTGGCCACAGCGACTGACTGGCCACTTGGTGGTCCTGGGTGGCCCTGAGAGCAGCTTTTGGGCAGCGGACACGGAGTGAGGTCTTGAGTGAGAGACAAAGAAGTGGGAAGAGCAGCTCCCCAAGCGTGTGGGCTGCTCTGGACCAGTTTTGCTTTGAAGGGCGGGTGTATAGGTTGGGGTGTGGACCAGGAATGGCTTGACAAGAATTTTATTTGAGGGTGGTGCTGGGTAGGGGCCTACGTGTCCTTACAGAGCCAGGTATTGGTGTTCTTGTTTAGAGAGGGGGGAGGTTGGGGTCCTGCGAGGGGCTGAGAGTGCTGGGCAGGTGGAGCTGCTGCAGAGCTGCGGGCTGTGGGCGGGAAGCTGCGCAGAGGCAGGCAGGTGGACGGGCCTTCTGGTGGGGGGTGAGTCGGCCTCCTCGCAGTCGGCAGCCCCTGCTGCTAGGGGCCGAGGGCAGGCCTGATTCTCACATTTCGCCATCTCTCTCCCACCCCGTGTCTCCCTGCAGAAAGCGGGCAGCGGCCTGCGCCAGTGGAAGCGGGTGTACGCCGCGCTGCGGGCGCGCTCGCTCTCGCTGAGCAAGGAGCGGCGGGAGCCCGGGCCGGCGGCGGCGGGGGCTGCGGCGGCCGGCGCAGGTGAGGACGAGGCGGCGCCCGTCTGCATCGGCTCCTGCCTGGTGGACATCTCCTACAGCGAGACCAAGAGGAGGCACGTGTTCCGGCTGACCACCGCTGACTTCTGTGAATATCTCTTTCAGGCTGAGGACCGGGATGACATGCTGGGCTGGATCAGAGCGATCCGGGAGAACAGCAGGGCCGAGGGCGAGGTGAGGCCCGGGCGCCCCCACCGGGCCACGAGGGAGGGCAGGCTGCTTTTCAGTTGCTGTGACCTGGGGTGACCCCTCTGAGCCTCATTCCCTCTCCTGAAAGAGGGGCTAGCCAGCGTCCTCCCCTTGGCCATCTGGATTTTGGTGTGAGAAGGGCACCAACGGTGGCTCATAGCACCTGGCGTCCTCCTGGGCAGTGACTGGCAGTAGCGAGACTAACAGCAGTGGTGATAGTAATTACTATTATTGTGGGGACCCCCTAGGGCAGCCTCTGGCACAAAGAGAGCAGCTCCGGGCCAATCGCAGCCTGTCTCAGTCGCCTGGGGGCGGAGTCTCATGGAGCATAGTAGAACAGGTGCTCCTGCGCACGCAATCGCTCATCCACTCATCCGCAGGGGATGAACAGAGCAACTTTCCATTAGGCCAGGAAGCTCAGCTTTTGGTTGCAAGTGGACAGGGGTTAAGCCTAGCACTCTGGAAGGGATTTGGGGAGAAATCTTGGGATAGCTGTCCTGGGTAGCTAGCTATCACCTCTCTCCATGGCCCTGAGCTGAGTCTCCATTCCCCTTGCACCCTTGGGCCAGGTGCCTGGACACTCCTGCCTAGTTAGGTGGGGTCTTGGGCTTTGAGGTAAGGCTAGTCTCTGCCAATACAGAAGTGTGCCTGGAACTGGGTCCAGGTGGCCGTCTGCTTTGGTCATGGGAGAGGGGCATTAGTGCAGAAGGGCCACAGCCTTTCTCACCAAGGGCATGTCTTCTTGCTGACTGGCCCTATCCTCCTCAGGAGAGCATCTTTCCTCATGTCTGGGCCTCTACTCTGGAGGCCTGGTTGGGCCATCTCCAGCAGGGCACTGTCGGGGGCCCTAAGTCATCTTCATTATGGCAATAGCTGTGCCTCATGGGATGCTGCCTCTGTGCCCACCAGGACTGGATGAGTGCCATGTGCACAGTTCTGCACCCAACCCTGATGTGCCTTGCTAGTCCCTCATGTTTATCACTGAGGTGACTGAGGCTCAGAGAAGTGTCATACCCAAGGTCACATAACTGATGAGGGGTACCCAGCAGTCCAGCCCTGGTCTTTCTCACTGCAGGGTCTGTGCTGTGTACCTGGAGATAGAGGAGGGGGATGCAAAGCTGAGATAGGGCCAGGAATAGCCCTAGGGTGGGTGGGCTGTGGGCTCTGACGTGGCTACTCTCTCCTCTCTTTCTTAGGACCCTGGCTGTGCCAACCAAGCTCTGATCAGCAAGAAGCTTAATGATTACCGCAAAGTGAGGTGAGGCCCACCCCTCACAAAGTGGTTCCTGCTGTGGTTGGGGTGGGGAACTCCAGGCAGAGGACATTCTCTTGGCCTACCTCCAAGTTGCAGGCAGGGCATTGAGGGTCTCCAGGGCCAGACAGGCATGGGTGGATTGGCTCAAATGGGCGGAAGGTCTCAAGTGGCCAGAGGCCAGGGTGGGTGACATGCTGGGCTACCTCAAATAAAAATCCCTTATTTCCCCCTTTTCCCTTGCAGCCATAGCTCTGGGCCCAAAGCTGATTCCTCCCCAAAAGGCTCTCGGGGCCTGGGGGGCCTCAAGTCTGAGTTTCTCAAGCAGAGTATGGCACGTGGCCTCAGGACTCAGGACCAACCTGCAGGGAGCAAGGGTAGGAAGGTGGCTGCTGAGAGGGGTGGTATGTGTGGGGGGCCTGTGGGTCTGCATGGAGGGGAGGGTGTTCCACATATGTCTGGGAGGGCCCAGGGGCTCTCAGAGTTTCAGGGCTGGATTGGCTTGGGCCTCCATAACACGCATGCTAGGCGGGCCTTCCAGCCTCTGCCTGTGTGCCTTTGGAGTGAGAGGCTCACTCTTTCCAGAAGCGGCTTTGGCCATCTTTTTACACTTTTGGGTGTTAGGAAGTTCTTCCTTTGGTCATAACAGAATCTTTGGTTCATGGTCACACCTCACAGTTTGGTCCTGAGGCCCACAGCAGTCCTTACATGGCCCTGAGCCCCTCTTCTGTGGAATGGGACTTCTCATCCCCCTCAGCATCCTGGCTGCTTCTGTGATGGAGTCTCCATAATGTCCCAATGTGTGAATGTGACTCTGAGGGCATTTGATCCCTCCTGTGCTCTCCTAGCTCACCCTGGCTCTCTCTGCCTCTCCCAGATGACAATGCTGCTGCCCCCAGAACACCCTGGGGCATCAACATCATCAAGAAGAACAAGAAGGCCACCCCCAGGGCATTTGGGGTCCGGCTGGAGGAGTGCCAGCCAGCGACAGAGAACCAGGTGAGTCCCATGCTTCCAGAGCAGATGGGCTGGGGCAGATCCAGACATAGAGGGCTAGAGCTGCGGGGATCATGAGACCAGCTCTGTACCTCACACAGACATGGCTGGGGAACGACCCAGAGAGGTCCCCTCCCCATCCTTCAGGAGGGTGCAACAGAGCTAAGGCCCAACCCTGCTCCTTTTTGGTCTATGGCAAGGTTCTGGCATTACTTCTGGCCTCCACACTGGAGGCAGGAAGAGACTTCCTCCTGGGGCTCCTGGCAGGCACTCTGGGTCTTGTGCTGCCTCCATTTTAGCTTCCCCATCCCCCCTGGCAACATCCACCCTAACACCTCTGCCATATCCATGTGCCTAGCGTGTCCCCCTGATTGTGGCTGCCTGCTGTCGCATTGTGGAGGCCCGGGGACTGGAGTCCACAGGCATTTATCGGGTGCCTGGCAACAATGCAGTGGTGTCTAGCCTGCAGGAACAGCTCAATCGCGGGCCCAGTGACATCAACCTGCAGGATGAGGTGGGTGCGGATAGAGTGGGTGGGAGTGCTCTGTTGGGGGGTCTGTGGTCTATTGGGCTGTGTTCACTGTACCCTGCCATGTGCCATGGTGGCAGGAGAGGAGCTCCACACAGCTAGCCCTGGGGGACACCTGCCCGAGGCTGAAGCCACACAGAATGCAGTCCTGGCCTGGGAGGCTCTGAGACAGATTTTCAAAGGCGGCAGTATTGCCTGAGCCTTTAGGGTTCACTAAAAAGCAGTGAAAACCAGGTAAGGGACATTTCAGCAACAGTGTAGAGTCAGCATTTGCAAGTAACTAGCAAATTCCCTGGGGAGGGGGCAGCTAAGTAAACACTGTAGGCTTTGTTTTCCCTGTCACATAGCTTCCTCCCGCTTCTCTGCTTCCTCTCCTTTGCAATTTTTTTTTTTTTAAGATTTCTTTTTTAGTTTTAGATGGACACTGTACCTTTATTTTGTTTATATATTTTTTTATGTGGTGCTGAGACTCAAACCCAGTGCCTCACACATGCTAGGTGAGTGTTCCACCACTGAGCCACAACCCCAGCCCCTCTTTGCAATCTTTTAACAATGTAAAAACCATGCTTAGCTCAAGGGCCATACAGAAAGGCTGCTGGCTGGATTTAACATCTGGGAGGTGGTTTGCAGACACCTGGCTTAGAGGAAGGGGACCCTTGATGTTTTCAGGATGGTCACTTGGGTGGCTACACCATGGGAAGAGAAGAGAGTGATCTGATGAGATGAGACTAGCCCGGTATGAATATGGGCATCACTAAGGGTCAGGAGGAAGGGTATTGACAACCGTGCTTCAGAGTCTGTAGCAGGACTGGCAGTTCTCAAATGGTGTTCCCCAGAGTCTTAGAGTTCTTGGAGGTGCCATGGGAGGCCAAGAGTATGTCAGGACCCCCTGTCCTTGCTAGAACTAGAGCCGCCATGCTTTGCTCTGCCTGTTAAAATCTTGAGTTTTCATGTATGAATTTATTTGACATAAGGAGCTCTGGTTAAAAAAAAAAAAAAAAAAAAAAAAAAAGATTTTTTGGAAAACTCTGCATCTGGCCAGTGAAATCCCATGAGTCATTTACCTTAATGTCTCCTGTCATACATAAGAGTATTCTCATTCTTGGCAATGGGAAGAGAAGGCAAGTAGGTGAGAGATTGTAGACAAGAGAAAAGGGTGATCTGCCATCGAATCAAAGCATGTGAACAGAGGGCGAGGCTGCTGAGGGCTGGAGCAGGGGCTGAGTCTTCTATCATTTTGTGGTGGTACTGGAGATTGAGCCTAGGTCCTCACACATGCTAGGCAAGTGCTTTACCACTGAGCTACACTCCCTGCCATTTTATTTTATTTTGGTACTGGGGATTGAACCCAGGGTGCTTAACCACTGAGCAACCTCCCGAGCCCTTTTTATATTGTATTTTGAGACAGGGTCTCACTGAGTTGCTTAGAGCCTTGCTAAGTTGCTGAGGCTGGCTTTGAACTTACCATCCTCCTGCATCAGCCTCCGGATCCAGGGAGATTACAGGCGTGCGCCACTGTGCCCATTCCTTCTCTGGTTCTTAAATTAGGAAGGCACAATTGAGAGCATAATCTGAGCAAAGGCAGTGCTTCAGGACGTGCCTGATGGCTACAAATGTGGAAGACCTGGAGCAGGTGGACAGGGGAAAAGCCCTGATGTGAATGTGGGCATCACTAAGGGTCAGGAGGCCTTGATGGCCTATTTTAGTCAGCTTTTTTGCTGCTGTGACTAGAAGACCTGACCAGAACAATTATAGAGGAGGAAAAGTTTATTGAAGGGCTCACGGTTTCAGAGGTCTCAGTCCATAGACAGCCAGCTCCACTTCTCAGGATTCAAGGTGAGGCAGGACATTGGAAGAGTGTAGTGGAGGGAAGCAACTCACATGGTGACCTGTAAGCCGAGAGCGAGACTCCACTCTACAGATACAAAACACACATCCTGTAGCCATGCCCCAAGGAACCACTGCCTCCAGTCGCCACTCAGTTAATCCCATCAGGGATTAAGCCACTGATTAGATTTAGGCTGTAACCCAATCATTTCTCCTCCAAACCTTCTTTCATTCTAACACATGAGCTTTTGGGGGACACCACACCTAAACCATAATATGGCCCCAGGGGAATGGGGATGAGGGAGCAACTCTAGGAACTGGCTGTGTGAGGGGCAGGAAGGATGACCGGGAATATTAAAAGTTTGAGCTAGGGGTGGAGTCTCTGTCCCTGGCAGAAGTGAGCTGTGAGCAGCTTTAGACTTTGGAGAGAGGTTGGGTCAAATATGGCCCCACTGGCTTTGGGATGGCAGTAAGTCACCTGCATGGAGTGACAGCATCATCAGTCCACAGGCTGAGATGGACTGGGGAGTGGCCTGAGTTTATGCTGGGACTGAGTGGGGATAACCAAGGGAGCTGCAGTCAGGGGACAGGGTGGGCAGCAGGAAGTCTGGGTCTAGCTGAGTGGGGTGGCAGGAGGGGGATGCTCAGGAAGCTGGGGCGGGGGCACAGGAGGAGTCCTAAGCATCAGCTAAGCTCTTAGACCTGGCAACTGGGAGAGGGGAAGAGCCTGCACTCTTATCCCTCCTGGAGCCGGGAGGAACGTTGGAATGGGGTGGGCAGGAGCCACGCTGGGTGAGGGTGGGCATGTGAAAGCACATCACTCTGCCTCAGCCAGGGAGAGCCGCAGGGCGTGCTGTTTGGTCTTAGACACTGCTGGTGGTGGTGGGGTGCTGGAAGTGCCTTGTGTGGAGCTGGTGGGGAGTGTATTGTTTGCAAGACTGTCCGGCATAAGCTGTGGGTCCATTGTGACGAGTGTGTATATATTGTAATGATGGAGTTGTGTCTGTTGAGGGTGCTTTGAACCAGCCCCAGCGAGGTGTGGCTCCTGACTTTGCAGAGGTACAGGGTGATGCCGCCCCCTTGTGGACAGAAGGGGTTGAGGCCTCTCCGTTCATTCTATTCAATCATTATCCATTTAGACCAGGGTTTCTCCACCTTGACACAGTTGGCATTTTGGGTAGAATAATCATTTGTTGGTGAGGTTTCCTTTGCACTGTAGTAAATTTATCGATGTTCTGGGCTTCTATGCACTGGATGTGAGTGGCTACCCCCAAGTCATAAAAACCAAAATGTCTCTGGACTTTGCAAAATTTCTTCAGGGGGCACAATTGCCCCGTTTGGATTCCTGTGATCTAGTCAACTGCCCCTGCTCATTCTTAAGAATATGGTAGACAGGAGTCCTTGCTCTCACAAAGGACACTGTCCATGGGGAGATAGGCTTGAACAAGGGAGCAAAAACAGAACAATGACAGATTGGGGTAAGTACCATGGAAGAAGCAAAGGTGGGGCTGTGGTACAATCAGCATGGCAGTGGTGTCCGTGGCTACTTTGACTGCAGCAGGTAGGCAAGATGAGGAACCAGTCACATGCAGAGCAGAGCTTCCAGCTGAGGGAAGAGCAGGTGCAAAGGGCCTGAGGCAGAAATGCACTGCTGTGTCATGGATGCTTACCCTTTGGGGAGGAAGGGGTGTCTGAGGATGACTCTTCAGTGGATAGGAGGAGCACTGGGAGGCAGGAGCTGATTGGTCTAGCAGGGTGCAGAGAGCAGGCTCTTGCTCATTCTGTTCCTCACGGTGCCTGGCCCAAAGAAGGCCCCTGGTCCTTTCCTTGATGAGCAATGCTGGTGCACTGGGCTCACTGGAGCAGGGAGGAGCTGGTGTGCACTGGTGAAAAGGTGTGGGCAGCTGGCCTGGGGGTGTGGGTTTGGGTCCCCGGGGTGGGCCCTCCTGTGGCCTGACATCTTTGCCCCTCCCCAGCGCTGGCAGGACCTCAATGTGATCAGCAGCCTGCTCAAGTCCTTCTTCCGAAAACTGCCGGAGCCTCTTTTCACCGATGGTGAGTAGGAGCAGAAGCGGGAGTGGGGGGCAGCAGTTCACCTGCCCTGGGCGCTTTTCAGTTAGAGCTGTGGGTTATAGTCTTTGGATTAAAAAAAAAAAAAAAAAAGGAAGAAGAAACATGTAAGAAACTTAGCTAGTGCGAAGAGAATCAGGTAACCAGCAGAGGTCCTTGTCGTTCCTGGGCTGCTTTCCCCAGAGGTCACAGCTGATACCTTCTGGGCACTTGCTGTGTGCCCACTCCCTATGACAACTCCTGAGCCAGGTCCTGTGGACCGCTTTACACAGGAAGCAGAGGCTCAGAGAGGTAGAACGCCTTCCCAAGGGCACGCAGGCAGTCAGGGGTGGAGTCTGCCCCAGCGGAGCTCATGGTCATGAGTCTGTCGTGTTTCCTTCCTGACGCTCTTACTCACATGAGAAAACCCCTAGGCCGCCCTGGTTTTGGAGTCAGTGCTCAGTGGCGTGCTGGTAAGAGTTTCACATCTGGCTTTCCTGGGGAAAAGCCTGGGTGGGTGGTATTTTCCAATTACCATGGTGTAAATACTCCCACTGCGGCTCATTTCAAGCCGCTGACATGATGTCACCAACGGAATTAGGAAGAGATGCTCACAATTTGCTCTGAGGAGCCTGTGTGAACAGCTGCAGCACACTGTTGATTGAGTTGTTCTTCTTTCTTTTCTTTTTTTGGGATTGAACCCAGGGATACTTAGCCACTGAGCCACATCCCCAGCCCTTTTTAATATTTTGAGACAGGGTCTTGCTAAGTTGCCTAGGGCCTCACTAAATTGCTGAGGCTGGCTTTGAACTTGCGATCCTCCTGCCTCAGCCTCCCAAGCCACAGGGATTACAGGTGTGGGCCCCAACAGCTGGCTTGAGTTGTTCTTAATAAAAGTCGGGTTGTAATTTTGGGATGCACTGGTGTCACCGCAGAGAGCCCTGCCTCACTCTCCTCCTAAACTGCATAGTCCGAGTAAACTAATTTCTCTATGGACAGGTAGAGGCAAATATTGTCTTCAGATATTTGCTATTACAAACCCTGCTTCAGTGACTCCTTGAACGTGTCCTTGCATGCCTAGATAGATTCCTGGACATAGCATTGCTAGGTCAGTGTCTCTAAAGAGCATTGCAAGCTGATGTGAAATTGCAGAGGAGCCTCTAGTTCCCACCACCACTAACAGCATGGGTGAGTGTCTCCCCACATCGCCATCAACATTGGTGTTATCAACTTTTTAGTTTTTGTTTTATTTTTGGTAGCACTGGGGATTCAGCCTGGGACTTCACACATGTTATTATTAATATTTTAAATTTTTGCTAGTCTACAGGAAATGGCATTTCCTTTTCTCATTTTTGTTTTCCTCATTACTAGAGAGATTAAATAAATCTCTTCTGTTTTCTCTTTTTTTTTTTACAGCCCTGAGGATTAAAACTAGGGTCTCAGGCTGGGGATGTGGCTCAAGCGGTAGCGCGCTCGCCAGGCATGCGTGCGGCCCGGGTTCGATCCTCAGCACCACATACAAACAAAGATGTTGTGTCCGCCGAAAACTAAAAAAAATAAATAAATATTAAAAAAAAAAACCAACCAAACAAACAAAAAAAAAAACAACTAGGGTCTCACATATACTAAGCAAGCACTCTACCACTGAGTTACATCCCTAGCCTTTTTTATTTTTATTTATTTTTTTAAAAGGAAAGGTCAGAAACAATTTATATATAAATATGATTTATTGAGGTGAATCTTTTTGGCGGTGCTGGGGATTGAACCCAGGGCCTTGTGCGTGTGAGGCAAGCACTCTACCAACTGAGTTATAACCCCAGCCCTTATTTTTTATTTTAAAACAGGGTCTTTCTCAGGTGCCAAGGCTGGGATTGAATTTTTGATCTGCCTCAGCCTCCTGAGTAGCTGGGATTACAGGCATGTGCTACTGTGCCTGCCTAAATCTCTTTTTATTAGTTTATTGGCTTTTTTTGTTTTTTTTTTTCTGTAATCACTTATCCATATTGCATGCCCAGTTTTCTGTTAGATTCTCTTTTTTTGGTATTGGCCCATGGGGACAAATTCTTCATATCTTTAGCTGCTAATCTAATGGGTTTTTGCAAATATTTGCTCTGGTCTGCCATTTCCCTTTAAATCTTTCAGTTTAGAAGGGGGGCGCAGTGGTGCACCTCTGTAACCACAGAGGCTTGGGAGGCTGAAGCAGTAGGATGGCAAGTTCAAAGCCAGCCTCAGCAATGGCGAGACGCTAAGCAACTCAGTGAGACCCTGTCTCTAAATAAAATACAAAATAGAGCTGGGGATGTGGCTTAGTGGTTGAGTGCCCCTGAGTTCAATCCTTGGTACAAAAACAACAACAACAACAACAACAAAACCTTTCAGTTTAGGACTGAAAACAATTTTTTTTAAAAAGTGTTGAAATCATTCATCTTTTTTTAATAGATTCTGCATCCCATGTTTAGGTCTTATGATTGTAAAACTATTTTTTTTTCTCAATGATCTTTTAATTTATATATTTGACTTTATCAAATAACTTCATTTGTATATTATGTGAGATAGAAATAGACCTCCCCCCAACCAATGATGGCCACTTGTCACAGGGACATTTATCAACCCCCATCAGATTGCTGCCTTTGTCATGTGAACAGTCCTCCACGGTCCCCTTTGCCTCCTCATCGCTCCACTCTGTGTTTTCTGCTGAAGCCCAAAGCTTGTGTACCTGGGATCCACAGGGTGCCTCTGGCCCTCACCATTCTTTTAAAAGTTATCCTTGGCACCAGGGACAAGGGTGCATGCCTGTAGTTCTGGCAACTTGGGAGGCTGAGGCAGGAGGATCACAAGTTCAAGGCCAGCCTCAGCAACTTAGGGAAAGCATTTTTTTTCCTTTTTGTCTCAAAAGAAAAAAATAAAAACACCTGGGGATGTAACTCAGCATGCCCTTGGGTTCAGTCACTGATAACACACACACACACACACACACACACACACACATCTTATTCTTATCTAGGTGAATGCTATATTATTTTTTGGAGCTAGGGATGGAACCCAGGCTTTGCACCTGCTGAGCATGCACTGTATCTCCCAGCCACGCCCCTAGCCTCCCTGATAAATTTTAGAGTAGGCTCACTATGTTCCATTTTTTAAGGTTCCCCATGAACTCTGGGAACTTCAGGAGTTGGGGGACTCCTGATACAGTCGGGGGTGTCTGGAAGCCTCCTCCCCTTTCTTCTGACCTGCTGAACCTTGGTGTCCTTGTCTTACAAACTGAGGCAAGGACTCCTTTCTAATATCAACATGGAGTTCAGGTCTTTATTTTTTATATTTTGGGGGTGCAGGGGATTTGAGCCCAGGGCCTCAACATGCTAGACAAATGCTTTGCCACAGAGCTACCTCCTCCCCGCTTCTTATTTTTGAGACAGGACCTCGCTGAGTTGCCAGACTGGCCTCAAACTTTCAATCCTCCTGCCTCAGCCTCCCAAATAGCTGGGATTATAGGCAAGTGCCACACATCTGCAGCTCGGGTCATATTTCTTTCCACACAAACTCACCTGGGCTGTTGGGTCAGCTCACACCTGATTTGGCCCTGGAGCCCGAAGGTGGAACCGTGGTTGGGCGTGGAGCACGGCCTTCGGGGCAGGGCCTCCTCCGCTGGCTGAAGCAGCTCCTGTCCCCCCTGGCCTGGGGATGGGCTGCCTCCCACCTCTGAGGAGCCCTCACTCTTTTCTAGACAAATACAATGACTTCATTGAGGCCAATCGCATCGAGGACTCGAGAGAGCGGATGAAAACGCTGCGGAAGCTGGTGAGGACGGGCTGCCCTTAGGCCAAGGTGACCAAGGGCGGCAGGGGCTGAGGGGAGAGTCCAACCTCCCTGGGGTGGGGACAGGAGGGGTGGGGGGCTGTCACAGCCTGACCCCGGCCCTTCCTCTCCTCCCCAGATCCGGGATCTCCCGGGGCACTACTACGAGACGCTCAAATTTCTCGTGGGCCATCTCAAGACCATTGCGGACCACTCGGAGAAAAACAAGGTGGGCAGGGCTCCAGCAGGGACCGGAGGGAAGACTAGGACTTCCCAGGTCCCCAGTGCTCTAAGTCCTCCTCCCTACGGCCCTTCCATCCCCCACGCCATCCACTGTATGCCAGCCAGGGCTTTTTCCCCAGAGCGCTGTTTCCCGAGTCTCTGCAAGTCTTCCAGAAGCAGACAGCCATGGCTCCCCGGGTGTGGTAGAAATGTGTCCTCTAATCTAGCTCAAAGCCTTGCATTGCATTTTTCTGATCAAATTCCTTGTCTTTGGTTCTGCAGGGGGAAGAATGAGGGGAGTAACAGGATTTTTCCTACTTCTAAAATACCTTGGGATCTCCCCACATGTCTCCTACTCCAAGGTCCCCCACTGCTGCACTAACCCACTCTGGGTGACCCTGTATAGATGTTCAGGTTGACACTGCTCATGGCTGTTAGGCCTGGGCATGAGTGGGACTGAGATCTGGCCTGCCGGCCACCTGCCAAGCTCCTGTAAGCCCATGCAAGGAGATGTCTAGTCTCCAGTTGGGACAGCTCAGGATGGGGCTTAGCGTGAGAGAGGACTGAGAGGTGCTGGGTTCAGAGCTCAGTGCACTGATCCCGGTCTGCTTCCCTCCTCTGCCCAGATGGAGCCCCGGAACCTGGCCCTGGTCTTTGGGCCAACGTTGGTGAGGACATCTGAGGACAATATGACAGATATGGTGACCCACATGCCTGACCGCTACAAGATCGTTGAGACGCTGATCCAGCACGTAAGCAGCCTGTTCTGTGCATGTGCCCTGACAGCCTGGGGACCCGCCATGTCCCGAGCACCTTGCACCTGCCATACTCAGTGGCTGAAGAATATGCGGCTGGGGTGGCGCATGCCTTACCAGCAACGGGATGCAGAACAGGAATGAGTGGTAGAATCCCTGCCATTCTGGGTTGTCTGGTCCTCAGCAGGAGAACCAGGAGGCCCCCAAGCCTCCAAGATGCCAGTGAGAGGGAGAGGGAGGAGAGACAGGGGACCACTCCTGGCCTGGAGGGTACAAGTGGTGAATGCAGGAGGGCCTCAGAGGTGCCTGGGAGACACAGGTGCAAAGGCCTCATTTGGCCATCAGAGGCCTGGTCTCTAGTGCTCCAGACCCCCACGGGCCCTGGGGTAAATAAGGAAGAGGAAAATGGGGCAGGGCACGTAGGCTTGAGACAGGACCCTGCCCTGGTGCACTGTGTCTCCTGCTGATTGACTTCCCTTCTGGCTTCCTGGTGACACCTTGAGCCTGGCCCATGCAGGCTGAAGAACCCAGAGAGACCAGCAGAGGGCGCAGGAGGCCTTAGTCTTCCACAGCCAAACCCAGAGGCAGCACCACTGGCTTCTGGGGGCTCAGGGATGATTTTATGAATCACTGAAACCAGTGGGGTCTCTGGTCCCTTCTCTGTGCCTGTGCCCGAAATAAGATTGGCAGCTGGTTATCAGAGGAGGTGCAACTAGAACATTCTTGCACTCATTTTGGCTAGGGTCTGGGGTAAGGGGGTGTGCTGGGGATTGAACCCAGGGGCACTTAACCGCTGAGCCACATCCCCAGCCCTTTTTTATTCTTTATTTTGAGTCAGGGTCTCGCTAAGTTGCTTAGGGCTTCGCTCGGTTGTTGAGTCTAGGTTTGAACTCCTGATCTCCCTATCTCATCCTCCCTAGCTGCTGGGATTACTTTAGAGAAGAAAAGTCCAGGTCCTGTTACCCCCCATTTAACAGATGAGGAAATGGGCTCAGAGAGGCAGTGCCTGGCTCAAGTTCACACAGTTAATAAGTTTTGGTATTGAATAACACCCCATTGTCTGGATGCACCCTAGTTTGTTTATCCATTCACCTACTGAAGGACATCGGATGAGTCAGCTTTCTGTCACTCTGATGAACATCTGAGATGATTAACTTAGCGAGAGAAAAGCGGGCGGCTCTGTAGCTCCAGTTTATGGTGGAGTGGCACCCCTGCTCTGGGCCTCTGGCAAAGGCTGGAGAGTTGGGGGCGCAGACTCCCAGGAAACCAAGAGGCGGGGGAGGAGAGGGCCTCCTGGGCTCACAGTCCCTCTAGGGCAAAGCCAGTGACCTAAGGACCTCCCACTAGGTCCCATCACTCCCAGTAGGGCCACCTGGGGCCAAGTGGGGACCTCTGGGGGAGGCTTGTCCAAACTATAGACTCATGGTTGCTTCCAAATTTTGGAAACTTCCTAAGTCTCTGGGATTACAGGCGTGCGCCTCCGGCCTGGCTTCGTTTGTTGTTGTTTAATATATATATTTTGGTTGTCGATGGGCCTTTATTTTTTTCATTTATTGTGTGCAGTGCTGAGAATTGAACCCAGTGTCTCACACACGCTAGGCAGGCGCTTTGACCACTGAGGTCCAGCCCCAGCCCTTCATTGTTATTTGAATTTGGGTTTCTCTGAAGACCATGATGTAAAGCATCTTTTCACAGCTTATTTAATGTTTTTTTTTAAAGAGAGAGAGAATTTTTAATATTTATTTTTTAGTTTTCGGCGGACACAACATCTTTGTTTGTATGTGGTGCTGAGGATCGAACCCGGGCCGCACGCATGCCAGGCGAGCGCGCTACCTCTTGAGCCACATCCCCAGCCCTTTCACAGCTTATTTACCATCTGTCTTTCTTCTTTGATGAGGTGTTCAAGGTCTTTGGCTAATTTTTTGATCAGGTTGTTTGATTTCTAACTGTTGAGTTTTAAGAGTCCTTTGTTTGGATGACAGTACTTGATCAGATGTAGACTCTGCCGATAATTCTCCCAGTCCATGACTTGTCTTCTCATCCTCTTAGCTTGTCCTTCACAGAGTTGAAATTTTAATTTAAAGTTTTATCTCATCAGTTATTCTTTCATGGATTGTTGTTATATCTAAAAAGTCATTTTATATGCAAAGTCATTGAGGTTTTCCCCTCCACAGATTTTTACCTGTAGTGCTTTCTTTGTGATTTAGCTCTAAGTATTTTATAATTACGCTATGATTTCCTCTTGAATGCAAAATTACTCCATGGTATCATTGCTATGTTTCCAGACATGGGAAGTCTTGAGGGGGTGTTTAGGTTTTTCTAACTGTTGTTATTTCTCATTTTATCCCATTATGAGCAGAGAACATAGTCTGTATGATGCTGATTCCTGAGGAGCTATTGAGAGTTCCACTGTGGTTGGTTTTGAATGATTCATGTGTGTTCTAGAAGAATATGTTTGTCATTGAATGAAAGAGTCTAGGTGTGTTCATTAGATTAGACTGTTCATTGTGTCGTCCAGAGCATCTTTCTTCTTCTTCTTCTTTTTTTTTTTTTTTTACCTACCATATTAATTTTTCTAGTCCTTGTAGTTCTGTGAATTGTTTTTTGATATATATAAAGAGATGTTAGCCAGATGCAGTGGCCCACACCTGTAATCCTAGCAGCTTGGGAGGCTGAGGCGGAAGTTCACAAGTTCAAAGCCAGCCTCAGCAACTTAGTGAGGCCCTAAGCACCTCAGTGAGACCCTGTTTCTAAATACAATTACAAAGAAAGGACTGGAGATGTGGCTCAGTGATTAACACCTGATATCAATCCCTGGTATGGAAAAAGGGAGAGAGGGCTGGAGTTGTGGCTCAGCAATAGAGCACTCGCCTAGCACGTGCGAGGCGCTGGGTTCAATCCTCAGCTCAACATAAGAATAGATAGATGAAATAAAGGTATTGTGTCCACCTACAACCAAAAAAAAAAAAAAAAAAAAAAAAATTTAAAAAAAGAGAGAGAAAAAGATGTTAGATGCATACATGCTATGATTTATTATATTTCTTGATCTATTGTTCCTTTTACCAGTATAGAATATTCTTCTTTGATTCATGACTTTTCATACTTTCTGTGTTGTCATGTTTAAATGTCTCTTGTAGACTATATGTGGGTATGTTATAAACACACACACACACACGTACTTAATTTAAAAATGTAACCCTTGGTCTCTAACTTTTTATTTATTTATTTATTAAAATTTTTGGTACCAGGGATTCAACCAGGGGTGCTTAACCACTGAGCCACATCCCCAGCCCTTTTTAAATTTTTTATTTAGAAACAGGGTCTTCCTCAGTTGCTTAGGGCCTCACTAAATAGCTGAGGCTGGCTTTGAACTTGTGATCCTCTTGCCTCAGGCTCCAGAGCTGCCGGGATTACAGATATGCACCACCATGCTCAACAGTCTCTCACTTTTGATCAATGAATTTAATTCATTTATTTTGTTGTAATTTTTAGACCATTAGTATTTATTTCTGCCATCTTAAATTTTGTTTTCTGTTTACTATATTTTCATAGTATATTTGTTCATACTATATTTGTTTCTTTACTTGTCTATCCTTCCTTGTTTTGGATAGACTGAACTATTTATTTTCCTGATATGAAATTATACATTCTATTTTTATTCAGGAAATTACCACCTACTTGTAGAAACCTATACTTAGACTTAATTGTCACTGTCAATTTCCAAAGCTTATCAGTGTCTATGGCTTTCAAGTATAAAAGCCAAGTGCAGTACTGTCTGGTCTCCCTTCTGAATTTGAATTCCAGTTGTTGTGCATGCATTTCATGTGTTTGTATATGTGTGTGGGTTTCACTGCTTATTTTGATAACAGAACTCTTTTCTATGCTGTTTATTCATCTTTCTCAGAGCTTACTTCTTCAGCCTGGATTTATTTCATTACTTGCTCAAGTACTCAAGAGAATCTTTGTGTAGTGAACTCCCTGATGTCTTAGAATAGCTTTATATTCATGCAGATTTAAATGAAAGTTTGGCAGGGTATAAAAATGATTTTCCTTTAACACGCAGGAAATATTATTTCTTTGTTTTCCTGTGTCTGTTGCTGCTGAAAGCTTAACATATATGTGATACTTGGTCATTTGTAAGCAATCTGATTTTTTCCCCAAAAAATACTTTTAGAAGTTTTTTCTTTAAGATTCTCAAATTTCCCAAGATATATTTAAGTGTGGGGGCTTTTTTGTTTGTTTTTCTTGCTAAATGGCCAAGGCTGGCCTTGAGCTTGCCATCCTCCTGTCTCAGCTTCCCGAGTGGCAGGGATTACAGGCATGTGCTAACCAGCTTTTTAGTTTGTTTTGGGGTTTTCTGGTTTGGGTTTTGTTTTGGTTGAGGTGCAGATAGAACCCAGGTCCTTACATATGCTAGTCAAGCACTCTGCCACTGAGTTACATCCTCAGCAGGTGTGAGGCCTCTACTTTATCCTCCATCCTGTTACTTGTGAGAAAGCTCTTGCTTTCTTTTTCTAGTCAGGGGACTGAGTTGTCAGCATAGCCTCAGATGGTGCAGGTGGTGATGGGCACACTCAGCTCCAGCAGCCATGTCTGGCCTTCTACCCCCAGTGGCCCTGGCTGCCACTAGAGGGCTCTGTTGCCCCCCACCCTGACTTCAGGACTGTGTTGAAAAACAGGCAAAAGCAGTGTCCAGGGCCTGTCACCTTTCTGTGGTGGGCCCTCTTCCACCCAAGTCTGAAATTCCCTGCCTGATATACGGGGGTCCTGCCTTTTCTCTCCCTAAGGGCTTCTCACAGTTTGTAGGGTTAGTTTCCAGGATCCACCAACCTCCCTCCGAGCCCTCTCCAGCAGCCAGGCCAGAGGGGCACCTTGTACCAGGCGGGTCCTCGGGCCAGCAGGTTGAGGAGCCGGGGTATCACTGTCTTCCCTCTCCTCATGTTGATTTCCTTCCTTCCTTCTTCCTCCTCTGCAGTCAGACTGGTTCTTCAGTGATGACGAGGACAAGGGGGAGAGGGTAAGTGCTGCAGAGGGTGGTGGGGTCTGCTTTGAGGTGGCCCTAGGGGCTGGGTGGACAGCAAGACTCAAGCAGGGGAAGTGCCTGCCCTGGGGGCACCCCCAGTCTGAGGGAGGAGGCACAGTCCTTGCCTTGGTGAGCCCCTAGTCTGATGGGGGAGAGAGGCCTTGCTCTGAGGAAACCCAGTCCTGGAGCAGAGGCGGTCTCTGCCCTCCAGACCTTTGTGAAAGACATAGGAAGCTCCAGTCCCGGGGGTGGGGGGTGGGGAGAGAGCTCTTGACCCCAGCTGATGGAGCCCTTGGCATTCTACCTTGTTGGCGAAGCACAGAAGGGTCCTGTGGGGACAGTAAGGCCTGCTCCTCAAGGCGCCTGCCTAGTGAGGGAGACCCTCCCAGCTGTGGAGAGCCCCAGTCTGATGGAGGAGACCTGGGCCCCTACCTGCTGAGGGCTCTGAAGTCCAGCCACCTGGGGGCCCACTGGCTGACCCCTCCCTCCTCTTTGCAGACCCCTGTAGATGACAAGGAGCCTCAGTCAGTGCCCAACATCGAGTACCTCCTGCCCAACATTGGCAGGACAGTACCCCCTGGTGACCCAGGTTCAGGTGAGTGTGGGGCCTGGAGGGGCATGGGGGGGGTGGGCTCTGCCATCCTGAGGGTCCCAGAAACCTGACCAGATGCCCCTCTTTCCTGTTCCCACCCTGGAGAGTGGGCTGTGGCCGGCCTTCTCCCTTCTGGGGGATCCAGCCTCCTGTCGCTCAGCCGCCCCACCTTGGGCTGGGCAGAGGCTGCTCACCCTCCTTGCTGGTCTCTTTCCCGAGCCTTTGATTCCTCAGGGGCCAGCTGTGTGCTTCTGGCAGGTTCCTCTTTTTAATTTTTCTTCCTTTTCTCCTTGCACCCTGCCCCTCCCTCCTCTTTTCCCACACTCTCCTCCCACCCCTCCATCCTGCCCTCTTCTCTTCTCCCGCCTCCCTCCTCCAGCGGACCTGTTGGAAATTTAAAGGGTACAGTGCGGTTTCGCGGCCTCGGTCACTAACAGTGGCGGGTGATTATAAGAAGGCTGGGCAGGCAGAAATGACCCTGGCAGTGAGGACCCTACCCCACACACCAGTTGCCCATGCTGGTTCCCAGCCCACCCCTCAGCCCCCAACCCTGCCCCTCCCCCGCTACGCTCCTTCTCTGGGGGAGGAGCTCACCGGAGCTGGACCCTGGCTCCCCCTTACCTGAAAATCTGGCCATCAAGTGGCTGCCCTTCCTAGCTCAGACCGTGGCCGTCTCTCTGTTATCCAACATGAGGGAGACTTGACTGGGGATCCAGACCAGGGACCAGTGGTGCCCCCAGAAGTCTTTCAAAGATTGTAGCTTCCGCCTCCATTCAGGGCTCTGGTCACTTGGCCCCTTAGTCCTGTTTGAGGGCTTCTGGGCCCCTCCTAGCAGAGAAGAGATTAATTCCATGCTCAGAAGCAAGTGCATGGCCACTCTTTTCTTGGCTGTAGCCACTGTCTATCTCCCCAATAAACACAGCATGTCCCGTTCCTGTCCCAGGATGCAGCCCACATAGTCCTAGTTGGGAGAAGGAGACGGGAGGGGCTGGAGGACCTGGTAGGGGGATGGCAGAGGAGCCCCCTGTCTCTTCTAATCACCTGCTGCCGCCGCCCTGTGTGTGTCGCGTGTGGTCAGCCCATCCTGCTCTTCTCACCGTGTGCAGGGGGAGGGGGCTGGGGGACTTCTAACCTGCCTGCCAGAGAGTGTGGATTAACCGCACCTGCCCGCTCCCCACTTGGACCCTGGGAGGCCCTTGGATCAACCCCCTGGCTCTCGCCTTAGAGAGGACACTTCCAGGACTTGTTTCTGGTTTCTTCTCCCCCCCAGTGATATTAAGGGAGTGGTATCCTAGTCACACAGACATGATGTTACCCTCCTTCATGACTCCAGATGTCAATAGAGACCTTGCCCCAAGGGCAGGTGCACCTTGCACTGGAGGTGGAACCTATTGGGACCCTTACCACCAGCCCACTGTACCCCTGTGTCCCACTCACTTCATTTCCACCCCTTTACTTGGTCATTTAAATGGTCCCTCTTCCTTCTCATGTCCTCGGGGTGGGGGGCGAAGAGTGGATGTAGGCCCCCACTTCTCTATGCACCGTGTGGTCTCCATTTCTCCAGAGCATCTGTGATTTGCTGTGTTTCTCTGTTGTGGTTTCCATGGACTGCATCTGGTGTTTGGCATTTTCTCTCCAGTGTTTTAGAGTAGCAGGGACAGGTGGGGAAGGGGAGAGTATTCGGGCAAAGCACCCCTTTGCCCTTAATCCTGGGCAAAAGAGGAGGGCTCAGTGGATGGAAGCCTGACGTCACCTCCTTCCTCTGAAGGAAGTGGTGACTGACATCATTTTTTGCTTCATCCTCATCCCTTAGAAAATGCCATCAGACTCCATCACACTCCTAAGGCCTGGGGAGATCTCAGGGTTCTGAACTCCCTGGGTTCTGAAGCCTTTGAGGCAAAAGAATTGTGTTCACAAGGCTCGGCCTTCTCTTGCCCCATCCAACTTTCAGTTTTCTTTATGTCTCTCATCAGCAGATTCCACCACCTGCAGTTCAGCCAAGTCCAAGGTAAGTGCCCAGGCAATTCTGGGATTTTGACTTCCCTCCCCCACACAAGCCCACCCACTGTCTTTTGGTTAAGAGAATTAGAATGGCAGTTAGACCAGGAGGGAAGTGGAAGGTTTCTGGGAGGGAGGGAGGGAAATCCTGAGAGTCCAGGGTGAGCAGAGTAGCCCCACTCCTTGCCATGTTTGGTGAGGCATCTGATGCAGTAGAAAGATCTGGCTTGGGAGTCCAGCGGCTGAGAGGCAGCGCGCTTCAGTGGTTAGAAGCATAGACTTTGGATTCAGACAGTCTTAGGTTTTTTGTTTGTTTGTTTGTAATATTTTTTTTTTATTGTAGTTGGACACAATTCCTTTATTTTATTTATTTTTATGTGGTGCTGAGGATTGAACCCAGGGCCTTGCACTTGGTAAGCGAGCGCTCTACCACTAAGCCACAAACCCAGCCCTAGTCTTGGGTTTGAATCCTGATTCTGCTACTTGGTGGCTTGGGGATATTAAACAAGTTACTTAATCTTTTTTTTTTTTGTGTGTGTGTGTGTGTGTGTGGTCCTGGAGATTGAACCCAGAGCCTTGTGTATGCAAGCCAAAATCTCTACCAACTGAGCTATATCCCTAGCTCCTATTTAATCTCTTTCTGACCTTTGGTTTTCTCATCTATAAAATGGGCTTAGCAATAACTATGTTTGCTGTGATAAATATTCCTTAAGGTCTCTGGGGAGCCTAAAGCAAGCAAAAGGAAAGAATTAACAAAACTAATTAAGAGCAGAAATCAATGAAATTGAAAACAATTGAGAAAAATCAATGAATCCAAAAGTTGGAAATAAATAAATAAGATTGGTAAGCCTCTAGCCAAAGTGACACAATAAAAAGGAGTGTCAGAGCTGAGGATATAGTTCAGTTGGCAGAGTGCTTGCTGTCAAGCACAAGGCCCTGGGTTCGATCCCTAGCAACACCAAAAAAAAAAAGAGGAATGACAGAAATTATCAATACCAGGGGTGACATAGGGACATTCCTGCAGACTACCCAGTCATTAAAAGGATAATCAGAGAATACTGTGAGCAACTCTATGCCCTTAAACTCAAAAACTTAGAATAGACCAATTCTTTGAAAAATTCAAGCTACCAAACAAAACTCACATAAGAAGAAAGAGATAACCTGAGTAGTCAGACAGCTAGCTTTTTTTTTTTTTTTTTTTTTTAAGAGAGAGAGAGTTTTTTTAATATTTATTTTTTAGTTTTCGGCAGACACAACATCTTTGTTTGTATGTGGTGCTGAGGCTCGAACCCGGGCTGCATGCATGCCAGGCGAGCGCGCTATCGCTTGAGCCACATCCCCAGCCCCAGACAGCTAGCTTATTAAAGAAATTTAATATATAATCAAAAGCCTTCCAAAAAGAACACTCCAAATCTGGACATGATGGTGCATGCCTGTAATGCCAGCAGGGGACTGTGAGTTCAAGGCCAGCCTGGGCAACTTAACAAGACCCTGTCTCAAAATACTTTTTTTTAAAAAAAAAAAAAGAAGGGCTAAGAGTGTAGTTCAATGATAGAGTGCCCCTGGGTTCAATAAAAATGGTCAACCTCTAGCTAAACCAATCCCATACATATATACAAAAATGTAATTTAAAAATAAAGATGGGCAGGGTGGCCTGTAATCCCAGTGACTAGGGATGCTAAGGCAGGAGGATCACAAGTTCAAAGCCAGCCTCAGCAACAATGAGGCACTAAGCAACTCAGTGAGACTCTCTGTCTCTAAATTTAAAAAAAAGGAGGGGGCGGTGCTGAGGATTCGGCTGGGTGGCCCTGGGTTCAATCCCCAGTACAAAAAAACCCACTACATAATGCATAATGACATTTTGGTTGACAACCACATGTGACAGTGGTCCCACCCTGCCTAAGTGTGTAGTGGGCTGTACTATCTGGAATTGTGTAAGTACCCACTGTGGTGTTCCCACATCGATATCATCACTGATATCATCACGGCTGAGAGGCAGCGCGCTTAATGATAGGTTTGTCAGAATGTATCCTGAAATAGATACAACTATATTAGTATAATATTTAAATTAAAATTACTTAAATGTCATTTAAATACTATTTAAAAATAACATTGGACTGGGAATGTAGCTTAGTATTAGACTACTTGCCCTGGGTTTGATCCTCAGCAACAAAAATTAAAAAAAAAAAACAATTCTCCCCAACTCCTCCAGAGAATGGAAGAGGAAGGAACACTTTCCAACTCATTCTGTGAGGCCAGCATAGCATTAGCCTGTTAGCAGAACCTAACAGTGTGTCTCAGGATCAGCTTATTCATTTAGTGACACCACAAATACTTACTGAGTGTCAACTGTGTCTTCACTGTGCTGGTTACTGAAAATAGAACACTGAGCCAAGCAGATAGGTCCTGGACCTCACAAAGCTTACCTTCGAGTGAGGAGAAGATGGTAAGCTAATAAGCACATGACTAGCCACCCGGGGGCCTGGGGTACAGTGGAGGCAGAAGCCAGGTGGAATGAGTCCACACACCAGCTCCTGGTGAGGGAGGGAAAAGAGCATGCGCAGACAGCTCTTTGAGAAGCCTGACTGTGAATCATGTTGAGAGCAAACAATGCAAATCTGAGAGATTGAGGGGAAGCTTGGGTTAAGAGAGTTGGAACCGGAGCCCCACAGGCAGGAGCCAGCCATGCTGGAGAAGGCATCTCCCCAGGGAAACGGAGAGGGAGGAAACAGGTGCACAGCTGGTGGAGGGTAGCTGGGCGCTCCCAGCGGAGGGCTGTCCTCAGTGAAGCAGGTGAGTCCTCAGCTCAGAGCAGAGGAGGTGGGAAAGGTGTGAGCAGAGTGAGGGAAGTCTGACATGGATCCCAAGAAACTGGGGAGTGTTTGGGCAGGGAGGGGGCCTCTGAAGGCTGTGACCCCTTCTCTGGAGCCAGCTCATAGTCCAGCAGCCCTATCCTGCCATGCTAGGTCTGGCCTTCCCCACTCCCAGGACAGCCCCCTAGCCAGAAGGGTGACTATACCCTGTGTGCAGTAGATACAGCACCAACCTCCCAGCAGCTCACAGACCACTTCTGGAGGTTCCAGAAAATGTGATTCCTGCCTCCCCAGGCACAAATAGGTTCTGGGCCTGTCTGCCTCCTGCATTCTCCTGGGGACCTCTTAGAGGGCCCTCTTTTTAGTCACCAGACCTTGAATGTAGAACATGCCTTTCAGAAAGTGGGTCTTTATTGTTATAGACTTACTCAGTCTTCACTGTGACTCTGATGGGTTACTCAGGATCAGTAGGGTGAGACAGAAAGTGAATCCACATTTCTTGAGCACCTGCTAGATGCCAGCAGTTATGCAGAGAACTTTATACTAAAGTCTATTTCATTTTGTCCTCACAAAGGACCTGAGTGTTGTACCTTCCCCATTTTATAGATAGGAAAACCAAAGCTCAGAAGGTACAAATAACTGGAAGTTTGGGCATGTTGTAAGGCATCGAGGCATAGGGAACTGGTTAAATGGTCTCTTTCCTTGGAGAATGCTCTGGGGCATGAGTCTGATTCTCCACTTTTGGGCTTGGGGTGATTCTGGATTTTCTGGCACAGAATTAGATCTGTTCTTGGCCTTAGCCTAAGTCAGCCAGCCAAGCCCCTGAGAAACAGAGGCACAGACGGCTGTCGGGTTGTTAAGTAATAGGAATAGCCTTCAAGGTGGCAGATGTTGAGTTGTATGTGTAGCGGGTGGTCTCAGTAGTCTGACCCATGAGATTCTGGGAGTCAGAGTCTGGTAGGAGCCACCAAGCATCTAAAAACCTGAGGTGTCTCATTTCAGCCATCAGGAAGGGCTGCCTTGGGCACCAGGGCCTGGCCCCCACCAGGCTGTGAGCCTCCATGGGTGGGAAAGGGCTGGAGACACTACAGTCTCTGATTCTGTTGCCTTACTAAGGTGGGCGTTGTCAGCAGCATTCCTGGGAGCCTCTGTGGGGTCTTCGCCACCAGCAGGTGCACAGGAGGCCATGGGGCTGACCGGGCTGCTCCCCTTTTTGTTTCTGACTCAGCTGAGATTCTAGGGAAGATTCTGTTGGAATAGGGGGCTCCCAGGCCTATCACACACCACTGCTCTAGACGTAACAGCCCTGTCTCTGTTCTGTCCCCAGGACACCCAGTTGGGTCAGTGCCCTAAATTACAATTGCGCACTCATGCTGCCTCCCTGTGAGGATGGTCCTGGCTGTTCCTGATGTGACAGTGGCCAGCACACATCACAGCCACTCCTAGTTCCACCGTGGCTGGGGCACACCAGCTTAACACCAGAAGGCTCCTCTGTTACCTTAATTCTTGGGGAAGGAGCACCCTTTTGTCTTCTCTGGTGGTTCCTCACTCCTGCTCAGCTCTCTGTGCAGCTCAGTCACCGGCCAAGGTCCCACTGGCGCAGGGGGAAGCTGGGCTCCTGGTTTTACCCTGTCTGGCTTCTCCCACTGTCTCAATCCATTTCACCACAAGTTCCTCATCCTGTCCTAAGCCCCACAAGTAACCTCCTCATGACCCTGCTCCTGAAAGAGAACTATCTGACCCCATGAAAATATTTGTGCTAACCACAGACATTGGAAAGCAGGGATTCCCCTCCACTTCAGGTCTTAAGGCACCTTCAGAAATCACAGGACAGGACAGGTGATGTAGATCAATGGTAGAGTGCTTGTCTGTCATGCACATGACCCTGGATTAGATCCCCTTTACCACAAAAAAATAAAAATTGCTGTGTAAGCTGGGCATGGTGATGCACACCTCTAATCCCAGTTACTTTGGAGCTAAAGCAGGAGGATCGCAAGTTCAAGGCTGGTCTGGGCAACTTAGCAAGACCTTGTCTCAAAATAAAATTGGAATAAAACTGTGTGTGTAGGGATGCAGCTCAGTGGTAGAGAGCTCACCTAGCATGTGCTGGGCTCTGGGTTCAAGCCCCAGCACTGCCAACGAGACAGGAGAGCCACACACCCCTGCTCCGGAAAGACCTTCATACAAAAATCCTGTAGCAAATTCTTTCAGAGCCCTTCTCTGGAGGCCCAAGGCTGATGATTAGCTTGCTGGTGAAGGCAGCAGTTCAGCTCTCACCAATGATGCCCCCTGTTTTCACTGATTGCTGAGTTTAAAATCACTAACAATATCAACAGCTGCCACTCTTTGAGCACTTGCTACATTACTGTGCTCAGAATTATTAATCCTATCAAGTGCCCTGTGAGCCAGAGATAGCATCAGCCTTATTTTACAGTTGAGGAAAGAGGCAGGGAGAACTTTGGTAACCTGCCTCAGGTCTCAGAGCCAGCTAGTTGCCTGCTCCAGTGCCTGCCCTCTGAGACAGAAACCATTACAACAAGCCTGCCCCAGACAGAACCTTCCTCCACCGCATCCCCCCCCCAACACACACACACACACACACACACACACACACACAACTTTTAGAGTAGAGCTGACGGCCAGGGCAGGTGTCTTGGCTCAGGCTGCTATAACAAAATACTGTGGCTGGATGGCTTCAATAACAGACATTTCCCCCAGGGGCTAAAAATCCAAGATCAAGGAGCTAGCATGTTGGTTTGTGGGGAGGACTCCCTTTCTGCTTTGTGGAGGGCCATCTACCTTATCACTGTATCCTTACAAGGCAGAAGAAGAAAAAGGGAGAGAGAGAAAGAGAAAACCACATGCAAACTCACTGGTGTCTCTTCTTGTAAAGGCATTAATCCTACCCTTAGGGCCCTGCACTCAAACCTCACTGAAGCCTAATTTTTTCATGAAGGTTTCATTTCCAAATACCATCATATTGGGGCTTAGAACTTCAACATAAGTTTTGGGAGGGACACAATTCACTCCATAGCAATGGGTAAAAACAGCTAGCTAATCAGTAGCTGGTTAAACTGGGCTCATTTCTGCTTAGGTCTCGCAGCACTGGCCAGATTCCAAATACACACATGTGGTATCTAGCAGGTGCTCGGCATGGTGAATACACTGGACCAAAGAAAGGCTGCTGGAGTCTGGTGCAGGGGTCTCCTTTACCTCTCCAAGGGAGCTGCTGCTTGTACACCTTAGTGACAGAGAGCTCACTTACTCATAAGACCACTATGGCAGGGGAGAAGTTGATTACCATGACTTACATCCAGCTCCAGTCATTGGTACCCATTGCTTCTGCTAGCCCCAGTTTCTAGTAGCCTTCCCTCGATTGTCCCCTTGACCTCTATGTGAATGTGCTGGCTCAGCATTCCCTGAAAGAGATCATTCTGACTTCACTGTGCTAGAACCAGATTGCATGAGAGAGTAGTTTGATCAGATGATCTACCAAATAAGGCCAGGGGACATTAATGGTTGCCAGAAATGTTAAAGGGCATGTGACTCAAAGGGTTGGCAGGGCAGTATCACCAGCGTAAAGGCTGGGTTGGGTCCAGGTCAGGGCACTATCCTGGGGAGGTTGGGGCAACTGTGAAGGGCCCCATGTGTACCCCAGGAATTGTCCCATTGGGGGTGGGGCCATGCAAGTCTGGAGGGAAACTGAGAGGAGATCAGATTCTTGCTTCAGAGGGCTCTGAAGGAGGGGAGATCAGGTGGAGCAAGGATAGAGTCATTAGGAGGGGAAGAATGGCCTGGAAAAGGCAGAGTGAGAACATACAAGAGGACACTGAGGATGAGCTGGCCATGGACCCTCCTCAGGAGAATTGAGAGGAGCAAAGAGAGGGGGGAGCCACAAGGCCACCTTAAGGTCAGGAACAGGAATGGAGGCAGTTTGGGGTAGGGCAGGCAGAACAACATGGACCCAAATGGGTGAGTTTTGAGGTGCCAGGAGACACCCAGGTAGAGATGGGTTTGCAGTTGGAAGACGAATTCTGGAGCTCAAAGGAGAGAGTGGAGTAGGACAGTGCGGCCTTGTGCAGTGTTTGCTAACATTATTTTCCAGGGGAGTGGAAAACAGAGTTCTGGGAACTCCCCTAAAATGAGCAGGAGGCCAGAAAGGGAGGATGAAAAGCAGGGTCCAGGAGGCTATGGTGGGCAGCATAGGTTACTCTGGGAGATGGTGGGAGGCCCTCACCAAAACCCCAGGGTTCAGCAGATGGGCTGGTGGAGGAGAGGCCAGTGCACCCAGCTGGGGGTGGAAGGAGAGGCTCCCATGCAAACTGTCCACTGTACAGGATTCTTCAGGCACTTTTGGCAGCCAGCTGGCAGTTGGAATGATCTGGGGCTGGGGATTGGCTGGGTGGGAAAAGGAGAAAGTGTATTTGAGCCCTGTGTAGGTGGAATTTGCTGTGTAGGTGGAATTGCAGGTTTCCCAAACGGGGTGAGTGGAGAGGGAACTTGGGTGTTTGCTTGGCACCGGGATTAGTGTTCAGGGAGCTTTGGTGATTCCAACCAGGACTGTGTATGTGAAGTGGGCTCCAACTGTCAAGTGTTAGGCACTGTGGGGAGACTATAGCAGGGCTGTGTCTAAAAAGGTTTATCTAAGGATGGATATAGAACTCGGAGGCGGGTGGGGGACCCGCCCCAGTTCCCCGAAAAATCTGCCAGCTGGATTAAGGTGCTGGGAAGGCGTCGGGATGGCGGAGGGGCTGGAGTGGTCTCCGCCAGGATGGTGACCATTCAGCTAACACAAGGATGGAGGAGGAACGTCTTATATGCCCTTATGGGTTCCGATTTGGTCTGGGTCTGTTGCGGAGGGTGTATGGTGTGAGTGTAGAGGGCGCTGAGGCCATCAAGCCCCGACTCCTCACCTTGACCTATCTCCCCTTACAGGGCTCGTGGGCCCCCAAGAAGGAGCCATATGCCCGGGAGATGCTGGCGATCTCCTTCATCTCGGCGGTCAACCGCAAGCGGAAGAAGCGGCGGGAGGCGCGGGGGCTGGGCAGCAGCACCGACGACGACTCGGAGCAGGAGGCACACAAGCCCGGGGCGCCGGCGCCGGGACCCCCGGAGCGGCCAGAGGGGCAGCTGCCTAGCGCCACTGCCCCCGAGGCCCCCGGGCGCCTCAGCCCCCCGGCGGCACCCGAGGATCGGCCGGCCGCGGACACGCGCTCCATCGTCTCGGGCTACTCCACCCTGTCCACCATGGACCGCAGCGTGTGCTCGGGCGCCGGGGGCCGGCGGGCGGGGGCGGGGGACGAGGCGGACGACGAGCGCAGCGAGCTGAGCCACGTGGAGACGGACACGGAGGGTGGCGCGGGCCCGGGGGGCCGCCTGGTGCGCCGGCCCTCCTTCAGCTCGCACCACCTAATACCCTGCGACACCCTGGCGCGGCGCCGCCTGTCCCGCAGCCGCCCGGACGCCGAGGGCGCGGGCGCGGGCCGAGGAGTCGCCCGCGCCCCGGAGCTGCCGGGCTCGGCCTCGTCCAGCAGCCAGGAGTCGCTGCGCCCCCCGGCGGCCGCGACGGCGCTGGGCTCGCGGCCCTCGCGCATGGAGGCGCTGCGGCTGCGCCTTCGCGGTACGGCCGACGACATGCTGGCGGTGCGGCTGCGGCGGCCACTGTCGCCTGAGACGCGGCGGCGACGGAGCAGCTGGCGCCGCCACACGGTGGTGGTGCAGAGCCCTCTGACCGACCTCAACTTCAACGAATGGAAGGAGCTGGGTGGAGGTGGGGGGCCGGAGCCCACGGGTGCGCGGGCACACAGTGACAACAAGGACTCCGGCCTCAGCAGTCTAGAGTCCACCAAGGCGCGGGCCTCGTCGTCCGCCACCTCGCTGCCGCCAGGAGACCTGGCAGCCCTGCAGAGCCAGCCCCCACGCCGCTCGACTGCCTCCCGCCTCCATCAGTGTCTGTGACACCCTTTTCCCTTTCGCACGCCCCTCGGACTCCAGTCCTCCCCAGAGCCCCTTGGGGAACTGGGGTCTCCTTGGCTTGCACTCACTCTCCTGTAGCCCCTGGGCGCCGCCCCGGGCCGCAGGGGTCTCTGGTTTGTGTGTTGGAGTTGAGGAGCGGTGGGCAGGGGAGAAACCCCAGCTGGTCCACTGGCCGGATCCGGCGGTGGGAAGAGGGAAGGGGCTGCTGAGGTCCGTGTGCCCTGAACATGTGACTTGACTGTGCCCTTCTGGGCTTGCTATGGCGTCACTTAGAGACCCTTGTTGACCATGGGGTGTGGATTTAGTCCGAAACCCCCAAGTCTCAGACTAAAGGAAAGGTCGCGGGTGACACTGGCTTTTTGCTTCTTTCCTCTGCCCCTCCCGCCAATAGCTCGTAGCTAAGGGAGCGGGGTGTATGTATGTATGTCTGGGGAGAGGAGAGGGGTACCCCTGGGGGGAAGTGGGCGTTTGTGTGTGTGTGTGGTGTGTGTGTGTGTAGTCACTGTCCAAAGGTGTTTCCAGTAGCAACTTTTGCCCTCACTCCCACCTGTCCTCCCACGTGCCCCCAGGGTCCCTGCCTTTGGTGCCCACAGAGATCCTGCCCCTGCTTCTCAGAGCCAGAGAAGGGATTGGGGCCGTTCTGCAAAGACGGGACTGTAAGCCCTCACCGGGGGTCACATCCCCTACACACTCTTGCCAACCTCTTAAGTCACCCCCACAAGCTCTTTTACCACGGGGAACTCCTTGTTGCCCAGTTTGGGAAGGGTCTTCGGGCCCCTGCTGGTACCTCCCTCCTTTTTGTTCTTCCAGCTGTGCCTGTTCCTTCCACTGCTCAGGCACGCAGACCCCCCACTTTCTCTTAAGGAGGGGAATATTCAAGAACACCCCTGGTGTCTATATCACTGATTTTTGGGTTCTGAACTGAACTGTTCCTGCAGGATAGGCGGGACCAGCCCTCACTAGCCCCTTCACATTGTAAATAAACCTCAGATCACCAGGCCCCCCACACCCTCTCTCATTCCAGGGAAGCCCAGGTGGGGTTGTGAACCCCGAAGCCACCTCGGTCAGTCCTCTTGTTTTATGCAAAAATTTGCTGTAAAGTAGATTTCTGTCTCCTCCCTCTCCCAGCCTTTTATTGTAAATATTGTCTCTAAATGTGTAACATATTATAAAGAATTTATAAGGATTTTTAAAGATGTTTTGCTCATTTAAAAAAGTGTTGTAACAGTGTTGGATAAAGCCCTCCCCCCACCTCCGCATGGGTCCTTTCACTGTGTCCTTGACACACTTCTCTAAGCAACAACTAAGATTTCCTGCTTCTGAAAAGTCCTGTCTTAAAAGTACAGTCTATATCTTGGAAATAAATGACCTTCCTTGAGGCACAAGTCATCAGTGTCACTTGTTTTGGAGGGAGGAGTGGGACAGAGCAGGGCTTGCGATGGGGGACAGGTGAGGTACAAAGGCCCAAGAAAGGAGGGAATGGGCTGGACCAGGTGGAGGCAAACCTATTTCTCCTGATGGCTTTTGCAAGTGTCCAGGGAGACTAGTATGAGCAGTGACATAGGCACAGACACCGGTTGGAGGGGCAGCAGTTTCCCTCTTTGCTGCGTCGAGCGCCTGCTCTTTTTTTCTGTAGATTATTTCTCAGGCTAGCTGGACCTTCAAAATGGTCTCAGGTGCTGCCCGGCAGACAGGAGGTTTGGTCCAGCTGTCATGGGCACCCCGGGCCTGGATTATATTGTGAAAGGACTGTGTGGGGCTTGCCGATTGTCCAAATCACATGTATAAGCTTATAACACGGGTGGCTTTCTTCTGTCATGGCTCTCTAGTTGCCCTGCCATTTATTTCCAGGCTGCCTCTGAGGAGCCTGGTGTCCTCCTAGAGAGGAAGAGCAGGAGAGGGAATGTGGGCTGGGGAGCTGGGGGAAGCTCGGTCACTGAATCCCCTGCCCTCCCCCAACACCCCAGGGCTTTAATGGTGAAACCAATCACCCAACACTCTTGAGCTCCACACCACTGTTATCTCGTTTTACATGTGAGGAAACTGAGGCTCAGAGCAGTGACTTAACGTGCCCAAGGTCACTCATTCTTCAAGGAAGCGGGTGGATAAGTCTTAAATCCAAGCTGAAGACACAGGGGTGCTGTTACCTCCCACTGGGTCAGCTTCTGCAGACTGTGGTAGGCTTTGAATGAAAATAGTTCAAACCCTTGTTCTCTGTCTTTTGAAAATAAAGGAGAAATGAAGACATCTCATAAGAATTATTGCTGGCAGGTCTGCCATATAAACACGGTGAGTGAACCTTTGAGCTAAAATGGAGCTACCAGAGAGTAACTTGAATCCACATGAAGAAATTTTAAAAAAAAGAAAAAAAACAGTAAGGGGGGCTGGGGTTGTGGCTCAGTGGTAGAGTGCTTCCTAGCATGCATGAGGCACTGAGTTTGATTCTCAGCACCACATATAAATGAATAAATAAAAAATAAAGGTCCATCAACAACTTAAAAAATTTAAAAAAAACAAATAAGGATAACTTCATAGATATTATGAAAGATAGTATATTTTTGTTGTAATTCTGTGTTCAACTATGTCTTTAAAAGACGATTGCATAAAGCAGTAGTTATAAAACTGTGCTGTCATGTAATGGTGTAGTTTGTGATGACAGTATGAAGGAGTGGGGACAAATACAGCCAAAGGAGCAAAGTTTTTATAAACTATTAAAATTAAATTTACTATTAATCCGAGCTAGATTGATTTAGAGTTTAACTAGAAATTAAAATGCTAATTGGGATCCCCAGGGCATCTACTAAGAAAATAACTAAGAAAACATTGTAAATGAAAAAAAAAAAGGGGGAATTTAAAAGATACATTAGAAAATATCTATTTTAGGGCCAGGTGTGGCGGCACACATCTCTAATCCCAGCGACTTTGGAGGCTGAGGCAGGAGGGTCCTTGAGTTCAAAGCCAGCTTCAGCAATTCAGTGAGGCTCTAAGCAACTTAGACCCTGTCTCTAAATAAAATATTAAAAAGGCTGGGGATGTCGCTAGGTGGTAAAGCATCCCTGAGTTCAATCCCTAATACCAATAAATAAATAAATAAATAAATAGATAAATATAAATTTAAAAGTAAAAATAAATATGAGCAAATGATTTAAAAAGATACTTCTTCAGAGAAGATACACACAATAAACACATGAAAAGATGCCCAACATCATTCCTTATAAAGGAAATGCCAATCAAAGCCGCAATGAGCTATGAGGTCACACACTAAAGATGGCTGAAGTGGAAAAGACAGACAATAACAAGTTTTGACAAGGATGTGGAGAAATTAGAACCCACGTACATAGGTGGTCAGACCACAAAGTAGCAGCTGCTTTGGAAAACAGTTTGGCAGTTCCTCAAAATGTGAACTAAGAGCTACTATAAACCCAATAATTCTCCTTCTAGATATAGACCCAGGAGAACTGAAACATGTCCACACACACACACACAAAAAAAAACAACAAACCACCTTGTACTTGAACATTCACATACTAGCAACCTAAATGTCCATCAACTGACGAACATAAAAGAAAAACAACTTAAAATGGAAAGCCATACAATGGAACATATTTAGCTGCAAAAGAAATGAAGTATAAGTCGGGCATAGCAGCACACCCCTGTAACCCCAGCAACTCAGGAGGCTGAGACAGGAGGATCAAAAGTTTAAGGACAGCCTCAACAACTGGGTAAGGGCCTAAGCAACTTAGTGAGACCCTCTCTCAAAATAAAAAATAAAAAAGGACTGGGGGCGTGATTCAGTGGTTGAGCACCCCTGGGTTCAGTCCCTGGTACTAGAAATAACTAAGTAAGTAAATAAATAAGGAATGAAGTATTGATTCATGCTATGACATTTGGAAACATGCCAGAAAGAAGCCAGTCTCAGGAGCCAGGCACGATGGTGCCTGTCTGAAATCCTGCAACTTGGGAGGCTGAAGCAGGATTGCAAATTGAAAGCCAGCCTGGGCAACTTAGAGACCTGTCTCAAAATAAAAAACGAAAAAGGGCTAGGGATGTGGCTCAGGAGTAAAGCACCCCCAGTTTCAATCCCCAGTACCAAAAAAGAAAGAAGCGAATCACAAAAGACCATATGTTGTATAACTCCATTTGTGGAAGTGTCTGGAATGTGCAACTCCAGAGAGTCAAAGTAGATGAGCAGTTATGGAGGGCTGGGGGTGGGGACCAGGAGGGGGCAGAGAGGAAGGAGCTGGAATGAGGAATGATTGTTAAGGGTCAGAGTTTCTTTTGGGAACGTTGAAACGGTTCTAGAATTAGATCAGAGTGATGGCTGCACATATCTGAGAACATACTAAAAAACCACTGAACTGTAGGTTTTAAATGGGTGAATTTTATGGTGTGTAAACTATATCTCAATAAAGTCGCAAAAGACAAACAACAGACTGTGCTCTAAAACCAGCTCTGCCTGTCCATCGAGGTTCCATGCTTCAGGGGAAGAGTTTTTTTGTGGGGGAGGAAATTCCAAACCTACCAGAGTTGAAGTAAAGGACTAAGGTGTTCTCCTGACCTTCTGGCAGAAACCTATAGAGGAACCATAACTATCAGCTGAGCTAAAGCAAGGTCAGGGCATTTTGAGGTTTCTGGGATGGTGACCAGGGTTGTGGGATGGGGCCTCCTGCCAGGTGTGCCGTTGTGGTGTCAATCTGTCAACATCAGTGACCTTCAAGGAACCTGTTGCCTGTTAAGTGGCATAGAAGTCACAGGCCCAAGGCTTTAACCCTGTGGACAGAGCTCACTCTGAGTTCAGGGATTGCTTATGACACTCAAATATCAAAAAGGGAGAGACCAGCCTGGGTGTGGTAACCACACCTGTAGTCCCAGCTGCTCATGAGGCTAAGGAAGGAGGGTTGCTTGAGCCCAAAGGAGTTGGAGGCCAGCCTGGGCAACATAGTAAAACTTTGTCTCTTAAAAATAAAAAAATAATAAAGTGGCACATGCCTGTAATCCCAGCCTCAGCAAAAGCAAGAGGCTAAGCAACTCAGTGAGACCCTGTCTCTAAGTAGAATAAAAACAGGGCTGGGGATGTGGCTCAGTGATTGAGTGCCCCTGAGTTCAACCCCTGGTAATAATAATAATAATAATAATAATAATAATAATAATAACAGGAAGAAAATGCTGAGGGTGGGTCCCAGGGGAGATGTACCCAAGATGAGGGCCTTCCCAGGCTCCTATTTGATCTCTGAGGCCTATCTGAACTCCCTCCAACCCTTGCTTTGCTCAGCCTTCTCTACTAGTAAAATGGAGATAACACGATCTCCTGCCCAAGTCATTAGATTAAATGAGCACTCCATAGACAGCCGCGATTAGTAACATACAGTATTATTAATGAAGGCCAGCTGTGGGGAGGATGCGGCCTGGGTTGCATTCTGGCTCCGTTGCTTTAGATCTACAACTGACCCTCTCTTTGCCCTTCCTCAGCCTCGGGGTTGTTAGCTGCTTGGAGGCTCCATGCTCATTCCTCTCCTCCTCTCCATCGCTGCAGCCAGAGGGAACTTCTGAAATACTTGGTCAGATAGAACACTTTCTTACGGAAAACCCTCCGATCGCTTCCCATGGCTCTGAGATGAGATCCACCTGCCTTACCCCAGCCCACACCCAAACCTGGTGGGGCTTCGACCCACCACCCGACCTTTCTGTTGGCTTTTTTGTTCATTTCCTTAGAACCCATTCCTGGGCTGGGGATGTGGCTCAAGCAGTAGCGCGCTCGCCTGGCACGCGTGCGGCCCGGGTTCGATCCTCAGCACCACATACAAACAAAGATGTTGTGTCTGCCGAGAACTAAAAAATAAAAATATTAAAATTCTCTCTCTCTCTTTAAAAAAAAAAAAAAAAAAAAAAGAACCCATTCCTCTCCACCCTGGGGCCTTCAGCTTGGACAAACCCTCAGCCACCAGCTCCTACAAAGTCACACCTCATTCTTAAGGTCTCCACTCAGATGTGACCTCAGCCTGGTCATCCCGAGGACGTCGCCACCACTCACTGCCACAATTGTCACAGGCCTGTTCCTTACAGGCCACTGCTTGCCAACTGCCAAAATTGGCTAGGTGTGTTCCTGCTTTCTGGCTGGCTCCCTGTAGAGACCCCCTGGTTCCAGGGAGCAGGAATTCACCTGCAAGGGCATCTGAAGGCTGGCATAATCCCTGGCCTGCGGCTGAGGGTTCCATTTGTTCTGTGATCTTGAACTGTCCATGCATGGCGTGATGATTTGGGGAGATAAAGGAGGGAAGCATTGGCTACTGTCCCAATTTTCTGGGAATAGGATAGAGAAGGAAGACAGGGTCTGCTGACATGCTGAAGAACACAGGGATGAGCCGGGTGTGGTGGCGCACACCTGTAATTCCAGCAGCTTGGGAGGCTGAGGCAGGAGAATCGCAAGTTCAAAGTCAATCTCAGCAAAAGCAAGGCACTAAGCAACTCAGTGAGACCCTGTCTCTAAATAAAATACAAAATAGATGTGGCTCAGTGGTCGAGTGCCCCTGAGTTCAATCCCCAGTACCACCACCACCAACAACAAAAGGGATGAGCTGGGGTAGGAAGAGGTCCGTAGAGCTGCTGGGGGCCTTGACAGGAGGGGTCTCACGCAGTGGGCATTCCCAGCAGACAGCAGATTCCCAGCCCCTGGCTCCAAAGGGGACTTTAGCAAAAAGAAAAGACACTGGGGCTTTAAGGAGCTCAGGATTGCAGGACACTGTCATTACCTTATGAGACAAGTCATGGGTTTTATATATATATATATATATATTTGGTTGCTGATGGACCTTTATTTATTCATTTATTGATACGTGGCACTGAGAATCGAACCTAGGCCTCACACAAGTGAGGCAAGTGCTCCTCCACAGAGCCACCACCCCAGCCCCAAGTCATGTTTTTTTTTTTTTTTTTTTTTTTGCGGGAAGAGGCAGGTATTAGAGATCCAATAACGCCAGGCTACAGCCAAGTGGGAAACACCTAGAAGGGCAGTCTCCAGGACATTTAGAACATTGGTGCAACCTCTGGAATCCCAGGCATAGCCCCCCAAAAAACAAAAACCAAAAAACCCAACAACCCCAAGTAGAACATCCAGGTAGTTGACAGTGTTTGCTCACGCATGCGCACACCCGCAGCATGGAGGAGGAGATGCAAGGCGCAGTGTTCTTGTTAACAAATACAGAAGTCTGAAAGCTGCTGCTCTGGAAAAGATGGGGGAACCCCATGAAGGGTCATCCCACCAGAGGACAGGAGGCTGAAACCCACCCAGGGGTAATTCAATCCTACTTGTTTTTTTGGAGAAAGCATTAGGTTTGGGAACAGGCAGAGCCGGATTTCAATTCTGAGCGTATGTTTTCCTATTGTGTGGTGCGGGGCGAAATGCCCAACAGCTTTGAGTGCTGGCTTTGTCACTGCAATGTAAGGAGCACCCAGAGCTACTTCACTGATGGTTGAGAGGATTTGGGGGGCACCTCCTGGATTGCTGAGCCAGGAACTGGCCCCTAAGTTCATAGGGTCCCTCTTCAAAGTATCTGAGGTGGTATTCGTTCCCATGGCCCTTGGGGAAGTGCCAGCCCCATGGCCACTCCTCCTTACTTACCCACCTGCCAACTGTGAGGGCTCTGGCTGCCCAGGATTCCTACCCTCTGCCCGTTATCCCAGCTCCTTCTAAACCCTAAGTGTGAAGATGAGAAATAACGAGGCAGCAGCCAATGGGCAGAGATCCAGGAGAGGAAAAAAACAAGTTTTATTAAAGCCCCAAACACTTGGCTAGAAAAACCAAAAAAGAAGAGCAGGGAGGTGGGGAGAAGAAAAAAGGACATTAAAAAAGAGACAGAAAACACAGCAACCCTTTTCCATTTAAAAATTGTCAAGTTACACTGACAGAGGTCACAGAATATCCACAGAAGCCATCACTGCTACACCAACACGGGCCCTACGGGGGAATGGGGCAGGTGCGGAGCTGGGGCTGGCCCCGGGGGGCCCCACCTGGGACCCCGCTCAGAGCCCTGAGGCTCTTGGGGAAACAGCATATTGTGGAAAGGGCAGGAGAGAAACCCCCCCATGCGAGTAACACAGCACAGTGGGCAGGGGCGGGGACCTGGTACAGGGGTCCCCCAGACAGCTTAGTTTCTCTTGGTCAAGCACACACTGATGGACAGAGAAGCAAGGCGCATGCAGCTGGGGGGAGTGACGTGCGGTGGGCATTGAGGGGCCAGTGGGGACGGAGGGCTCTGGAAGGGAGCCAGGGAGAGTGGTGCAGGGATGAGGGAACACACACACGTCTCACACACACACACACAGGCACTCCCACACTCCTGGGTCTGCACCAGCACACACATGCATACATATGCACCCACAGGCACAGGTCACATGCACCTCCATGTACACACCTCTGTCCATAGGTGGCCCCAGACAGGTCTCTTGCAGCCAGGCATGTCCGCACACACACTACACATGTGCCCACATGCAAAGCTCCTCTCACACTAACGTGCAGACAGGCGTGTGCTGATGCCCAAACAGGTTATCTGCACCTATGTGTGTGTATACACCTCCCCGTGCACACAATAGGCCATTCCTGTGCATGCACATCCCATGCATCTACACACATGGGTAAGTCAGTTTGTGCTAGCGCGCACACACACGCACACGCACACACAAACACGGAGGCTGCACACAATCCCATACAAATGCTTCCCAGCCCATAAATGCACAGGAACCAAAGTGAAGAAAGGTGAAAAATCCCACTGGGTTTTACTGGAACGGGTGGGGCTGGACATGGCTCCCTCCATCTGCCCCTGCATGGATGGACACTTCCCCCATCTCCCCCTCCCCCCACAAAGGGACATTCAACTCCGGACAATGACGGTGGGGCACACACTCAGGTCACAGGCTGAGGTGGGTGTGGGGACAAGCGAAGAATAGCAAGCAAAGAGTAATGGAGTGGAGGGAGGAGGGGGCACCACTCCCCCCTCCCCTCCCAAGTCAGGGGGGGTCTCTGTACAGCCAAATCAAACCCAACCGCGTCACTGGACCACAGAAGCCAGGCCAATGTGCCCACCCCACCCCCCTCCCCCGCCAAACAGCGGCCAGGGAGAGAGGGCCGGCTGTGGTTTTCTTTTTTTTTTTTCTTTTTTTAAATATTTATATATATTTATATTACGTATATTATATATATATAATATGTAAATATATTTTTAAAACAATATAAAATGTTAAGACACTTCACTTAAATGTAAAGAGTTGCCTGCAATTAAAAGTAATTGCATCATTTATGAGGTCCTTTTTTTCCCCTATTTTCTAGGTTTTTTTTTTTTTTTTTTTTTTCCGGGAGGGATATATTTTTTTTCCTCTTCTTTGTTATTTTTCAAAAAGGCTTGCTTGCCTTGGTACAAAAATGATCCAAAGCTAAAAAACAAGGATGAACCAACAAAAACAAAAACAATGAAGAAACACAACCCAGTTCCCCTCCCTCAGAAGCTCCCCCCCGGCACCCCCGCCCCCCCAGCGCTGACCTTGCCCTGCCAGGCCCCAGGGTCTTGGGGTCTGTGCCCTTCAGTGGCTCCTTCTTTCTGTGCTTACTGGGGACGAATCCCAACGCCCCCTCCCTGTGCTTACTGCACTTTGTGCTCCAGATCCGAACCCTGTGCCCCAGGAGCCGCCTCCCTCCTCCCTCCCCTCCCCAGTCTCCCTGCCAGCCCTTTTCTGTGCCCCCTGGGGGGCCAGGACTGAGAACCCAAATCATCAGCCTCTCCTCCAGTCTCCAGGGCCTGGCCAAAAGCCAGTCTTCGCTGCCCAAGGCCTCTGCGGGTCAGGGCTGTCACAGGCCGGGACACTGGCTGGCTGCTCAGGACTTGGGGACCCTCAAACATCTCACCAGTGGTCACCAGATCCCCATGGAGAAAGCACATCTCATCCTCTCCCTGAAAACCCTCAAATCACAGTGAGGATGGTTGAAGGGCAGATCACCCCACCTGTGGGGTCACAGCTGTCCTCACTGCCCCCCACCAATCAATCCCTTCTCTATTCTCCCCATTTCCCTCACAACCAGACCCTTCCCACCCTTCAGACTTAATTTTCTAGGCCCTTCAATCTTGCCCTCCCCACCCCCATTAAATAAGTTAATGGCATTTAAAGTGCTAAATTAGGAAACTAAAAGTACCAAATGCCCCTCCCGGGGCTGCCCTCTCCCAAGGTAGGGCCCCAGTGGCAGGCCTCCCTCCACCCAGCCTCCACCCCAGCAGTCTGAGGGCTTCCTTCCTCCATTAGCACAGGCCAGCCCCTACCCAAGCAGGATGCTATGTGGCCTTGGCTGCCTGGCCTCACAACCTGCCTCAGACTTGGGCCTCCTCTCTGGCTGGTCCTGTCCGTCTTGCCTCCAGGCCCACTGGGGGCGAGAGGAAGGGAGCAGAGTAGCAGCAGTGTTCAGTCTCATGGAGGCTGGACAGGGAGTGGGGCATCTCCAGGGCCAGGACCTCCCTCGTCCCATCTTCCAGCCTGATGCCGGGGTTGGTCCAATGTCCACAGGTTCCTCCAGGAAGGTTCGGAGGAAGGGGAGAGGGACCTCTCGCCGCTCCAAGTCTCCGTGGCTCAGAGTTTGTTTGGAGTGTTCTTGGGAAGTTGGGGGGAAGGTGGGGAAGGAGGCAGGGAGCAGGATCTCAGGATGGACTCGGGAGGAGGAGTGGCGAAAGAGAAAAGGGAGAGAAGATGACAGGAAGTGGGCCCGGAGAAGGCCATCTGGGAACAGGAAGTCAAAGGAAGGTGGTGTGTTTGGCTTTTAATTGTACTGTTTTGTTTTTTTTAAAAAAAAGATAATTAAAAGTGAATCATTTAAAAAAAACCAAAAACACCAATTGAGGGATGAGGATGGGGAGCTGAGGAGGGTCACACCCATGACAACCCTTCCCAGGTCTGGAGAACAGGGTGGGGGGATGGAGGAAAGCAGAGTAGGGAGAGATGACCGGGAGCGAGGGAGAAGACAGGCTGGGGTGGAGGCGTGAGGGGCTTCTAGAAGGAGATGGAAGAATTCCTTGCCCCAAAGGAAGTCAATACAGGGATGGAGGTTCTGGAAGCCGAGGGCTTTTCTGAGACTGGGCTTGAGGTCTCATTCGACCCGCTCATCTCTTTAGATGGTTTAGTGGCCTGGAACAAAAACAGGGGTCAGGGGTCAGAGAGAGCAAAGGAGAGCCTTCATGCTGGCCCCCAGCTGAAGTTTTGAAAAAAAATGGAAAACCTCCACAAATCCAAGAGAAAATGAACTGCAAAAGCAAGAAACCAGAGGGGCATCTGGAGACAGTAGTCGCCTGAATTGAGTGGCAGGGGGAGGGCTCTGCAGGGGCAGAAAGGTGGGGGAGGGGCAGGGGTTGGAACAAAGGGCCCAGAAACCAGAGTGGGGTCCCTCGTGGTTACTGATAGGAAAGAGAGAAGGCAGGAGAGAGACACCAGAGGAGCACAAGAGAGCCCGGGGTAGGCGAAGGGATAAGGGGGTAGGAGAGGGTTGGGGGAGGGGAGGGAGAAGAAGTGAACTGTTAGCTGCGACAGGGGTGCAAGCCCTCCAGAGTGGGAGGCAGAGGGGGCCAGCAGCCCAGCCCAGCATTCAGGGACCCTCTTGCACCTCAGCAGGTGATAGGTACCAAGCGGAAGGATCCTGGTGGAAACAGGAATGAGCTTGTTCTCTTGGGGAACACTTCCCCAAAGAACTCCTGCCTGGGACTCTGGGAAAGAAGGCACCCAGCACTCAGCACCCAGCCTCCCTCTCAGCACTGGAAGACCGCCCCCTCCAACCCCGGCAAGTGGAAAGGCCACTCTGTCAAGAAGTGTCCTGCTTTCACTGGCCAGCACTGGTGGGCAGAACCAGCTGCTCACCCTCCTCCCACCTCCCAGAGACTCTGCGTCTCTACTGGTCCTGGAGGCTTGTCCTCCGAAATTGTGGTCTCCATAGGGTGGTTCAAGAACCATCTGCATCATCTCTAGGACATGTGTCACAAATGCAGATTCCTGGGTCCCCCTCCAGAATGTTTCTGATGTGGGTTTGGGAATGTGCATTTTAAGCAGGTGCCCGGGTGTTTAATTTTGGAATCCTCTGTGAGGACCACACCGACCAGGCTTTCTCCCCGCAACTTCTGTACTCGCTTAGCTACTAAGAGCTTTGATATTTTAAGAACGGGACTGAAAAGATAAGACTGAAAACAAAGTCCTGTGGCTTATCACTGAAGACCTTCCTGAATTTATATCTGGATTTATATCTGGGCAGGGTCACTCCATTTCCCAAGGACCTATGTTGTCCCCAGCTGTCAGGTAGGCTCTCCCAGGTGCCTTGCAGGTCTCAAGCAAGTCCTGGCTCCTGCAGCCTGCAGGTCTTCCTGGCTCCCAGGGAACCACCCTGTGGCTGGTGATCACCATTTGTTCTTCCACAAAGCACAGAAACGGCCCTGGCCAGCAATTCATCCGGGCTTTATTACACTGCAGTTTGCAGCCTGCGTTTCCTCTTTATGAAAGCTGAGGCTACAGTGTGGGTTTTCTGGCCCTCCTCCTCTTCAGTGTGGTTGCTCTTCCATTCCTCAAAGGTTCCAGGGCAGCAGCCACAGGGTCGCTGGATTCGTGCATCCTTTGCCCTCTGCCATGAGACAAGCTGGCCCTCACCAGGCTCCAGAATCTGGTCTCAAAGACACTCAACTAAAGGCGACCAGGAACTCTCTTACCATCTATCACTTACCTTGGGCTCGCCCCCGCCCCTGCTCTAGCCTTCCCCATTAAATTTCTTTCTTGCAAAGCAGGGAGGGGAGAGAGCTTCTCCACTCCCTCCCTGGAGTCTCTTCACATCTCGCCATGTCCCCAAGCAAGGTGCTGGTCCCCTCCTGGCTGTTGGCTTTGTTCTGAACTCTGGTCTTTCTAGTTAAAAGCGCTTTCTGTTCCTTCCCTTCAGCATTTTCAAGGGCCTCGGTCTCTGCAAGCTTTGGTCTTTGGCACACCGCCTTCCGGGAGCGTGCCACCCCCCAGGTGACCTGTCCTCACCCAAGCACTGTGCCCTTCTCCCCATTACCCCACCCCACCCCCGCCACAGCCAGTGCAAGGCCTTTAGACATGTTGCGTTCACTGGTTAATGGGCTCCTCTTCATGGAGACAACTTGCAGTGGCTCTATAAGCATTTGTTTTGTGACTTCCTTGAAGGCCATCTGGCTTCAGCCCCAACTGAACTGTTGTACTGAAGCGGAGGTAGCAGGTCCGACTGTGCCATCCTGTGTTGCTCAGAGTTCTCCAGTGTCACAGCTGCTGTCTCTGAAGGGGTCTATCCTTTCATTTCACCAGCTAGTCCTCCCCTGTGGGTCCTGATTTTGTCCAGAGAAGCAGAACTTTGTCACTTTTGTGGCAAAGCAGAAACCTTATAGGTATCTGGCTTTCCACTGAGGAGGCTTGGAACTCTCTGGGCAGAGGCCCGCTCCCCTCCCTGGCCTGACTCTAGCACGCTGCCCAGCCCTCACGCTTCAAGGCGGAATTTTCTACAGAAGCAGATCATCCTGAGCCTGGGTCTGTCTTGTCTCTGTCATTCCAGGGCCACATAGGGAACAGCAAGAGCCAGAGCAGCCCCCTGCTCTTCCCCCCAGGGAGGTCCTAGGTCCTGCTCTTGCCAGCCCCTCCTGGGAGCCTCAACATCCTGTCATTCCCTGGACTCTCTAGGGGACAGTCCAGCAAGGTCTCTTGACTTGAGCCACTGGAGAAGAGAGAATAGATGGTCTTCAGGCTTTACAGTCCTAATAGAAGGGGGCGTGTTCATGGCTTCAGGTCAGCACCACTTCTTGATCCTTGCACCCCTGGGAATCCAGCTCCCATCTCCTCTTGGATCCTGAGCCCAGCACTCATGAGCTCTTTCCCAGTCATTTCCTGGGGCTTCTCTGCAGTAAAGCGCTGTTCCAACGCACTGCCCTCTTGGAGACCCCCACTCCATTTCCTTGCCTCTGTTCTCGGCACTACTACTCCCTCCAGCTCATCATCCCAAGGCAGGCGAGCTCCAAGGCTCAGCGTCATCCCTGACAAGTGCACACTCCAACCCAGGGGGACGGCCCTGTTGCCTGTTTTCCTCCCCACTGTATAGAAGAGGGTTTGGGTCAAGGCCACAGACTGGGTGGTGGGGACCATGTGCCGGCCTTAGTGGTCTAGGCAGCCGGAGCACATCAAGGGTGTTAACAAGGGTAAGGGGAGTAATGGCCCAGAGGACAGAGCTGTCATGAAGAGCCCTGGCTGGGCCACACTGCAGGGGATTCTGTTTGGGCCAGAAGACACAGGTTTGAACTGGTGTGTGTGAGAGAGAGATCATTAAATCTGCCTTTTACCAAATCCCTGCAGGTCTTAGAAAACAGGTCAGAGGTGACAAAGTGTAGGGCGGGCAGAAGAGAAATGTCCATAACATAGTCAGGTTCCTGTGAATCCTGAGAAAGAGGGCAGATGCCAAGGAATGGTCTACCCAGCCCCACGGTGAAGGTGCAGGTCTACAAGGCCACACCTGAAGAGAGGTGGGAGAAGAGGGAGGAGACAGCTTGCTGGTCGCTGGAGACCTTATCAAGCCCTGAGGCAGGAAGGCCTGAGGGGCTGAGGAGCCAGGGAGGGTGGGGAGTAGGGTGTGCAGCTGGCCCAGAGTCCCGGAACCCAGAGCAACAGGCAGAAGGCTGGGCTCTGGGGAGTCAGGAGCAGGGGACAGCGGGTGTGACGACAGCAGGGGGCTGCTACTGAAGAGGCTAAAGCACATGTGTGTGGGGGGGAGGCCTGTCAGATAATGTGGGTTTGCATCCCGCTCCCCAGCCTCGGTCTCTCCACCTGTCCAGTGGGCATAACAAGGCCCTTCCTCAGAGCGCAGGTGTGAAAGGAGACCATGGATGTGACCGACAAAAGTGAGTGTGCCATTAACATCAGCTACTCTTCTTGACACAAAGGAGGGACCATTCTGGACAGATGGGGCACCCATCTTTGGTGGTGGCAGGAGAAATTGCTGGGAGTGGGCCTTAGAAGGTGTGTCTGGGGACCATGAGGAAGAAGGTAAGGAGAGACTGGAGGAGGGCTAGGTGCCAGGGCTATCTCAGTGCCATGTGTGGGAAGGACTTGGGGAAATCTGGGTCTAGTCCTGGCTCTGATGTCATTGTTGTGCATCTTCGGGAACTCCCTTTCCTGCTCTGAGCTCTCCCCTCTTCTGTAAAGAAGGCGGCTGGACTCACCCATCTCTAACCTCCTGCTTTTGAGCCTAGAACTCTCTGGAAGTCAGCATCTAGACAGAGCAAGGCCCACCCTGTCATCCAGAATGGGCCTGGCCTACAGGAGCTGCCCAGGAATTAGCGAACTGACTGGGCCTCACATGGAGGCTGCAGGGCTGCAGACACCCGAGGGCCAGGCTGCTAACGCTAGCTGCTAACCCCAAGCCTGACCAGAGACTGCAGAGGCCCTGCAACTCCTGCCACACCCCATCTAATGGGGCCCAAACTCCTCCCCTTCGCCCCCACCCCCCACCTTATACAGATCGGCAGTGAACCAACAGACCCGGACCCAAGGCTGAATGGCAGGTGCAAGACTGGCTTGTCCCTCAGCTGAGGGTGGCCTGAGAGTTAACAGGAAGGCTGGGATGAGCATCGGGGAGCTGAGCACAGGGAAGAGGAGGCTGAAGATGAGCAGAGAAGGGCAGGAGGTGCAGTGGCCCCCAAGAGGGCTGGGCTTTACCAGGGACAAAGGACAATATGCAGGTGGGGAGCAGGTCTTCTCTGTCCCTGAGGGGACTCCTAAAGGGGAGGGGATCCAGATCCAGAGCACTGGGACTGAGTGCAGGAGGGAGACGAGGATTCCAGGGACCGGGAAGTGCTGGCAGGGACGACCTCACTGGTCATGGGAATAGCGGCACATAGCGGGTGCTCTGTGCCCAAACCCAGGGGCCCTGAAGGGGGCGCCCGCCACCCTGCCCTCACCTGCTGCTGGGCCTGGATCCTCATGTACTCAGCCCTCTGCTTGCCGTGCTTTCCTTTGTCAGGGCTGCTTGCTTGGCCCTGGGTCGCCTTCAGCCGAGAGGCTCCTGGAGTCACCACCTTCATGGGCGGCACGCTGCCACCACCACTCTGCAGGAAGAGAAATAGGGTTGGGGTTGGAGGGTCCTAGTGGAACCCTAAGCACTAGGTGGGGTCTCCTCACACAGGCCCTTGGGAACCTGGAGACCTCTCCCTGGCTCTGCATCCCAGGCCAGAACTCGGGCTACTTTCTGAGCCTAGGTCTAAGGCCTCCATGCCAGAGAGGGACAGAGCCCGAGCCTGGATCCCAACAGTTCCTGATTGAGAACTCTGGCTGGCTGGTGGCTCAGTGGCAGCTGCGCCCTCTTGGGGAGGTCACTTCTAAAGTGCAAGTCCCCGGCACCACACCCACTCCCAAGCAAAAGGGGCACCACCCTGGGCCTGGAGTTTGGGGGTTAGGGTCGGGTTCTCTAGTGACAGAGCGGGACTGACGGTCCCAGCCCACACCTTCCTACTGAAGTCTCTCCAGAGATGGGCAAGTCTGGCTCCCTAAGCTCCTTAGCTACCAGGCCTACCCAGGAGGTTCTGGGTAGAGAACAGAGGCACGGACAGAGAAATGACAGAGACAGAGATCTGAGTCCGAGACAGGAGTGGGGTAAGCCTGGAGTGGAAAAGGGGGAGAGAACTTTATTTCTTGGTTTACAGATACAGAGCAGAGAAGGAGGGGCCTCTGGATCTTGCCAAGGCTGGGAGGGCCGAGTCCTGGGTGGGCCGGCTTCCCAGCCTCCCCCGGCTCAGCCTGAGAGCCCCAGCCTGGTGGCAGGCTCCCAAGAGGGTGGTGAGCCGAGAAAAGGAGAGCGGGAGGAGGGGCTGGCTCTCGCGGCCCCCACTCCCTGCCCTCCGCAGGCCCAGAGACTAGAGTGTGAAGGCAGCAGGGGTGGGTGGGGGTGGCAGCCACCTGGGGGCTGCGGGGCTGGGGTGAGGGGCTGCCAGGGGGTCCCACGGCAGGGGCTGTGCCCATCTCGCTCAGGGTGGCTTCTAGTTCCCGGAGTGTCTCTTCCAGGCTGTCCGTCCGCTGGGGGGCGACACCTGGCACTCTGCAGCCTTGGCCAGCTGCAGCCTGTGCCCCACTGCAGGTTTGAGCATCACGTCCAGAGTCCTTGGAAGTCTCCTCCGAGGGGGTCTCGGCAGCTGAGGGCTCCTGAGTCTCATTTGGGGTTGGTCCCCAAGGACAGGGGACTCTGGCTCTTCCATCCTCTGGGCTATGGCTTCCCATGCTCCGGCTCGTCCAAGCTGTCCCTTCCTTCTCGGGCATCGAGCTGCCCTTGGGCCAGGCAGTCTCTGCTCTGAGCCCAGGCAGGGCCTGGGGGCCATCCCAGGTCCTCCCATTGCCAGCCAGGGTCCTCGGTCTTGGAGTGGGGGCTGTCCCGGGACCTGGTTCCTCCAGCCTGGCCTCTGGCGGGGAGGGAGGGTTGGGGGTGCACTCTGTCAAGATGATCCGTGGGATGCAGAAGGCCCTGGGACCCGGGGCAGCCTGGCGGGGAGAAGGAATGTGAGGAAGAATGTGATCCTGGCAAAGCAAACCCCGAGCTCGGAAGGGGGTTAGACACAGGTGAGTTTGGCCCCTTCCTCTTACAGATGGGGAAACTGAGGCCGGGGGGGATGTTCCTGACTGAGAGAGGCAAAGCCCTACACCCCACCTGATGGTTTGCTACCTTCTGGTAAAGATGCCAGCTTACACAGAGGCACAGGTACACGTTCGTGTCTTACTACCCATGCCAAGCCTGGGAGCCAGCCTCAGAGAGTCTACCCACCATGCAATGGGAAAACAATAACAGAGGGGAGGAAAGAGAGAGAGTTCATGTGGACAGGTGCTCCTTAGCACAGAGCCTGGCACGTTGTGAGCGCTCTAGAATACAAACTTAACTGACCGACAGAGACCTTCAGACCTGCTCAGGCAGAGAGCAGATGTCCCTTGGCCTCTGAGGGTGGGGCCATGATCCTCATCTCTAGCCAGATGCTTCTGGTTATTGCCCCCCCCCCCTCCGGTCCCCGACTTTGTGAGTGCTCTCCAAGGATTTCCAGGGGGAGGGGCTGGCCGGGTCCTCTGCCCCACACACACTCAGGACAAGCTCCCTCTGGCATCTGCTTCTGTGTGAGTGTCCAGCAGGGATGCAGGGAGGCCCCAGTCACCCTCCAACCTGAGCAAATCCTGGTTTAATTCTGAGCACCAGTCTGTGCCAGATGCTGTCATATGTCCCCATCTTTGATGCTTACTGTAACCTATGAAATGGACTGCCACTCTCAGTCCCCTATGTACAGATGAGAAACTGTGGGCGAGGAACAGTGTATGATCCCCACTGTCACTGACCCACAGCTGGCTGGTAGCAGAGCCGGGATTTGAACCTAGACGGTCTCACTCCAGTCTAGTGCTCTTCCCACTAAAAAGCCATGGGGAGCCAGCCTCGGTGGTCCATGCCTGTAGACCCTGTGGCTCGGGAGGCTGAGGCAGGAGGATGGCAAATTCAAAGCCAGCCTCATCAACCTAGTAAGGCCTTAAGCAACTTAGTGAGACTCTGTCTATAAATAAAGTATAAAAAACAGTTGGGGATGTGGCTTAGTGCTCCTGAGTTCAATCCCTGTACCAAAAAGAAAAAACAGCTGTGTGCAGATGTGTGTGGGCAGCAGAGACCTCAACCGCCCCCTCCCAAGGCAACCATCCAGCCCTGCCACCTGCTTACCTGGGAGTGGGGTGCAGCCTGGGAAGGCAAACAGGTGACCCATGCTCGCCCAGCTCCATTGCCCGACGGCACCTCAGGACGCAGAGGGTCAGCCAGGCCTAGGCGGCCAGGGAAGTGGCCCTGCCCGCTGGACCCCTCAAAACAGGTCTCCAAAGCCAGAAAGGAACAGGAGCTGGTGCCAGGGGCACAGCCAGCCCCAGAGGCACCCCTTCCACGCTGCTCATCCCCTGATGGCCCCTCAGACTGATCCAAGCCATCCCCGGCCCAGCAGACAGCCTGTCTGCTCCCACTGCCAGACCACAGTGCCACTAAACCTCAGCCAACTCAGAAGTGGGGGGCAGCCATCACGGAGCCCACTGCAAGCCAGGAAGAACCAAGAACGGGAGGTGAGAGTGTGTGCACAGGAGGGCTGGCCCTCCCCAGAACAGAGACCCACTGGCCCCAGTGTGGCCGGGCAGAGGGATCCCCAGACCCTCTCCCACCCGCCTCCCCAGGCAGACAAAGGAATGCAGATAGCAGATCCACCTCAAATTCCCAAGAAAGAATAAAGGGGAAATCAGTGCAGCAGCACAGCAGCAAGGGCTGAAATTAGAGAGAAAGAAGAACTTCCCAGTGCTGAAAGACAGAACCAGCAGCCAAGGAAAGGCATAGGTTTCTTACATTCTAAGCTTCTTGACCAGTGGGCAAGATGGGACCTGAGTTAGGGGAGGCTGTAGGTAAGCCAACCCCCTGGAGTGTCTTGGTCCCAGTGCAAGGCATAGATTCTAGTGGGAAAAGCAGCTTCTCCCCGGCACAAGCGGCAGAGCAGGGCATAGGGGAGGCATCTAAGCAAAGGCTCAGGACACTCAGATTTTGAGCTGGACCCTTAAGTCATCTGGTGAGCAAGATCCAAACTCCAATCTCAGCCTAAGGCAATGCCTGGGCTTCGGGCCACACCAAAAGTCAGGCCGCAAACTGGAACAAAATGCCCGGGCTGCCAGCGCCAGCCTCGGGACGCAGCCTGTGATGGAACGCAGACTCAGGGGCCACCAGATACCCAGGCTGCTGGGGTCTCCAGGGAAATCCCACCCAGGAGGCCAGAGGAAAGGCTGAGTTTTGTGCAGTCCTTGTGAGGGCGGGGCAGGTGAGGTGTGAGAAGCTGGGCAGTGGCAGGGTGCGCGTTTTAGCAGGTTAGCGTGAGAGGTGGGGGGCTGTGGAGGCACAGGCAGAGAGAGCTGTGAGAGGTGGGGCAGCCCGTTACCTTCCATGTGGGGCCCAGGGCTGTGCCCCCGGGGGGCCCCAGGTCCTGGGGGGACAGCAAGGTGGGGATCGGCTGGCGACGGGGCGTGGGGGGTAGGGAAGACACTGAGCTTCTCTCAAACACCTGAGGAGCAGAAGGTGGGGGCAGGTTTGGAGGAGGGGGCATCAGGAAGGAGGGGGGTGCTGCTGGCCAGTGATGCAGGCGCCCATGGGGAGGATGGCCTGGGGTGGCATGAGTCCCCAGCCAGCCTCATCCCTTGGCCCCTCACCGTGGCCCCTGGCTGGCTCTGCCCTCCGTCGGTCATGTCTCCTCTTCCAGGGACCCCTGGTGGTCCAGGGTTCCAGGCACTGGGGTGGGAGGGATGGGGTGAAGGGCTGAGGACCCGTGAGTATGGGTGGCTTCTAGCACCAGGAGAGCCTCAGGGCTTACGGTCCTTGGGACACTTGGGATGGGGGTCTCAGCACTGAGGGAACTCAGAATATGCTGGCACAGGGCCTTCAGAGTATGGTGGGTTTGGGGAGTAATTGAGTGGGTCTCAGAAACCACAATAAAAACTCAAACCTGCAGGAAGGGGCTTTAATAGACTCCCCATTTTACAGTGGTGAAGAAGTGGGAGGCAAGAAGGATGGGGTCCTGGGGCTCGCCCTGGTCCTGACACCTCACCCTAAGGACAACCTGGCAGGGGACCAGGGCTGGAAGAGGCCTCAGAGGCCACACATGCCCCTGACCCACCTCCAGCTCAGCGATGATGCGGTCCTCATCGTCCTCATCCTTGATGGCAGAGGCCATGATGGGTGGCGTGGAGGCAGGACGGGCCACCTCAGACACAGCCCGCCGCAGCTTCACTTGGGGCTTCTGCACCTCCAGCTCCTCTGACTCGGCCTTCTGAAAGGCCCAGGGCCCCATCAAGACCAGAGTCTGTCCTCTCCAGCACCAACTCACCTCCCAGGCCCCACTAGTTCTAGATCACCCCCCCACCTCCCCCCGGCTCCGAATCTGTAACTTCCTTTGTCCCCTTCCAGGAAGCCCCACCACAGGCAGAGGCCTGGGTGGAATTAGGGCAAATACTCGTAACCAGGATCCCACTCTAGAAGTCCAGAGTCCCACTGTCCAGTGGTCTTCCCACCCACTGCCTCTGAGAAAGGGCTCTCTCCCACTCCAGAGGGTGCCCAGAGGTCATCTCAGGCTTCCCCCTGATTCAATCTCTGGGCTTCTGCCCAAGGGGAAGTGGTACCTTGATGAAGGCTGAGTCTTTCTTGCTGGTGACCACCACCTCTCCAGTGCGCGTGGTGGTTAGGCCATGGGAGGAAGGGAAGCTCCGGCGGGGAGGGGGTGGCGGGGGTGACTTGGAGGGCTTCTCCGTACGGTATCGGGGCACTGTCAGCTCATCTGCAGGCAGCCAATGGGATGGGGTCAGGGCTGCAGCCCTGTGGTCAGCACACTGCATCTGACCACAAGTGTTGGATAAACCTTGCTTCCTTCTCCAGGAGGAGAGAGGAAAACTAGGGGGCGGGGAGGAAGGACACAGGGCCCCTCCTCTGTTTACTCCCCCATGCCATCCAGCCCCAAGCCTTGTCATTCTTCCTCTAACAGCACTCTGACCCCTTGCTACTTAAAGTATGTCCTGGGCCAACAGCATTGGCAGCACCTGGGAGCTTGTTGGAACCACAGTTCAGGACCCGGCCCTGAGCTACTTAACCAGAATTCTGGGTTAAGCAAGATTGACAGTCACATCCAAGTTTAAGAAGTATTACTCTAGCCAGGCACAGTGGCACGCGCCTATAATCCCAGCGCCTTGGGAGGCTGAGGCAGGAAGATCTCAAGTTCAAGGTCAGCCTCAGCAATTTAGCAAGACCTGTCTCAAGATAAAAAATTAAAAGCACTGGGAATGTAGCTCATTGGTAAGGCGCCCTGGTTCAATCCCCAGTACCAAAGAAGCAGCACCACTCTAGTCTCCTTCCCCCCAGCCCTTGCCACAGGTTCTGAGCACAAGCCCCCCACCCCCAGCCTGGCCCCACTCACCAGTTTTCTCCCTTCACCCCAATTCTTCCTCCAGCCTGTTACCAGACAACATGTCGGAAGGTCACTCAAATCATGACACTCTCCTGCCTCTTATCTTCAGAGGCTCCCATTACCCCAAACTAGTCCAAGCTCCTTAGTCCAGCACCCTCTGCACCTGCCAATCTTTCATTCTCTGCTCTGCTTGTTACTCCTGGTGTGGGCCCTGGGTGGACCCTGGGTGGACCCCGTCAGGCAACAGCAACAGCAAGAGCACATCTGCCAGCACGGGTACATGCTGCTCCCCTCTCCCTGGCATGGCCTCTCACTGGTCAGGAAGTGACTAATCATTTTCAGACAATAAAAACTCCCCTCCTCTGGGAAGCTGCCCTGGCCGCCCAGGGCCTCCTCTAGGTCTGCACAGCTCAGGCTCTGCACGGCTCCCCTCCGCTGGCTGCACTTAGCCCCTTCATGTTTACATGCTGGGTAAGGCCTAGGGCCAATTACTTAACCATTTTGAGTTTTAGGGTCCTCGTCAGTAAAGTGGGAATAGTTACTACATCTGCCCCCTGGGACTGTTGTGAAATTATAAAAATGTCAAACACAGAAAGCAGCTGGAACAGTTCTTACTACATAGTAACTGCCTGATAAACACGAATGTTGGTATTATCCCCCTGATAAACTCTGAACTTCTAGAAATTAAGCACCCACTTATTTCCATCTCCCCAGCACCGGGCACACAGGAGGTGCTTAATAATATGCGCTGCAACGGGGCTGGGACTGTGCCAGCAGTAGAGCGCTCGCCTAGCACATGTGAGGCCCTAGGTTCAATCCTCAGCACCACATAAAAATAAATAAATAAATAAAATAAAGGTACTGTGTCCAACTACAACTAAAAACAATTTTAAAAAATAATAATGATATGCATTGCAGGAATGAAAGAATGAAGGAAGGATGACTGACTGCCATTTCCCCTTCAAATTTCTGCCTCTCCCCCATTTCCCAGACTCGGGGAGCACAGGATCCCTGTGGGTATCTACCTCTGCACCCTACTCTCAGCCCAGCCTGGCTCACAGCAGGTGCTCAGCTCAGCCAAGAGGGGCAGGAGGATCATTCTTCCTGCATGCAGGGTCCTCCCTGCCTCTCAGCAGCCCTCAGGGCAGTGGGAAGGGCCAGAATGGAGTTCAGCTTACCCTGCCCTCTGGGTCTCCCTCTCCCTTCAGTGGTCTGAGGCATGGCCACTGATGGCCAGCACCCCCTTCTCTGGCAGCCCACGCACCACGGTGCTCACTCCCCAGTACCTCCTCTGTCAACCGAGAGCCCTGAGAATTGGGTTCCCCAATTCTGGGCTCCTCACCAGTCCCTCCACCTCCATACCTGAGCCCCTCCTCCCGCTGGGCTCTGTTCGGGGGGCTGCCTTCTGGCCATGGGGTGCCTTGGGGGGCTTGTGGTCCGGGGTGGGGGCTGGGCCCGGGTGGGCCTTGCTGGCACAGTCCAGGTCCGGGATGGCCTTGAGTAGCTCTGCCTGGGTCTCCTCCAACAGCCGATTGATGTCCTTGGCGCTGTACTGGGTCAGGGCTGCCCGCTTCTCTTCCCAGTCCCGCTCTGCAGCCTTGGGGTGGAGGGTCAGCGTCAGTCCAGTGCTAGACACTTCAGGAGCGGCTGCCCTGACCCAGGACCTCCAGGGCTCAGTCCCTTCTCTATCCACACATGCAAGGGATATAAAGGAAGCCTCCCATTGATCCAGCCCCCAGGGGACCTCACCCTTCTCCTTGGGAATTACATGCCATCCGTGTGGGTTACGAAGATGGCTTTATTATATTACATCCCATTACTACCTTGTCATATGATATCATGTTTCTGGACATTCTATTCTATTCCGCTGACCACACAGCCTATTCTTAGGCCAATACCACATTGCTTTGATGATTATAGTTTTATAATATACTTTCTGTCTAGAAGGAGGAATGTTACTCTCATTATGCTTCTCAGATTTCCATTAGAGGACTTACTCTCCTCCCCCCGAGACAAAGGACCCACTTGCTTAGAGCTTCCTACTCCAGGATGGTGCAAGCACTCACAGATGCAGCTTGTGCCCCTCGACCGCCCAGGCCTCCGCACCTCAACAGACACAGCCTTGTCCACACTTCTTTTGCCAGAAGTATCCAGGCCTTTGGTGGGGTTGCTGCCCTTGGGGGTGAGAGGGGCTCCCTCGGCCGGCCCGCTCAGCTCATGGAGGTTCAGTGGAGGACTGGGGGGTGGCATCTCAAAGTCCAGCCCCTTGTTGAAGTCAGTCTCAGCTGTCACCTTCTTGGGGGACTGACTGAGAAGGTTGTTGGGGGGTGGCCACACACCCTCATCCACTTGCCTGGGTTAGGAGAGTTAGGAGCAGCTGTGAGGCAGGGTGGGGGCAGGGGTGGCCCCAGGGAATGTGCCTAAGGGAGGTGGGGCGGAAGGAGGGCTCTGAGATTTTCAGGAGAGATGGGAGGATCTGGGAAGGAGTGACTGCACAGGGCATCAGGGAAAACTGAGGCTGCAGCCCGGGAGGGGTCATAGGTCAGAGGTGAAGTGCAGATGCCATCAGCGCTCTGGGAAACTCTGGGGGAGTCGGGATAGGGCTGGGCATTCTTATGGATCTAGGCCCAGTGTGTGACCCTGTGGGCAATCAGTTCAGGGAGAGAGTGACCTGCGGATCTGCGCCAGCGTGTCTGTGACCCCACGGCAGCGCTTGAGGAGCCCATCCAGGCGCTGCGGCTCCTCCTTCAGGAACTTCACTGCCTCCACCTCCACACGCAGCACCACCCGCATCTTGCTCTGCAGGCCGGGGAAGTGAGCTGAGGGGACAGGGAGGAGTGAGCTGGGAGGGAGAGAGCACTGAGGACCGGGAGGACAGCCTAGTGGTGGGAGCACGGGCCACACCCCCTGGCACAGACTCACCCTTGAGCTCTGTCAGTGTCTCCCCAAGCTGCTTCAGCACGAGCGCCTTCTCCTCCAGCTCAGGGCCGGGTACCAGCCGGTGATTGTGGGACACATCCCTCTGGATCTTCTCCACTGACTTCTCCAAGTCACTGCAGCCACAGAGATACCCTCTTAGCCCCTCTGGCCCCAGCCAAGCCCCCTGAAATTGAGCAGCTGGAAAGAAATCAGGCCACTATTAAGATCAAAGCTGGAAGTTATTCACCAGGCCACATGCCCAAGTAAAACCAGAAATGCCAAATCTCAGAAATGGGGACACTTCCAAAGAGCTCCCACAAAGCCGACCTAGGCCCACCTTGCAAGCTCTGATCTTTAGCAACATCAGCCCAAATCTCCCTTGCTGTAACTTGCAGCCTCTGATTTTTATTCTGCCAGAGAAGCAGTAGAGAGTCTGGCCAACTTTCAGAGAACCGGAGGCAGCAGCATGTACCCCCGAGGAGTCCCCTATCTGAGGAGACACCACCATGCCCATCTACCTTTAGTTAACTGATCAAGCCACTCAGCCTCTTTCCTTGAGGAAAGTTTTCAGCTGTTTCATATTGAGCTCATGTCATCTAAGGCCCCACACTTTTCTAAGATGAAACTCAGAACAAGTCACCATCCCTTGCCTCAAGATCCTTAAATGGATCTTGAGACTCAAATCCAAATTTCCCAAAGCAGACAAGTGGTGGTTGGAAACTTGACTCTAGAGTCAGCAAGATTGAGACCCAATCCCAGCTCAGCCTTCCCAGCTCTTGAGCAAGTTACCTAATATATCTGGGTCTTGATCTTCTCATGCAAGAAATAGGGGTATCCAGCAAGAGTTCCTCCCACGTGGGCCATGACAAGGATGAACTAAGCTAATGTGAATGGGCTGGTCCCTGGGATCTGTTCTCCCTCCATCTGCATTCCCCACCCCATCCAGCTTACTTCTGTTTAGGCCGTTTGAAACTTCTCTGAGGTCCTTGTATGTGCAGCCCTTTCTGATCCTTTAAAATGCCATGGTCTCTGCCTAGAACATTCCATTCACTTACACACACACACACACACACACACACCACACAAACGTTAATTTCCACTTGTCTTCAGGACTCAGTGGAAAACTCTCCCAGGCCCTCCACTTGAGGTCAGGATTTCGCTTCCTGCCCCACAAACCCTTGAAGCTCCTGTTTGCTGGGTTGTACAACCTTCTGGACCACTAACCCCAGGCAGACTATGTCTTCCAGGTTTATCTCCAATTCCCAGCACCTGGCACAGTGCCTGGTATAGAGTAGATGTCTGGTAAATAACTGCAGAATGAATAAACAAGTGAAGGAAAGAATTGCTACAAGTAGGTCATCTCAATTCTGTACTTGAGTCACTGACGTCCCACGTGTAAAGCCACATGTGGGACTTTATATACATTCTTGTCAAATCCCATCTGTGGGATTTTAGCTCAATAATCCAGGTGCAAACAACTTTTGAATCCCGGTTCCATCATCCCACAGATTTGCTCACCCTTAAAGCTCTGTGTCATCTGAAATCTTATCAGCATGACTAGCAGATGAAAAGATGGACCAGGCTGGAGCCAAGGGCAAAATCCTATGGCTCAGCACTGCTGGTTAAGGAGCGAACTTGTATTAAATGCTTACTGCATGCCAGGGGTCACACCTAGCCTTCAGTAGATACTCATCTTACTTCAGCCATTGGTTCTGTTGTCACCGTGGGCTTAAGTCACATTGTCCTGACTGGAGGGAGAGCAGATCCCAAGGACCAGAACCTAGGCCTGACTCTGCTACATGGGAAAGCAAAACTTTCCCCTATATGTGTGTGACACCTGATTGGTTTAGGCTGGGTCAGTTTTATAAAATAGTCACTTCCAAACATCAATCAGAGAAGACACCCTCATTTAAAGCAGGACTCAGGGAAGCCTTCAGGAGGAAAAGACACCACAATTCTCAGGCAGAGCGGGGACAAGAGCCCCAAGGCTCAGTCTTGTCATTCAATTCTCCAAAGTTCTGAAGCCCCTAACTTGGTCAGGTTCTGCAAATGAATTACAGATCAGTTTGTCTAGAGAGTGGATTAAAAAGTGGCTGAAAACCTGGCATGATGGTACACACCTCTAATCTCAGCATCCTGGGAGGCTGAGGCAGGAGGATCATGAGATCAAAGCCAGCCTCAGCAACTTAGCGAGGCTCTCTCTCATAATAAAAAATAAAAAGAGCTGGGATGTGGCTCAGTAGTTAAGGGCCCCTGGGTTCAATCCCTGGTATCTAATAATAATAATAATAATAATAATAATAATAATAATAATGGCTGAGGGCTGGGGTGCAGCTCAGTGGTACAGTGCTTGTCTAGCATATTCAAGGACCTGGGTTCCATCCCCAGTACCCTAAGAAGGGAAAAAAAGTGACTGGGTGTTTAGCCCTAGAAGGGTCCAGAGGGGAAGGCCAGTACAGAACCAGCTAAATAATTTGCAGGGCCCACTGCAAAATGAGAGATCAGTTCCTAGTTCAAAACTTAAGACTTTCAGGAGGGTGATGGCAGAGCATTACACTCAGCAAGGGGCCTGTGTGAGCGAGGGCCCTGCATAACTGTTCATCTCCAAAGGTGGGTTAGGCAGAGGCTGAGTCCAGGAGTCAACAGATCTCAGTCAGCAGGGCAGAGTCCCCGGCAGAGCTTGGCTAGACAGACACATGAGTGAGCCAAGTTGATGAAACAGAACCAGCCTAACTGCTAGCAAGATGCCAGGAAAGAGGAAGGGTCACAGCAAAATAAGGCAAGACATGCGCATGTGCAGCGGAGTAGGGGGTGGGGAAGGGCTGCAGGGCTAAAGCCTGGGGAGGCTATGGAAGGTGTGCAGGGAGGGCCTTCAAGGCTGGGCCAGAGCCACAACAGGGCTGGCACACAGTTAGCCCCTGTCCCACTCAAAATAGGCAGGAGGCCCATTCCAGAAGGATGGAGAATCCTGACAGAAGCAGTTTTTTCAGGTCATTTGAGAGTAGTCTGAGCAATGGGTCCCACAAAGGGCAGGGGTGAGGAGCTGTATGTTCCTAGAGAACAGAGGCCCCCAGGAAGACAAGGACCAGACATTCATTAATGACCAGAGAATAAATCCATCCTTTCATCTCTTCCACCTCTGTGCTTTTATATTTCCTTTAATGTCTCAGTAAAGTTCTTTTGAAAATTCCAACCCAGCTCTGCTGTGCCAAATGGAAAGGAACAAGGAAAGGACAGGAAAGCCCAGTAAAGAGATTTCCCTAGGAGAGGGGGATGGCAGCTGCTAGTCTAATGGAAATCTGGCTGGAGCTTTCACTAAGCCGTCGCATCTGAGTGACAGGCAGCGGCTGCTGGCTTATTTTCACATGGGGTGACCCCTTACTTCATGTTGGCCATATGATGTTATATGAATCTTTGCCTCCTGCCTCTTTAAGGCATGTGCCACCAGGCTGCATGGACCCCAGGTTGATAGGGCAGGAGCCTTTGCAAAGGCTCCATATATGACTTAGGGAGGAAGTTGAGCTTCTGTGGGCAGCTCTCCTGGCTCCTCGGCCCTGCTGAGTACAACCCAACCCCTCTCCAGATAACTGCAAAAATCTTAATACTGGACACAGAGGAGGGTACTGAGGCAAGAACTGCCCTGAACACATAGCCCCTCGATGCTGGAGCCAGACCCCAAGTCCCCTATTGCCCTGTGTCACCAAGAGGGAGGGACATAGGGAAGAAGCAGAAGTCTTTGCCTCAGACTCAGTAATTGATAAGGGAAAGCTGCAGTGGGGTGGGAGTGCTCCCTCCTGAATGGACAGCAAAAGGCAGCTTCTCCTTTCAAAGGTGCCAGACAATGGAATTGTGGTCAGACAGCCATTTGCTAAATTTGGATGGAGACGGTCTTCTGTTAACCCTTCAGTGTCCAATCATTTGGCGTGGGGTGTTCGCTATTCTTTCTTCCTTCCAGAACACTCCAGCTCAGTTCCAGTTATACCAAGCAAGGAGGGTTTTCCTTGGCTATACCTGGTCTCAGAGATCAGTGAACAGGAGTGGTGACAATGGTGGCTAGTCATCACCAAGCTGGAGTGGGGGTGGCGCCTGAACACTCCACCTGCATGCTCTGCCCTAGGGTCAATTTACATGGGTCACGAGCCAGAACAAAAGCAGGCAGAGGTCAGAGAGAAATCAGGCCCCAGCCACATGTGAGTGAAGTTGCCAGACTAAATGATGAGGAAGCAAGACCACAGCAAAAGCAGGCACCAAGCCAGAAAAAAAGAAATCGGGAATTATGCCAGATGGTCAAAGGTTTGTGGGTCATAGAGAAATCAGGCCACAGAGGAGGATGAAATCAGGTCCCAGAACAAACCAACGTCACCTGTGATTCTGAAGGAAGGGAGCTGTGCCTCCCAGGGAAAACAGGCTGCCTTGGCCTCGGCCGCGCCCCCCACCCTCCCTCCGCGGCCGGGCCCAGCCTCACTTGAGCTGCTGGGTGATGAGCTCCTCGTCGTTGAGGTAGCGCAGCCTCTCCTCCTCCACCAGGGTGCGCTGCCGCTGCAGAGGGTCCTCCTGCCGCCGCGCCGCCTCAGACACGCGCATGCTCAGCTCCGCCTCTGTGCGCTTCAGCAGCGCGCGCACCGACTCCTGGTTCTGGAGCTGCGGGATGCAAGGATGGGCGCTTGGACCTGGGTGGGAGGGATAGGAGGCGCGCGGGGCAAGCGAGTGCAGAGGGCAGCCCTATGCGGCTCCAGCTCCACAGAAGATGCGGCTGCTTAGCTGTGGCCACGAGCCGCCACGGAGGGTGCGGGTAGGGGCCGAGGGCTAAATTTGGGGGGAAACGGAGGCAGGAGAACTGGCAGTGGACAGTGGAGGGAGCCGTGCTGTACTGGGCGGTGCTATGCTGGGCAGTGCAGAAGGTGCTGTGGCCATGAGCAGCAGCAAAGGGTTGGGGGCAGTGAGTGGCGCAGGGGAAGGTTAAGTTCTGGGAAAGTGTAGGGGCAGAAGAACAGGATGAGAAAATGTGGCGCGGGGCGGGGGTCCTACGCTGGGCCCTGCCTAGAGTGCAGCTGCGTGGCTGTGGCCTTGAGCAGCCCTGAATGGGGACGGGCCTGGCATGAAGGACTCAAGCGCTGGGGTTGATAGTTTCCGTGACTGGGACGGGAGGACCAAGTTAATGCTAAGATAACAGTCGAACCCAGTTCCAAGCCTGACTGGAGGGGGGTGGGCGAGACCTTACCCTTGACCCAGATGGCAACTCTCTGCCCCCTCCCCAGCCTGTCTCTGCGCATTATTCTCGCCTGACGGGTGCTGGGGCCCTCTCGAGTAGCCGGCACAGCGATGCCAGGCTCCTGACTGGTGGGACCATCTGCCAGGAAGGACGGAGCAGACTGTCCGGGCTCAGGAAGGGAGAGCTGAGGGGACGTGGGGAAGAGGTATGCAGGGCCAGAAGGAACTGGAGTTGCCCCCCACCCGCAATGATATCTATGGTGAGGGTTGGCCTGGGGCTCTAGAAGAGCCATGGGAAAGAAGGAGGGCTAGTGGCGGGGGCATGGGCCAGGGGTGGAGGTTCAATGAGTAGCAGGAGCTCAAGAAAAGGGGAGAAAGGGTTCAGGTGGTAGGGACCTATAAGCAGCAAGGGATTCCCCAGAGCTCCATGGGGAAGGGCAGGACACTGGGGGATAGACAGTACTTGTGGAAGGAGTTTGGGCTAGTTGGTGGTGCTTGAGGGGAGCATTACCTGGAGCTTTCGCAGCTGCTGAAGTTGGCCACGCAGGTCACTGGTGCTGTTCTGCAGGCCACGCAAGTGCAGCTGCATCTGCAGCCGGCTGATAGCTGTGGGCTGCCCTGCAGGTGTGCTGCTGGCTGAGGGAGGGGGAGGGCCAGATACAGGGGTTGCCCCACTGCTTCTGCTGCCTGACCCGCATGCTACAGGGAGGGACCATGAGGATGGGAGAAAGGGAATAAAAAGTGAGACTGAGAGGCGCTGGTGCAAGATCCTCCCCACTTTTGACCCCACACAGTAGCCAGAGACACATGACTTTGCTTCCTGTCTAAGTGATAATCAGTTCTAACAACGAGGAACAAAGCACCATTGCAGTGACATCTTGGGTTAAGGTGAACACTCATGTATCCATCGAAAGTCCAGTAATGTAGCTATTGTTTGATCCCTAGTTTACAGATTAGGAAACTGACTCAGAGAGGGAAAGGCCCTGTGAGAAAAGAAGGGAAGGGTCACTCACGTGCTGATGGGGTGGCTGCTCCATTGGAGCCTTCAATCTTCTCACTGTAGCACAGGGAAAAGAAGATGGTCATCAGAGGTCCAGGCCAGCCCCAGACCATCAAAGCTGAGTGGGACCTTAGATGTCATCTCTTTCAGCTCCCTGATCATGGAATGGAACAGCAGAAAAGGGAAGGGACTTGCCCAGTGAGACATTGGCAAAGTCAAGCTCAGGGCTTCTAATGCCCATTGCCCCTTCTTCCTGCCCCTGGCAGTAGTGTTGGAGAGGGACCGTACCTGGGTGTCTCAGGCTCTGAGCCTCGAAGTAGGGCACTCTGCACCAGGCCTGTGAGGCTGGCAATCTGCTTCTCCATGGCCTCCATTCGCTCCCTGGGGAGGAAGGTGATTCTGAGCAATCCCTGCTCTAAGCATGACTCCTGCTCAGCCTCTCATTTCTAAGATTGATCACCAGGAGAAATAACATTCTCTCCCCAGCTGCAGTTCAGGCACACAAAGAGACCAAATGCCTAAAGAACAAGCCCACCCCCTACTGCATTTCTCACCTCCCTAAGCCATCTGTCCTGACCACTCCATGCTTTGCTTATGCCCCTCTATGCTTTTCTCCCCACCTCCTCTCTGAGGCCATCCCAAAGTTCCAGTGGCCTTAAGGAACCTCTTCCCCAGACCACTCAAGGGCAATGCAAGGATGTTTTAGTGTATCTCCCCACTAGACCAAGCAGGAACTGGGTTTGTGCAACTTGGCATCAGGAAATGGTACAGTGCCTGTCACAAAGGCCACAAGGTTGCTGTGTGAAGACAGGTGGCTTCTCACCAGTCAGCAGTGCAGCTTGAGGGCAGAGGTTATCTCTCACCCTGGCTACCTCCTTCAGCCCTGCACCCTTAAGAGGGCACTGAGTGGTGGTTCAGGACTCCCGGGCCTGAATGCTAGGTAAAAAAATGTGTTTCTTTCCCCCTCCCTATTTCTTACCAGCACCCCACTCCCTAGTGAAATTCAGCTGACCCTATGCTGGACAGCTCTCATGGTTACAAATTCTGTGTTCCAGCTGGAAATTGACTTAAAAAAAAAAAAAAAAAAAAAAGGCTGGCTCAGCCCTTGAATTTTACAGTTGCAGAAACTGAGACTCAAGGAACACATGCAAACTCACATCTGGAGTCCATATTTGGGGCCCTCTCACCCACTGCTTCAAGATCTGCACACAAAAGAGATGGCATGCCCATCTCTTCAGTGCCCTCCCTGCCGTATCCAAAATGCTCTCTGGCCACCCACTTAAGATCACTGTAGATCTCAAAGGACTCTGGGATCTCTTGAGTTCAGCAAACTCGTCTGACAGGGCCTCTGCGGGGTGCCTCCTCTTCCCATCCCACCCCACTCCCATAGTCCTGAGGCCTTGCAAGTGTCTCTCACCTGGTCTCCGTATCCTTGGCTGGTACTGGTGGCCCGAATCCGACGAGCGAGCGCTCCCCAGGTCCAGGGAAGAGTTCGGAAGGAGGGGCTCCGGCTGTCGAGGAGCCCGCGGTGCTGCGGGTCTTGCCTCCAGGACTCTCAGCGAAGACCGAGGAAGAGCCGGAATCTTTTCGGAAAGACTGACGCACCGGCGAGCCCCGGCTAGGTGGCCCTGAGTAGGGGCTGTGAGGCGGCGGGGGCCCTCCGGGGGGCGCTGCCACGTCGGCCAGTTTCTGTGGCGAGGAGGGCGGCAAGCGGAAACCATAGCTATCGCCGTAGATCGGGCCGCCGCCGCCGGCCGCCTTGTACAGCGAATCCTCGAGGTCCGACTGCAGCGCAGCGGCCGAATAGGTGCTCAAGGAGCGCACCGAGCCGCGTTTGTACAAGCCGCCTGCGCCGGGGTAGGCGAACGGGTCGCCAGCGGCCGCGGCCAGGCTCAGGCGGCCCTCGTGCAGCAGCCCATAGGGATCAGCGTAGAGGCCCTCGCCCTTCACCAGCACCATGCCACCCGCTTTGCCCGCCAGGTCCTCATCCGGTTTGACGTCGCGACGCTCCAGGATGGCGCTTGGACTGGGGCTAACGCCCTGGGCTGCAGGGGCACCTCCCAGTCTCTCTGCCGCGTGGTGCACCGGACTGCCAGCGTAGGAGGGCGGACGCCCCCCAGCGTAGGAGAGACGCGAGCGCGATGGCGAACCCGAAGGCAGCCCCGACGGCAGCCCAGATGGTAGCCCGGGAGGCGGCGAACCAGATGCCAGGTGCGGTGCAGGCGACAGGTTATTGAGTCGCCGAGTGGGCGATGACTCCCGCGAAGCATACACCATCTCTCTCTGCGCAGAAGACAGCTCCGTAACCCCACAGGGCTAGTCACAAAGGGAACCCTTTTGCCCTTGCTTGAGAAGCCAGCATCAAGTCCCCTGACGCCCAGCAAGTCCCTGTTCTCTGCCTTTCCTCTCTCCTGCAGTGTATTTTGGGCACCTTACCCATCAGGGCTCCCAGCACAGGTGTGTGAGGGTGTGTGGCAAAGTTGTAGATGGAGAAGCAACAGAGGGTCACCCCTCAGCCTGCCCCATTGTGGGGGGGTGGGGAAGTCAAGGAGAATAAGTGGCTCAGGAGAGGGGCCTTAGAATACCTAGAGGTCTGTTAGAGAAGTCCTGAGTGCACAGGACTGGAGCAAGGGTGAAGTGGCTGTGAGAGGAGAGGGCTCCTCCATTAATTCCATAATTAAGGGGTCAGCCCCCTTAATTCTCCTAGTCTTCCCTGGTTCCCTTGACATTTGCCCACATTTTACCTGCCTGGGCCACTTTCTGACAGCCTCCCCAATTCCGTGAGCATCCCCATTCATACTCCAAGATCCCCCCCTGGGTATCCTCATTCATACCCGAAGGTCCCCATTCGTGAGGTGTGAGCCAGGGAAAGCAGCATACAGTGGTTCCTTCCTATAGATCTTGATAATACTGCGGTCCTGGATATCCCTGGGGGAAGGGTGCAGAGGGTCACCAAGCATGTCCCAGGCATGCAGTAAGGAGAAGCAGCTACTGCCCACAGAAAAAAGAGGTGGCAAGGGGACCAGGACCCCAACCCCTTCCTAAGTCCTTTGCTCAGTGGATCTTGGTGCCTTGGGTTGTCTGCCACCAACACACACCACAGCCTCCACCCGGACCACTTCCTCAGCCTGTGAAGCCATTTCCAGGGTAAGTCAGGTCGGTGTCTCTCAACCCGCAGGATTGGGAGATTTAGAAGGGAGGGGGTGAGGGGACCAGACGATCATGCCCGGGAGGAGAGGGGAAGGGCAGAGGGAAGGTCTAGAAGGAGCTGGGGAAGGGCCTTGGGGGTAGTCTCCTGGGGAGGAGTATAGGGAAGCCCACCCATCCCCCTGGGGCCACGCCCACCGAACGTCCTCCAGTTCGTAGAAGACGTTGCGCGCCTCGTCTTTGATGAGGATGGCGGTGTTTGGCGACTTGAGCATGCCCATGGTGAGCTTCTGCGGGAACATGTGCGCGATGAGTGCATGCAGCGTGTCCAGGCTGCTGACCTCGTGCGTGATGTGCACGCGCCGCGTCTCCTCCCCAAACTGCAGGAACAGCACCCCTGCGAAGGAGATGCGACCTTCGTTGTTATTGCCCCCGCTGCCAGACCAACCGCCCGGAGAGCAAGGGGAGCCTTCGGGAGCTGAGCCGGTCCCACAGAGGCAGGGTCTGAGGCTGGATGCGGCCCCCGAGTGCAGGTGCACCCAGGCACTCCTCATGCTGCCAGGGCTGGCCTCCCGGAGCACCACGATCCCAGGCAGCTGGACCGGGAAACGGGGTTGCGGGCAGGAGAAGGTAGGGCAAAAACTGGGAAGGGGTTAGGGAAGGGTAGAGAGGTGCCGAAGGAGAGAGAGAGAGGGAAGAGAGGTAAAAAGGGAGGGATGAAGGAAAGAGGGACTGCTCTATAAGAGAAAGGGCTAAGAAGCTCAGTAGGAAAAGAGAGGGCTGGGGTAGAGAGGAGGGAGGGCAGGAGAGGAGAGAAGGGAAGGAAGGGGCAGGGGATGATGAGGCAGAAGGAGGGGTGGAGAAAGACAGCAGAGGGGCCCTGACAGGGGTGGTTGCTGGGAAAGAGGGATTTGAGCTCAGGAGGGATGTAGTGGTGTAGGGGATGAGGAGGGCTGGAGGAGACGAGCAGAGGGAGGAGCCTGGCTGGTCCGTACCTGGAGATCGCAGTTTGGTCTGACTGGCTGAGCGAGAGAGGGGCAGGCTCTGTCGGAATCGGTTCATCCTGCTAAAGCCCAGGGGCAGCTCAGCCTCCGACATGGTCTCCAGCGACTCAGCTGAGGCGTAGGACAGCTTGGCTGCCTGGTCTGCCAGCCCCGGCTGGGCTCCCTGAGTGTGACGCGAGCTGCGGGTCTGCAGGGACAGGGCAGGGCAAGAAGAATCAAGCATGATCCCCCTTTGCTTTGCCACTGCCTCAGTCCAGGCCCAGGGAGCTCCCACCAGCCAGCCAGTGACACACGTACACAATCACAGGAGGGTCTCCTGGATTCCAGACCCATTGTATGGCTGCAGGAAGGTCCCCCCACCTCTTGGGGCCTTGACCTCCCTGGGCCACCCAACAGGTAAGCAGTGGGCAAAGGACTCAGGCAACTTGGGAAGCCAGACAAGAAGCCATCTGAGCTGGAGCCACGGGCACTCCTGCTATTTTAAGCTTCCAAAGAACAACAACAACACAAATTTGTCACCGAGGTGAGCAGCAGAATCGTTGAGCAAATTGGGGCATTAGTTCCAGACATTAATTAAGCGGCGGGTTTGTGAGCGGCGAGTTTATTCTTCCTGGAGTTCAGAGAGTTGGGGGTGGTGGTGACGGGAAGTAGGGCCCAGGGAGAAAGCAACAGCAAGGGACCCAGAATCCCAGTGTTGGGAGGTGTGGGCTCTCACAGAGCTGGGCATGGAGAATGTCCTTGATTTAAGGTGACAAGAAGACTATCTCAAACCCCTCAGTGCCAGTTAGAACCCAGTTTCAAACAAACTACATGCTTAGTACCCACTACACATGTGAAGTCCAGTGTGATACACGTGACCACAGGGTGTGTGTGCCAAGCCTTGGCCCCTCTCTGTGAGGTACAAGCTGCCATGTGGCCAGACAGCCTGGCTGGCCTTGTCCCAATCCCCAGAATGACAGTCCCTTCCCTGAAGCTGTAGTTCTGGGTAATGGCTGGGGGTAGGGAAGGACGTCACAGACAGCTGGATTGCTCTCTCCTTGGGGGTGGGGGTGTCACACTATGATTTCAATTGTACCTGAAGAGCTTACTATTAGCTGAAGCCTGGGGTTGTCATCCAGGGCTACCACCCCTGCCATTCTGCCCCAATTCTTCCCCTCAAACCAGATTGCTGTACAAAAGCTCATTTATTTAAGGAAGTAAGAAAATGAATCAGATCTAGATCATTCCATATTATGTACATTATTAAGTATATATTATGTATGCATTTGTTGTATAAGAGTCATGTTCTCTGATTGTATTTTTCTATAAAATAAATTGATATTTTTAACAATAGATCACTCAAAATCAGTAATACAGGCTATCTCAGTGTTGAAAGAGAACTATTATTTTTAGTTTTATACACACTTCTTTAAAATTAAGTGAATTTTATACAATCAGAATATCTTACTTTTATATTTTAAAGAGACAACAATAGTATCTCTGAAAAGAAATAATTTATTCCCCACGTCAGCTCCCTCTTTCCCAAAATTCTGATTAACCCCTAATTAATTTCCATCTTTCTATTAACTCAATTTAATGTTCTAATCAGATTAGCACTCTTGATGAGAGAGCATCTTCCTCTGATGGGCAACGTGCCCAGCTGTCCCCAAGGTGGCCTTAAGGGCTAGGGGACTTGGGAGGTCAGATTTGGGAACTCTGAGGGGCAAGCACAATGTCACTGCACACAAGCAGTGTGCAGACATGGGTCTTGAAAGTGGGGAAGCAGCATAGGAACTGGGCCCACTTGGGGGGATCCTGTGTGTAGGCTTTAAACCCTGTGGCTCAGCTCTGGGCTGACAGTGACAACCAGCACCTTGTTCTCACCTTCAGTTCCTGGGAAGGATGGGAGCTCTGGAGTAGGGTGAGTAGGGCTGGGCTGGCAGTCTTGGGGTTGCCAGGCTTGTGAGGGTGAAGGGGTCACCAATGCAGACAGAATGAGGCAACTGGTAAGCATAAAAGTGGGGGGTCCACAGGGCTATGGTGGGGGACACAAGTGAGATGCCAGAAAGAGAATGGAACGGGGCAGCATGAAGGGGGCAACGTTCCTGGGGGTGGCTGAATGCAGAAACAGGAACCCTGGGAGAAAAAAATTGCCACATTCCCTATTGCACATGTTCCTGTCTCTGTTGTGACCCCAGGAACTCCTTTCCATTCTCACAGACTTTATAGATAACCCTGCCCCAAAGAGGGAAAGCCAATCACACTTTTCTTCATCCCTGAGCTGAGACAACAGGGCAGAGGAAAGTGAGACATCTAGAAGGACTTTCCAACCACTAAGGAGATGGCAAGAGAACAAAACAGTGATTGCAGCAGAGCTCTCCAAAGACGGGAAAGGGGTTGCTGTGGAAGGCAGTGAGCACTATCCCTGGAGCACCTTCGGGGAAGATCATGACTTCTGGTCAGAGGCCAGGCAGAGGGCATCAGGGGTCGGGTGGTCAAAGCAGGATCGGAGCTTCCCCAAGGCTGCCTACAGCCTGGGGCAGAACCACTGGGAAGCATTTACAAACCTCTTTCTCGGACCCCACAATCAGATTTTGGAATCAACCAGGATTCTGACAGCCTTTGAGGTTGGCCACCATAAATCTTGCTGTGAGCCAGACACTGCCTAGACTGGCATTTTCTTATTATATCTTTATAACAATTTAATGATGCAGACATCCTTCCACTTTACAAAGGAGAAACTAAGGCCCAGAAGACTGGAATGTACATTGCTCTGGGTCACTCAGATAGTTAGTGGCAGACTGGAATTCACTACCAAGTAATCTGGCTCTCAGGCTCATGCATCTAACCACTACACTCTCCTGCCTCCTTCAAAGACACCTGGGATTCGGGATGGTGGCCTCCCATCCCATCATGATGCCTGAGAGAGGGCCTGAGACTCCAGCAAGCAGGCAGTAGTCTAACTGGTTCCACTCGGCTCTGGGCCTGGGCACCAGGGAAGATGGATGAGGGTGCTCCCATAGGGGTCAGCAGGATATCCTGGAGGAGGGTAGACAGCTCCCTAGCTTTGGATAACTCCAAGCTCTCCAAAGGAGGCCAGAAGGCACCACCCCGGAGCCTAGCTCTCCACTTAGAAAACAGGTTTTAGGGGTACAGGACAGTGTCTTGCTTGACAGTCACTAGCTCCTCCACAGGGGGGAGTAAGAAAGGGAGTCACATGCCTCCCCAGGAGGTGCAATCTGAGTTCGAGGAACGAGGCCTCAACAAATCATGGGTTCAGGGCCCCGACTCAGAGCCAGCAGATTCTCTGGGCTGGGGAGACCTTCTCATTCCAAAATGCCCCTTGTGGACTGGGGAAGTCTAGGGACAGAGCACCTCCAGCCCAGATCTCCAGCAGAGGTGGCCCAAACTCCCAATTAATCCACAAGCCCCTGGCAGGTGAACCCAGACTTTCCCAAAGCAGCAGCCACAGCCTGCAGCCCCAAAGCCCACGCACCCACACCAGAGGGGGCCCTGCAGACTCACACCCCGGTGCAAAGCATGTGCGAGGGAGGGACGGGGCAGGGGAGAGACAGCACATGCAGTTGTCATGGGAGCGGAAGCATCACACACTGACCTTGAAACTCCAGTAGTTTGGCTGCTGATGGAAATAAGAGAAGAGATGGTTATGAGGGGGCAGGGAGGAAAAGGGCAGCAGGGGGCAGGTAGAGACCCTTGGAGCTCAACACTCAGCCCTGGGACATGGGCCCTCCACCCCCTCAGGAGCAGGAAGGAAGTAATGCCCATTACATCCCATTCTCTTCTGAGACCTGAACACCTTGGTGCACCCGGGATGGGAAGGCTTCAGGTTTGCTGGTGGAGGCAGGAGAGAGCATTCCAGATATTTACTAGGCACAACTCTAAAGTAACAGCCCTCAGAAAGATACATGTAGGAAAAGGCACAGACGGCCATGATATAGGGACCCAGGAGAGAATTTAAAAAGATAAATCTGGGCCATAGGGTCAGAGAGATGGCATGGGGATGGGTTGTAGCAGGCCGGGGAAATTTTCCCAGAAAAGATGGCATTTGAGCTGGGTCTTTAAAAATGATCAGCTGGAGATTGGAAGGAAAGGTGTGTTGGGTGGAGAAGAGCATGGGCAGGCGCCAGGAGCAGGCAAGGAAGAGTGTGGGAGAAGAGTCCACAGTCCAGGCTGCTGGGGCCGCAGATTGGGCTGCAAAGGGGGCTGAGGCCAGACACCAAGTGACCTTCAATGCTGAGTATGTAGACTCAAGTCTCAGGGGTGGGAGGGGGCAAGCAAAAGGCACATTAATGGAGCAGAGCAGGATCAGAATTGGACCCCAGCAGGGCACAGAGCTGGGGGTGGAAGAGGGCAGCTGGGTCCCAGGACAGGGCAGGGAGGCCTGTGTGACAGGATGGGCCTTGACCATGGAGGAGAGTGGACAGATGCCAGTGACTCCCAGCACTGGGCAATGAATAGGGAGCTGTGGGCAGCAAAGGAGCTGGGAAGGCTGGGGACTGGGCAATACCCTGGGGCTGGGTAGATAGAGGGTTCCTCACATCCCTAGAATGGAGGGATTAAGGCTCCCCTCATTCACAGTAACTCGGGTCACCCTGCCTTCCCTAGAGACCAGAAGGCCCTTCCAGATGGCTGGGAACAAGGAAAGAGCCACCCTGAGGCCGGGCTGGTTCTTGGCAAAGCTGAGGGCACCCTGCTGACCGGTGCCAGCCTCAGCAGGAAGACAGAGGCAGCAGATGGCCTGGCCCTGGGGTGCCTGGCACAAACAGGCAAGAGTCCCCGGCCTCAGAGCCAGGGCAGAGAAAAGGGGCATTGGGGGTTCCTGATGGGGAAGGACACCAGGACTCCTGCACCACCCAAAGGCCGTCATGGCTGGGAGGAGTTGGAAAGAGGCTGAGTGGAAGGGTGCCCTGCCTGACAGGCTTTACTAAGGCAGCCCTTTATGGTGGGGACAAGGCTAGCAGGGACTGGGATGAAGAGGTTCATTTGCCAGGACTGCCCCCACCAGATCCCTGATGGCCATCTCTCCCAAAAGATGAAAAACTAGTCACATACCAGGCAGAAGAAGGCAAAGTCTGTACCCCAGCCAATGCCTGGGATAATCTATGGACACGCCCCCCGCCCCCCGCCCTGTCCCCCACTGGTGCTAGGGGATGCTCACAAGCAGAGAGGGGACAGGCTGAGTAACAGGCTCTACCCACAGCTGCTGTGGCCTTGAAAGAGGAGGGGAGGGAGAGGGAGTGGAACCCTAGGGGGCAGGCAGAGCCAGGCAGAGGGCACTGGAAGGTTTATGAGAGTCAGGTTTGCAGACTGGCTGTGATGGAGGGCTCTGCAGAGAAGGCCTGCGTCCCTCACTCCCCAACCCAGGCACAGACAGTGTGTACAGGGGCCACCCACAGCTCCCCACAACACATACGCTCCCACACAGCCTCACACAGACTCTTACATCCTTAGATAAGGACATCACCAACACACCCAGAGCCACAAAATACACCCACCGAGGCACACAAGCACTTAGAAGCTATCAGAAATAGCCCCAGAAATAAACAGAAACTCAGACCCGTACATATGGGGCCATCCCCACTCACACACACACACATGCCCAGGACCCCAACCTGCTCACATGCAGGATCTCACAAGCACAGAAGACAGAAGCACTGACACCATTCACACCACCCTCAGTATACGCAGAGTCCCCATCACACATGACACCCATTCTCTCACACACACACACACACACTCTCTCTCTCTCTCTCTCTCACTACAGAAACACAAAGCACTGAACACACAGTACACACACATGGCCTTAGAGAAAGAGTCATTACTCTCTTTTGCTTTACTAGCTGGATCCAGGTGCCTCTGACAACCTTAGCCACTCTCATCATGCCTATGGTGTCCCAAACATCGCATGTCAAGGCAGTGCTCTCTTGAATTAAGAGAGGCAAAAGGAGCCCCACCCCCACCCCGCCACTAGTGTCTGAGCATTGGACTCAGGGTACCTTATGAAGATGACTGGGACCCACTTTGTATCCCTGAGAGGGAGATGGGGCAGGGCCTGGCTACAGTCACACTGGCTATGCCCTCAATGTGGGCCTGCCCCAGGGTCCCAACATTGGCACATCCATGGGGCAGTCTTCTGGAAGGAATGGATCATAAGCATGGCCCAAAGGAGAGGACAGGGTGGTGGCATCAGTGCCACAGGAAAGGTCAGCCAGTCCCCAGGAAAGGGTACACACGGAAGAGGAGCCACATTTGTGCCTGGGGAACAACTTGGGTATCTGAATGATATTATGATCAGAATCCTGGGGCTTCTGGATCTGAGCTGTTAGAGCCTCTTTGAAGTGAATCCTGCTTCTTCGCCCTCTGAAAAGTAGGGAAGAATGATCTTCTTCCATATTGAGCTGCCAGGACTGAGGCCTCGGTTTCCTGGTAATTCACTGTGTTTCCAGGGGGAAACTGCAGTGGGAAGAGGCCTGAGGAGACAGCCCATCCTCTGTCTCCTCCAGGGTGTTGACCCAGGGGCAGCCTGGGGTGAGCAGAGGCTCCTTCCCTTTTCTCCAAGGGGCCTACTCCCAGTCAGTCACTCTCCACCCAACTCCAGCCCCCTTTCCCCTGTTGTCTATTCCCTCCTGCTGTGCCAACAAGTGCTCAGCTTGTAGCGGACCCTCAACAAATAGGTGACAGAGAATAAAAGCCAACAAAATAGGACCAGCCCACGAGGAGGAGTGGCTTCGAATACTTTGGTCAGGCCCCACTCCCTCCATCTCCTGGCACCCAGCTGCTCAGCCTTCTGGGCCTATTCCCTGGGAATTTCCCAGGACCAGAAAGCCCCCAGGGAAGGAGGGCAGAGGACAGGAAAGGCCCAGAGGTCCAGCTCCCCACCCCTAGCACAAACCTTAATACTAAGGCAGAATGACCTCCCTCCACACTCTCCAGGAGGGGTCTGGACTTCCCGAAGGCAGTGAGAAGGCAAATGAAGAAAGGGCTGTGAAGGAGAGACCCGGCCAGGGGCAACCACTGGCAGGAAGGATCTTGCAGGAGTTGGGGCAAAATGAGAGGGGTTCTAAGAGGTCAAGATGGAAACCCGGCATCCCTTGGGACAAGGCTTTCAGAAATAGGGAAAGGGGCTCTCCAGAGACCGAGGGGAGCAAACCAACTCTTTGGTGAGCAGAGAAAACAGCTTTTGCCCGCCCGGAGCTGAGGGTTAAAGCCCCTCCCTCTCCCACTCCCACTCCTTAGCTGCTGGTGGAGGGGAGCTGGCCATTCCCTCTCCCCAACCCAGGCCCTGTGGCAGGGGCGGGTCAAGCCTCTTGGGAGGCTTAGCTCAGCCAGCTGAAAGCCCCCACCATCCCCTGGGCCCAAGTCCCCTGTAGGTTAGGTGAGTGCATGAACCTCCTTGACCTCAAGCCGCTACTACGCAGCCTCCCGCAGGAAGGCTAGTCAACGGTCCGCACCCCCAGCCCCTTAACCCCCTGACTCAGCGTGCACCGGCGCACACACCCACCTCTCAACTCCCTTGAACCCAAGTCCACGTAAACACCCGCCCCCAGCCTGGGGCTACGCAACGCGCCCCAGCGGGCGCCAGCTCCCCCAGCCTCGCGCAGGCACCCTGCCCCCAGGTGTGCGGATCGCCGCCCACACCTACCCCGGCCCGACCGGGAGTGCGTGCGTGGAGGGGGGTGCTGCGGGATCCGCCGCGCCGCCGGGGGCGAGGGCGCACCCCGCGAAGGTCATGACTTTCCAAGGTTGGGGGAGGGGGTGCCTGCCGCATTTAGGGGTGGGGGCCGTCCCGCGCGGAGGGCCCCTAATGCGGTGGGGGAAGGGAGGGGGCGTTTCTCAGAGACTGGGAACCCGCAACGGCTGCGCGCTCCCCAGCCCGGGATCATCCCTGAGTGCCGCAGAGAGGGACCCCCATCTCCGTGTCCCCGCCCCCTGACGAACCCAAGGCTGCGACCCGGGCCCCACAGCCGCTCCCCCTTACCTGTGGCTACAGGTGTATGCGCGGGGCCCCAGCCCCGGATCCCGCGTAGGGCGGGGGAAGGAGGGCCGCCCCCTACGCCCACCCGCCTGGGCTCTCCCCTCCCCCGGCCGCCTCCGCAGCTGCCGCCGCCGCCGGTGCCCTTTGCTGCAATGCGAGAGCCGCCGCCGCCGCCGAGCCGGCCCGGGCCCTGGTCGCCCCGGTAACCGCGACTCCACCTGGCGCGGCGCGGCGCGCCGCCGTGCACATCCCCTCTCTCGGCCCCCTCCCCTGGCGCGGCCCCGCCGGCGCAGCCCCGCCGCGGAGCGGCGGAGGCTGGTGGCTGCGTCGCCGCGGTCACCCGATACGCCAGTCCGCCGCCCGGGACTCGGGTTGCAGCAAGAGGAAGGGAGGTTAGACAGCCTAGTGGAAGCGGGGGGAGGGGCTGTGGCTTGGTCTAACCTCTAGTCGCTTCCCGCGGTCCTCTTCACTGTGCCCACCCCTAAAGGTCTGACCTATCCCCGCCTTCCAGCCCACAGCCTCCCCTCGCCAGGGTCTCACTGTGCACTTTGCCCTTTAAATTCTCCTATGATTTAATCCCTAGCCAGTGTGGAAGGCCTATGACGCCTAAATTTCCTTGTTGGCCTCTGATGGATCTTGCCCTGCTGTGTGACTCTGGTCCTCTGCTGAATGTCTCTGTTCCTGCACTTTAGAAAAAAATAAAAATAAAACCTCAGACTCAGTTCTGGGGGATAAGGGGTGTGATGAATTCTAAGTATCAAGTGATTACAAGATCTTGTGCACAGCCACTTTCTCAGGTAATTACAAAGCTCTGGGGCAGAGGTCCCCTCAAGCTCTCCTTTCTCCACAAGAGCAGATTCCAGATGTGGACAGACTAGAACTCCACCACCTGAGACAACGAGCTTACCAAGTCCAGCCTCACTCCTGTCCATCACCCTAACCCTATCACAGCCCAAGATGCTCCATCAGGGGACCTCTTGGGGAGAGGGACCGACACCCAGAACCTGCCTGTGCAGGTCACACCTGTCCTCTGCCCCATCACCATCTCTTCTAAACCCCACGTTGGCCTCCACCACACACTTGGTCACTCAGGACAAGTCTCTCACTTGCTGTCTAGCGTTGGGAGCAGACACATCCCTGTTCCCCAAAGTTCAGCCAAGATGGGACGGAGAACCCGAAAGGAAGTGGGCAGAGGGCCCTGAGTGATGCCAAGCACCAATCTGTTGCTAGATGGAGTTAGCTCAGACAGCCATGCTCTGGAGGCTTGTGTCCTATGTGGTCACGGTTTTCTTTCATTTAACTTTCAAGCCCCGTTGCTCTTCTCCATGAGGCATGGCTGTGTGAGGAACTGGCACCCCTTCCCTCCACTGGATCAGCAGCCACTATCCCTCCTCAGCTTCCTAAGCTCAGCCCCTCCTGGGCAGTCCCTTTCCTATTGCAACTGACTCCCTGGTCCCTCGTCCCCCCTTGGGCCTCAGATATCTCTCATGTCAGTGTCCAGGCTTGAGCTGGAGCCCAGCCCTAGTGTCCTAAGTGTGTCCCATCAGGGAAACTGAGACTTGATGAGAAACCTGGGAACAAGGACAGAACCAATGGCAAGATGCCCAAGTGTTCTTAAAAACTTGAGATTAAGCCTTGAGCATAGAAAGAAGGGTGGGAGAGAGACATCCTGTAGCACTTCCTGATGGTAGATCATCAGAGGAAGGTTGGTGGTGCTCAGAAATGGAAGAGTAGGGTGTGGATAAGGGAATAAGATGATCTCCTGAGGGAGGTGGAAAATAAGAGACCTCTGGAAACGCAAGGAGCAAGATGGGATATGGGTTCTCCTGTTTAAAGGAGAAAGAATGTAGAAGTGTGTGTGTGTGTGTGTGTGTTAGTCCTGAGCATGGTTCCTCAAAAAACTCCTTCCTCCAAACCAGCTAGTTTGGGGAGGTCATTGTAGGAAATTAGATAACCAGGGGAGTTGCAAGTACAGGCCATAGATGTCTCCCCAAAATGGGGGTCCTACATAAAAGAGAAAGGATTGCAAAATTAAAATTCTGGATATCCCCCCTCCAAAAGAAAAAATTCCTCCCCAAAGCCAAGCTCTGCCATGGGTTTGGGTGGTGGTGGAGGTGGGTGACTCACCTGGGCAGGCTGGCCAGCCCCGGAGGGGGCGGAGTCGCCATGGAGGTGGGAGCAGAGGGAGCTGAGGAGGCACACAGGGTCCACGGTCCAGCCGCCAACCTGTGTGTGTGAAGCGGGGGACACCCCATTAGGGGGAGCGGGCAGGAGCCGCTGGGGCTGTGACAGGGCAGGGAAGGGCATGGCTGGGGCAAGCCTTGGGGCACAGAGGTCACACCACAGAGGGTTGGAGGGTCTCTTACATTGGCTGCATCTCTAACTAGTACCCGGGGCCATTTCTGGATGTTTGTCTCTCCTGTCGGGAGGAGGGTTCCCTGAGCCCAGAGCAGGGGCTTCCCTACCAGATATTCCTGAGCTAAATCCCTGTGTCCTTCCTGACTTCCTCCCAGTGCCTGCCTGCCTGCCTGCCACATATTCCACAGGGAGCTGCTCCTGGCCTTCTCCCTCCTCCTGAGGATGCCACCTCAGACCTCCCAGACATGGGAGCACTGAGTAGGAACGACTTCACCCCACTTGTCTCTGCCCCAACAGCACATCTCCTTTCCCTGTTAACTCAGTGGAAGTGACTTCCTCTCCTACCCCAAGGCCACCAGACCTGATTCCTCGGGGACCCATGCTCACAACCCTCTGGGCCTCAGCATTTTCAGCTTCAGACCTCCCTTTCCCTGAGGGCCACTGAGCCAGCGTCATGCTTAGGCCCCCAGCACCCTGTGACAAGCGAAATGGCCACTTAGACTCTGAGGCAGGGAATGGACGCTCAGAGAGTGGTAGTGCTTGGATTCACTCCCTGTGAACATGCCAGCTGCCTATGAGGCCCCTAAACATGGCCACATCCTGTCTCCCAGGCCTGCCACCCCTGGAAGCTACCACCAGGATAGCTTCATCTTTTTCCAGCTAAACCTTCCCAGAAGGTCTGTGGTCAGGGCTCTGGTTCCTCACCATCTCCGATCTCCTTAACCCCTGAAATTGGCCATTATGCCAAGAGAAATGAGCCCTTAGCCCTCTCCGGGCCGTAACTCCTGGATGCTCCCCACTCACTCTGAAGTACAGGTCCTCTTCCAGCAGCTGCTCCCTAGGGCCTTCCTTTTCTTCCTCATGGATGCAGAAGTTTCCTGGTACCCTTCCCTGACTATCACAGGCTCTCTTCTCTCTGCCTTGATGGCCCTCTTATGTCCCAGGACCTACTTCACAAGTCTCCTCCTGAAGCTGTGGTTGCTCTGAAGTTGGAGGCCTCCCCCCTGAAGGCCCCACCCACTCCTCAACTCCTCTTATATTCCTCCCCCCCAGACATTTCCTCCCCACCCTCCTGATCTCTCCAAGGCACCAACATCTCTCTGTCACCCCATTTTTTCCCGTCATTGCCTCCTAGATCCAGGCAGCAAACAACTTATGCTTAGTCTCCCCTCCCATCGCCACCCCTTCTTTTCATCCTTCCAGGAATACTCTTCCTCTTCTCCTTCCCTTGCCTCCAGCCCCCTAGGGGCCCTCCTAGTCACCATTCCAAAACAAGCATGACACCACGCTCTCTGGTCCCAATTCCTAGCCTTCCATCGTATGTATATCCTGCAGCTCCCCGACCCCCTGAGCCTCTGGCACCAGCCAAGGGGAAATCTGTGCCACTCCCCAAACCAACTCTGGTATATGCTCATGCCACTGCCCCCCACCCCCGCACCTCCAAGGACAGCATTCTCTTCCTGTCCTCAAACCCTTTCATCCTTCCAAGCAGCTTTTCCTCCTGGAAGCCTTCCCTGATCAGGTCTGCCCACCTGATGTCCCCTCCTCTGAACCCTCTCCAAACGGACTGTGTCCCTCATACCAAGTTTAACCATCTTCCTCCCCTTTCCCCCCTCCCCATTTGTCATCAAATGCCCCTGTTCCCACCAAGCCAGAGCACACAGGGCAACCACAGAGGGCCAGATGCTCATCGTAGCTCTTCTTTATCCCAACCTGACCCTGCTCCCAGGAGGACTCTGGAGCTGGGGGAAGGCAAAAGCCAGACAGAACTAGAGGTGACCTCAGGGGGGCAAACAGGGTACCAGAAATGTGCCAATGTGTCCTTGTTCCCTGCAGTGGGGATAGGGACAGGGACACTTCTCCCCAGCCACACCCAGTACTACCTGGATAAGGGAGACATAGCAAGACAGAGCGACACTCCCCAAGTATTGACTGAAAGGATTCTAATTTGATGTCCCAGAGAGGACAATACCTGAGTCTCAGCAGCTAATGTGCAGCAATCATTAAGGCACCCCACAACTTCAGAACTGAAAGCAGAATACTAGTCCCAAGAAAGAACTTTCTTACAGATCAGAAGCTCATGCTTGGTGGAGGGGTACAGTCGGGAACCCAAGGATTGGGGGAAGGTTGAAAAGGGAAGCATCAGGCCTGGGGCGTAGCTTGGTGATGCAGCCCTGGCCTAGCATGCATGCGACCCTCCCCAAATGGAAGGAAAACGTCCAGTCCAGAGGCAGAGGCAAAGGCCCCATCTCCCTCTGTAAGCAGGAAACAAACAAAGCAACACAGAGGGAGACCTCCAGCTCAGAATCACTCAGTGAGTCTTGGGATGAATCAGGGAGGAAGAGGGAAAAGACCCCAGTTGGGGCTCTATTCTTGAAGGGACTGTGGACACATCAGATCCACCCTGCTGAGAATTCACAGACCCCACCTCTTAGGGCCCAAACATTCCAACTCCACCACTGGGCAGACCCTTGGGCTCAGAAGCCTCAGTCCCCATGGCTGTCCCTTCCCTTCCTCCCAGCCACTGCTCGGCCTCCAAGGCACACCTTCCTGCCCCCCTGCCCAAACAGCCTGGGGTGGAAAGGCTGGGTTCTCTCTACTCCGTCCGTGCTCCGAATGCCCCGGCAGCTCAGCCCCCAATCCGCTTCCCCAGGCTCCAGAAAAGGCCAGCCAGGGCCACTGCCCTGGGGAGACAGTTCCCCAGCTCTGCCCTCCCGCCTCCCAACTGCCCCAGACGCCTCTCCTTTGGATTGAGCCTGGGGCATGGGAGCACCGGTCAGCCTCCCTCCCCGCCCGCCGCCGCCCCAGCCCGCAGCAGGGCTCCCACTCACCTGCTCGCGCATCCTGTCCTGCTGGCCTCGGAGGGCCAGGGCGTGCTGGGGGTACTTGCTCTTCAGGTGGTCCATGAAGGCATCGCGCTTGCGATCGGCGTCCGCCTTCTGGAGCCCGCTGAGAGCCTCCAGGCTCTGGGCGGCGATCACCGTGTGCCGCCGCTCCGACGTGTGCACCAGCCCCACGTTGGAGAAGCGCCGGCCCCCGCCGCCCCCGCCGCCCCCTCCCCCCAGGGTCCGGTACTCCCGCGGGTACTCGGCATCGTCCGCAGACAGCATGGGGGGGCTGCTCCGCTCCGGATCTGCGAGAGGGGAGAGGGGCGCAGCGGGGTCACGGCGTGCCTGGCCTGGGGCTGCCACCGCCCACCGGGGGTCCCTGCGGGGCGGGTCGCAGCCGGCCTAAGCTTAGGGGCAGAAAGGCTTCTGGGATGCGTTCAGAGTTGCCGGTCCCCCCGGTGAGGTACTAAGGGAGGGTAGACCGGGTGGAAAGTTCACTTAGGGAGGTGTGGTTGGGGAGCAAGGCCAGGAAGTGTTCCTCCTCCTGAGGCTGGGGCGACAATGACAGTGGGAGGTGCTGTCGTTGAGACCAAGGCATGAGGAGTGGGGGCAAAAGGTGGGACACCTTTCTGGTCACACACCCCTTCCCCTTTCTAAAACTGGTGTACACAAGAGCAGGAAAAGGAGTAGGTGTCTTTTCTATGCTCCTGAAAGATGTAAAACGGAGCCTGCGCGGTGCACCTTTCTAGAGTGTCCTCTAAGGAGAGGCTGGAGGCTCTAGCCTTCTCCTTCAGACCTGCATATCCAGGACAGAGTATCCTCAAGGTTGGGGGCTGCCTGGAAAAATGGCCAGGACTGGGATACATTGGGGAGTGAGGGTTTCCCAAGGGACTGGAGGCCCAAGGTCTGGGACAGAGGGACCCCCATTTCCCTCCCTTCCCAGAGACAAACAGAAAGACAGACAGGAGAGGCTGGCACAGAGAGAACAGCGAGAGATGGATTTGGGACAAACTTAAAGAAAAAAGAAAGCAGACAGAACAGCTCAAGCCCCTACCCCACCACTTTTTCAGTCTCTCCTCCCAACACACACACAATCTCAAGACCCATAAGAGACGCACAGGGGACAAAGGACAGTACAGAAGCAAGAAACAAAGAGAAGGCCGGGGGTTGAGGTCCCCCCCCAGAACTCTGAATCCCTTCCCAGATGCCCACCAGCCCTGAGCTCCTGGCCTCTTCTGCCCTGCTGTTCCCTACCCTTGAGCTCACATGACCCATGGCTAGAGGTTCCAGAGGTTGTCCTCACCCAACGCTCAGCCATATTCCTGGGCATACAACAGAGTTCTGCCCTTCCTCTCTCCCAGAAATCATCCCCATTGGGAAATAAGCAACCTCCCCAGCACCCACCTGTCCCCGCAACCCACCACCCTAAAGCAGCGCCCCTTCCAAGTGTAGCCTAGGACTAGGGACTCAGGCCCTGCAGGCCAATGTCTGCACTCATGTCCCCACAATGCCTGATTGGGGTAGGGGGACTTCTCTAAGTGCCAACTAGGGCAAAAAGGGCTGAGGCTGGGAATTCTGGGACTCGGCCAGATTCACCAGTGCCCCGCCTCCCTCCAAGCATCCAGTGTTCATCAGGCCTGCGGCCAAGCCTCGGTTACCCTCTGCCAACCACAGGAGGAAAAGGGGGATTTAGCCGCATTTTAAGAAAAGCCACCCAGGCCACTGAGTCAGACACACACACACTCCTCCCCTGGCTGTGGCTAAAGCATGTACATCTGGAGCTCACAGCCTGAGAGGATCCAGAAACTCCCACCAAAACCAGGGGAAGAGCATCTCCTGCCGGCACGGAGATCCGTAGCCTATCAGGGCCTCCCCACCATTATCATGGCCCAAGAGCCCCTATCTCCCTCGTTAGGTGGGTGTTACTGTGGTCGTTTCAGAGATGGCTATAGAGACTCAGAGGTCTGGTGACAAGCCCAAAGCCACAGTGAGTGGTAGAGGCAAATTTGATACCAGTGTCTTAGGTTGGCACGCCACACTTCCCTTTGCAGATGACAGTTGTATTGAGGGTGCATGGCCCAGAGCAGGGTGGGCTTCCTTGCTTATCTGCCAGTCTCCCAGATGCTAGGCATCAGGGTCACCCCCTCCCTTCCTAAGGGATCCTTCATCCGTCACACCACAATCACTGTCCCCTGCTGTGCTCCCCTAGTATGTCCAGGTACAGAGATGACTTTGAGAGGAACATTGCTTTATATTTTAATAATTGTACCTTCATTTTTATAGGGATTAGGGAAAAAATCCCAATGAGAAGGTCCAACTACTGGTTTCATAGATACTGCTCCTTTGTGATCGCAGTGAAATAAGGTTTCCTCTAAGTAAATGCATTTAAGTTTAAAGTGAGTTAACAAAAACTATATTGAGTTAATACAATGCCAACGGCTCCCTGATATGGAAGAGATCAGGGAAGATGGCAGCTGACTGGGTGAGGCTGGGGACATTGGGGCCATCTTCCTGAGAGCCCAGGCCCATGACTGACCTCCCTTTCCTTCATTCATCCTCATTCTCAGCTGGAGATCTGGAGCCCCGTTTGGGTACTGTTCAGCAGGAGACCCTCCTCAGCCAAGGCTCCTAGACACTGGACACTCCAGAGCACTCTTTGCCAGGCCTTGGACATTCTGCCCATGGCCTTGCTGGAACCCGTTCTGGAGTTCAGCCCTAGCCCTGCCCGAGCCAAGACACCTCCCCTTGTGACAGCCAGCCTTGTTCCTCTGCCCTCCTTGGGTTCTGAACATACATAGCTGCGGCTACAGGTTTCTAAATTCCCTCTTCTAGCTGCTAGCCTCCTGGCCCCAGAAGAGACCTTTATCTCCTCCCTGTCCTCCTTCATGCCCTTCCTTCTCTGCCTCCTGAGGGGATCTTGGGGGACACGTCTGGAGTGGGCAAGCAGAGTATCTGTCTGAGACGGGCAGTGACTGTGGGGGACCCCCAAGACTCATCTGGCTCTTCCAGGCAGATGATGGCAGAGTGATCCCAGAGCAGGCAGAGAGGGGGCAGAGTGGGAGCCCCAGGCTGTGCTTTGTGACCACAATCTCATCTTTCTGGGGAAGGGCTAGGTAGTGGGGAGGGATATGCTGAGCAGAGCTGAACTGAGACGGGAGCAGGATGAGTCTCACCACCTCTGGAGGCCAGGGCTCGCCCCTGGCATTGAGGGGACAGTGCAGACTCTGGGGGGGGGTGGGAGATGGGGAGGGAGCTGGAGAGACAACCTGCTAACTCCAAGGGGCAGCAGCAAGGAGGGACTTTGGTTTGAAATGCTTTAGAATCAATTTAAGAACTTTCGAGATTCTTGACTTCATTTAACAAAAAGAAGCTGGAGCATCTGAGTACCTCAGTTGTCCTGGCTCCCCACCCAGTACACACTCAACTTCTTTCTGCAGGGCCCAGTGGAGCTGGGAGGACCAGCGGGGCTCCTGGTGGGGGAGCCATCTGGTTGCCCTTAGGAGAGAGGTTCCACTGCTGGCCTCCAGGCAACCCTGAAAACTCAGACATGACTTCATCTCCTGGGGCCTCCCAAGCACCTCAAGTCAGAGCACTGGGAGAAAAAAGCCCTGCCAGAGAGGCACCTGGGTTTAGTCACCTCTGTCCTCCAGCCACCCAGGCTAGCCACTCAGTCAGCAAATCTCCCCTAGGGAGCCCCAGATCTTAATCTGTAAAATGGGGTTGTTAACTCCAAATCCTGTCCCACACACTGAGTGGGAAGTTCAGTGGAAGAGAATGGAGAAGCAAGGACATTGTTGTCAATGAAAGACATTCCTGACCTGTGGTGTATGGGTCCTGGCAGGATGACCTCCCGATTACCCCTGAGCCTGTTCCAGCCACCACAAGTTCTCAAGCAGCCCTAACCCTCCCGAGACTGAGCAGCCCAGGAAACGCCAGGAAGATCGATTCCAATATAGCAAGCAGCAGGCTGCAGGCTGGCGGCCCTGGGCCAATCGATACTTTCTGTTCAGTGGTGGGGGCCTGCTGGGGGACCAGGGCAGGTTCTACTGGGAGGGAAATGGGGGCTGAAGGACCCTGAGCCAGGGAACTCTAGGGTGAGGGAAGCAGAACTGGGGTGTGCTGGGGGAGGTGGTATGGGAATGAAGCCCCCCACCAAGGGATGCAGATTAATGCAGATTAGGGGAGCCAGGGAGGTATGGAGGCTGCAGGTCTCCCTTCTCTCCAAGGGCCCTTCACGGTCAAGGCCTACTCTAATTTTTTTTTTTTTTTTTTTTGTACGAGGGATTGGACCCAGGGGTACTTAACCACTGAGCCACATCCTCAGTCCTTTTCATGTTCTATTTTGAGACAGGTCTCGCCAAGGTGATTAGAGCCTCACTAAATTGTTGAGGCTGGCTTTGAACTTGCAATCCTCCTGCCTCAGCCTCATTATTGCAGGGATTACAGGCTTATGCCATCATGCCCAGCTTAATTCTTGAATCTTGAATCAGAGTCAAGGGAAGATGCTAGGGACTGGCGAAATTGAACATTACAATGAGGAAAAGCAGAAGGTGGGGAGGGGGAACTCTGTCCCGCTCTGCTCAGCCTAGTAAATCAAGGAAGGTGAAAATGGGGGAGGCCGGGGTGACCAGGAAGCAGTGGGCTCCCCCCAGTGGCCAGCTGAAAATAAAGGCGCAGGTGCTGGAGAAGAGAGCGGCAGTTATTTGTTCCGACAATTCCAAATTCCACGTTTATTTATGGGCCTGACTTATTTTTATCCTCCACAGCTTTCTTTTACATGAGATCACTGTAACTCATTATAAAAATTAAGATCGCAACATCTTAGTGACACCATCTCATAAGCCGTTGGACCCATCCCCACCTGGCGCCTTCACCCTGAATGTCACCGTCTAGTCTGTCCTTTGGCTGCTGCTGGGCAGCATTCACACATGACATCATCATCAGAGGAAGAGAATGGGGAGAGAGGAGGGTGGGGGAGAAGGCGGAGGGAGACAAAGGGGGGAAATTAGAGGGAAGAGCAAAACCCTAAGCCTCAGCAGAGAGAGCGCAAAGGACTCTGGGGGCCACTGGGGCAGGCCTCACCAGGCCCCCAGCTCAGGACCCTGTCTCCCTCTCCCTGGAGAGATCAAGAAGCCAGGCAAGGCTGTCACATGTGTGCCTCGGATCCATTGCCTGGGCAGAGGCAGGCTGCAGGCCTGGCAAGAGGAAGGGCCAAAGGCTCTCTGGTGACACCTGCTCAGGAGCCTCCAGGGCCCCCAGGGCCTCTAGAACTAGGCAGGGCGAGGGGAAGTACTCACAGAAATTGGTAGAAGCCTAGAGGGCCTGCCTCTGACCCCGAGCGCCTTGCCACACACACGGGCAAACACCTGCAGCACGAGGCTCCCTCAGTGCCCCCTCTGCAGCCAAAGCAAGAGGAGCCCAAGGTGCCTTGGAGGTGGCCCGAGGCGCTGCCACCATCAATTCTACCTGATGACTCCATCCTGCTGGCACCTATTGCAGCAGGAAGCACACTGTGCCTGGAGGTGAGAGGCCAGAGGACAAAGGTCAGCCAGGGATGGATCTGTCTCCAGCCTGGCTGAGGCCCTGGGAAGCTTGACCCTGCCCACCTAGCAAAAAACCTGGCCTCTGGCTTTGGGTGCCCGGCTGTTTTCCCTCTGTGCCTGTGCCCCACACCCCACTGTCTGTCTGTGGGTCTTTGGAGCAGAAGCCCATCTGTGTCTGTTTTCTAAAACGAGCTTTTCCGCCCCATACCACAGCAACCAAAGTCATTTTCCGGGCAATTGCCTTTCTGTAAACATTCCTGTGTAATATCCCCCCAAATTGCTAATGCCCAGCGCCCTGTTGAGTCTCCCTGTCACTCCAGCCAGAGCCACAGAGGCCTGGGCAGGGCTGGGGGGGAGGACATTGGAGGGAGGGAGGCCACTGGACTGGGTATCAGAAACAGGGGCTCAGCCTGGTTCCAGCCAGGGACCCCCAGACCAGCACCCAGGGCCTCCCTGTTCCCTGCCAACCCAGTAAACCCCACCCCGCACCCAGCCGAGTGTCAGGCCACCTCAAGAGAGCCTGTCTGGTGTGGGAGGGAGGACAGAGGAATGAGGAAGGGTCTTGGGATGGGGTCCTTGGGGAGGGCCTCTAAGTAACGGAGCTGAAAGCATAGGGGAGGTTAGACGATAAAGGTGACTTCAGGTGACAGGCGTCAGGGGAAGGCAAGGCCAGGCAATCTGTCATCATTGCAGCCCACAGGAGGCCAGTGCCCCTCCCCCCAGGTATGAGAGGGAAGATGGAGAGGAGGTAAGAGGCCAAGCAGAGCCTGTTCTTCCAAGATGGGCCCTGCCCACTGTGAGGGCACCACAGTGGGGAGAGAAGGTGAGCAAGGCAGGAAGGTATAGAGGGTCCTTGGCTGGTGACATCCCTGGGCCCTGTCCCCATCATCAGCATGGAGCTACAGAGTCACCATGGGGAAGAGCTAGGGCAGGCATGTCCAGCTAGGGCACCTGAGGGCCAGGGAGGCTGAGCCTTTTAACCTGAGTCACCGCATGGACTCCCTGCCCAGGGCTGAGGGGAGCGGCAGCCTGTGTTCCTGTGCTCTCTTCATCCCAGGCCCAGGGACCCTGCTGTCCCCAGTTCCAGGGAGCTGGGCATCTGGCAGGTGGGACAGGAAGGGGGACGAGGGAACCCTGGAGGGAGCCAGGAGCAGAGGAGATATGGAGGGGGTGGGGAGGGCAGGACGCCGCCAGCCACAGCTTCACTCGGACAGAAAAACACAAACCAATTTGCACAGATTTAAAGCCCACCGAAGGCCACTTAGTTGGTAAACGAGTTGGAATCTAATTAAAGGACCTCATCAGGGCTGAGGAAGGAGAGCTCACCTGCCTAGGAGAGGCTGTCAGGGTGGAGCCTGGGCCTCTCTGCTCCCAGCAGAGCTTCTGGAGCCTTCCACAGGGAGGAGCATTTGAGGCTCCCTGGGTGGGGGGCATGGCTGCAGCCACTGCTCCCCCTGCCAGTCTCCCCACCCCAGGACGGTCCTGCTCGCTCCGTCCACTCTCTCAGACTGGGGGCAGTCCCAGGACAGGGACCGCAGTTCCCCAGGCTGAGCACACCCTGGTGCAGACCCATGTCAGACTTGGGCCTCACCCTGGGCAAAGCCTGCCTCCTCCCTCAGGCCGGGCCCTCCGACGGCCAGCTCAGAGCCCTCCTTTACTTCATTGGATTGGGGGCTCCTCCAGTCAAGGCCTGTGCCTCCTCCCTCCGTCGGGGGCTCTCCCTGATGACAGAGATGGCCTTCTACACAGACTGGGCGGTAGTGAAGATCAGAACGAGAGGGGGAGACCCAGAAGCCACCTCTGGAGGTGGGTGGGGTGAGGGAACAGTCAACGATGCCAGGTTGTGCTCTGTGGCCCCCCAAAGCCTTTCCCAGTAGGGAAATCAAGACCCAGGCAGCAAAACGGGCCTGGATACACAGGAGCTGCAGGCAGAGCCAGAGAGGGGACCCAGGTGTCCTGGCTCTTGGGAACAAGGACTTTTCCATTCCACTATGCCACTTCCCAGAAAGCAACTGCCAGGGGAGTCCCTCTCCAAGCTCCAGGCCCCAGGAGGACACAGACTAACAAGCTCGGAGTCACCAGGCACACTGCAGCACCCGGGCCCAGAGACACAGGCTGGAGGGCCATGCCCAGTAAGGCCCCGGGTACCCAGCCCCGGGGGGCAGTATGCTCAGCACACAGATGCCAGGGTCTCCGCGTGACAACCCGACCACACACTCAGACAAGACCCCCTCTTTCTAAAAGGGCCAACAAGTCAGAATTTCAAAGCTACAAACGCCCCCCTTCTTTATGCTCCTCCCTCCCACACACAGCAGGCAAAGCTGTGGCATTACCAAAAATCACTGAATCTGAGGGTGAGAAAGCTCTGCTCAAACCCAGCTCTGCCACTAACTAGTTATGTGACCTTGAGGAGGTCAGGAACCTCTCTGAGCCTCAATCCTCCCATTTGTTTTAAAAAAAAAAAAAGTCAATCATGGACAGGTATGCAGGTTGCACACTGCACAGGGCATCCGACCAAGGTGATGAGGGGAGGCTGGTTCTTTCCTGATCTACCTCTGAGCTTCATTTGCTTTCACTCTGCTGTCAGAGTTGTATCATACCAGGACTGTGGGCTTTTGCATTTTAGCGTCTAATGAAGATTTGGCTAATTGGCTTCCCTGGAAAAAGAGGGGGTGGAGATGCGGAAAGGAGCATGTCACCCTCAGTCTGAAGCCGGAGTTGGAAAAGCTGGGAACAGCCCTGGCAGTGCCCACACGGCGCTGTGTTAACAAGCTAACTTCTGCCTGGCGTCTCCACTGCTCACGGCCCAGGGAAGGTGTCCTGTCAGCTCCGCATCTTGGAGAGGCAGCGGGAGGGAGGGAGGGAGGGGCCTGTCCTCCGGGCTTGCATGGACGCAGAGGACACCACAATGCCCTCTCCCCCAAGGGGCTCTCTGGCCCCAGGGGCTGCACCTGGAAGAGCAGGTGTGAGCCAAAGAGCTTCACTTACACCTTGAGAGCTGCGGGGCAGAGTGCAGGGCCCGGAGAAGCCACATCTGTCACTCCATCTGGGGTGGGGTGGGGTCCACGCTGTCTTCAAGGGCCACGTAAATATCAGGCAGAGGACCAAGCCTTGCAGACCCCTCAAAGTCCACCTCAAAGAGACCCCATCCTCCATGGGGCTCAGCCCTCCCTGGAAAGCCCTGTCCCCATACTGGGACCCCCGGAGAGCTCCCTCGGCCACCTGAGCCACAGATGCCTGGGGCTTCTGGGTGCAGCGGCCCGGGCAGCACGTCTGCCCACGCACGCGCCCACCAACCAGGCCGCCTCCCCTGCATCCTCCATCAGCAGGCAGAGGGACACACCAGGGCCCAGCCAGGACGGGGGTCATCGCCCTCCCCCACCACTCTGAGGCCATCTTAGACTTCAGGTGACAGGAGTCACCTGGGCCAACAGGGCACCTTGTCCAGGCACACACACCAAGTGCCACCCAAGTCTCCCAGAGAGGTTGCGGCCCAGCTGGGGCTCCCTCGCGTGTCCAGCTTGGGTGGAGGACAGTGGGGATGTCACGGAGGCACTTTCCTGGGGCCCTCGCCTACTTGGCCAAGTTCGGGGCTCCCTTGCTGAAGTGTTTCCATTCTGTCCTGAAACACAGGATGCTCCCAGATGGGCCCCGGGACTTCAAGGCCATCCCGCTTCTGACGGCTACTTAAGCAACGCCAAAGCCAAAATTCTCCTCTGGGTCCGGGTGTCCCCGCCCTGGTTCCTCCTCTATAGCTTCCAGCTGAGGCTGAGGCTGAGGACAGGGCTGCCCCCGCCCCCCCCCCGTGTCCATCACTCCCCTGTCCTGCCAGCAGCTGAGGGCCAGCAGCCAAGTCTGCAGCCCATTATGTGCTGTCCCTCGGGAAGCCAAGGTTAGCATCCTGAGAGGCGCTGGAGGACTGGGGAGCCCCAAGTTCCCAGAAGGCAGGAGAAGGAGGAGGCAAGTCTCCCACCTGGCCACTGGGTCCAGGCAGACCTGGGAATTTGGGCCAGATCAGAAACCAGGGGAAGTTCCCTCTGTTATCTAACCTGAACCCCCCCCCCATAGTGGCAGAATGGGAGGTGGAGTGCAGGCTGGAAGGCAGGGACTAAACGGTGTGCTCTGCCCTCTGCTGAAGACTGGAGATCCCCAGTGCTCTCAGACTCAGCCACCTTGAGGTTAGGGCCTAACCTGCCCCGGCTCACTGGATGCCAGCAGGGAACGGAAACCTTTCCACAAGCCCCAGCCAGGAGTCGCCGGGCTCTGGGCTGCCTGGTGAGGCTGCCCTCCCATTACACAGAAGAGAAGACCGAGGCTCAGGAAGGGCAGCTTGTCTGAGGCTGGAGCGGGTGAGTGAGCCTGACCTCAACCGTGGTCTTCTTCCCCGACACCCCGCGGCCCGAGGAAGGTGCCGGTTCTGCCCCTGAATCTGTCTTAGCTATAAGGACAGAACTTCTCACGTCCCTGTCGGTCCCACGCCCTGGGAAGGGACCATCCTGTCCAGCAACACACAGCCCCTACCCAACCTCTTTAGGGAGATGGGGCTCAATGCTGGGGGAGGGCAGGCGCCCAGCAGCCAGCTCCCTCCTGTGTCCTGGCCTCCAGAGCCCCGACCTTCTACCTGGCCTTGATTGGCAAGTCCCATGTTGTCACCACCCCTCTCTTTGGGTGGCCTTCAGAGCCGCTCTATGGGCCTGACAAGGTCTCAGCAGCCCAGCAGATGACTCCTTCCTGCTTTTTCTACTAAGCTGCCTTTCCCAGACCCCTCTGCTCCCAACACATCCAGGGCACGAGCAGCTGCTCCGCGGCCCCCAGACCAGCCTTCCCGGCCCGGCTCCTGCCTCAGGCCTCCCCAGCCTCGGACCTCAGTGTCCAGCTTGATTCTCCTGCCTGAGACGGACGCCTTTCCCCACCACAGCAGCTAAAACTTAGAGTTCCTTGTAGGCTCTTCCATCTGCCACCCCCGACCCGGCACCTGGGCTTGCTCATGTGACTAGAGGGACCGACTCTCGTCCCCTATGCCCCTCACAGCCCCAGCAAGGCAGAACCAATATCCAGACACCAAAGGGTGAGTCTGGAAGTCTGAGTGGGTAGCTGCTTTGTCTATAATTCTCTGGCCAGTGGCCTGAGGCCCTGGATGACCTGTCCAACAGCCAGCCACCTCAGGGACAGGCCCCGCCACCATGAGGACGGAGAAGCCACAACCACAGAAGAACTGATGCGTATTAACCACACAGTACTTCCTCCTTGCTAACCTACTTCCTTCTCCCCACTGCTACCCTACTGACAGAAGGCCCCTGGGCTTGGAAGGAGAAGCTCCCCTCCCCCAGCTGCTTGCCTGCACTGTGCCCCCTGTCTGCGCCCCATGCTTGCGCAGTGGCTAATTCTGGCATCTCATCAGACAGTAATTATGGGGGAATCAGCAGCGCTGTCATCTCTGCAGCTCGGCACCTGTCACCACGCTGTCCCCAAGCTGTTGGTACAGGACCAGAGGCTGAGGAGGAGGGGTGGACTCAGGCGAGGGGCCCCTGCTCCCTTCCTGCCTCCTGGCCCTCACCTCCCAACCTTCCCACCTCCAGGGCAAGCAGTGCACATCAGCTGAGTGGCCCTGGCCACCCAAGGGCTTCCTGTCACCTAGGGCAGACACAGATGTCATGTGTCACATGGACACACACCCATGACCAAACAGCAGGCAGAAGGACAGAGCAAGACGAGGCTCAAGTCGCAGTCTGCCACCTCCCATGTGTGACCTTGAACAAGTCATTTGATCTGTTTCCTCAGTGGCAAAACGGGGAAATAATGCACAGGAAATAAGGTCGATCAGGTATCTCCTAGCCCAGTGCCTGGCCATTACGGTCACGTAGTCATTTAACAATCAGAACACATTCACCATGTGCCAGGCAGTGGCGGGCACAAGGTCGATGACCACACTGTGGCCACCTTGGAGCCCAGACATCTTGTTGGTTTGGGTGGTGTTTTGTTATTGTTGTTGTTTCCTTGGGTTTTAGTGTCTACAAGAAGCACACGTGCACCTCTCCTTGCCACAGTCCCCACTGTTCCCTGTGGTCCTCATCCACTGTCTTGCTCATGTCCTGCCCTCCAAAGCAGTGTGTTTGCTGCCTCCAAGAGCAAAAGCAAACCAGTGGGCAGCTGGAGAGGCTGAGGCAGGAGGATTGCAGGTTCTAGGCCAACCTCAGCAGCTCAGCGAGATCTTGTCTCTAAATAAAAAAATAAAAGGGCTGGGGGGGCTGGGGCTGGGGCTCAGCGGTAGAGCACTCACCTAGCATGTGCAAGGCCCTGGGTTCATCTTCAGCACCCACCACATAAAAATAAATAAATAAAATAAAGGTATTGTGTCCAACTGCAACTAAAAAAGGCGGGGCCTGGGGATGTGGCTCAGTGGTTAGCACCCTGGGTTCAATCCCCCCCACCACCACCACCAAAAAGCAGGCTGGATATATATAGAACCAGCTACTATTCAAGGCAGATCACAGGAAGAGATTAGACAGGACTCTGGGGGTTCAGAGAGGGGAGACAGAGGTGATGGGGGAAGGTGGCTGAGGGTGGGGCAGAAACAGGAGGGGATAAAGGAGGCAGCACAGTGCCCCCTGCTAAACTCTGCTTCATGATCTTAGATTCCCACATGGCCAGGCACACGGTAGGTGTGGACTAATTGTTTGCTGAATGACTATGAGCAATACGTGGGCCAGGCATAGTCCTGGAAGAGGAGCCACAGGGCCAAGGCCAATGAAGCTGCTGAAGCCCAACGTGGTCCAGTAAAGACATCTCAGAAGGAGCAGGGTTGGGAGGAGAAGGTGGGTCTGAACCTGAGCCGGCTCTTAGTGGCAGGGACCACAGAGGAACCTCACTTGCAGAAAGAAGTGAGGCAAAGGCATCTTGTATGCAGCATGAGGGACTGGGGCTAGACCTAAGAAAGACTTCAGGAGGAAGGTAGGATGGAAGGAGAGGGCATAGGGCATAAGCTGCCCTGGAGCCTGGAGGTATCTGTCTGGCCTTAGACTTAGCCCTCTGCGTGGGCGCCTCTGCCTCTTCCCCAGTGAAAGAGTCCACAGGGTCGACCCATGGTTCAGCTGTGATGGCGAATCCAGCCCAGGGCCCAGGTGGCGCTCCACGGCTGGGCGTTAGCATTTTCCTGATGATCAGTGACTCTTCCAAAACTCCAAATGACTAAAGGAGCACCCACAGCCCACAGAGGAAGCTCGGGTCTCTTCTGATTGCAGGTCAACAGCGAGGGGCTGAGCCCACTGTCTGTCCAGCGCAGTGGCGGCCTCTGCCCCAGACCACTCGCACCCCCACTGGGCTCTCTAACAATCCTCCCCGGAACGGTTCCAGAATGCATCCAGATCTCGTTCCACTCTGGGTGGCAAAGCCAGGCTGGCATTGCTCCACCTTCTTACAGATGCAGACCCAGCCTGGAGGGTCCTGGGCTCCCTGTCCTCGCGGGGAGAAGGGGTGTGGGCCTCTGCTGGAGGCCCGGCCTCCTCCCAGCTCCCTGCCCGCAGCCCACCCGTAGGCGGAGCCTTTGTGTAGGGAAGGCAGGTGGCCTGAGACCCGGAGGGGCGGGGAGGACTGCTCCGCCCTCTCCCTCTCCCACGTGTCCAGGACACCGGGGAGGGAGCGGCGTCCTTGCTCTTTTAGGAAAACGGTAATTTTAATTAAGAGGCAGACAAACGAGCGCTCTGCAGATTGTCTCAGAGCAAAGTTATTAAAAAGCTATCAAGGCGGCAGCAGCCACAGTGGCAAGGAGGGCGGCCTCCCCAGGCTGTCCGCCCGGGGTTAGGGCTGAACCTCAGCTCAGAGCGGCAAAGGGCTGGAAGCTGGGACCTGAGGACGCTCCAGGCAGGAGGGGGCAGACAGCTCCCAGATAGTGCCCAGGACACCGACTGGCCACCTGAGCAGAGTGGGGACAGGAAGGGAGCCAGCATCAGGCAGCCCTGCAGCAGGCCCTGTGCCCAGCACTGCTTTCCTTTACTCTTCTCAACAATCCCCCTGTTCCACGGGCAAGAACAATGAGGCTCAGAGAGGGAAAGCGGCTGGTCCGAGGCCACACAGCTGGGAGATGGCTTCAGTGGGGATGTGAATATCACTGACTCACTCTGCTCTGCGCTGTTGATCCCACACAGGCAGTGGGAGGCTCTCTCCCCATATCCCTCCTCAGCCTAGGTGCTAGATGCCCTCAGAAGCAGTCTCGGCAGTAGCCTAACAGTGCTGCCTGCAGATGCCAGGGTCGCCAGGCACTTGGAGCCACTTGGAGTCACTGCTTGCTTGGCGGAGTCACAACCAGAGGGACACCATCAGGCTGGGGGATACTCTACAGGGACATAAACAAAGGAGCTGCCAGCAGGAGGAGCAGGCACCAATATGGCAACAGTGGACATATGGTCACCTCCCTCAGGAGGTGACAGGTGCCCTGTAGTCAGCTGGCCGGGCCACAGCAGCTGCTCAGCTGAGCCCTGCATCACCTGTGCTCACCGGCGAAGCAAGGTATGGGGACCGTCTCTGTCTTGGTCACCAGTGGCCTTTGAGCCTGGCCCGGGCTGCACAGAGAAGGTGGTTCAAGATTTGCCACGTGCACGAGTGAGAGAGGAGCCAGCGATCCGGCAGGTGAAGGGGGAGCCCAGGTCGGCCTGAGCCTGGCAAGCCCCCGTCAAGGTCAGAGGGCGCCCACCTCCATCTTGGCGGAGGCCTCTTGCCTGGATCCCTCTCCCCAGGTGGCCGCCCCTCCTCGGGAGGACCAGCCAGTGCCTCTAGCCCGATCCCAGCCCGCATTACAAGGAGGCTGTGCGGCCCGAACACACATGTACACGCCCACGTGCTGGCGCGTGCACACTCACATGCACACATAGACACAATTTCTGCCAGGCAAGGCGCCCTCCCCGGAGCTGGGTATCTGCTGTCCCCTCCCCTGGCAAAGGCCTCGGCCCACCAGGGACAGCCCCTCCCCCGTCGCGGGCCCTCCAGGCTGGGGAGGGGTCTGACTAAGGACGCGGGGCTCCCTCCTGCTTACTAACCTGGAGACTTTAAACAGAGGGAACACAGTCCTGGAGGCTTCCCTCCCGCAGCGCGCTGGAGCCCTGGGTGAGGGACAGGAAAGGAGGAGAGTCGTGAATGAGCGCCCAGACAGGCCCCTCAGAGCAGCTGGGGAGAGCAGGGGCAGGGGCAGGGGCAGGGCCAGAGGCCCTGGAGGGACCAGGGACAAAGCAAGGCAGAGCCTTAGGAACTGTCCCTTTGGGGTCACCAGGGTCTTGGGGGCAGCAGGATAGAGACTGGGTCTTGGAAGAAGAGCAGGGACTGAGGGGCCGAGACATCAGTGGAAGACAGACAGGAGGACAGACAGCAAGACAACACGGAAGACATGGGGTCCCCAGAGTGGAGTCCCCAGGACAGACAGTCAATGAGCCAGGCCTGGTTCTTCTCCCAGAAACAGGGGCAGACTTTTCTGGGGTGCCCATGCAAGATCCCAAGTGATAGCACCTTGGAGGGCCCATCTGCCTCCACCATTGAAGGTCACCCCATCCTGGAAAGCCAGTGAGTTCTGGCTTTGGAAGAGCCTGTCATGGTGGCCCTACTGCCCACCCTCTCTCCAGCCCCAGAGGTCCTGGTCTGCTCCACTCACCCCTAACCCTGAGGAAGTCCCCCTCAGCACACATGGAGGAGGCAGGCACCACACGCTGACAGGCGCTCACACACTCACACTGCGATGGGCTGGGCAGAAAAACACACCTGGCCCAGACTCCCCTAGCTCCTGCCCCACGCCCAACCTCCAACCGTCAGGTTGGAGAGTTCCCCCCACTTGTCCATCCTGCCTTTCCCTCACCCTGCAGGAAGTCCTCTCTAAATCTGCTCTGTCTCCATGGGGCTGCAACACCTCTCTACTGCCTTCACCCTGGGCAGGCAGCACTAAGACCTTCCTGCCTGGGGACCCACTCCTCACAGCCCTCACTTGGCTGGCTCAGACCTATCCATACGCACATCACGTCTGGCTGCAAGCGTTCCCAGAGCCCCCTGCCAATCTCATGGTTCCAATTTTCCCACCGATTACCCAACATGCGGACATCCCAGGGAGAAACAGCTGTCATACCCAGATGTTGGGACATTGACTGGGGAAGAAATCAAGAATGCTCACTGATGTCTCCAGCCCCAGAGGGCTTCCTGGGTGGGGACGGGGTCCAGGCTGGGAGGGGAGAGAAGCAGACAGACACAGGGGCATAGAGGACCAGTGGAGACTGCAGAGCCCTATCTTCCTTCCTTCCTCTCACCAAGCCTGAGTGGCAGCCCCAGAGGTCCAGACCCAGGTGGGCCAAGCTCAAGAGGTTTCCTCACACACGCCCCTTCCTCTGTGGAGGGTGGTCCCCCATTCAGTCATTCACAGTGATGAGGAGGAACAACACCAGGAAATTACTATTTACTGAATGTTTATAATGGGCCAGCAACTCTGCCTATAATACCTCTTTGAATTCAGGGATGCAGCACTGGGAATAACCTCGAGTTACAGATGAGGAAACTGAGCCTCACACAGGTGAAGCAACTTGCCCCAAACCACACAGCAAATGAGTACTGGGTGCTGGGATCCCAGCCTTGATCTATCTGACTCCAGAGTCTGAGCTCTTGGCCTAGAGCTAACCTGCCTCCCATCCATCCTCCTCATCTTTGGCTCTCATTCAGTGCCCTTTGGGAAGTTCTACCCAAAATCTAATCCCTTTTCATTGCATGCTTCAGCATGAACTATCTCCTAAGGGCAATTAGGTGGAAGAGGAGATTTTCTTCAGTCTTTTTTTTACCTCATCCTAGGAAAGGGAGGCAGATGATTCTAACTGGGGTGGCTAGATGGGCCAAGGGAATGATGAGCTGTCAGGGTCACAGAGGTGGGCCCAGGACTTCCTGAGCTTCATTCATCTTCAGTTGACTTCTGTCTGTCCAGAAACCCTTTTCTGCCCTGCCCTTCCCTCCTCCATCACAGAGGCAGCAGTGGAAAGCCCCTCAAAGGCCCCTTCTTATTCTGCCAACCAGAAATCCTAGAGCACCCAGACTGGAGAAGTCAGAATACCTGGGGGTCTACAGAGTCCGAACAGTGCTCACTTTTCCTCTTAGCCCCAGCTTTCAACTTATAATGCCACTAGGGACAACAATTAGGGACTCCTCAGGCCAACATGGCCACTGGGTGGGGACAGAGTATGGAGGGCCAAGGAGAGGTGGCAGACAGGCCCAGAATGCATCTACAGGGATGTGTCGGCATGGTCACAACCAGCCAGTTGGGAGTGCCATTCTCCCTCAGGCAGGTATCTGGGCACCGCCAAGGATACCAGCTGCATCTGCAATGATCAGGCACCCAGGGGCATGGAGGGGGCACAGGGCAAGTCCCTGTCTCCCTGGCCCCTGCCCCCCCCCCCAGCACAAACACCTCTAGCTGGGGCCTTTCTATGGGGTCTCTGGGCCAGAGGCCTCTTGGTAGATGGAGTCTAAGGTCCCCACTATGTTCCTGGATCTGGGATTTCATCATGCTCTGTGGCTGGAATGGAAAGAATCCAGTGATGAGGATGTTTGCAAGGGTGAGAGTAGCAACATGGGGAAAAATCCAACTCCTTTCCAGTTTTAAGAAACTCCATGCCGGGACATGCAGGCAACCAAGCCGGCTGGCTGACTGTACCAAGAACCTGGGTTAGGTTGTTGGGGAGCTGAGCCACCAGCTGGACCAGCCTAGAGAAGGAAAACATGGACTGGATTCCAGTCTCTAGATGGAATGGAGTGTGGCAAAGCCAGTTCATATAGGAGGAGGAAGACTGTGGGGTTATGGTTCAGGGGACAGTTGAACCCTCTGGCCACTCCCTTACCCACCCACTAGACTGAAGGACAGATTAGGCAAGGTGAGTCTTCAGAACAGAAGGGGCTGTTATAAGACCCGAGTTGTGCGCACGCGCACAAAGGCTCCCCCATATTCTCTTGGCCCAAATCTCCATTTCTCCTGGCTTAGCTAAAGCTGGGGAAAGGTTCTTCCCACACTTCGTGTGGCAAGTCATGTATTATCTCAGGAGAGAGGAGGTGGGTAGACTCTGTGACGACTGGAAGGAGCTTCAAGTCCTTCTGGTCTACCCCTTTCTACTTATACCAAGGACACTGGAGACCAGAGGTGGGCAATGAAGTCACCAGTGTCACCCAGCAGCAGGGTAGACAGGCAGCTCAGACACCGGGCCAATGCTAGCTAGTTCTTCACCTCTGCATCCTCTTCTCCAGCAACTCAGGACCCCTCTCCATCAAGGCCCCTATATTCTGCCAGTCACAGTAGTAACACCCCTCTGGATGGCCAAAGGTTATCTGGAAGGTCATGCTAATCAGTCTTCTGGTCCTAGACGTGACACCAGCCTACCTGAGCGCACAGATCTACCAGTGAGTTGAAAATACCACTCAGCTCCCCACCTGAAAGGGGCCTCCCTTTATGGAAACTAGATGGGAAGTTTTTCTTCCTATCGGACCCCGATTCTTCCTGCTGCAGCAAAGGCCTATTTCCTCTCAAGCTGTCCTGTGCAGAGACAGGGGAGGGAGAGAAGAGCAGATTTCCAGCCTCCAAACCTTTCTGTTTGCCCACTCCCAGCAGAGAGGATGAGGGCAGGGTGTCCCAGGGGGCTGGCTGTGAGCCTAGTGCATGTGTGGGGCCTGAAGGGGGGTAGGGGGAGCAGCAGTCCAAGTAGGGGAGAAACAGATCTTCTAGGAATTATTCCTCCACCTCCTCAGCCTCTGTCAAACCCGAAGACTCAGACTTAACAAGGGGGTTTCTCTGGGTTCATGAACACATCATTTATTGAGTATTTATTACGTCAGGCACTGCAATGGGTGTTTTTATGTTATTTCATTTACCCTTCACAAAATTCTATGATCAGAAACTAATTTGTCTCCTGGGACAGTCCTTTCCTAAGACTAGATCTAACCTTGATCTTTCTTGCTGCATTTCCACTGGTTGTCCTCTTTGGTGGTGGAGGGCATTGTGTTCCTGTCTTCAGAGAGTCTCATCATTACTTGGGTAGCTCCACATAATCTTTTCCAGGCTGCCAACCTTTACTTCAGCCTTGTCCCATGTGACAGGTGATATGTGGGTGAAAGGGACCAAGGCCAGGTCTAAAGGCTGGGATCCAGGGCACTGCCCAATGCCAGATATTGAGCACAAACCAGGTAGCCGCAGAGGAAGCCCTGGGGAAAGTCCCCACGAGATCAGGCTGGGCTGACAGGTGGGAGCCAACCTGGAGCTAGCAGGCTGTCCCTCCCTGGTGATGCCTGCGGCCCTCAGAGGGGCCTGGAACCCTGCCTTTGGTAGGGTAACTAGGAAGGGCCCAGAGAGGCTGTGAATGGCCTAGTCTTTCTTTCTTTCTTATTTTTCTTTGTCTGAATTTTTTTTTAAGTTGTAGATGAACACAATACCCTCATTTTATTTATTTATTTTTATGTGGCGCTGAGGATGGAACCCAAGGTCTCACACCTGCAAGGCAAGCGCTCTACCACTGAGCTACAGCCCTAACCTGATCTTTCTTAATGACCATCTCTAAGGTCCATGTTCAGCCCACACACCTGGAGCCCAGGGACCTGCGCAGAGGCACAACCTGGCCAGACTCATCAGGGTCTGTGGATGGGAGCTGGAGCAGAGTGGGAGTTCTTGCACCTACGGAAGCTTCTGGCATCTGGAAGGCCAGAGGCATATCATCATGCTTCCCTGTTGGGACTTTTTAGAGCAGGACAGGGATTCCCTCCACCAAAGCCATACCTTGGCCTTAGCTCTAGCAAAGCTGGGATGCAGGGGCCGGGCCCCCCTCCCCAGGGAATGCTCAGCCTCAGCTTCCACCCTCTGGGAAACTGGAGCCGAAGAAGCCTGGACCAATGGGCAAGGGGAGTCAGAATGGTGGGTGGGACTCTAGGCCGGTGTGGGTGGTGCTCTCCTTCTTCAAGCAGGCACTATTAATATATGCAAAGCATATGCAAATAACCCAGAAGAGAGACACAACATCGCCCGGAATGTCAGAAGAGACCTTGGAGATCATCCAGCCCACGCCCCCTCATTTCACAGGTGAGGAAAGAGTCCCCGGTGGGAAGGGACTTGCTCAAGGTCACACAGACACTTGGGTACCAAGGACGGATCAGAATTAGGTTTTTTGATCTAGTCTAGGGCTCCTTCCGGGATTGGCCCAATAGGTCGAAGGGGACCCAGGGCCTGGAGGGGGCACAGGCAGGCTTAGCCGAGACCCCTATGGGGGACTGAGTGGAGAGGCCTCTTGGGCCCCTCTTCCCCACCTCTGAGCCTGGAGGCAGACCGGTGGGTGTGTGGGGAACAGTGTACAAGGACAGCAGGATCCCTGGGGGGCCAGAGGGTCAGAAACCAGGGGCTGGGGCTCTAGAGAGGGAAGCCTCATGAAGTATCTGAGGCAGGGGAGGAAGAGCCCAATGTCAAGGCAAGGTGCCCGCTGTGCTGAGGGGAGGGGATGTGCCCTTGCTGCGTACACACACACACACACACTCTCTCTCTCTCTCTCTCTCTCATCCCTAAGTGCACAGCGGCCCCCTTCTGCCTGGACACTGATAACAATAGCACCTGACAGACCAGCCAGGCCATCCCTTCAGAGGCTGCGCTGTGGCTGCTTTGCACACCACCCCCTTGGCTTCACAACCTTCCAGACAGTCCTAGAAAGCAGGAGGGAGAGGGAGGGAAGACAGGTAGAGGGAGAGGGAGCAGCCAGAGGGAGGAAGGGGGGACTTGAGAACTGGGAGAAAGGGAGCGCCTGAAGGACAGAGCAGGAAAAACCGAGGGGCAGGGAGGGGAGACCAGGCAGAAGATGGGGAGTCTGGGTGGCAGGGAGGAGAGAGGAGGGGTGGGGAAAGATGGGGGTGGGGCAGAGAGTAGAGGGGGGCAGCAGATGAGAGGAGGGTGCCCAGGGACCTGAAGGACAATGCTAGAGCCCAGGTATGGGGACCAGGAGCCCTGGCAGTGAGCGCCTAGGCTATCTGGCAGAATTTGGGGACCAACCCCTGCCCCTCTGCCCACCTCCCCAGCTACTCCCTTGGCTGCCAGGAAATCAGTCCTCCCTCCTCTCCGCCTCCCTCCCTCCTTCCCTCCCAGGGGCCTTCGCAGCCAAATCCAAAGCCTTCATCTCCTCTTTTCAGAGCCTGGAATGAAAGAAGGGGAAGCGAGTGCAGCCCTCAAACCCGCTGACGGCCAGATTTTTATTATCTTTGCTCGAATGGGCCCTGGGAAGCCAACTAGGGATTCTTCAAAGAGCGTCTGAGTGCCTCATTGAAGCCGGCACCTGCATCAGCCCACCCACGGCAGGCTGCTGGGGTTTGGGGGGCGCAACCTGTCCCCACCCCCCACCAGTGCTAGGAACCAGATCATAGGCTGCCAGCAGCCTCACGCTCTGCACCTTGTGCCCAGGTCAGAAAGCCAGGCTCAGCGGCCAGACCCGGGCCGGCCGGGCATCTAAGGCAGTTTCTGTCCCTCTCTGGGTCTTTCGGACACAAATAAAGGAAGAAAACAGATCTCCTTGCCAGGGCTTGGAGGAGATAAGTGCTTAGGATTCCTCGAAAGAGAAGCTTTTATGGCAAGCCCTGGAGCCTTCTCCTGGTACTTGCCCAGCACCCACAGGCCTCCTCCACTGCCCCAACCCCTCTTGGAAAGACTCCTTCCCAACACAGCTGCCTCTGCCTGTGCCCCAGGCCCACTACTCAGAAGGAAAGACACTATGACCTTTCTTTTCTCTAACCCTAAACACAGTTCCAGCAATTCAGATCCTCAACCCTGTCTTCCTCTTTCTAACCCAGGTGGGGTGAAGTGGGGGCGCTAAGCAGACCAGGTACATCGAAGAACCCAGCCCCTTCCCCCTCAGCACTTCCAGCGCTGGCAGGGGTTTTGGCAGAGAATAGCAAAGTTGGCACTAGGCAGACAGCAGTGGTGCCACCCCCGCCCCCATCTCTGACCACACCATTGAGATCAATGCCCGCAGCCAAAGAAGGAATCAATGGTTCTAATTAAACCCTCATTCCAGGGTGGGTCCCTGGCCAGGGAAAGAGAGGAGAGAGAACACCAGAGAGGCCCTGCATCCTGAAAAATACCTTAGACATCTTTGAGAAGCCTGAAGCTCTGCAGAAATCAGGCCATGAAGACCCCAGGCCCCCGCATTAGGCAAGAAGGCAAGTAGAGCGCTGGGGTGAACCTCTGGGATTGGGGTAAGCCTCCAAAAGGCATATTCTAGGGACCCCTCCCCTTTCCTTTCCCTGCCTGACACCACAGTTGCTTCTTTCAGAAAGATCTCCAGAGCACAGATAGCAGGAACCAGAAGGGGGACCCACAGCATCTCCATCGGAGCCCTGAGGGTCATCGCAGAGAATCAGCCACGGCAGAAAAGGCGGAAGGAGCAGGACTTGGGGGGGTGCACTGGACAAAGACCCTCTTGTCCCTAGGCAGGGTGGCAGGAAGCCAGGGCAAAGCCTTTGCACTTGCTGCCAATGGTGCCTGGGTGCCAGGCAGTCTGGGTGGGGAGCTGGGGGGATATTATTCTTGGAGCCCCCTCCCCTTATCCCAAAGTCCTCACCCCCATTCCTTGCTTCTACACCAGGCCACCAGCTAGGTCTCTGTCCCAGCAACTCTTGCTTGCCTGAAACTCTCCTTCCTGTGATGCTTGCCCAGAGTGGCCCCAACATCAACCATAGCCAGCCAAACCCTAAACATCATAAATGACCCCACATACACACACACATGCACAACCTCGCCAGAAAACACAGCCAGCCCCCCGCCACCTGTGATGACAGAGCCTTACATTTCACAGTGACAGTCTCTATCAAATGCATCTCAATTTTTTAAGACCAGCCAGACGGGGAGCAAAGGGAATGAGAGAAACTGAGGCACAGAGTTAGACAGCAAAGCAGTTGGTTCAAGGTCACCCACACCAAGATTCCCAGAGTCCAGAAGGTATTCTAACCCCCCTAAAGTGCTTAACCCCCACCCAAAGGAACATTCAGACCCACAAATCTCAAGTCGGGTCAGCTTCCTTCACTCCCCACCCTCATCTGTTTCCTTTTCCCCCAAACAGACAGAAGCTCCTATAGCTCCTTTGAAGAGCTTCAGACAGAAATCTCCAGCTAGAGGACCTCACTTCCCTCAAAGTTGGGGGCTGCAGGACCTCCTGGTCCTGCGAGGTCCTGCAGAATTTGAGGAGAGAGGCTGGAAAAGACGGTCCAGGACCCCCTCCTTGCCCACAGCCCTGATCCGGCTCACCTGGCTCCCCTCGGCCCCCAGCGTCCCTTGGTCCAGCCTCCTCCCGGGGAGCACGGGCACTGCCCTCCGCGGTCCTCTCCCACCAGGCCAGGGCAAAGCGCCGGAGGCACTGCCAGGGCTGCATGGGGAGGCGTGGGGCTGGGGGCGCGTACCAGCAGCCGCACACGCCCCGCCGGGCCCTGCCAGCTTAGCTGCGGAGGCAACCGGCCGGCCCCCTCTGCTGCCACCAGCATCCTGCTGCCCCCACCGACAGGACTAGGAGCTGGCCCGGGAGCTTCTGACGTAGCAGGGGGGTGCGTGGGAGGGAAGGGGGGGCCACTGCGCGTCTAAGCCCCAGCCCCGCCCTCTGTTCCTGGGCCCACCCCAGTCCCTATCTCTTCATTCACCCTGGATGCCCTCCCCAGCTGGGGGCGCCCTCCTCTGCCCTCTGGCCTCTGAAGGGGGAGGGCTTAAGATCAAATAGCCCCTCCCCCAGCCCCTCCCTCTCGTGGGTCCTCCCAACCCGCCAGTCGAGCAGGGAGCAGGTCCCCAGTTTCTGCAACTGCTGCTGAGGCTCAGAGGTCTCCAGGGCTAGGGCCTCGAGGTGCAGGGGGGTGGGGGGTGGAATACGGGCTTGTATCCTGGCAACACAGCCAACCCCAGAACGCACTCAGCCCCTTTCTTCCCTGGGGGGCTGACGTGAAGGGCCCATTACCACAAGCCCCAGCCTGTACCCCATTCTGGGAGCTGGGGCAGGGGAAGGCCTTTGATGCTCCTCACTTCTCCATCCCCATCCCCTCCCCCTGTAGCCTCCTCTGCCTCCACCTCCGATGGACCACTCCCCTCCCCCCACTCTCCTCGCCATCCATCCCCCTTCTTCTTCTCCCACCCCTCCCCCTCCACACATACTCCTCTACATTTCAACCCCCTCAGGCCCCCTCCCCCGGGTACCGCGAGGCCCTCCCGCCCCGTCTCCAGTCTTCCCAATCCCTAACCCCATCTCTGGTCCCAGCACTCTCGCGCCCGGGTCCTTCTCCCAAGGCCGGCGTGCGGCGGTCCCCAGCCCCCCAACACACACCTGCGTCCCGAGCATCCCTCGCCCCGCGGGCCGCCGCCTCCCGGGCCCGGCCGCCGCCCCCGCCCCCGGCCGAGGGGAAAACACACAAAGAAAACAGAAATACCTTCCACTTAAGCATGGAGGCACATTAGGGAGGAGAGAGACAGGGACATGCCTTGGGACGGAGCGTTCCCCATCGGGCGGGGGCGCGGGGGGCGGGGGCCCCGGGCCGGCCTGCCTGGCGCTCGCCCTCTCGCCGCCTCACGGGCTCCTCGCTCGGCCCCAGCCCCGGGGCGCTGTGCCAGGCGGGCGGGCCGGGGGCGCGGGCCCCGCCGGGGTGGACCAGCTGGGAGGGCGCCGGCGGCCGGGCGTGTGGGTGCGCGCGCGCGCGGGCGTGTCACCGAGTGTGCGAGAGCGAGTGTGTGTGTGTGTGTGTGTGTGTGTGTGTGTGTGTGAGATCGCGCGCGTGCGGCCGGCGCGGGTGTGTCACTGCGGACGGGAGCGCGCGCGGCGCGGGCACGCGCGTGTGGCCGGATGGTACAAAGGGCCGCCGGGGGCGGCGGGGAGCGGGGGAGGGGAGGGGGCATTGCGCTTTCTCGCGCCCTCCAGCAGCACCGCGGGATCCCGCAGCGCGCGACCGGAGTAGGGTACGGGGCGCGCTCCTGCTCCCCTCCCCATTCCACCTGCTTCCCCCAACCTAAGCAGTCCTCGCGACACGACAGGGACAAATGCATTGACGGGGACTGGCCTTGGAGGAGGCACCTGGGGAAGGGGGACTTCTCAGGGGTACGAGACTCCTGGGATAGAAAAGCATTCGGGTCTGGGCGGGGCGGGACTGGAAGGCGATGAGAGGCAACGAGACTGGGGACCACTCTTCAGCCAAGGTGACCTCAGAACGCGGCAGCCGCCCTATGCAGGAAAAGTGGGGACCCCGCTCTGGCTCCAAGGCGCCCCCCTCCACCCCTTGGCCCTTCCCCCTAGCCTTAGACAGTGCTCCTCTAGAGGGACCTGGCGCCCCCTGCTGGACTGCCTCCTAGCCCCCCCCCCCCACTAAAGGTTGCGGCCCCTCCTGCAGGTGCGTGCGGGAACTGCAGCGGTGCGTGCTGAGAGTAAGGGGAATCTATTATTTCTCCTCTACATGGGACCCTAGAGAAGGACGCTCCATCTACTCCACCTTCTCACGTCTCGCTTAGAGGCGCCATTGCCACCTCCAATGCAACCTGCAGACAGTCTGCTCCGCCCCATCCGGCCCTAACCCACCGTAGTTGGCTTACCTGTTGGCTCAGCGAACTTCAGCTCCGAACCAAACCCGTACTGACCCTTCCTCGTGCTCTGGTTGCTCCTCTCTCACTGCATCCGGTTTTCGGGTTCAACCCTTCTCTCCTAAGCCTCTCTTGGGAAAGGGAAAGTGGGCTGAGACCCCTGCCCCTTTTATTTATTCCTGGCATTCCTTAAGCCAGCTCAGATGATAAAGAAAGGGACACAATGCATCTCTTCGCTGTAGGACACCAGGCCAACTGGCAGGCAGGCAGAGAACCCAGGAGAGAAGACCCCACCCCAAGTAGCCTGAATGACAAACCGGTTTCCCCACTTCCTGGTCTACCCAGTCACAGCCTTAATCTGGGCTCTCCCACTTTCCTGCCCGCCCCCAGGCCTACCTCTGAGCAAACCACATGCCCGGCTAGGGGCAAGGTCCCAAATACCCCTCAGAGATCAATGTCCAGTTGCAGTAACCCAGGTGGCAGGGCTAGGGCTGGAGGAGGAGGGGGCCTTTCCCAACTCCTGCCAGACAATTCAGGAGGGCAGCCAAGAGCTGTGACTCTGACACATGGTCTGGGCACACGACCCCAGCAGTTGGGCACCCTGACTTCTCCCCTCCTGGGCCAGCTGCCTCTCCCTCTGCCAACTGGATGGTGCCCATCTTTTGGCCTCTGAGAGTGCCATGGGCACCTGTCCAGCTCCCTCCCTGGCTGTCTGCCCAGGATGGGCACGGGAGGCAGCAGGCCCTGTGCAGGGGAGGGTTAGACTGGTAGAGTAGCTTCCTCTCAGCAGCAAGACACGACCTCCCAAGCCTCCTAGAGCTCAGAGTGTGGGCACATAATGCTGTTCCATTCAGGCCCCCCCATTTAGCTGCTGCACAGGTGGTCTCTGCCTTTTGCCTCCCCCAACTCAGATTTCTAACCCCCAGGGACACAATTTCTTCCTGTTCCCAATTTTTGCCCACCTAAGGAGAAGAGAATCTGCAGGTGCTTTACCTGTGATGTCTAATTTAGCTCTTTCACCAACCCTATAGAAGTGACAACTTTCATTCCCATATCACAGTAAAGGAATTGAGGCTCAGAGAAGGATAGCCAATCGCCTTGCCTCCTACACAGACATCTCCTAACCCCATGGGTAGAAGCAGGGACCAGCCAGGCACACCAAGTCTCATAACCATATGGTTGGTGGCAAAGAGCTGGGATCAGGAATGCATCTAAGAGTTAAAATAGGTACTTTATCAATAATGAGGACCTGGGCATTCTCCCCCAGATGACAATGGAAAATTAATGACATGGAGATTTTTCCACCCTTACACTAGATGCCAAGAAGTCAATAGACAAGACGGAGTGGGACAGGTACGTGAATCAGCCCCAGGGATTGGAACAGTTCCAAAGGTGTCAGCACTCTTTTTCCCATTCCCTAAAAACAGCTCCTTCAGGGGGTCCCCTGGGTGTCCCCCTGGAGGGGCTTAAATCCGATTCAGTATTTCTTGTGAGGCTCAGTTTTTAATGACGAATCCTTCACATTCTGGTCATCTCATACCTATGAGCTCATTTGACCCTCTCCCCAATTCTCCAAAGATGTCTTATGGGATACACAAACACCTAGGACATGTCCCATGGAGAAGTGAGAGGGAATGTGGCTTCTGAACAGGAGCAAAGATGTCAAGGTCTCCAGTTGAGCCAGAGTGGGGATGGCCTGGCAACCTCATTCCTCATGGACCCCGCCGGGTCCCCTGCTCTGCTCCAGAGCAGGGGGAAGATAGGTGCACCTCCCCCTCCCATGAATGAGACCTCAGAACTTGGAAAGGCTCTTGGTGTAGGGAGAAGGCTGAAGATGCCACCTCCTAACCAAAGTGACAGTGAACCAGGAATGAATCTCCAGCTGAGAAATGAGGGTGGCTACTGGAAGCTGGCACAGTGCCCATGCCAGTCAACATGCCAGCTGCCTCCACCTGAGACGCTTCAGGTGCTGCACCTCCCCCTTCTCATTCCCCAACAGGTAACTTCCCTCTGGTCCTCCTCCCCTGTGACTTTGGCAGTTCTCCTCTGAAGGCAACAGCTGGCATGTCTGGGATCTTAACCACTACCTTGCCCTTAACGCTCTAGTCCCCTTGCTTGTATCCGGGAGCCTGCAGGAGGGATGTATTGGGAATCACCCTAGAGGGGAGAATTCTCACCTTTTTTTTTTTTTTTTCCTCCGAAGACACAGTAGAAGCAGGGATGGCACCTGGACAAGAAGAGGGAATTTGGGTGAGCAGAAAGATTCCCAAGGGAAGCGGGTGCAGTGGCACATGCCGGGAATCCCAGCAACTTGGGAGGCTGAGGCAGGAGGATCACAAGTTCAAAGCCAGCCTCAGCAACTTAGCAATGTGTCAAGCAACTTAGTGAGACCCTGTCTCAAAATAAAAAAGAGCTGGAGATGTGGCTCAGTGGCTAAGCACCCTTGGGTTCAATCCCTGGTAAAAAAAAAAAAAAAAAGAAAAAGAAAAAAAAAGAAAAAAAAATTCCCAGGACTCTCTAGGGGAAGTTGCAAGGAGAAAGGTAATGCGCCCCCAGACTGCCCACTCTGACACCTTGAACTATTCCCCTCAGGATCCCCCTAGAAAGTCCCTCCAGGCTACACATACCATTTTTTTGGCCAGGGCATTCCATGAGCCCCATGGAGCCATCCACACTATACTGAAGGTGGCCTGGGGCCTGGTCCTGTTCTGGGGAGCATGTTGGACTTTGGGACAGAAGCCAGGCTCTATCTGGAGTTTCTTGACCACAGCCTACTGTCCAAGAGCCCCTAAACCTCTCCTCTCACATTCCTTGTTCTCAGTTCCCACTCCCACTCCACAGGAGAGGAACAAGTGGCAGTAAATTTCAAAAGAAATTTTACTCTGTCCCCTGCAGTCCCTCCTCCCTTGCTTGTTATTGTAATGAATGCAAATGGTGCTCAATAATTAATACCCTCATTAGCACATCAAACTGCTCTCTGCAGAATGGAGAGACAAAGTGGAGGGGTTTCTCTGGGTCCAGCCCCCTCCAAAGAACCTTAGCCTGGTGCTTCTATAGGGAGGGACCATAGAGTTGGTGAGGGGCTTGCTGATGGGATTTCAGGTGTCCCCTACTGTGTGGGAGTTTTCTGGGCCCAGGACTCTTTCCTGTTAGATGACAAGGGTCCTACCTGTCTTCCTGTCACATTGGGAGCTCCTTGAGGCAGGCACTGTGCTGCCCTCATTAAACTAGAGCTCCCCCTTACCCTAGGGTGGTAGATCTCAAACTAAATGGAAAAGCAGAACCCCTTGGAGGGCTTTTGGGAGAAGAGGTACTGACCCACTGAATTCCTTTTTTCAATGTTTGAGGAGGGCCTGAGAACTTGCATTTCTAGCAAGTTCCCAAGAACTGTTGTTGCCGAATGGGTACCACACTTGGAGAACCAGTGGGAACTGTCTCCTTGTTTCCTAGCTGTGGACTTTGCTCACAAAGGTGGCACTGAAATAAGTCTGGGCAGGGCCTGGCACACAGGGAATGTCTAAGAGAGCTTTGTGACTTGAATCATGCGCCTCCCTCTCCTGTCCTTCCCATCCTGACCAACGCTGGTTCCTGCCGCCATGAGCATCCCTGGCCACTCCCTCCTCCCTGGATCTGGACCTTCCACGCTGAGGAACAGGGATGACCAGAGCCTCCTGGTCCCCCACTGTGTGCAGGTGCATGCTTCTTGCTGCTGTCAATGGGTGTCATCTCCCCAGATGAGAAGAGAATAACGGTGCAGGAGACAACTATGAACACCCCACCTCACACTGGGGTGACCTCTGGGGCCCAGGTGGGGAAAGGCTTATGGCTGGAGTCTGTGAATATGCATGTGGCTCGCCCTGTCTTTTCCTCCCACTCTGTCCCCTGAGCATAAGAATTGCCTGGAAGCCAGGCATGGTGGTGCACACCTGTGATCCCATCTACTTGGGAGGCTGAGGCAGGAAGATGGAAAGTTGGAGGCTAGCCTCAGCAATTTAGTGAGACCCTGTCTAAAAATAAAAAGGGCTGGGGAAGGTAGCTCAGCGGCAAAGCACTCTGGGTTCAACCCCCAGTACAAAAGAAAAAAAAATTGCCTTGAGCCAGGTGGGGTGGCATGGGCTTATAGTCCCAGCACTAAGAAGCCTGAGGCAGGAGGATCACTTGAGCCCAGGAGTTAAAGGCTAGCTTGGGCAACATAGCTGGATACCATCTAAAAAAATGGATCAAAAAAATTAATTGCCTATGCAAGGCAAGTGGACTCAACCTCCTTGCTCTAGTGTCAGGGGTTGGGGACAGAGAGATCAGGCAGGAATGAAGAGATGGAAGCAAAAGGGAGAGGGCAGACAGAAGTAGGATGGACAGCAGGTGAAAGGAGAAAAGGAGAGATGAGGGGAAGCAGGAGAGGAAAGGGAGGAGGGAGAAAAGAAGAAGGGGAAGAACAGAGGGAGGGGGGAAGAAAAGAAAGGACATGAAAGGTGAGAAGACGAAACTAGGGCAAGGGGCAGGAGAAGGAGAGCTGTTGCTATCTGTCCTTAAAAGGATATAGATTATGAACTCCTGGGGCCCAGGTGGACCACAAGCCCAACTTCTACAAATCATATCCAGTTTGGCTGTGAGTCTCTAGATTTCATCATCTGATCCCCTTGTCTTGATAAGAAAGAGAAGGACACTCCTCCCCGATCCAGTCAGTGACTTCCCAGGCCTGCCCTGCCCAAGAGCCTGACAAGCCTGTGGTGGGTGTGGAGAATGGAGCAGGCGCCATCTTGATCTAGTTTACCCATGCTAGTACCTGGTGACCGTCTCCTTGACCTCCAAGGTCACAGCAGTCACCCCTTTACTAATGAAAGTCGGTGAAACCCTTGGATGTCGCTGATAAGAACGTAAGTAGCTTAGCAATTATGGAAGACAGTTTGGTGGTTCCTAACCACAGAAATACTGATTTTCCTGATCTCTTCCTTTTGGGGTGACAGCCCAAATGTCCGTCTGTGGGTGGATGGATAAGCAAGTTGTTCTGCATCTAAACAGTGGAATACTATTCCTCCAGGAAAAGAAAGAGAACCCTAATACCTGCTTTGATATGGCTGCACCTAAGTGAGAGAAGCCGTCACCAAAAATCAAAGTTGTAAGATGGCATTTATTTATTTATTTACTTACTTACTTATTTTTGGTACCACAGATTGAACTACTCAGGGGCACTCAACCATTGAGCCACATCCCAGCCCTCTTTTGTATTTTATTTAGAGACAGAGTCTCACTGAATTGATTAGCACCTTTCAGCTTTTGCTGAAAGTGGCTTTGAACTCATGATTCTCCTGCCTCAGCCTTCAGAGCCACTGGGATTACCAATGTGTGCCACCATGTCCAGCTGATTTACTTATTTTGGAGGGTACCAGAGATTGAACCCAGGGGCACTCAATCAATGAGTTACATCCCCAGCACCCCACCACACACCTTTTTTAAAATTTTGAGACAGAGTCTCACTAAGTTGTTTAGGGCCTCCCTAAATTGCTGAGGCTGGCTTTGCGTTTATGATCCTCCTGCCTCAGCCTCCTGAGCTGTTGGGATTATAGGCCTGTGCCACCGTGCTCGGTGTATGATTCCATTTATATAAAGTATTGAGAATAGGTAAATCCACATACTTGCCTGGGGAAGGGAGAGATGGGGAGCAACTGCTTAATGAGTATGGGACTTCCTTTTGGGGTGACAGAAACCTTTGGGAGTTAGATAGAGGTGGTAGTTGCATAGTATTGTGAAGGCTCTAGATGTCACTAAGTTGTTCACTTCATTTTTTTTATATTTATATTTTGGGTTTTAGGTGGACAAAATATTTTATTTTATTTTTATGTGGTGCTGAGGATCGAACCCAGTGCCTCATGCATGCCAGGCGAGTACGCTACCACTTCAGCCACATCCCCAGCTCCTCACTTCATTTTTTAAATTTTTTTTTATAGTTGTAGATGTACAGCATGTCTTTATTTATTTTTTTATGTGGTGCTGAGGATGGAACCCAGTGACTCACACTTGCTAGGCAAGTGCTCGGCCACTGAGCCACAACCCCAGCCTATAAGTTGGTCACTTCCCTGGTTAATTTTGTTACGTGAATTTCACTTAATTAAAAAAAAAAAAAAGGAGGTAATAAAACTAGAAGTTGGCCAGGGAGGTCACTGAGTTGACCCAGCCCACATGTCACAGCCTTTCCCCACACTCTGAAGCACGACACCCATTCCAAAGACTCTCAGAAGATGCTTGAAGGACCCCGGATGCTGTTTTCTGGACCCAGGCACCTCCCCAAAGCCTCCTCCTCTGCCCATTTCTCACTCCAGAGGAGCCTTCCTTTCAGGTCCTGCTTCTTTTCTGAGCATGCGGCAGGTGACAATCCGTGCTGAGAAGCTGGTTCACATCTTCAGCTAACATCTGCCACCTGCTCCACAGCAGACCCACCGCTCCCTCATCTTCTTTCTCCAAACATAGTTTTACAAAGCCCTCTGGTGTTCTTTACCTCATAGTATTTTAATCGCTCTAAGTAGACCTTCTGTTTTCTGGAATCTCACAGTTCTCCTATCCCCAGTCCCTTACCTGTGTGCCAGGTCTTGGGCGGCTGCTTAGGGTGCAAGTGGGGTGGGGAGACATTCCAGGATAAATCTGCTGTATGCACTGCTCCCCCCCTCAAAAGCTCTGGATAGACCTTTCCATTCAAAGGTCCCTATTGACTCCCCACTCCCTACAGCAGGAGATTATAGGACCCTGAACCCTTTGAAGTCCTAACAAAAGTTTAGCACCCCGCCTAGAAAGATGAGCAACTGTACTCATATACAACAAATGTCCTGATTTTCCTGATCTCTGCAGCCCATCCAAAGACCTCTAGGGCACAGCTACTCAAAGTGTGGTCCTTGGACCAGTGCCAGCCTGGCTGCTGGTTCATGAGAAATAGAGAGTAAGCCTGAGAAAACTTTATAACCATTTGACAATAGCCAGGGGTGTGACTGAATGTGTCTTTTCAAAAACATGGGCGTATAATCACTTGGAAAAAAAATTTTAATGTCCTTCATTGACATGAGTTTGAAAGGTAGTACTGGGATATGATGGAATATATATTTTGACTTTTGTTCCTGCCTCATAACCCCTTCCCGGAGGCAGACCATGGAAGCTCAAATTTCTCTTGCTCGAGGTGGGTCATAGAAACTTGAACCTTCCCCCACCTCTAGTTGGCCATAAGGAAATTCTCTGACATACACTTGTCCAATAGCAGATCATAAGGACCCTCCTCATTCTAGAGGGTCCTTACCCCAAACTAGGGAGAAAGAAATGGTGAAGAATCTGAGCAGACAGGTCTTGCTGGGTCGCTGCAACCATCCTATTGGCAATTGTACCTGTGCAATGAATAAAGTTTGCATAAAAACCCAAACAGAGCCAGGCATGGTGGCTCATGCCCACAATCCCAGCTGAGGCAGGAGGACAGCAAGTTCAAGTCCAGCCTCAGCAACTTAAGGGGACTCTGTCTCAAATTTTAAAGAAAATAAAAAGAACTGGTGATGTAACTCAGTGGCAGAGCGCCACGAGGTTCAGTCCCTATTACTGCAAAACACAAACTCAAGGGCAGGGTTTAGGGCTTCTCAGATAGCTGAACACGTGGAACAAGTTTCTGGAAGGTGGTGCCACCCGAGAGGGCATGTGCCCCTCCCCGATACCTCTTCCTGTGCACGTCTTCATCTGGATCCTGTGTAACAACCTTTGTAATAAAACTGGCAATCTGAAGTGATTCCCTGAGTTCTGTGAGGTGCTCAGGCACATTGGCCAGACCCAGGGAGTGGGGTGTGGGAATGCTGGTTATACCTGGCTAGAGGGAAGCACAGGTAGACTGACCTGGAGTGTGCGACTGGCATGTGAAGTGGGAGGGGGAGGTCTCGGGAACTGGGCCCTCAACTATCAGTTCTGGTGCTGCCCTCCTGCAACACTACATGCATGAAAACACTCTCTCTCTCTCTCTCTCTCTCTCTCTCTCTCTCTCTCTCTCTCACACACACACACACACACACACACACACACACACACACCTTGCATCTTTCCTTCACTCTCCAGGCCGTTGCCCATGCTCTTTCCCACCTGGGAGTTTCCTGTCCTTCGTCTGCACCTGCTGACACCTGACTCCTGCTTCAAGTCCAGCTCAGATTCCATTTCCTCATAAAGTCCTCCCAAGTGCCACCCAGTCTCCCCATACCCAGGAGCATGGGGCCAGAGCACCAGAGCTGAAATTCCCTCTCCCCAGGGCCTCCACCACACCTGCTAGCCCTGTACCGGCATCTGAGCCTGCCTACACGGGGCAAAGCTTTGCTCCTCTTGGTCCCTTATGGCTTCTGTACCCTCTGGAGCTTCCAGCCCTGTGCCACTTGGGTTCTGGCCACTCTGCTGTCCCGACTGAATCCTCTCTGGGCCTCTCCGTGTCCACCCATCTGGCACACTGTCCCTTTGGAGCTTCTTTTAGCAAAGGCTGCAGATGGTTCTTTGCCCCAGTCCTGATGTCACCCTCCATTCCTGGGGCTCTGTTTCTCAACAGTAATTGTTGGTATATGACTGGGATCAAAAATTAGTGACATACAAGATATATAAGTATATTTTTTTACTTATTGTTTGAAAGGGGAATCCTATGTACATGCAGTAGGGGATACCAACTTCAAAAGACGTGATAGAAACTCAGTGGAAATTCAGTTTGCCTGCCACTGCCTCTGTCCCCCATGCCTAGATGCCACCCCAGAAGTAACCACCACTCCCAGCCTCTTCAACTTCGTAGCGCTCCTCTGTGCGTCTGCAGGCACTGCCACTGTGTTCCCTTACCCAGAGGGCAGCTGCCCAGGACACACACCGACAGTATGAACTGGAGCTTGCTCTGCGGCTCTTGCCTATAAGGATGGGTGCTAGGCTGTTTCCTGTGCAGGAGGATCCTGGTAGTTACCTGGCTTCACAGTGTGAGCTTACCTGGGGGACAGGCAATTCCTAAAGTGGAATAGCTAGATAAAGGGTATATTCATAACAAGCATATTTTGTTTGTTTTGTTTTCTGCAGTGCAGGGAGCGGAACCCAGGGACTCCTGCGTGCTAGGCAAGCGCTGGGCCACTGAGCTGCTCCTCCAACTCAAGTTTCCCAATTTGGTCATTTTATGGTTTTGTTTGTTTTGGGGGTACTGGAGATTGAACCCAGGGCCTCGCTCATGCTAGACAAGTGCTCCACCATTGAGTTACATCCCCTAATTCTTTTTATTCATTCATTTATTGTTTGCTTTGCTTTGCTTTTGTTTTACTGGGCACTGAACACAGGGGTGCTCTACCACAAGCTCCATTCCCAGTCCTTATTTTGTATTTTGAGACAGGGTCTTGCTAAGTTGCTCAAGCTGGCCTTCAACTTATGATCCTCCTGTCTCACCCTCCTGAGTCACAGGGATTACAGGCATGTGCCACCCTGGCTGGCTGATCATTTGATCTTCTAATTGCATGCCATTTGGGGAAACTGAGGTAGAGAAGGGCCTTTGTGGAACTCAAAGTTGGACAAAAGGCCTGGGTTAGCTGTCCGTCTCTAACACAAATTGTTGACACAATCAAATTGTGAAGCGAATATATTGATCTTGGCTCACAGCTGTGAGGTTATAGTACTTGAGCAGTTGACTCTGTTGCTTTGGGCCTGCGGCGAGGCAGCACATCATGGCAGGAGCACATAGTGGACAGAACCCTCACATAATGAGCCAGAGGCAGTGGAGAGGGAGGAAGGGGCCCTTCCCCTTCAAGGGAACACCCCTGAGGCCTAAGGACCTCCCTCTAGACCCTGCATCCCAAAGTTTCCATCACCTGCCAATAGTGCCACCCTGGGGATGGAACCTTTAACACAGGGACCTCTAGGGGACGCTTATCCAAACCGAAGGAGGGCCTGAAGCAGGAAGAAGCCTCGTCTCGCGAGAGTTTTAAAAATGCCTCTAGGATCCTGCCCACCTGGAGACACAGAGGGCAGGAGGGTACATCTAGCCTGAAAAGGGAGAAACTAAAATAACGATCACCTTGTGTGTGCATGAGGAAGCAAACCAGAGAACACCCAAGGGGCTCCAAGTCAGCAAGAGAAACTGAAATTAGCTCAGAGTGTGAACTTCCTGATGGTGCAGGAGGGAGGATGAAGAGCCTGCATTAGGGGGAAGGACCCTGGGTGACTCCCTACTCGGGGTCATTAAGCCAAGCTTCAGGGTAGAGGCCTAGCCAGGCCTGCTGGGAGGCAGAGGACCAGTCCAGCTGCCATGCGAGGGCTCAGCCTCGCTGAGGGGAAGAGGCTGAGAGCTGGATTCGTAAGGAGACTCCAGGTCTGCACCATGTTCAAGCAACTCCATAATTGAACCCATTTTGCGGATGAGAAAACCGAAGCCCAGAGAGGTTTAGGAACATGTCCAAGGCCTTACCAGTGAAGCAGGACTTGAGCCCAGACCTTCTGTCCCATGTCCAATGAGATGCCTGCTACTGCCCTGACTGGACTGGAAGCTTCCCAGACAGGACCCAGGCCTCCCTCCTTGGTTCTTCCACCAGCCTCCCGAGGCTCTCTGTACCCCTGCTCCCCCGGTGCCACCCTCTCCCAACATCCCAACCACACGCCCCCAGAATAGGGCAGGGATTGCAGCAGAGGCTTCAAGTCCCGTTCCTGTCTAACAACTGAACTGAGGGAGGAAGGAGGTGGGAACAGGTCCCAACTCCCATCTCACTTGTCCTTGCCGTCTCTGTCTCAGACTCTCTCGTGATAGGAAAGTAGGCCAGTTTGGAATATGTCACAGATATTTTCGACATCCCCATCTGTACCAGAGCTTCACATGCAGCCAAGCAGGGTGGAGCCAGAGGCTTCTTGCCGGATGCGGGATACACCTGCTACCTAGGGGGCTCAGAGCCCAGATGGAGGCTGGGGAGAGGCACCAGGGACTTCCAAGGGTACTGAGCAAACACCCAGCAGCCTGGACAGAGAGGGACAGGAGATCAGGCATGTGTGTCCTCCTCCCAGAGGAGCGAGAGCAGAACAGCTGGGGCCTGGGGTGCCATCCCGCTGCCCCTGTGAGAATGTGTCCCAGTAGCCTGCGGGTAGGATACTGAGGAAGGAGTCATCAGCCCTCAGGGATCTGGAAGAACTTCGAGGAAGACGTGACCCATACTTGAGTTAGGCCTTGAAAGGGGAGTGGGGTTTTGCCAAGTGAAGAAGAGGAGGAGGGTGTCCCTGCAAAGGAGAATATTGGAGAAGCTGGAGCTTCCTGGGTGCTGTTGGAGCCAGGGCCAGGGTGGAGGGCTGCCTGGGGAGTGGCAGCGAGAGAACCAGCCAGGGGCGATGAATCTTGGAGGAGCTGTGAATGCACACCGTCCAGCTGGGGAGCCTGGAGTGCACCTGCAGGTGCCCACAGAGGCTTACTAAATGACATGATTTATTTGGTGGTGGGCAGGGGGTCACTCCAGAAGGGGCAGAAATAAGCTGGGTGCCATGGCACATGCCTGGAATCCCAGTGGCTAGGGAGGCTGAGGCAGGAGGATTGCAAGTTCAAAGCCAGCCTCAGCCACTTAGCCAGGCCCTAAGCTACTTAGCAAGACTCTCCCTTTAAATAAAATACTAGGACTGGGGATGTGGCTCAAGTGGTAGCGCGCTCGCCTGGTGTGCGTGCGGCCCGGGTTTGATCCTCAGCACCACATACAAACAAAGATGTTGTGTCCGCCGAGAACTAAAATAAATAAATAAATATTGAAATTCTGTAAAAAATAAATAAATAGATAAAAAATAAATAAATTAAATAAATAAAATACTAAAAAAAAAAAAAAAATGAGCTGGGGATGTGACAGTGGTTAACTGTGCCTGGGGTCAATCCTGATACCAAAAAATAAGAAGAAGAAGAAGAATAGAGGTCTAGAGCCCTAGACCCATAGGTGTCCCTACAGACATCACCATCTCCCAGATAAGAACCAAAGCTCCCTTCCCAAAGGAGCATCCTGAACAGCCAGGAACCACAGCCTCTGTCTTGTCCTGTTGCAGACTAACAGACCCCCAGCTTCCATCCAGGTCTGGCTTTGAACCTGATGCATCCTCATGGAGGCCGCAGGAGCCTGGTGTTCAGGGGACACCTTTGTCCCTGAGCAGTAGGCTCCCGGCTCTTCAGTTTCCAGGGTGGAGCAGATTCAGCCTGGGTGGAGGTGGGGTGGAGCTCAGGTCAAAATCAAGGAGCTCCTCAGAGAAAGATGAGGCAGTCAGAGACCAGCCCTAGGAACATGAAATAATCACAGTCGGATCCCTTCTTAAGCACTAAGGATACTGTTTTAGCTAATTTAATCCTCTCTGTCTATAAAATTTCATCTTAGAGTTGATAAAAACTGAGGCTCCTAAAAGCCAAGTGACTTTCCCACGGAATCCCAAGCCTCTCTCATCTCAACCTCCAGGGTACTGTTCCCGTGCTGTGTGCCCAACGTCCAAGTCACAGCTATACCCCAGCCCCTAAGTGTAACCAGAGGCAAATAACTGGCACCATAGGACCGGGGAGAGAGAATGAGCCTTGCACTTCTCCTTGGTCATTACTGCCCCTCATCCCTTCTAGGAGCAGTGGCCTGATCCACCTCACCCCAATCTCATAGTCAGAAAATAGGGACAGAGTCTGGAGGTGGGGTTGGGTCCTTCCTTGCTACCTAATGCTGCTACCAGACATGACTCTGTCACTTCTTCTGTCCCCTGTAGCACCCTCCCCCTCTCTTGTTATTGTATCCCCTGGCCTCCCAGCATGCCCCTCATTTGATGCCCCCCATCCTAGCGAATCCTGGAAAACTGCCAAGTCCCAGGCTCTCAGTTGGACAGCCTTCACAGGCCAATCTCTTTCTCCTCTACCCACAGCCTGTTCCCGACAGGATATTGTCATCAAATGTAAAAGGCTCCTGGATTCTTCTCTGACCACATCCTCTGCTCCTTTTATCCAGCCATTCTTCACAGAGCTGTTCTTCAACCCCTGTCCACAGGACCTGAGGCGTTTCCCCCATTCACCAACTCCCCATGGCCCCCACCCTCTTCCCTTGTCAGCCCTGAGTCCCCGGTTTATCAGACCATGGTCATCCCCCTGCCCTCTGCCTGTGGCGGTTCCACTTGCCTGGCAGATTCTTAACGCTGGACTTCTGACTCGGGGTGGCTACCTTGGCACAGAGGTTCCTTGCTCCATCGCCCCAAATCCCTGCAGGGGATCAAAAGAACACTGGAGTTTTAAAGCAGATTAAACGACACCGGTGGCAAAACCGAACAGAGGTGAGGCAACCATGACACAGCCGAGTGTTTCACTCAAAGTGTGAATTTTCCCAAATAACTCTGGGTTCCCTCCTAAGTACAGGTAAAAGGCAGAGACAGCCACCGTCGGGGGCCACCACGAACAGGAGCTGAGCACGACCCTTAGCCTTGAGCATGGAGCTGAGGACCTGGCTTTCACTCACCGCAGGTGGACCCCACCTTCGCTGGGAAGGAATTACAGCTCCTGGAGTGAGCGTCACCCCCCTGAAACCCAATCTCTTGCCTCATTTGGGTGAAACTTTCTCCAGGGTCTTACCCCCAATAAGTAAAGCTTCGGGTGCTCCCCCTCTTTTTGTCTGCCTCTCTTGCTTCCCTTGTAGGAGCTGGAGCGGAGGAGCCCTCTCTGGACCCCAAGAAAAAGGTACTTTCTGTGTCTGTGTGATTATTCAGGGCCAATCCAACTCACCTGGAGTGACCCTGACTGACTCAGTCTGGTGTCGTGGTAAGCCACGCTCATCATACCCACTCAACACCATCCTGGAGGTTAAGCCAGTGCAAACAAGTGAGGGGGAAAAAGTCAGGATTTGAAAGAAAGAAGTAGCACTGTCTTTATTCATAGGTGCACGGATTCTGGAAAATCGGAACAATGGCTATGAGAACTAAAAAGCGAGTTTAGCAAGATTATAATACATAAGAGCAATATTTGGGGCTGGGTGTGTGGCTCAGCAGTAGAGCACTCGCCTAGTATGTGCGAGGCCCTGGGTTCGATCCTCAGCACCACATAAAAATAAATAAATAAATATTGAAAAAAAGAGCAATATTTAAAAATCAATTATGTATTCTACATAATACAGCAGAAGAACAACTAGACATTTAAATTTAAAATAATAGATTGTATAATGGCATCAAAAATATGAAATACTACTTAAAGATAAATTCAACAAAGGACATATGGGATCTATAGAGCAGAGACTACAAAACATTGCTTGGAGAAATTAAAGATGATTTGACTAAATGGGGAAATATACCATATTCATGGATCTAAAGAGTCAATACTGATGAAATGATGCAGTGGCTCACACCTGTAATCCCAGGGACTTAGGAAGCAGAGGCAAGAGGATCAAAAGTTGGAGGCTAGCCTCAGCACCTGAGTGAGACCCTCTCTCAAAATAAAAAATTAAAAAAAAAAAAAAAACCAACTAGGGATATTGCTCAGTGGCAAAATACCCTGAGGCTCAAACTCCAGTACCAAAAAAAAAGCTTGAAAATCTGTGCATTTTATTATATGTACATTAAACATCAATAAAAAAGTAATGATGCATATTTAAATGAAGAATGATATGTAACAGGATTTTTAAAGAACTTGAAACAGGGGCTGGGGATATAGCTCAGTTGGTTGAGTGCCTGCTTTGCATGCACAAGGCTACCTGGGATTGATCCCCAGCACCACATGAAAACAAATAAATAAAAAAGTATCCATCTACAGCTAAAAATGTTTTTCAAAAAGAACTTGAAACAGTTGTTTGTTAAAGAAAAAATACATTGTCTCATACTTAACGATGAAAGCCTGAATGTTCCTCTCTGAATTTGGGAATAAGGCAAGAAAGTCACTTTCATCACTTTCAGTTCAACATTGCATTGGTTTTAACCAGTGCTATTGGCAAGAAAAGAATATGAAGCCTGGAAAGGAAAAAGTGAAGCTATAATTATTTGAAGATGACATAATTGTATATGCAGAAAATCCAAGAAATCAAGGTCCAGAAAAACAAATAAGAAACAGAACCTGGCTGGGTGTGGTGGCGCCTGCCTGTAATCCCAGTGGCTCAGGAGGCTGAAGCAGGAGGATCATAAATTCAAACCCAACCTCACCAATTTAGCAAGATCCTGTATGAAAATCCAAAGTAAAAGGGGTTGGGGATATGGCTCAGTGGTTAAGTGCTCCTGGGTTTAATTCTAGTACAAAAAAAAAAAAAAAAATCTAGACTAGAATAAGGTCCTTCCAAGTAAAAGCAGCAGATGATGATGTAATCCCAGTGACTCCAGAGGCTGAAGCAGGAGGATCAGCAACTTAGTGAGCCGGTGTCTCAAAAAATTAATTGATTAATTAAAGAAACACACACTCACACACACACACATACATACATACACACACACACACACACACACAATTACCAAAACTGACATAAGAATAAATAGAAAATCCAACTAGTTTGGATCACCAGCACTACCAAGAAGAAACTAAATAAAATAAAGAAAAAGAAAAAAGTCTGACTACTCTCATATACATTAAAGAAATTGAATCAGCAATTAAAAGCCTAGTCACAAAGAAAACTCCAGGCCCAGATGGCTTCACTAGTAAATTCTTCCAAATATTTAAGGAAGAGATATCAAACTTATACAACAAACTCTTCTCCAGATTAGAAAGAGAAGAAGCTCTTCTTCATTCATTTTGAGGCCATGATAACCTTGATATTGAAACATGGCAACGATATTTCAAACAAAAGAGATTACAAAGCAGTTCCTTTCATTATAGAAATGGAAAAATCTGAATAAAATATCAACAAATGGGGCTGGGCTGTAGCTCAGTGGCAGAGCGCTTGCCTAGCATGCGTGAAGCACTGGGTTCGATCCTCAGCACCACACAGAAATAAACAAATAAAATAAAGGCATTCTGTCCATTTACAAGTATAATTTTTTTAAATCAACAAATTAATATATAAAAAAAGAGACTGGGGCAGAACTTAGTGTTAGAGTGCATTTTTATCATGCACAAGGCCCTGGGTTCAATATAAAAATATATAAAAGAATAATATGTAGCTGCCAAACTGGCATTATTCTAGAAGAGTATAGTTGGTCTAACTTTAGAAAATCCACCAAAATAATTCATTTCTGTGGTAGAATGAAGTACATAATACATGTGATTATTTTCATAGATTCAGAAGAACTCTATGAAATTCAATACTATTCATGATTTAAAAAATGTCTTGGGCTCGGGATGGGCTCGGTGGTAGAGCACTTGCCTGGCATGCTCAAGGCCCTGCGTTCTATCCCTAGCACTGAAAAAAAAAAAAAAATGAATGAATGAGAAAGAAAAACTCAGAAAAGTAGGAAATGAAGACAATTTCCTTAATCTGATTAATGCCAAAACATCGAAACCTTTCCTCTGAGAGAAAAACGAGAGTTTCTCTGTCATCAGTACTTATCCTCGTTCTAGACATTCTTGTCAATGTAGTAAAACATGAAAATTACACAGCAAATATAAGAATGAAAAAGGAAGAACAAATCATTATTCACAGAGAATAAAACTGTGCAATACAAACATATCGTGTAAATATATTACAAATAGCTCAAATTAATAGTATTGTTCAAACAGTTCAAAAATAAACATTTCTACTGATTTTTCATCTACTCATTTTATCAAATATTGAAAGAAGGGTGTTAAAATCTTTAATTATAAAAAAAGAGCAGAAATGAATTTTTAAAATTTCCAACTTTGTTAGTTTGTCTATTTCTCCTTGCAATTCTATCCGTTTTTGCCTTATGTATTTTGATGCTTTGTTATTTGGTAAAGAAATGTTTAGAATTATGTGCTTTTTGGGGGGGAGGTACCAGGGATTGAACTCTGGGGCGCTCAACCACTGAGCCACTTCCCCATCCCTATTTCATATTTTATTTAGAGACAGGGTCTCACTGAGTTGCTTAGTGCCTCCCCAAGGCTGAGGCTGGCTTTGAACTTGAGATCCTCCTGCCTCAGCCTCCTGATAGATAGAATTATGTGCTTTTGTTGAAGTGACCCTTTAATTATACTGAAATGGCCTTCCTTATCCTTTGCTCTGAAATCTATTCAGTCTGATAGTAATATAGTCCTTCTGATTAGCACTAGCCTGGCATATCCTATATTAATATAACCACTCCAGCAGTTTTTAGATTAGTGTTAGCATGGTACCTCTTTTTATTTTTGACCTTTTTGTGTCTTTATTTAGTGGTGCTGGGGATTGAACTCAGGGCCTCACACATGCTAGGCAAGCACTCTACTACTGAGCTACAAACCTCAGCCCATTTTATTTTACTTTGAGACAGGATCTCACTGGATTGCCCAGGTTGACCTTGAACTTGAGATCCACCTACTCCTGCCTTCCAGGTTGCTGTTACTAGTGTCTTTTTTTTTTTTTTTTTTTTGCATTGAGAATTGGATCCAGGGATGCTTTACCAGTGAGCCATATTTTTTATTTTGAGACAGGATCTCTCTAAGTTGCTAAGAGTCTTGCTAAATTGCTGAGGCTTCAAATTTGCAATCCTCCTGCCTCAGCCTCCCACGTTGCTAGGATTACAGGTGTGCACCACCATGCCAAGCTTGTGTTTTTATTTTATTTTATTTTATTTTTTAGAGAGAGAGAAAGAGAGAGAGAGAGAGAGAGAGAGAGAGAGAGAGAGAGAGAGAGAATTTTTTAATATTTATTTTTTAGTTTTTGGCAGACACAACATCTTTGTTTGTATGTGGTGCTGAGGATTGAACCCCGGCCGCACGCATGCCAGGCAAGCGTGCTACCGCTTGAGCCACATCCCCAGCCCTGTGTTTTTATTTTTATTTTTAATTTGTTAGTTGTAGATGGATATAATAGCTTTATTTTATCTGTTTATTTACATGTGGTGCTGATAATCAAACCCAGGGCCTCACAAGTACAAGGCAAGCGCTCTACCACTGAGCCAAAACCCCAGTCTGTGTTTTTATTTTTAAAGTGGGTTTCTTATACACAGCATGTAGATGGGTCTTGCTTTGTCATCAACTTTTTAATTGGGTTGAACAGATCATACTTACTGATTATAATTAGTTATCAATATAGTTGAGGTTAAGTCTGCCATCTTGGTTGAACAACTAAATGAATCTATTAATTATCATTGAATTGTTTTTTGAACATCTACCGTCTTGCTATTTGTTTTCCTTTGTTCCATCTGGTTTTTATTCTCCCTTTTCTGCCTTCTTTTAGATCAAATTTTTATTCTGAAATAATTTTAGGTTTACATAAAACTTGCAAAAATAGTACAGATAGTTCATGTATCTCCTTTGCCCAGCGTCCCCTAATGCCAACAATTTACATAATCATAGTACAATGATCAAACCAATTAGTGTTGGCACAATACTATTAACAAAAAAAGACAAAATTAAAGACCTTATTCTAATTGTAACTGTTTTCTCCCTAATGTCCTTTTTCTGTGTCCTTGTCCAATCCAGAATTTCATATTTATCACTGTAACTCCTTAGTAGAGTGCTTGCATAATATATTCAAGATTTGATTTCCAGCACTGAAAAGAAATAAGAAGATTTACCATCTTAACCATTTTTAGGTGTACAGTACAGAAGTGTTACCTGTCCATAGCATTGTGCTCTAGATCTCTAGAACTTCTTCATCCTGCAAAACTGAAACCACAAGCAACAACTTAGCATAGAATCCTCAAGGCTTATCCGTGTTGAGTGTATGACAGGATTTCTTTTTAAAGCTAAATAATATTCTACTGTGTATATATGTCACATTTTCTGCAATCATTGATGGATTTTTGGTTTGTTTCCATCTCTTGGCTTTGGTGAATAATGTCTCCATGAACATAGATGGGCAAATATCTCTTTGAGGTCCTGCTTTCAATCCTTTTGGATATATACCAAGAAGTGGAGCTTCTACAGCATACAGTAATTCTCTCTAATTTTTGGAAGCTCCTCCTTAACTGCTATACCCTTACCCATTCCCACTGACAGTGCATAATTTCTCCACATCCTCACCACCATTTAGTATTTTCTGTTTTGGGGGTTTTTTGTTGTTGTTGTTATTTGCTTGTTTGTTTTGACAGTTTCCATTCTGACAAGTATGAGAAAATGTCATGTTGTATTTTGTTGTTGAGTTGTAGGAGTTCTTCAGATATTCTGAATAATAACCTCTTATCAGATATGTGGTTTCCCATTCCACAGATGGCCTTTTCTTTTTCTTTTTTTTTTTTTTAAGGTATTTTATTTTATTTTTATTTTTTAGGTGTAGATGGACACAACACAATACCTTTATTTTTTTTATATGGTGCTGAGGATCGAACCCGGGTCCTGCCCGAGGCGAGCGGTCTACCACTAAGCCACAATCCCAGTCCACAGATGGCCTTTTCAATCTTAATAATTTCCTTTGTGGCCATGAAGTTTTTCAGTTTGCTGTAGTTTCTTTAGAAAAATGAAAATACAGAAAGTTTGTTTTTGTTGCCCGTTTATTGTCAGGTCCAAGAAATCACTGCCAAATTCAGTGTCAGGAAGATTTTCTCCTGTTTTCTTTCAGGAATTTTTTACTTTCAGATATTTTTTTTTTTTATATTTTATTTACATTTTAGTTTTCGGCAGACACAATATCTTCGTTTGTATGTGATACTGAGGATCGAACCCAGGCGGCACGCATGCCAGGGGAGCGCCCTACTGCTTGAGCCACATCCCCAGCCCCTACTTTCAGATCTTATACTGAAGTCTTCATTTTCTCTTGAGCTATTTTTTCATATATGGTATAAGGTTAAGGATTTAACTTCATTCTTTTGCATGTGAGTATCCACTTTTCCTAATACCACTTGTCAAAGAAAACTATCCTTTCCCTGTTTTGTAGTCTTGACACGATTTTGCCTTTATTCTTGTAGGATATTTTTGCTGTATATATATAAATGCATAGTTCTTTTTTTTTTTTTTTTTTTTTTTTTTTTTTTGGTACTGGGGAAAAACCCAGAGGCATTTTATCACTGAGCCACATCCCCAGCCTTTTTTATTTTTAACTTTGAGACAGGGTCTCGCTAATTTGCTTAGGACCTTATTAAATTTCTGAAGCTGGCCTCAAACCTGTGACTCTCCTGCCTCATCCTACTGAGCACTGGGGTTACAGGTGTGTGTCACAGTACCCAGCAGTTCCTATTCTTTTAATACTTTAAAGATGGCGTTCTGCTGGTTTCTGGTTTGCACTATGTTCACTGAGAAGTCTGCAACCTCTTACCTCCCTATATTCTGTTTCTATGTTGCTTTCAAGATTTTCTTATTTCTCATGGGTTTTGAGCAATTTTGTTGGGGGAGGGGTGTTTACTGGGGATAAAACCCAGAGGTGCTTTACCACTAAGCCACATCCCAGCCGTTTTTGTTTTTTTACTTTGAGACAGGGTCTCACTAAGTTGCTTGGGGCCTCACTAAATTTCTGAGGCTGGCCTTGAACTTGCAATCCTCCTGCCTCAGCTTCCTGAGTTTCTGGGCTAACAGAAGGTGCCATTGCCTCTGGGTCATTTATTTTAAATTTTTTGTTTATTTTTTCCTTTTCTTTTTTTAGTTTCTTTTTTTTTGGGGGGGGGGCGGGGTGGGTGGATACTGGGGATTGAACTCAGGGGCACTTGATCACTGAGCCATATCCCCAGTCCTATTTTGGATTTTATTTAGAGACAGGGTCTCACTAAATTGCTTTAGTGAGGCTGGCTCTGAACTTGCTATCTTCTTGCCTCAGCCTCCCGAGCTGGTGGGATTTACAGAGGTGCACCATTATGTCCAGCTTCCTTTTTCAGTTTTGTCTTTCTCATACTGGAAGTGTGGCAGCCCTGGAAATGTACCACCCAGATCTGACTTCAAGATAGCGTTTGCCCCAAAGAGTGCCAATACCAGCAACCTCCAACTGCAGCACTTTCTGGATCAACTGCAGTGTTTGAGTGGAGGACACACTTTCCACAGGCAGCTCCAGCCAATTACTGAGCACCATGGGGCCACTTGTGCCCAGCAAGGTCCCCTGCAGTGGGTGAGCTCTGTGCCCAGACGCCAACTGGGATTCTCAGAGCTTCACCTCCGCCTGGGGCTCCTCCTCCCCAGCCCTCCTTCCTCTCCCTCCCCTTTCTACATGTCATCCTGGATCTAAGCAGTTTTAGTCCAGTTGCCAGATGCTGTCACCTAGCACATCATGGGCAGACAGAGGAGGGCTATTCTCTTTATGGTCACCAAGAGGCACAGGTAGAGAGAGGAAGGGTCAGGATCCCTATGTCTCCTTCAAGGACACTCCTCAGTGACTTAATTCCTGTCTACAAGGCTGCACCTTTCAAAGGATCTATTGCCTTCCAATCATGCCATGGGCTGAGCGACTAAGCCTTTAATAGGTGGGCCTCTGGGGGCCACCCATCTAAACTATACCACCACAGGACCCCAACTAGCACAGGTGTTTTCTTCATCTGTGAGGTGATCTTTGGTTGACCTTTTTTTTTTTTTTTTTTTTTTGGAGGGGGCATGTTGGGGATTGAACCCAGGGCCTTGTGCATGCGAAGCAAGCACCCTACCAACTGAGCTATATCCCCAGCCTGACCGTTTGTATTTAAGGGAAAAGCATTAAAAAGCAAACAGGAAGTTGGGTAGGTACAATGAGACATTTTACCAGGAGATTTTGCTCTTTAGTGACTGGGCAAAAAGCCAACTGCTTCACTAGGAACTTTCCAAATGTTAGCTTATGGAATTTTTCTTTGAAACCTTTAAGTTTCTCCAGGTAAGAAGCCTCTGGTCTTTTGCCTGGAGACAGGAACCTTCTTTCTGCCTTCTCTGTGCAGGTCAGTGGTGGAGGGGTCACCTGCTCTTCCTCCCTGTACCTCACCTTGGCCCTGAAGCCATGTGGTTACCAAATCCCTTTCTCCTCTTTATCCTCTGACTTCCTCTCTCCTGGTCGCTAGGTCTGTGACTCTTCTTGATCCACTTCCACTCTCCCAGAACACAGCTGAAATCTTTTATCTGCTGCAATATCATTTCTTTGTGGATTTATGCCTGCCTTCTTCTTCTTTTTTTATTTAATTGATTTTATTTTTTAAAATACACAACAGCGGAATGCATTACAATTCTTATTACACATATAGAGCACAATTTTTCATTATCTTTGTATATAAATTCATGCCAATTCATGTCTTTATACATGTACTTTGTTTTTATTTTTGCATTACAATTCTTTTTACACATATATACCACAGTTTTTCATATCTCTGGTTGTATATAAAGTATGTTGACACCCAATTCATGTCTTCATACATGTACTTTGGATAATGATATCCATCACATTCCACCATCCTTGCTAATCTCCTGCCCCTCCTTTTCCCTGCCACCCCTCTGCCGTATCTAGAGTTCATCTGTTCCTCCCATGCTCCCGATCCCTACCCTACTATGAGTCAGCCTCCTTATATCAGAGAAAATATTCAGCATTTGTTTTTTTGGGATTGACTAACTTCACTTAGCATTATCTTCTCCAACGCCATCCATTTACTACAAATGTCATGATTTTATTCTCTTTTATTGCTGAGTAACATCCATTGTATATGTATGCCACATTTTTTTTTAATCCATTCATCCACTGAAGGGCATCTAGGTTGGCTCCACAGTTTAGCTATTATGAATCGTGCTGCTATTAACATTAATGTGGCTATATCCCTGTAATATGCTGTTTTTAAGTCTTTTGGGTATAGACTGAGGAGAGGGATAGCTGGGTCAAATGGTGGCTCCATTCCCAGTTTTCCAAGGAATCTCCATACTGCTTTCCATATTGGCTACACCAATTTGCAGTCCCACCAGCAATGTTATGAGTGTGCCTTTTCCCCCACATCCTCACCAACCCTTATTGTTGTTTGTCTTCATAATAGTTGCCATTCTGACTGGAGTGAGATGATATCTTAGAGTAGTTTTGATTTGCATTTCTCTGATTGCTAGAGATGATGAGCATTTTTCATATATTTGTTGATTGTGCCTGCCTTTTTTTGACTACCATTTTAGTGGGATCTTAAAAGGGAACAGGATAAAGGCTCGTGCAATTCATCATCATTAGGCAGAAGACCCTAGTCAGTCACATTGTCCAAAGGCCATTCTGCTGCTATGTGTAGAACAGATTATAAACAGACAAGAGCACAAACAAGAAAGCCAGTCAGGAGGCCACCGCCAGAGCAGGGGCAAGTGATTAGGGTGACTAGGATGGGTACAGCAGCAGTGGAGACTGGGAGAAGCAGTTCCAGTCATCATTAGGCAGTGGAGCCCACAACACTTGCTGATGGATTGTGGGGACAGGGGTGATTTATTTTTTTTATTTTTTTAGAATTTTTTTTAATATTTATTTTTTTTAGTTTTCAGCGGACACAACATCTTTGTTTGTATGTGGTGCTGAAGATCGAACCCGGGCCGCACGCATGCCAGGCGAGCGCGCTACCGCTTGAGCCATATCCCCAGCCCAAGAGAGGGGTGATTTAAAGCACGTCCACAGGGACTGGGTTGTGGCTCAGTGGTAGAGCCCTTGCTTTGCATGTGAGGCCCTGGGTTCAATTCTCAGCACCACATATAAAAAAATAAACAAATAAAATAAATATATTGTATCCATCTACAACTAGAAAAAATATTTTTAAAAATGTCCACAAGGGCTGGGGTTGTGGCTCAGTGGACTTGCCTAGCGTGTGTGAAGCACTGGGTTCAATTCTCAGTACCACATATAAATAAATGAATAAAATAAAGTTCCATACACATCTAAACATTTTTTTTAAAAATGTCCACAAATTCTTTGATATTCCTCCCGTTAGGAAATGGAGCTTAATTCTTCTCTTGAATGTGGGCTGGACTTAGTCCTCTCTTCCTTTCTTTCTTTTTCTTCTTTTCTTTTTTTGGTACCAGGGATTGAACCCGGGGCCACTTAACCACTGAGCCACATCCCCAGCCATTTCTGGTTTTTTTTTTTTTTTTTTTTTTTTTTTTGAGACAGGGTCTCACTAAATTGCTTAGGGCCTCACTAAATTGCTGAAGCTTGCCTTGAACTTGCAATCCTCCTGCCTCAGCCTCCTGAGTTGCTCGGATTATAGGCATGCACCACCAGGCCTGGCTTTTTTTTTTTTTTTTTCTTGGGTACTGGGGATTGAACCCAGGGGCACTGTACCACTGAGTGACATCCGGTCCTTTTTCATTTTTTATTTTGAGACAGTGTCTTGCTGAGTTGCTGAAGCTGGCCACAAACTTACCATCCTCCTGCCTCAACCTCCAAGTCACTGGGATTACAGGGATGTACCAACTGTGCCCAATTTAATGACTCTTTTCTAAAGAATGCAATATACTTTATATAGAGAGAATGTAAAGTATATAAAGAATGCAATACACAAGCATGCTGAGGCAGGAGGATGGCAAGTTCAATGCCAGCCTGGGCAACTTAACAAAACCCTGTCTCAGAATCAAAAATAAAAAGGCTGTGACTCAGTGGTCAAGCACCCTGGGTTCAATCCCTGGTACCAAAAAGAATACAATATACTAGGAAGTGGTAAAAAGGACATGTGTGGCTTCCAAGACAAGATCAGAAAAGGCTTTATGGCTCCGCTCCTTCTCTCACTTTCTCACGCAGCAGGAAGCCAGTGCCATGTTATAAGGACCCTCAAACAGCTCTGTGGAGATGTCCACACAGCAAAGAATTAATTGAGGCTTCCACCAATCATCAGCACCAACAGGCCTGTGAGTGGCCCCCGGGAAGCAGGTCCTCCAGCTGGTCAAGCTATTAAATGATTGCACCCCAGCTGACATTCTGACGGTAGCCTCGCAAGGGACAATGAGCCCAGTGAAGATGCTTCTAGATTCAGACAACTATTAAGTGAGATAATAAATGTTCATTTGTTTAGTGGTGTTGGGGATGGAATCCAGGGCCTTGCACATGCTACCCAAGCCCTCAGCCACTGAGGTGAAGCCCCAGTTCAATACTGATTATTTGAAACCACTAAATTTGGGGGGATAATATGTTACACAGCATTAAATAACGAACACAGGAAATAAAGGGAGACTTGTCCTGGCGTTTTGGGCTTGAGCAACTAGGTAAATGACTTCAACATTTACTGAAGCAGGGACGCCTAGCACAAGAAAGGACTAGAAAAGATTCGTGATACTGTGATGGCCTGGTTGATTTTACAGTGTCCTTTAGACATCCAAGAAGAGATGTCAGAGAGCTGTTAGCTATAATTCTCCAGGCTGAAGAAATATTTGGAGTCCCAGGCATGTGTCTCATGTTGAACACCCAAGGAGAAAAGATGAGGGACCCTGGGGCCCTGCAATGTTGGAGAGATAAGACCCAGGAGAAGGGGTAGCAGCACAGGTGGGAGACATGAACCAGTCCACAGCGGCTCAAAGTGAGGAAGGGAGTGATGGAGGAGGAGAGAGAGATCCCCTGGGCGCTGGCAGCCTAGCAGGGAGTTCAGAGGAGCAATTCCTCTGTGGTGACAGTGACTTCCAAAACACCAGGGCTAATAATAAGCGCAATGGTTCCTGTTCCTTGAGTCCCTATCAAATGCCTGACACTTTGATTCTCTTGTTGAATCATCACAGTAACTCCATGAAGTAAATATCATTGTCCCCACTTCACAATGGAGGGGTCTTTGCCCACCGTCACACAGCATGAAGAGTGGCTGAGGCTGGGTTGACACCAAAGGCCATGATCTCCACCAGGAGGGGCAGGTGAAGTTCTGTTGTGTCTCATCTCCAGTGGGTTTCCTAAACTTTTTATGTCAGACCCTAGGGATCCTAAGAAAATATGGGACCAATAGGCAAGGGTTCCCCAGAAGGTGAGCAAAGAAATAGGGGTAGGGGCAGATAGAGGTCTGTGAAGAAGTGAGAAAAGCAAGATATGGCCCAGGAAATCTACATCTTTTGACTTTAAAGGAGCAGCATGCAAATTATATTAAAAGCAGCATGCAAATGAGATGCAAATTACCTTGGGGATGAGCATCTGTTATATTTGAGTCAACAGCTCAGGCACGTTGGGTGAGCCCTCCCTAGCTTTCTTGCAGGGTTGCTGGGTCAAGACCCCTTGCAAGGCCTGTTAACAGGAGAAGCACATGGGCCTCCCCTAAGGCCAGCCGGACTCTGGATAAAAAGGGAAGTGCTGCCCACCATGTTGAAGTGAGTCATTTGTTCACACATTCATCTGGCAAATGCCTATAAAGCACCTATTCAGTGTGAGAGGCTGAGGTAGATGCAGCGGACAAGTAGGAGACTCCTTATTTCCAGTTTCTAGGAGCATACCCTCTAGTGGGGGAAATGAATAGGTACAGTAAAGATTCCAATATCATCTAGAATCTGGACCAGGCTTTCTCAACCTCAGCACTAGGGCTATTTTGCATGGCAATTCTTTGTTTGTAGGGTTTTTCCTGTGCTTTGTAGGATGTTTAGCAATATCCCTGTCTAATGGGCTCCACCTATTAGACAGATGCCCAGGAGCAAGCCCTGACATGTGACAAACAAGTAACAACAACAAAAAAATGTCCCCAGGGGCTGGGGTGCAGCTCAGAGGTAGAGCACTTGCCTAGCATTGAGGCCCTGGGTTCCATCTGCAGCACCAAAAAATGTGCCAAATCAGGAAGAAGGCACAAAATCACCCCAGTTAAAAACCACTCTTCAAGGGGCTGGGGATGTGGCTCAAGGGGTAGCGCACTCGCCTGGCATGTGTGGCCTGGGTTTGATCCTCAGCACCACATACAAACAAAGATGTTGTGTCCGCCAAAAACTGAAATTTAAATATTAAAAAATTATCTCTCTCTCTCTTAAAAACAAAAACAACAACAACAAAAAAAAAACACTCTTCAAGTCAGGCGCAGTGGCACATATCCTTTCAACCCAGTAGCTCTGGAGGCTGAGACAGAAGGATTTCAAGTTCAAAGCCAGCCTCAGCAAAAGCAAGGCACTTAGCAACTCAGTGAGACCCTGTCTCTAAAATACAAAGTAGTTCTGGGGATGTGGCTCCGTGGTTGAATGCCCGTGAGGTCAATCCCCAGTACCCCCCGCCAAAAAAGAAAAAACCCTGCTCAAAAATCCAAGGCTTTGAGCCCTTTGGGTAAATCAACATACTCAGCAAACTTAGATTGAACTTCAAGGAGTCACGCTGTTTCACGGGTTGGTTCTGTTTCTCTGGGCTTCTGCATGTCATTCTTTGGGTAAAAAGTCCCAAGTGGTCAAAAAGTCCCAAAGGGTGGTTGCAAACCTCTGATCTAGATGGGGAAGTCATGAGCAGGGGAGTCCCCACATGTGAAGTGTTTGTGCTTGGGTGCACAGCTTGGTGGCTCTGTGGTGGCTGTTTGAAGGACTTCTCAGCTTCTTGTCACTGATAAATGCTGAGAATGCCAACAAGAGGGTCTCACTGTACATTGAAACCATGCACTCTGTGTGCACAGGGAACGGATGGGAGACCAGACCTCCAGCCCTCCACATCGGACCACCATGCCCAGGACATGAGGGTTCCTACCCAATCACCTCCCCATAGCAGAACAGTGAGTCATCACCCTGAAGTGTCAAGACATCACTGAAAGACGAGGCTAGAAGTTCCCAATTTGGGACATGGGAGAGAAGCAGTTGGAAGAAGATGTGGAACTGTCTGGGGTAAGAAGGCGTTCCAGTTGCAGGCTGAATGACCATCACATCTACCCTCCTCCTATACTCCTTCCTCTCTCCTCCCCCCTCACCAGGGCTGAGTCCAGAAATCCTGCACAGATAAACCTCCAGATCCTGAAATTCACAAGGGATGGCGGAGAGCAGGACCCAGGGCCATGCCGTACCCAACTGAATCTGAGAACCCTTTCTATGTGCAACTTGCCAGACAGCAGCAGAATGTGTGGGGATCTTGTTCCCCAGGGGCCTGGGGGATGGAGCAGGCTCTCCCTTCTCCCTCTGACCACTGAACCTTCTGGACACGGGCACAATCAGGCATTTCATGCCTTGCAAGGGTCAGAATGAAAGGGCTGTGTCTGTCTGCTCCCTACCCCTCCCACTTCCATCTTCAGATTTTTCCATCTGCCCCGGGCCCAGGCCTCATCTTCCCCCCGCCCCCAAGTCCTTTTCAAAGATCTGGGAACAGAAGGGATCACCTACAGTTCTCTTCAATTCTCAGGGGCCAGCCACTGACTCCCATCTCCAACATTCCAGGGAGGGAGGTGAGATGCTGATAGTCCTCCCTTGTCACCCACAGGAACCCACAGGTCCTCCCTTGTCACCCACAATGACACCCCAAGGTCACACCCAGCCAGGCCTGCTGTTCTTCTGCCTACTCTGTTCTCCTCCACGGTGTGCCCCAAGAAAGGGGTGACTCAGTAAAAGGACGAGTTTCTCACCATTTCCCCATGGAACCAAGGGCTCCTTCCCACCGGAAATTCCCCAGGAAATGAAGACGGGGTGGAGTCATGGGAACCCAAAAGCAACTACAAATCAGGGCTCATCCTGCCAATTGCGGTGTGTCCCAAGGAAGGGACACTCTGGGTGCAGCCTGAGGGAGCTGATCTCTTCTCCGTCCTCCCCTATGCCACCCCTGCCACCCCACCCCAATGCTGAAGCCTAGATAAGTAGCCAGGAACTGGCGTCACTGTTCGTCCCACCGCCAGCACCCGTGAGCAACAATTCCCAGGCCTGACATTCTGCCGGCTTCACACCACCTCCCAGAGCTCCAGCCAGAAGCGCTTCCTGGATAAAATATTAAACATGCAAATCTGAGACAGTGCTTCAACGAGCGACAGACTGCACGACCACAGCCTGGCAGAGGAGACGCACGCCGCCGGGGGTGGGGGAGAGGTATATATAGACAGAGACTTTGAATCTATCTGTGCAACATGTAAGGCAGAGAACAGCCGGATGGAAAACTACCGCAGCACCCTCCAGCTGGGGTGGCCTGAGGTCGGCAGGCAGGAGGCAGGGACAGGGGAGGGGGTCAGGAGGAGCCCCAAAGCCGGCTCAGAGTGGGGCATGACAAAAGCCCTTTGTGCTTGCATCCTGCATGGAGGAGGCCAGAGACTCGGGCAGGGGAATGGGCACATGGTTTTGGAAAGGAAGTTAGTTAGAGGCATGGAAAAACAGAGGGGAGAGAGAAGAGGCAGAGACCTGGGGTCACAAAAAGCACCACTCAACATGCAGGGGCTAGGGGCCTCCAGAATAGGGCACTGAGACAGCTGGCGCAGTGGCTCACACTGGTAATGCCAGCAACTTGGGAGACTGAGGCAGGAGGATTTTGAGTTCAAGGACAGCCTGGGCAACTTAGCAAGATTAAAAATAATCTTGTTATTTTTAATTAAAAATAAGTTGTCTCAAAATTAAAAATAAAGAGGGCCATTAAGGGCCTCTGGGTTCAAACCTTGGTACAAAAAAAAAAAAAAATGCATTGAAATGAGTGGGTCAATAGGGTTCCCACCCTGATCAAAGTGATGCTTCTTAAACTTGAATATGAGCAGGAATCCCCAGGGACCTTGTGAGCCAGAAGCCCCAGAGGGGGGCCTGAGTCTGTTCCCAGTGCATCTGAGGTGGTGCCAGTGTCGACCCCAGCCAAGGCACAAGGGTCTGCAAGGAACCAGAGCCACATGGGTCTCCCTTTGGCGCAGGCAGGCATAGAATCCACAGGAGTTGCAGAATGACTTGAGAGCCAAAGGGGCTCATCCTAAAGAGAGGGCTCCAGAGTGCTGATGAGGGTGGTATCCACCCACGGAATCAGCATGAAGAATTGAGAACACTAGGGCACCTGTGTAGGCCCAAACCGGTCTGAAAGCTTCAGTCCAGAGTGTCAGGGAGCTGACAGCAGCTCACACCAAGACAGAGTTCACAGGGCCCAGAGTGACACGGAGCCCACAGGGATGAGATTGAAGAGACCACTTTGTCTTGGAGGGAGTTGGGCCCGCAGTGATCACCCTGTGGATCTGAACTGATCAGAACCCAGAAAAGAATGACTCAGGTGATACCCACATTGTCCCAGAGTGACACAGAGCTCATCAGAGCTGAAATTAACAAGGCAACTGAAACAGAGCCCCTGAGAGAAAGAAGGCCTATGGTGTGGGTGGGCCAGACATGGCTGGGAAGGGGTGCTCTCCATGGAAGTCCCAGAACTCAGAGGCAGGAAAGGAGGGGTGGGAGGAGGCGGGAGAGGGGAGGAGCGGGCGTTGAGGACTGTGCCAGCTCTGGCTGCTGTGAGCCAGCCGGCTGCCGTGGGCTGGGTGCTACTTGGCTGGGCACTGGGTTGGAAGGTGCTGAGAGAGAAAGTGCTGCTGCCGCTGCGGCAGGCAGCTCAGATGGAGGCGGAAGTGGGAAGCTGGAGGCAGGTGGCACTGGGCCCTGGCACAGGAACGCACTCCCCCAGGGAGGCTTGGCAGTGGGGAGGACCACTGTCCCACCTAGGGCTTGGCATACAGACTCCCTGTGCCAATTATAGGCAGGGGACATGGACCCCAGGGTCCAATATTGAGGGAACAGACTAACAAGCACCTCCCGGACTGGATGACTCATTTTGAGGGGTAGGAGGCCTTTTCCATACTGTCAGGCCCCGAGGCAGCATGCCCTGGCCCTATGTGTCCCTCCTCAGGGGAAAGAATAGAATAGTACCCATTGCCTTGGTCCCTAGCAAACCCCCCCCCCCCCACCCCCCCCCCCCCCGGTCCGCACATACACTCTTCCCAGCAGCTGGAGAAAGGTGCCCATCTCATTTTCTTAACTAAATCTTGTCTCCTTGCCCATCTGGTCAGAGGACTCTCAGTCCCTGTCCCCACTCAGGGTCTACCTGCAGCTCCTCCCTAGGCCCAAACGCAGATAGAGGAGGGATATAGCTATGGAGTCTTTCTCCAGCAGGTCAGGAGGCACCACAGCCTTTTTTTCTAAAGAAGAGAGGGGTTTTTTTTGCTGTGTGTGTGACCAAAGCCTCAGACAGCTGCTTCATGCAGTAGCTGGTCCCCCAACTCCTGGCCCCATGCCAGGACACCAGTGTCTTTCTCTTTCTGCCTGCCTCCCCCACCCTGCAGTCCTGGGTCCTGTGTAATAAGCCCCCCCCCCCTTATTTGATCCGTCTCCACCAAGGGCAGGTGTCAGGAAGAGGCTGGGGACTCCCAGGTTCAAGGGTATGTTCGCTGCCCCTCCTCTTCCCACCTCTACCGGCTTCCTCCATCTAGCTGGTTACTGCTGGGGCATCGATCGATTCCTGGCTCCATTGGCACCTGCCCCTCTCCAAGCTGACCTACTTTCTCTCTCAACGCTGAAGAGGGGACATATTCTTACACATGCCAAGATACAGAGCTGTGCATAACCAAGAGACACACACTAAGTGCACACGGATAGATGGACGTTAAGAAGTGGCCACACACTTTCCTAAACACTCTCAGACTCACACACGTGCATCCAGAGACACCTTCATAGCTCACGAACATGCCCAGAGACACGTGCAGGGCCCCCTGTCCACAGAACCTTCCAGACACATGTCGACAGATATTCAGGGTCTCAGAAGCCACAGACATGATTTCCACAGGGCCTCTCCACATCTCTCTAACTCCTGCTCCTGGATCACCATCCTCCAGGCCACCAAATCACCAAAGGAGGCCTTATGGCCACGCTGCCATGATCATGGAATCAGGGATCCTCCCAACCCGGGAGTGAACCCCGGACTTCCCCCCTCCTTTCACACTGTTTCCTTTTAGAACTGCAGGGACCTTGTTTCCTGGTGACGGGAAACATGAGACCAAGGGTAAGGGATCCTTCTGTTTCATAGCAGCAAATTTAAGGTCCTATGGAGATCACAGGAGGTGAGGTAAGGGATGCTGAGGGACCTTGAAGATACTGCTTAATCTCTCTTGCTCTTCCTCCACTACAACAAATACCTACTTGATTTCACAGGTAGGGAATTGGAAGCTCTTTGTATATGGCGGAGCTTTCTGCCATAAATGTAAGAGAGCCTTATTTATTCTCCCTGTTCAAGTCCACAAGGTGACTCTCCCACCTCTGCCTGCTGGAAGTCTGACCTGTTAGTGGGAAGTCACTGAGCCTAGGGGTAAACAGAGACCTGGGACAGAGGGAGGGGCTGACCACCCAAGAGGCGCAGACACCCCCCCTCCCCCCCCCACACCTGCTCTTTCCAGGGTGGTCCTCACCTTCTCCTTCAGATCTCAAAGACTCTGGCTCTTGACTTCCAGAACACCTCTTTAGGTTCTGCCATCAGCCTGTCAGCCTCGGGTCCCCACAAAATCCACAAGGTAGGCAGCCTCCTCGGACCAACCTTACCCCTTCCCAGACCTCTGCCCCCTTCTCCCTCGATGCTTGGGGGCTCCCTGCCCTCCAGCTCACCTCCACACCCTCCACACTCTCTCCCACTGAACTCCTGGCCCCACCCACCAATCCCCCAGCCCTGGCTTCCGCTTCCTTCCCTTTCCAACCCTGATCCATCCAGCACTTCACCATCCTCCCTCTCCCTCAGGGTCCTTGACCTCCTGTGCCTGAACTGGGAAGAACTGGCCGCCCTGGGCTAACGGCCTGCCTGCCGCACTCCTGGATGGCAGCTGGGCCCCCTGGAAAAAACCACTCGCACCCCAGCTGGAAAGTTTGGTGCCTCCAATTCCCTGCTTCTAGACATCTCAGTATTGTTCTAGCTCCCCTCTCTCCAAGCTCCAAAGGCCCTTTCCCCCTCATAGCACCCCCCAACCTAGTCTCCCACTTCCCAGAGAAAATAGAAACTGTCTAGGAGGGCCTCCCCTCCCCCAGCCACAGCTGCCAGCTAGCCTGTTTCCAGGCTCACGGAGCTTCTCTCACGAGCTTGTGTGCGTGTGCTGTGCGTGTGCTGTGCGTGTGCTGTGTGTGTGTGTGTGCTTCTGTCCCTCCCTGTCCCCTGGAGCTCCAGGTCTCAGCCCCCTGGTTCCTCCTCTTTCCAGATGCCTCATTCTCTCACCCTCTACTAACTCTCTGCATTCACTCTGGATTCTAAGCCCCCTTCTAGATTCTTCCTCATCGTTGCCCTTCCTCCTCCTCCAAGTCCCACAAAAGAGATGCCTGCATTTGCTGGGCCCACTTCTTTCCCTCCTGTCTCATCTCCCCACTCCCCTGGAGGGGCTTACTAGGGCTCCCCAGTCACCTCCTACTTGCGAGGTGATTTTAGCTGATCTTTGCACAACATTCAACACTGTCCCCCAGTTTCTCCTTTTCAATCCACCCCTTCCTTTTTTATTGGGGGGCGGGGTTGCTGGGGATGGAAATTGGCACCAATGCTCTGCCAGCCCTCTACCACTGAGCTACGTACCCCTCCAGCCCCTTCCTGGCTCTTGGATGAGTTCATTGTATTAGGCTAATTTCTATTCTTTTTATTATTATTATTATTATTATTTTAGATGTTGATGGACCTTTATTTTATTCATTTATCTATATGCGGTGCTGAGAATCGAACCCAGGGCCTCCGACATGCTAGGCAAGTGCTCTTAAACTTAGGGACTCGCTCATGCTAAGCACATGCTCTGCCACTGAGCTGCCTCTCCATCTCCACTAGTCATTTTTTTATTTGTTAGGCTAATTAGCTGTCTAGTTGAGTTCCGCCAAACTGAATCAGCTTAGTTAGGCTAAGTTGGGTTTGTTGGGTTGAAATCCCATAACTAGGAAATTAAAAAAACAAAACAAACAAACGGAAAAAAAAAAACAAAACAGTGGCTTAAAGAATGTAAGGTGGGCTGGGGATGTGGCTCAAGTGGTAGCGCGCTCGCCTGGCACGCGTGCGGCCCGGGTTCGATCCTCAGCACCACATACAAACAAAGATGTTGTGTTCGCCGATAACTAAAAAATAATAAATATTAAAATTCTCTCTCTCTCACTCTCTCTTTAAAAAAAAAAAAAAAAAGAATGTAAGGTTTCTTTCTTTGTCAGGTGCCAGGGAACTCTGCTTCGCAGTCATTCCAAGACCAAGTCCTTCCGTGCTGTGGCTGTGCTGCCTCCCAGGCACTCTCCTGGTCTCATGACCAAAGCTGGGTGTCTGCCCTGCGGCGGTCCTGGCAGTAGGAAAGGAAAAGAGCAAATAGAGAGGTCATGGGTTTCCAAGCCAGAGTTCCTAAGGAGAGAATGAAGTCCCGTGGTCATACCTGTCATGCGGGAAGCTGGAAAATGAGTCTACCTGGCGCCCAGGTGGGAACACAGATGTAGGTGGACAACCAGCAGTGGTCACCCGAGCTTCCACGGCATCTCCCCTACCTCCCGGGCCAATCCTCTCACCTTCATTAATATCCCACAAGGGACTGTGCTTGACCTTCTCACTCTACACCCTTCCCTGGGCTTTTGTTTCCCCCTTTCTTTCTTTTAAAAATGCTGGGGATGGAACTCAGGCCTCCCCCACCAGGCAGCAGCTCTTTCCTTTCCTGGTCATTCTTGTCCAATCCCTCGAGAGCAGCAGACCCACCCAGCACCAGGGCCAGGATCTGAGATTGCAGTCAGTATCCAACCTACTAATCTGTCTCCAGGTGTTGGGGGAGTTTTTATTTTTAATTTTATCATTAATTTTTAATTTCATTCCATTGTGATCTGATAGAATGCAGGGTAGTATCTCTACTTTTTTGTATTTGTTAAGAGTTGGTTTGTGGCATGATATATGGTCTGTTTTACAGAAGGATCCGTGTGCTGCTGAGAAGAAAGTGTATTCACTTGTTGAAGGATTAAATATTCTACATATATGTGTTAAAGCTAAGTTATTGATTGTATTGTTGAGTTTTATAATTTCTTTGTTCAGCTTTTCTTTGGAAGGTCTATCCAGTGGTGAAAGATGGGTGTTAAAGTCACCCAGAATTATTGGGTTGTGGTCAATTTGACGCTTGAACTTGAGAAGAGATGAACATGGATGCTCCATTTTGGGGAACCTGTGATTCTGCTTTAGAACCACTCTCCAGGGAGGCTGCCCTCTGCTTCCCCTGTTTCCCCTTTGTGGGTCCTCACCGCCTCTAAACCAGTCTTCCTGCCCCACCCCTTCCTGGTACCCCATTGGGTGCCACACTGACACACAGCTGCTCACCAGGCCCCTCCTGAGCTTTCCTCTCTCTTTTCCCTTCTCAGTTTTTCTTTTTTTCCTTCTCCCCACCCACATCTTTTTTTTTTTTTTTTTTTTTTCATTTTAGTACCGGGGACTGAACCCAGAGGTGCCTACCGCTGAGCTCCCTCCGCAGCCCTTTTTATTTTTCACTTGGAGACAAGGTCTCACTAACTTGCCCAGGTTGCCCTTGAATCTGTGATCCTCCTGCCTCAGCTTCCCGAGGAGCTGGGATTACTTGCGTGTGTCACTGAGCCTGGCTCCTTCTCAGCCTTTCCCTGGACCACCACACATAATACCCCAGCGTTCACTCCCACACACACCCAGGAGACCCCCACAAGAATACCTCCAGCCCTTACCTCTTCTCTGAGCACCAGACCCAAATATTGACTTGACATTTTTCACTTGGATGCCTCAGAGGCACCTCAGATTCTATACACCCAAATCTTGAGTTTAGGATGAACCCCCATTTCCTGTGTATCATTGTCAATTCCGAAATTAAAGCCAGAGCCTAAGACTCTGACTCCTGTCCTCTCTCCTGCCCTCTCCCCCAGATGTCATTCTCCCCATACCTGAACAATTGTACCTGTGTCCACCCTGCTCCACACCTGCTCTGGTCCCCCTAGCACAGGCCACCACTATCTCTTGCCTGAACCATGATGGTGGCTTGCTAGTCTATCTCCTCACATTGGCTTTTGTCCCCGTAGTCATGCTGATGCCACAAGGATCCCTTCCAAGAACCTGATTGTCACAGCCCTGCATCCCAGGGCTCTCAGAACAAGCCCCAATTCTGGCCTTGGCCTGCAAGTCCTGCCAGCTCTGCTCCTACCCCCGCCCAGCCTCTCCTCATGATGACAGGCTCCAGCTATACTGACATCCCTCAGGTCCCATGTTCAAGGCCATACCCTTCCCGTTCCCTCTGCCTGGAACATTCTTCTCTCTCTTCTCCTTGCTGTAAACTCCTAGACATCCTTCTAAGCTCATGTCAAGCATCTCTTTTCCCTAGAGAAATGTCCTGGGGTCCCTCACTAGGGAAAATCCTTCTGGCACAGCCCCTACCTAGCCTCTCATATTTTTCTCCTTCCTCTTCTGCTCACCATGTTCTCCCAGTGCTTGGTGTGATGTTCACTACATAGTAGGAAATCAATTAATGCTTATTGAACAGAGAATAAGTAAAGTCTGATCAGGTCATTGTTCAGGTGCTCATCTCCTACCCTGATACACAAGACCCTTTGTAATGTTTTGAATAATCCAATAAAAAATAAAATTAAATACCATGAAAAAAAAAAAAAAAAGACCCTTTGTGATCCAACCTCTGTCTACTTTATCTCTTCTCATAGGCACCCTGTCCTCCAGTTCTGAAGTCTTACTCACTACAGAAAGCCTCAGGGACTTTGCACATGCTCTGCCAGCTTCATGCTCTGTCTTCAGCACCTCCTGGACTTTCTTCCCTCCATGAATTCCAACATAACCCCCAAGACTGAACTCAGATCTCTCTTCCAGGAAGCTCTCCCTGAACCCCACCCCTGTGTTCTTCCCATGTGCTCCACTGTCCCCCCAATCCTCAGCTATCTCCATGTTCACACTTGTCAGGCTGCACCAGGACCCTTGACTCCCTTGCTTCCTTCCTGACTAGGCAGTGACCTGCAAGAGAAATAGGAGGGCTTAGTCATTTGTCACCTCCAGCCCTTAGCCCATTGCCACAGATAGTTAATGCTTAAGAAGCATTGGCTCCCTGAACTTCTCTTCACTGTTTTTTCCAATTCCTTTAAAACTGCGCCCACAGCTTCATACAGAAAGCCCAAAACTGAAGACGACTCAGACATCGATCAGCAGGAGAAAATAAAAGAGGCAGACCATTCATACAATAAAACACTGCGTGGCAGAGGAGAGAATTAACCACTGCCCCACACAGCAGCACAGAGAGTCTCACCCAAACGACTTTCCCTTTCTATTAAGGTCAAAAACAAGCCAAATTGGGGCTGGGGATGTGGCTCAAGTGGTAGCGGGCTCGCCTGGCATGTGTGCGGCCCGGGTTCGATCCTCAGCACCACATACAAAACAAAGATGTTGTGTCCACCAATAACTAAAAAATAAATATTATAAAAAAAAAAAAAAAAAAGCCAAATTGGAGCTGGGGTGGTAGCTCGGTGGTACAGCAATTGCCTAGCGTGTGTGAGGCACTGGGTTCCATCTTCAGCACCACATAAAAATAAATAAACAAAATAAAGGTAAAAAAAAAAAAAAAAAAAAAAAAGAAGAAGCCAAATTAATCTGTGACAATAGGCTCCAGCGTCCCCCCTGGGTAGGGGGATCAACAGGGCCTAGGCCTGACAAGGCCTCCCAGAGGCTGGAAGTGTTGTGTATTTAGGTCTAGGTGGTGACCACACAGGTGTGGACATATGTAAATGTTTGTCAAAGGGCTTTGGGTGTAGCTCAGTGGTAGAGTGTTTGCCTAGCATGTCTGTGGCCCCAGGTTTGATGCCTGGCACTAAAAAAAAAAAAAAAAAAAAAAAAAAAAAAGTTTGTCAAGCTAGACGTCATAAAATTGTATAATTTAGCTAGCTTCTATCTACCATTTTTTCTTTCTTTCCTTCTTTTTCTTTCTTTCTTTCTTTCTTTCTTTTTTTTTTTTTGCACTAGATCAAACCCAAGACTTTTCACATGCTAGGCAAGCGCTCTGTCCCTGAGATACATCCCAGTCACCTATAGTTTTTAAAAGTCCTCTGAATTTGTAATAAAGCATTATGCAGAACAAGCCTCCTATGTTTGAGAGTCACAGTTACAAGATTTTCTCTTTCAGGTGGTGATGCTGAGGCCCAGAGAGGACAAACTATGCAGCTAGAGCTGCCCATTTCCTCTGCAGAAAGCCTGCACTCTAAGGAAGGGACCACGAGTCCTGCTTCTCCAATGCCCCTACAGGCGACTCTGGGATAGATTCTTTGTTGGTGTCTCTGGCACAGAGATGTGATCTCTCTATGTTGGTGGAGGCTACCCCGTCTCATAACTGGTTGGCTTGGTGGTGACCCATGGAAGCATCACGGTCCTTAAGAGCACAAACTCAAAGGGGACATTTCTGTAGCTTTATAGGTTTAGCCTCTGTGAAGCTCAGTTTCCTCATTTGAAAAATGGAGATAATAATGGTATCTATCTCTTTGGGCCCCGTGGCACATGCCTGTAATCCCAGTGGCTTGGGAGGCTGAGACAGGGGGATTGCGAGTTCAAAGCCAGCCTTGGCAACTTAGCAAGGACCTAAGAAACTCTGTGAGACCCCATCTCTAAAATACAAAAAGGGCTGGGGATGTGACTCAGTGGTTAAGCATCTGTGGGTTCAATCCCTGGTAAATAATAATAATAATAATAGTAGTAGTAGTAGTAGTATCTATCTCCTAGTGTTGTTTGAGAATTTTTGCTATGAGAAAAACTATTAGGGGAACTCAATTAGCCTCTGAGTCCCATTTCTTCATCTGTTAAACAGATACGAATACTTCTTTATCGCTATGAAAGTAAAATAATGCATACAAAACACCTGACATCTGATTTAAGTTCCTGGTGTGAAAGGACCATGTCATCACTGCTGCTCAGGCCCTATCCCAAAGACCCAGGCTGGAAGGCACTCAGTTGCTTGGGAGAATTAATCTCTTCACCCACTGTTCTGAAGCACGTAGTCCTCTTTCTGGTGCTGGCAGAGAGCGGCATCTAGTGGACAATCTCTGGAACTGCATTCTGGCCAAGTGCCACTCCCAAGCCAGGTGTAGTCCTTTAAATAAACCTTTTAAAATATGCACTCTGGCTGTGGGGGCCTGCCAGTACTCCCAACGACTCAGGAGGCTGAGGTAGCAGGACAGCAAGTTCAAGGCCATCCTTGGAAAATTAGTGAGACCTTGTCTCAAAATTAAAAAGTAAAAAAGGGCTAAGGATGTGGCTCAGTGGTAAAGTGCCCCTGAGTTCGCAATTACAGTATTTAAATAAAGAAGCACTCTGCATTGGACAAGCATTAATTAATTGCCTGCTGTGTACAGGGCACTAATTCAGGACCTAGGAAAAGCGAAGCAAGAAACAAATAACTCAGTCAATAAATGGGCCAAGGACCTGAACAGACACTTCTCAGAAGAAGATATACAATCAACAAATACATAAAAAATGTTCATCATCTCTAGCAATTAGAGAAATGCAAATCAAAACTACTCTAAGATTTCATCTCACTCCAGTCAGAATGGTAGCTATTGAGAATACAACAATAAGTGTTGGGAAGGATATGGGGAAAAGGCACACTCATGGCTGGCTGGTGGGTCCTGCAAATTGGTGTAGCCAATATGAAAAGCAGGATGGAGAATCCTTGGAAAACCAGGGATGGAACCACCATTTGACCCAGCTATCCGTCTCCTCGGTCTATACCAATGGACTTAAAAACAGCATACTACAGGCACACAGCTACATCAATATTTATGGCAGCACAATTCACAATAGCTAAATTGTGGAACCAACCTAGAAGCTCTTCAGTAGATGAATGGGTAAAAAAAAAATGTGGTATATATATACAATGGAATATTACTCGGCAATAAAAGAGAATAAAATGGCATCTGCAGCTAAATGGATGGAGTTGGAGAAGATAATGCTAAGTGAAGTTAGCCAGTCCCTAAAAAACAAATGCCAAATGTTTTCTCTGATATAAGGAGGCTGACTCATAGTGGGGTAGGGAGGGGGAGCATGGGAGGAATAGATAAATTCTAGACAGGGCAAAGGGGTAGGAGGGGAAGAGAGGGGGCATGGGGTTAGAAATGATGGTGGAACGAGATGGACATAATTATCTAAAATACATGTATGAAGACACGAATGGTGTAAATATATTTTGTATACAAACAGAGATATGAAAAATATCCTTTTATATGTGTAATATGAATTATAATGCATTCTGCTGTCATATATAACAAATTAGAATAATTTTTTTAGAGAGAGAAAGAGAGAGAATTTTAATATTTATTTTTTAGTTTTCAGCGGACACAACATCTTTGTTTGTATGTGGTGCTGAGGATTGAACCCGGGCTGCACACATGCCAGGCGAGCTCACTACCGCTTGAGCCACATCCCCAGCCCCATAAAAAAAAAATTTTTTTTTTAAGTGAAGCAAGAGGTACAAGATCACTGTAGAGGAGAACGAGAAAAAAAAACAACAAATAATTATAACCATGTAGTAGATTCCCTAGCTTTTCATCTTAAGTTAAGGAAAATGGAAACACCATGTAGTGAGAGTTGGCACATTAGACAATGTCTTCCTGGGAAGGTTTTCTTTTGTTTTGTGGTTCGTGGAATGGAACCCAGGGCCTCATGCATGCTAAGCAAGTGCTCTACCACTGAATTTCATCCTCAGCCCATTTTATTTTTTAATTTTGAGACAGGGCCTCACTAAGTTGCTGAGGTTGGCCTCAAACTTGAAATCCTGGCTGATTTTCAGGAAACTTTTACAATTGCAGAGGGATTCAGAAGTGCTGTTACATATCAGTGACTTTCAGTTATGACCAAAGACAAGGTCATGAAACTAAAGCTTAGGTCAGAAGGTTCTCCCAAGAGTTCACTGACCCAACTTCTCGGTAGGGAGAGGAAATGGGAGTGTTTGACCAAAAGACCATGATCTCCCTCCACACTCCACTGTTCCTCCCACCAGAAACAAGATTGAAGAGGGTCAAGAAGTGACATGGGGGCTGGAGATATGGCTCAAGCAGTAGCGCGCTCGCCTGGCATGCGTGTGGCCCGGGTTGGATCCTCAGCACCACATACAAAGATGTTGTGTCCGCCGAATACTAAAAAATAAATATTAAAAAAAAAATTCTCTCTCTCTCTCTCTCAAAAAAAAAAAAAAAGTGACATGGATCACACATCCAATAGGGATATCAAAGAAGTCTCTATGGAAAAGATGGCATCTTAAATGGTCTTTGGTGCTGGGCATGGTGGCACATTCCTGTAATCCCAGCAGCTGGGCGGTAGGGTTGCTGAAGCAGGAGAATTGTGAGTTCAAAGTCAGCCTCAGCAACTTAGCAAGACCCTGTCTCTAAATAAAATACAAAAAAGGGCTGGGGATGTGGCTCAGTGGTTAAGGGCCCCTGAGTTCAATTCCTGATACAAAAAAAAAAAAAAAAAAAAAAAAGGAAAGAATAGAGGGAGGGAGGGGAGGACAGCTGGGGAAATAAGAGCCTTCCAGTGTAGTAAAAGGGGATAAAGTTGCACAAGAAGTCAAATCACACAGGACCCCAAATGACAGGCTGATACCCCAAAAGCTAGGGTATCGACTACATGGTTATAATTATTTGTCATTTTTTTTTTCTTGCTCCCCTCTACAATGATCTTGTACCTCTTGCTTCACTTTAAAAAAAAATTATTCTAATTTGTTGTATATGACAGCAGAATGCATTCCTTAATCAGGAAACCCATTAAGAAGAAACCATATATGAGGGAATCAGAGAAAAATCAAATGCCCATTTACTAGTTAGTGGCTACTGTAATAATCCAGGTTAGAGTTGTGGACACTGAGCCATGTTGGAATGGAGGTGATAGGTGCCAGAGATCCTGGGGAGCTGAGAAGCAGGGGATGGGGTGGAAATGGGTAGCCAGGGCTCCAATGGGAGGACCCCACTGGGAATTGAAGGTGCTGAGTTTTGGGGAGGTCACAGGGAAAAAATAGGACTAATGGGAATAGGGACTTGACCAGGGGGATTAGGGAGAGAAAGAGTTGCCAGTTTAAGCGCCAAAGCTCAGGCTGGAGGGAAGAGAGAAAGGGACAGTTGTCTGGAGTCACTATGCAGGTGCAATCTGAAGACTAGAGAGGAAGAAAAGGGAATCCTGTGGGGAGATGGACAGGGGGCCACCTGGACATCTCAGGGTCCCCTCATTTTAAAACTTTCTGAGAACAGAAGGAAGGAAACAGATAAGGAACCTTGGGAGAACAAGGAGAAGGGGAGCCTTTTGAGCAACTAGCAGTGTCACAGGTAATGAAGAATTTCGGGAAGGGAAGTGACCACTGGATTTGTGGGTGAGGCTGTCATGGTGACTAGGGCAAAAAGCAGTTTTAGGGGGCAGAAGTCAGGCAGCTTGATCGCATGGGGGCAGTGAGGCTGCCAGGAGGAGGGAGGAGGCTGAAGGAGGGCAGTTGGGGGTCAGCAAGTGAGTGTCACTCTGTGCTGCTGCCAACAGCCTGAGGAGGAGGGGCAGGAACCTGGAGGCCCACCGAGAGGACTTAACGGAAAGGAGATGACTCAGGAATAGAACTTAGAAACCCAAACAGAAATAAGACCAGTGACTTCCAATTCCCCAAATGCCAGAAGCAGGGGAAAGGCAGCTGGGGCTCTGGGCACCTACTGTCTGGGAAACTCTTGGAGCCACCCCTCCTGGAGGCTCGGGTGTATACTGGTGGGGGAGGGGAGTCCCAGGATCCTCGCTTGGGGAAAGCAAGGGGTCAGATGTTCCCCTTTTCCCAGCTACTCCTGTAAGGGACTGTGGCCCCAGCTCAAGAAGAAGCCATGACCCACACCAAAACCTGGTACTCACTCTATTACGTGCCTCCTTCCCCCCAGGTCTAAGCAACGTTCTTTTTTCTGGAACTTAGTTTCTGTAGTGGGTTGAATGATGGAAACCAAAAAGGAATGTCCATGTCTTAACCCCGAGCCCTCCAGAACCTGTGAATATGGCCTCACTTAGAAAGGGGGTCTTGAAAATGTAATTAAGGATGTCTGGACGAGATCAACCCAGATTACTGGGTGGACTGTGAAGCCATTGGCAAGTGGCCTTATAAGAGACAGAGAGGAGGGGTGATGTGCAGCTGAGGTAGAGGAATGCCTGGGGTCACTAGAAGCTGAAGAGGCAAGGAAGGTACTTCCCCCTAGAGCCTTCTGGGGAGCCCAGCCCCACAAACACCATAGTTTTGGGCTTCTGGCATCCATGAATGTAGGAGAGTACACTTCTGTGCTTTAAACCATCAAGTCTATGGAAACTTGTTATGGCAACCTGAGGAAACTAATTCAGTTTCCCATTCTGTGAAGTCACTAGGAGTCCTGAGAGTCTCCAAACTGAACTTCATTCAGCAAGAAGGGGAATTCTAGATTCGACCAAAAGGTATGTTTTTTAACTCACCACTGCCTCCTTCCAGGTCAAGGATAAATCCTTTCATGGGGGTGGGGGCAGCCAAACTTGTCACCTCCTGCCCCTCAGAGGGGTATAAGAAGGGAATCTCCTGTCCATCATCCCTTTCTCCTTTGCCCAAAGCTAAGCCACTCCATCCCCAGTTACAGGCAGGTCCAAAAGGCCAAAGCTGACCCAGACCATATCACTAAAAGCAAGGAGCTTTTTAAATTCAGGGAGCCTGCCTTTCCCAATTCCTCCTACAAACATCATCCCTTCAGACCCAGTGCCTCCCTTCCTCCTTTCCTGTATTCTTGGGGGTCAAGATGGATACCTCTGAAACACCGAGGAATGGAAGGCACTCTCCCACCCTCCTTCCTCCTTCCAATGACACAGCTGGAGGGGGGAGGGGAGGTCAGCAGGGTTCATAAAGGCCAGATGTTAAAAGAGCAGTGCCCACCCCACGCCCACCCACCCCACCCCCACCCTGACCCCCAGGGAAAGAAAAATGAAAGGAGACAGCTTTGAAAACACACACAATTTTGTGGTCCAAAACACTTTTTCTCAAGAATCTGCTCTATGCAAACAATAAAAACTTTTTACAAAGCATTTTCACAGAAAAGGAGACAAGTCCTTCCCCAGTGTTGTATGTGGGAATTATTCCCCCTTCACCCTGGTTTTGGGGGAAGAGGGAGCGCTATTCACCAGCGCAATATGGGCAGAAGGGTCCCACAACTGCCCCTCACCTCAGCCAGGAATCACCCTGAGACCTGGACTCCTCTGACCTCACCTGGGTGGAGGGGAAAGCGTTCATTCCATCCCTCTACGACTCCAGGGAACCCTCGGGGCTGGGGCGTGGCCCAGGCCTATCTCTCCCCTCCGCCTGGAAAACAGAACCTCTGACCTCAAACCTAATCCCCTGGCCCTGCCCCCTTCGGATCCATCAGATCCCTGACAACTCCCGAAATGCCTGATGCTAGAGGAGGAAGAAAGTACCTCAGCCCAGGTCCCATCCAAACCCAAACTTTCCCCTTCGAACCGCAGGAGACCCTAGGGGTTAGGCCAAGAGCCCTTTCATTTAGCACTCTGTAAAAAACTGCTTGTTTTGTCTCCATCCTTTAGGGGGCTGTTTGGATGTTCAAAGAACGGAATCAGGCCAGCCCTCTACTTCAATCCCCCTCCCATCCATGAATTTGTGGAGTGGACCTCGAAAGGCAACTTGTTTGGTCTGACTTTATTGATTTCTTCCACCTTCCATTGCTTTCCCTGGGACAGTCCCCAGCCCCTTCCCCAGGCAAACTCCTCAATGGGGCGTGGTCCCTCAGCACTGCCCCTCTTCCTATGAAGAGCAACTTGGGGAGAAGGCCAATTTACCAAGGTGGGGGGGTGCTCTTTCACCATCAGAGTTTATGAACAAAAAGCAAAGAAAAACTGAAGAAACTCCAAAAGTGGATAAAAGGGAAAGGCTGGTGGCTGATATTGAAGATTTCACCAATTAAGGGGTCACTCCAACTTAGGGGGCCCTAGGAAGGAAACAGGAAGGAGGTGATTTGCCCCCCTTTCCCTATCACAGATCTGGTGGCTTGGGAAGGCCGGTAGGGAGTGAAGGGTTAAAGGCCTGGGCGATGGGGGTGGGGATGCCCCCGGGGCGCTGCCAATCACCTTCCCACCCCTATCACAGAACCCACACCCCCAGGCTAGCCCTCCAACGCCGAAACAACCGGTTTGTCCATCACCAAGGTCTCCCCCACCACCCCCCTTTTTTCCCAGTCCAGAGCCAGCCTCCTTCTCTCCCCCCTGGGGTGTGAAGGCCCTGCCCCAGAGAGCCGAGGTGGAGGAGGGATTGGAATCTGTGTCATTCAGCCTTAAGGGGTCAAGCCTTCTCCCGACTCCAGCCCTCGGTTCCTCTGCAAAAATGAGTTGGAGGGAATCTCACCCCGACCTCTTAGGTGCTTAAAGCTCACTGTCATTTGAGGTCTCTCTGCCCACAGCCCAAGAAACCTAAAGGAAGGGAACAGGCAAATGTGGGAAATGAGGCGGTCTCCTCAAGCCCGCAGTTTGGCAGTAGCCCCAATTTCCCAAACTTGGCAGAACAGATCCCACGCTTAGAGTTCTTCCAGGTTTACCCCCCAGAATTTGAGGCTAGGAGGCTCAGGAACGGCGGGTCCCCCTATCTGCCACCTCCATAAGGGGTGGGCAGGCGGGGGCTTAGCGTCTCCTTGTAGGCGAAGCGAAGATGCAGGCCCTAAGTCTCCGTCCTCCCCCACCACCAGGGCCGGAGGGCAGGGAAAGGCGTCCAGAAGGCTGAAGGTGCTGTTGGTGGGGAGTGTTGGTGCAGGGCGGCGGGGCTGCGCGCTGCGCTGGGGCGGAGGTGGCCGCCGGCGTTTCTTGGCTGCTCCCCGGGCCGACCCTTTCGCTGGCGGCCGCTCGGGACCCCGGCGCAAACTCGGAGTGTCCAGGGCGAAGCCCTTCGCATAACACCAAAGTTTCGACCGGCGGATCAGACGATCGAAATGTTCCTGGCGGAGATCGCCTGGCGCGGCCGGAGCTGCGCTGGCCGTCGAGGGACTAACGGCTGATGCCTCGGGGGCCGCCAGCGGGGGGTTTTCATCCACTGCAGCCTCCTGGCCTTGCAGGGATGGCTCGGGAGCCGCCCCGGGACATGCGGGCTCGGTGGAGAGGCCCGCAGGTGGCGGCGGAGGCCGGGAGCCAGGATCCTGAGGCGGGCAGGCGGCTGGATCAGGCTGGGACTCGAGACCCTGGTCTGGCCCAGGCGGAGCCGAGGCGGAGCTGGTCGAAGATTCCCGAGGACGCCGGGGCTCCGGGCAGCGACCCGGAGGTGCGTCGGAGCGAGCGCCGAAGTGCGGGAAGCTGCCTCCTCCCTCTTCCTCCTCTCCGCCGCCCGGGCACACCGCGACACCGGCATCCTCGCCCGCCGGGTATTTTGGATCGCTGAACTGCCCGGCCTGTGCCCCGAGGTACTTCAGACCATCCGGGGCCCAGCCGCCGGTGCACAGGGAGGCTCGAGGGCCCCGCACCACCGGGGCCCGTGGCGCCAGCTCCCCAGGCCCCAGGCCCAGAGAGGACGCCCGGGGTTTGGCAAGGGCGCAGAAGGCAAGGGCACGCAAGCACAGCGGAGAGAACTCCTGTGTCCCCCGACGCGGCTTCCGGGGTGTAGGGGAGCAGGGCGACCCTCGCGGGGACGCCGGCACTGCCAGGCGGGGAGGGGGACACAGAGTCTCCATGGAGCAGCCTGAGGGGGTGCCCACTGAGGGGGCCCTGGTCCCAGTGGCGGGATGCCCTGGCTGCCCGAAGAGCCCACGGGCGAGGGGAACATCGCCCCCCCTCGACGGGGAGGTCTGTGCTCACGGGCGCCCCGAGCCCGCTACCCCGGCCCGCGGCGCTCTGACTCCCTCCTCGATCTCGTCACGCGGCCCTCCCGGCGGCCGGACTCCTGGGTCCCTGCGAGTCCCGGCGCGGTCAGCCGCCCTTCCTGCCGCAGCGTTCTCTGCGCAGCCCGGGCGAGAGCCCTCCCAAGTCGCCCGAAGCGCTGAGGCGGGGAAAACAAAGCGGCCGGCGGTCGCCGGAGGCGGGAAGGACCCCGGCCCGGCACCCGGTGCCCGGGCCCAGGCGGCGGGGAGGGCGCCTTCCGCCCGCTCGGCTTCTTTCTTCCCCGCTGGCTCCCGGAGACCGCGTTATAGAGAACTGCCCCCTCGCTGCCCCAATACCAGCGCCGGGGCCGCGAGCCCGCCGCTGATTGGGTAGCACTGTCCGTGACGTTAGCCTCGACCCCACCCCTCCGGCGGCACCGCCCCCGTCCCCATTCCGCACACAGACACACACACGTGGACCCGGCGCGGCGGCGGCAGGGAGGGAAAGAGCGAGCGTGCGCGGGTGGGATCGCGAGGGGCCAGATGCGCTGCTGCACGTGGCCCAGTGGCGTCCTGGCATTTAGTCATCGCAAAGCAACTCGGGTTTTTTTCCCTTAGCAGTCATACTTTTCGCATCTGCAAAATGGGAACGTTCATTTCTGCCTTCTTGGGACTGATGGAGAGCTATGTGAGTCAACAGATATGAAACTCACATACAATGTTAAGGGAAGAGATAAATGAGGCGATGGTGGTTTATAAACTGAGCAGTAAGGATTCCTATAGGCAGAGAATTTCCAGCAGCAAGGACAGTGCCTGGCACACAGTGGACTCAAAAAATGTTGAGGCCAGACGTCGTAGTGCACGTCTGTAATCCTGAGGCAAGAGGATCCCAAGTTCGAGGCCAATCTTGGTACATTGGTGAGACTGTCTCAAAACATTAAAATGGCAGTGGGTGTAGCTCAGTGGTAAAGCGACACTGAGTTCAGTCACAATACTGGAAAAAATAAATGTTTGTAGAATGAATTCAGTATGCACAAGCAAGATGCATAAAGGAAAAAATTAATTTGTGGGGTGTTATTACACTCATGGAAGATGATAAATAGGTTTTCTCAGTACCTGTTTCCATTTCTCTAATGCAGTATCTTAAGTATACCCCACCTCTTAACAGAATTACAAAGGGCTTGCTCTGTAGCCACCCCTAAAGTTATACTCTGAGTCCTGAACTGCCAAAATGAATTGAAGAGGTGGCTGAAGGGACACAGACCCTCACTCTCAGCTCCCTCAAAGAGTGTAAAACAAGGAAAAAGTGAATTCCCACTAAATACTTTGATCATTCAGCACACAAACCTCAGCACATTCCATCCTTTTACCCTTCTTTAGTGTCTGCACAGCTTACTATTATAGGAAAGTCTGTGAATGTGTTTGTTCCTTGGTGTGTCTCTCCCATTAGTCTGGAACTGAGCTGATGCCCTGGCTGCCCGGAAGAGCCCACATATGAGGGAAACACTTTGTCTTGATCACTCTATATCCCTACTGCCTAGATCTGTGCGCAGATGTAAGAGGAACTCAATGAATATTCGTGAATGAATAAATGAGTGAGTGAATGGAATCTCTCTCTCTTGATAAAAATCAGGTTGTTTGCATATGGCTGTTCCCATCTGCAGAAAAGAGAAATTGGTGTGTTATGGGTTGGAGGAAGAGGGTGGGAAGATGCTGGGGGAAGGGGGGACTTAAGGAAAAATATCTCATTCTGGAGCCAGGACAAAAAAGAGTTTCTGTCAAATGATGCAGAGTGCATCCTGGCCTTCCCAGCAGTGACCATGGGGGCATAATTTTCCTATATGACATCAAATAACATCTGAGAAGAAAGGGATAAGATGAGTCTAATTCCCCCACCTCCCTTTATCAGGATCTAGAGGTGAAAGGGAGGCCAGGGTTAGAGGGATGAGGCGGTGTGGTGTTTTATTGCTCAAAACAGTCATCCCCTAAGTCCTCTGCAGAAGACATCTCCAGGGCAGCTGTCATGAGGGAAATCCATGGGTCCTGCCAGGTTACTTGGCTAAATTTGATCTAGTCTCCAGAATTCCTGACTACCTCAAGAACCGTGACCCAAACACATACATACATACACACACACACACACACACACACACACACACACACACACACCACTACTTGAGGAAAGTTCTGGAAGGAAAGATGATGATATTCACAGCTTGGGGGGGTCGGAGCAGAGCAGAGACAGACAGCAGTGCCAGATTTCTTTTGCTTGTGGGGCAAAGGGCACCTGCTTTGATCCAGCTCTTCTCTATTCTCTGGCTGAGATGCCAGAAGAGGATTGGGCCCATATTCAGGCCCCTGGACTCCAGAGTCCCCCTGTCCCCAGGAGTCTTTCATATTTGCATTCCCGCACCTAGCACAATGTTGACACAGGCAAGAACACCCAAGAAAATCTTCTGTATGAATAAATAGTGAATATTACATAACAGTGAAGATCTTCCTTCTCCCACTCCAAAAGCTGCCAGCGCTCCAAATTTGAAGTTAGCAGCTTTGGCTTTTAACAAGGGACCAGTGCTATTGAGAGTCCTTCCATAGAGGATGAATCCCCTCCGCTTCTACTTTCCCTTCGTTCCCTTCCTTTAATCAGGCACCCCAGCATATGGTCAGAGGGCACTGAAGCAGGAGTCAGAGTGAGTTTCTCTAGCTGCAATGGCCTGGGGTCATCAATCCACCTTTCGCAGAAGCCTTGAACTGGGGACCAGCTGTGTACTACTGGGCAGATCATGTAGATACTCTGAATTGCAGCATCCCTCCCAGTGAAAGGGACAACTGCGGCTTCCTCACAATGTTTAGGAGGGCTGAAACACGAAGTGAGTGGTCACCATTACCCAGGCGGACCAGCTCACCGGATGCAATTCCCACTGCCTACAGTAGAGGACACTCGACCCCGTTCTCAGCCTATGAGATGAGGAGGGCCACCACCTTCTCACACACCAAAAAAAATGACAGACACAGCTTTTTGCTGGGTCCTCTATGAAACCTCCAGAATAGAGGCAGAAAGGGACCCTGGGAACCTGGATGCCAGCCCTTCCCCTTCTTTGGTCCATCAAGGATTTGGAAGCAAAGGACCTGCCTAGCTGCACTTTTCCCATAGAAGGCACCTCAGGGAACTGCTGCAGAAGTCAGTTCTATAATAATAACATTTGCTGCACTTTCTGCATGCCAGTCTCTGTTCTAAAACCTCTGATATTTAACCCCCATACCAATCCTATAAGATGCTGTTTTTTAAATGGACATACCATACTTAACCCACTGTCCAATTCAGCAATTTTAAGTAGATTTAGACTTATGCAACCATCTTAATAACTCACCTTTAGAACTTTTCTTATGAGATTCCTCATCCCCATTTGCAGTCAACTTGTGTTCCCAATCCCATCCCCTGAGACTAATCTACTTTCTGTCTGTATAGAGATCCCTTTTCTGCACATTTCATATAAATGAAATCATGCAATATGTAGTCTTTTGTACTTCTTTCACACAAGCTAACTTTTTTGAGGTTTATTTGTGTTCTGATATGGATTAATAGTTTGTTTCTTTTTATTGCTCAATAATATCATATTGTATGGATATACCACATTTTGTTTATTCAGTCACATTTGAATTGTATTCACTTTTTGGTTATTATGAATAATGCTATTATGAGCATTTTTGGGGGTGGGTAGTGGGGATTGAATTCAGGGACACTTGACCACTGAGCCACATCCCCAGCCCTGTTTCGTATTTTTTTTTTTTTTTTTTTTAGTTATCAGCAGACACAACATCTTTGTTGGTATGTGGTGCTGAGGATCGAACCCAGACCGCACGCATGCCAGACGAGCGCGCTACCGCTTGAGCCACATCCCCAGCCCCCTGTTTCATATTTTTATTTAGAGACAGGGTCTCACTGAGTTGCTTAGCACTTCCAGTTGCTGAGGCTGGCTTTGAACTTGTGATCCTCCTGTCTCCTATTGAGCTGCTAGGATTACAGGTGTGTGCCACTGTGCCTGGCTGCTATTATGAATTTTGACAGACCATTCTTTGTGTGGGGCTGGGAGTGTAGCTCAGTGGTAAAGTAGTTGCCTAGCATGTCTGAAGTCCTGGGTTAAATCCCCAGTACCACAAAAATGCCCGAAAACACCAAGTCTTTGCAGGGACATAGGGGATATTTTTAAGTGCTCGTTTTTATTTTCAGCACTGGGGATTGAACCCAAGGGCATTTTACCACTGAGCTACATCCCCATCCCTTTTTATTTTTATTTTATTTTTTAAACTATTTTTAAAGATGTTGATGGACTTTTATTTTATTCATTTACTTATATGCTGTGCTGAGAATTTAACCCAGTGCCTCACTCATGCTAAGCAAGCACTTTACCACTGAGCCACAACTACAGCCCCCCTTTTTATTTTGTTTTATTTTTGGTACTGGGAATTGAACCTAGGGGTGCTTAACCACCCTAGCCCTTTTTAATATTTTATTTCGAGACAGGATTTCACTGAGTTGCTTAGGACCTCACTAAATTGCTGAGGCTATCTTTGAACTCACTATTCTCCTGCCTCAGCCTCCCAAACCATTGGGATTACAGGCATGCACCCCCCCCCTCACTCCCGGCTTATCTGGGTTCTAAATAAAGATACTAAGGGAGAGAAATGACCTGCCTGAGTCATGCTGCTACCAAGTGGAAGAGCCAGTACTCAAATCAGGACAATCAGGTACTAAGTTCATGCTGGTAGCCACAAGTTAACCTGCAAGGAGGAATCTAAGAAGGAAGACATTTCTTGACCCCATCACACCCTGGCCACCACCTTGTTACCTCTTCTTGCTTCCAGAATTCCCTGTCAGACTCTGCTCAGGTCCAGCAGGGCTGCTTTGCCCCCTAGCACAAGCCCACACACTGCTCTCTTCCCCTGGGAAACTGGCCCCATGGTTAATAGCTTAAGTTCTGGACTCTGGGTTGTCCACATTCCAGACTCATCACTTTACCAGCTGTGTGATTTCAGAGCAAGTTACTTAACCTCTGGAACTTTTAGTTTCCTCATCTGTAAAACAGAAATAGCATCTTCCTTCATGCAATTAAAAATGTGTTTTATTATGGAAAATTTCAAACCCACACAAAACCAAACAATAGAGCATAATAAACCACCACGTACCCAACACCCAGCTTCAATTCTTACCAATTCATGGCCAATGTTTTTTCATTCCTACCCCAACCAGCCCCTCCCCTGTCCCATTGTAAAAAAAATAAAACAAAATAAAAATCAAACTTCAGGCTGGGGGTATAGCTTAGCAATAGAGCACATGCTTATTTGTAGGAGTCCTTTGGGTTTGATTCCTGACAGCACATTTTCATTACTTCTTAAAGGCATAGACAGGGGTTTGTTTAGGAAAGTAGATATACACTCAAGGGAGAAAGGGATGGGGGGCAGTCTCTAAAGAGAGATGCCTTTTGGGTAAAGCAAGGAATACACACTCAAGGGAAAATGCAAGCCATCCCCAGAGGGAGAGACAGTCCCCAGCAATTGAGATATGATGTATATTCAATAAAATACACATTATTATTATTATTTCATTTTTTTAATTTTATTTTTGGTATTAGGTGCACTTAACCACTGAGGCACATCCAAAGCCCTCTTTATTTTTATTTTTGGGTACTGAGGATTGAACTCAGGGGCACTTGACACTGAGCCACATCCCCAGCCCTATTTTATATTTTATTTAGAGACAGGGTCTCACTGACTTGTTTAGCGCCTCACTAAATTGCTAAGGCTGGCTTTGAACTAACAATCCTCCTGCCTCAACTTCTTGAGCCACTGGGATTACAGGTGTCCTGGGCCTTATTTTTTAATTTAAGACAGGGTCTTGCCAATTTGCTTAGGGCCTTGCTAAATTGCCGATCCTGGCTGTGAACTTACAATCGTCCTGCCTCGTCCTCCACAGACACTGGAATTACAGGCATAACTGTGCCCAGCTAGAATGCACATTTCAGGTATACAGTTTGAATAGTTTTTGTTTGTTTGCAGTGCTGGGGATGAAACCTAGGGTCTTGCACAAGTACTGTATGCTGAGCTACACTCCCAGAATTTTGAGTAGTTTTGATAAAGGAATGCACCCCACAATTAAGGCAGAGCACTTACCCCATATTTTTTAAAATATATTTTTAGTTGTAGATGAACATAATATCTTTATTTATTTTTAAGTGGTGCTGAGGATCGAACCCAGTGCCTCACACGTGCTAGGCGAGCGCTCTACCACTGAGCCACAACCCCAGCCCTATTTGTTCTTTTTAGATACACATGACCCTGCACTGTTTTGAAGCAAATCCCAGACATCATATAATTACATTCCCAAATCCTTCAATATATATTTCTGCAAGATGAGGACTCTTATTTTATTTTATTTTTAAACAATTGACTTTATTTATTTATTTTTTAATATTTGGCAGACACAACATCTTTGTTTGTATGTGGTGCTGAGGATCAAACCCGGGCCGCACGCATGCCAGGCGAGCGCGCTACCGCTTGAGCCACATCTCCAGCCCCTCTTGTTTTATTTTTATTTTTTGGTATTAGGGATTGCCCAAAGTCACTTTACCACTGAGTCACATCCCCAGACCATTTATTATTATTATTATTTTGAGACAGAGTCTAATTAAGTTGCTGACACTGACCTTGAATTAGCAATCCTTCTGCCTCAGTCTTCAGAGCTACTGGAATTACAGGTGTGTGCCACCCTTGGATGAGAACTCTAAAAGTAAACATAACCCCAAGCTTATTACTAAGCCTAAGGAAAGTCCTTTAACATCACCAAGAAGCCAGGCAGTGTACACACTTCTAAGTATATCATAATAGTTTTTCTTTACAATTTATTCAGTTTATTTGAATTAGAATCCAAAAAAAGAACTCAAATGGTTAGTAGGTCTCTTAAGTCTCTTTTAGTCTATAAATTTTTCCTTTATGGGATGGGATATGGCTCAGTGGTAGGGGATTTGCCCAGCATACAAGAGTTGGATTCCCATCACTGAAAAACAAACAAACCAACCCTCTTTTATCTTTTTAAAGAATCTTTTCCTTTTAACTTATTCATTGAAGATATTAGATTGTCTCCTCCATTTCCGTCTTGAATTTACTGATTGCATCTCCTTGGTATCTTTTAATCAAGCAATGTTATTCCACACTATTTATTAAGTACCTACTATGTGCAGGACTGCCAAGAGTAGCACAAAGAATGCAAAACATACCTATACTAGGCTGGGGGTGTGGCTCAGTGGCAGAGTGCTTGCCTTGCATGTATGAGGTACTGGGTTCGATTCTCTGCATATAAATAAATGAATAAAATAAAGGTCTCTCAGGGCTGGGGATATAGCTCAGTTGGTAAAGTGCTCTCCTCACATGCACAAAGCCCTTGGTTTAATCCCCAGCACCACCAAAATAATAATAATAATAATAATAATAATAATAATAATAACCTCTTAACAAAACACACTTATATTAGACAACTTGTTTATTGTTTTCTGTAATTCAAACTCAACTGGTTTGTAATTCAAACTCAATTGCCTTTTGTCTGGCAACCCTTCATGCCAGTGCTATTTTAGAATTGGAGGCACAGAAGTGAGCAAGACAGATAACCTCACCTCCGAGATCACATTCTGGTAAAATTGGGGATCCAGGTCATACACAAGAGGACCAGGGGTATCCTTCTGGGGATATGGAAGCCCCTGGTCCACAGAGGCCCTTGATACAGTGTCTTGGCAGTAGCTTAGGACCCCTTTCCCCTTTTCCTGGGATTCTCCTCTTTCCCCACATTCCTCAGAAATTATTCCCAGCTTGTCCTCCTCTATACTCCTCCATTAGTCTGAAATAGTTCATTCATCTATTCACCCAACAGCTTCCGAACGCCCACCGCAGAGCAAGGCTCAGGCAGGTCCTGGGGACACTGGAGTGATGGATGTAGTCTAGTAGGGAGATGGACAGTACAGGATAATCTGAGAAGCAGCATCAGAGGTCTGAGTGTGGTCCTGGGAACCTTAGAGCAAAGGTCCCTAGAGGAAGGATGTCTTTTTCAAGAAGGTAATTATCCATCTGGGTTCTGAAGGATGAGTAGGAGTACACAAAGGAAGAATTTCAACCCAGGAAACAGTGTGAGCAAGAAACAGAGGCAAGCAAGCCCCTGTCCTGAGCGCCCACAGCTCCCAAACGAACATCTTGGCCTCCTGTTATGTAGAAGGGTGCCCTGGCTTTGGCCCTTCCCAGCCACCCTTGAAGAATCATCTCTGATTTCTCTTGCAGAGCCAACAAATCTCCCCATGAGCATTCAAAGACCAAATCTGGGCTGGGGAGTAGCTTGGTGGTAGAGCACATGCTTATCATGCCTGGATTCAAGCCCCAACACACAGACAGACACATACACAGACAGACACATACATACACACACACACACACACACGTTAAGTACACAAAAGAGGCAACTCTTCCCTTGACCCCAGAGGCTTAGCCCCATCCCTCTCTCCTCTTCACAGCCAAACTTCCCTCAAGAGCTGTCTGCACACGTGGTCTTCCTTTTCTCACTTCCCACTTACTCCTCAACCCACTTCCATCTGCTTCTTCCCCCACCTGCCACCAAAATAGCTCTTGCCGAAATCCCAGTGGCCTCCATCTCATCGAAACCAGCAGGCTTTTGTCCCTCCTCTTGACCTCTCGGCAGCAGTCTGCAGTGTCCGCCTCTTCCTCTTTCTAGAAAATTCCAGTCACTGGCCTTCTAGGCTTCCATGGCCCTGCTGTCCTGCCTCGCTGGCTGCTGTCTCTTGGTTTTAAGTGCAGGTTGATTCTCCTCTCCTCAGCCCACAATATTAAGGGTCCTCAAGGCTCATCCCAGAACTCTCTTCTTTCTGTCGATCCTCTTCCATGACCACTTTGCAATCACCATCAGTCCACCAGAGCTCACGCTGTCCTCAGTTCCCACACATCCCACTGCCCACTCAGCTACCCTGGGCATTTCCAAAGCCTTCACACTAAACCTGTCCCAAACCATTAGTGACCACCATCCTGCCACTGCCATGAGTTGCACACCTAGGGACAGCTGTCTCAATGTATGGTTCCCCTATCCATCCACCTCCACAGCCAGAAACCAGTCACTGTCCTGACACCTGAGTCAGTACCTCAGGAAGTCACAACATTGTTAACAACCCAGGTATCTTCTCAGAGCCACAGACTGGTGTGTGTTATACCTCTTCTCAAAAATCTTTCTTCTTCTTAAAATTTATTTTCATTTATTTTTTTACGGTACTGGAGTCACATCCCAGGGCCTTGCATGTGCTAGGCAAGTGCTTGACTACTGAGCTATAGCCCCAGCTCTGAAAAATCATTTAATGGTCACCTAAATTTTCTTTTTTTTTTTTTTTTTTTCAAAGAGTGAGAGAGAGTGAGAGATTGGGAGAGAGAGAGAGAATTTTAATATTTATTTTTTAGTATTTGGCGGACACAACATCTTTGTTTGTATGTGGTGCTGAGGATCGAACCCGGGCTGCACGCATGCCAGGCGAGCGCGCTATGGCTTGAGCCACATCCCCAGCCCTCACCTAAATTTTCTTATTTATTAAAATAAGATTGTTCGTAATAATTTTTCAATAAAATCTAATGGTTCCCCATCTCTCCCAGCCAAGTAGGATTACCTAATGACAACTTTATACACAGTTCTTCCTGGGAGGGACAGGGGTTCCCCCACCAACCTTTTCTCCTGAGATGTTCTCTTTCCTTTCAACCACTTGGTCCTTCTTTAGTGTCTAAAGCAACAGGCTTCCTCCTTTCTTCCCTCCACGCCGCCGGCTCTCCCTTCTTCTCCTTTTCTCTGGCCAGTGTCTGCTCCTACCCAGAGCATCGTTGAGTCATCCCTTCCTTGAAGAAAAGTTTTCCCCACCCTCCCCTCCCAGTCCTGGTCAGTTTCAGCCATGTCCCATCCTTTGAGAACTGTGTACATTCCCTTCAAAGCATTTTCACCTGCTTCCCTTCCCTCCCACCACACTGTTTCATGGAGACAGAGACCATATTCAGTGTTGCCTTAGCTCTGTGATTGGCACATAGTTGGTACTCAAATACTTTTTTTTATGGGCTGGGGTTGTTGCTCAGTGTTAGAGCTCTTGCCTAGCAAGTGTGAGGCACTGGATTTGATTCTCAGCAACATATAAAAAATAAATAAATAAAATAAGGGCATTATGTCCATCTACAACTAAAAATATTTTTTAAAAATCATTTTTACAGGACTGAGGTTGTGGCTCAGCAGTAGAGCACTCACCTAGCACGTGCAAGGCACTGGGTTCGATCCTTAGCACCACATAAAAATAAATAAATAAAATAAAGGTATCGTGTCCAACTACAACTTAAAAAAAAATCAAAAAATCATTTATACAAGTCTGGCACAGTGGTGCACACCTGTAATCCCAGGGCTCAGGAGGCTGAGGCAGGAGGATAGAGAGTTCAAAGCCAGCCTCCGCAATTTAACAAGGCGGTAAGCAACTCAGTGAGACCCTGTCTCTAAAAAAAATACAAAATAGGACTGGGGATGTGTCTCAGTGGTCAAGTGCCCCTGAGCTCAATCCCCAGTACCAAAAAAAAAAAAAAAAACAAACCATCTCACTTTTACTATGCACATTTTTAAACCTAAAAAGAAATAGCCAAATCAGATATACTGGCTCATGCCTGCATGCTGGCAGCTCAGGAGGCTGAGGCAGAAGGATTGCAAATTCAAAGCCAGTCTCAGCAACTGAGCAAGGCCCTAAGCAACTTAGTGATACCCCAACTTAAAATAAAAATCAAAAGGGCTGGCTCAGTGGTATAGGAGAACCCTTGGTTTCAATCCCCACTACCAATATACACACAAAAGTACTCTATAGCAAAATGAATTCCCCTATATGCTCATTACCTAGATTTACTAATTAATATTTTAGTATACTTTTCATTTTTGATGAGATATTTTGAAGTGATTTAGAGTTTGCAAGGCAGTTCACCCATACATACTGCAGATAATTTGCTCACTACAATATTATAATCCTAACTCACAATGTTAACAATTCTTCCTTAGTATCATCTAATACCCTGCATACTCAAATTTAACTACTTGTCCCCATAATGTGAGCTCCAGCCCCAGAATATGCTTTTTTATTCCATTTGGTTAGTTCCAACCAGGATTTAAATAAGATCTCACACTGCATTGTGTTATGTCTCTGAAGTCTCATTGAAATCTAGGATAGGGGCTGGAGATGTGGCTCAAGCGGTAGCACGCTCGCCTGGCATGCGTGCGGCCCGGGTTCGATCCTCAGCACCACATACAAACAAAGATGTTGTGTCTGCCAAATATTAAAAAATAAATAAATAAAGTCAATTGTTTAAAAAAAAAAAAGAAATCTAGGATAATCTTCACTGACCCATGCCATTGATTTGTTCAATTGCTGAATATTTTTTTTAAATTTTTATACCTTTATTTATTTATTATTATGTGGTGCTGAGGATTGAACCTAGGGCCTCACACGTGCTAGGCGAGCACTAGCCACTGAGCCACAACTCCAGCCCCAATTGCTAAGGAATTTTAAGTAAATTACAGACATCATGTCCCACCTTCCAGATTTCTCTGATTGCTTCTGTGGGATGTTGTTTATCCTGTAAACTGAAACTTCCAGCTTCGGGCTTCATTAGATTGAAGTTCACTATGGACAAGAACACTGCAAACACTTCATAGGCAATGCTCCCACTGCATCTTGCACTAAGATGACCTCAGGATGTCTTCAATGCCTGAGTCCCAAGGGTGACAGCCAATCCCTCCATCAAGAAGTTGCACTTTCTTCCTTCACAGTCTTTGGCATGACTGTGCTTTAAAGAAATGTATAAAGGAGGCTAGTGTAGCTGAACCACAGGAAGGAGGACAGGCAGGAACTAGAACTCAAAAGGCAGAAAGAAGGCTTTTTTTTTTTTTTTTTTTTAACCTTTTTTGTAGTTGTAGATGGACAGCATGCCTTTATTTTATTTGTTTATTTCTTTTTTTTTAAATATTTTTTAGTTGTCAATGGATCTTTATTTATTTATATGTGGTGCTGAGAATCGAACCCTGTGCCTTATACATGCCAGGCAAGTGCTCTACCACTGAGCCACATCCCCAGCCCTTATTTGTTTATTTCTATGTGGTGCTGAAGATGGAATCCAGTGTCTCACACATGCTAGGCAAGTGCTCTGTCATAACCCCAGCCCGGCAGAAGGCTTTGTTAAGAAATTTGGACTTTGTCTTGTAGGATGGAGAGTTACGGACCATTTTGAAGCGATGGAAGTGGTTGGATCAGACTTGGCAAGGGGAGAAATTAAGGAGAGGGAGTGAGAAGGGAATGGGGACCAGCACTTGCTAGTTTGAACTCCTCACTAGGCTTATTTGGCACACTCCATCTCAGCTAAATCTCCACTGTCTCTAAATAAAATACAAGGTAGTACTGGGGATGTGTCTCTGTGGTCAAGTACCCCTGAGTTCAATCCCCAGTACCATCACCCCCCCCCAAAAAAAAAGAAGAATCCAGTTTTTCCATAAAACAGAGGCTCTGACTTGTTCAGTCACTCACCCAAGGCTGCAGCCACAGATGGTAAAGTCCTCACACAGCAGGTACTGGCCAAGGATTGGATAGGTATTTGAGGGAGAATCATTATACCTGTAGCCTGTTAGCTTTGGGGGGGGGAGCAGACTCCTGGCTCAGGCCAAAGTTTCCCCCACATCTTGGGTGGGACAAGAAGACAGAGCCAGTTGGAGGGGAAGATAATGAGCTCGGCTCCCTCCCAGCTGCCCAGATGTCTTCAAGCAGCTCTCTGGAGAAATGGTGTTTATAACATGACAATGTCTATAATTTGGCTTCCGGCATGACTTGATAATTAGCTTAAGTTGTCCCTCATTGGCGTTTCATTCAAAGCAAGGACACTCTCCCATTCATTCTGAGGAGGCCTGCGTTCTGTGAGTGTGAAAGGGTAAGTGTGAACCTGGACTGTACTTCTCTCTCTCTGGCTGAAGTGGGCCAGACATTTAAGTCAGGGGCCCGTGAATTCTCTGAGCTGCCTGAGGAGGGGGTCCTGGGGCCTGCACATTCAATGCTCAAAGGAAATGTGATCCAGAGGTCAGTTTAAGTTGCTGCTTGGAGGAGGCGGTGACAAGGACAATGGGAGACAGCTGCAGAGGTCTGTGACAATAATGATTGGGCTGAATGAGGGTTGTGCTTAGGGAAAGCAGGGCCACTTTCAGATTGAAGCAGGGACAAGGGAGATTCTATGGGACTTAGTGGCTAGTTAGGAGGAGTGAGAAGAAGAGTTGGGAAGGACCCCGTGGTTTTTGTCTTGGGAGGCCATGAAGACAGGTGGGACCAACAAGAGGAAGGGAGGGGGGAGGTACACAGTCAGTGGTGGACTCAGGGCTGTGGCCTGTAGAGACCCAGGAAAGGGGGTCTGGAACTGAAGAGCAGTCAGGACCAGGTCACAGGCATCCAGATCAAGGCCAAGGGGTCAGGTATGGAGAAACTCTTCCAGGGAAAGCTATGTAGACCCAGAAGAGGCCCCTGAGGGATGGGCAGGGAGAGAGGACCCTCACAGGGCAGAGGAGAAATGTGAGCAAGGAAGGCTGTGAGGGAAGAGGAGCAAGTCTGCAGGGGAAACAAGCATCCTGGGGACAAGGGCCATGGAGAGCTCAGGGCGGACAGTGATTGAGGAGTGAGCAGCCTGAGTGGTTCTGAGACTCAGAAGACCCTGGATGGGTAGCAAAAGCAGAGATATGAGAGAAATCACCTAGACCTGCAGCCCGGGGGCGGGGGGCAAGAAGCAAAAAGGACAGGAATAGGTGCAGGACAAGTCACTCATGGGGTGCTATCAGCAAAGCCATCAAGAGTGACTCCCAGCCAGGCTGCACACAAGCCCATGTCTATAATCCCAGCAATTTGGAAGGCTGAGGCAGGAGGATCACAAGTTCAAGGCCAACCTCAGCAACTTAGTGAGACCATGTCTCAAAATAAGATGTGAGCAAGGGATGTGGCCCAGTGGTAAGGCACCCCTGGGTTCAATCCCCAGTACCAAAAAAAAAAAAAAAAGAAGAAGAAGAAGAATATGCTCCCCTGCCCCATCAAGAGAGCAGAGCACAGAGGCTTAGATGAGCCCAGCTTGTGTCACATGCCCACCTTTTGGGCATGTGTTCAGGGGATGAGCTCAGAATTCCTTAAGTCCTTTCTGTAAACATTTATTGAGAACCTACTATGTGCCAGGCACAGTCCTAGGCCCTTGAACACAGCAATAAAATCCATAAAGATCCCTGACTTCATGGCAGTTACAGGTGCCAGGTAAGAATAATAAAAAGACATACATACATGAATACTGTGGAAGATTAAGGACAAAGAAAAAGTACAATGAAGATGGAACATGTGGGAGTGGGGGCAGGGTGCACTTTTAAATAGGCTGGACCAAGAGAGCCTAATCAAGAAGGCAGGTGTATGGTGGGGAACTGCCAGGAAGCCAGGTGTCTGCAGCCTCGTGGGTGGGGAATGGAGGAGCCCTAGTTTGAAGTAGGACCTTGTAGGCCCTGTAAGGACTTGGGCTTCCCTGTGAATGCAATGGAACCCCTGGAGAACTTTGAACCTTGGTGGACATGGGGAACCTGATCATCTCACAGTGGAAGAGGATCAGAGTAGCCATGGTGTGGGGATTGATGGACAGAGGCAGGGAGGGCAGCTAGGAGGCTACCACAGTAATCAAGCAGCAAAAACAAGGGTGGAGATGGTGGGAGCCATCTAATCTGTACATATCTTGAAGGCAGAGTTCACAGGATACACTGACTTGAGTGAATTTGGGAAGGGAAGCAGGAATGAATCCAAGGTTTTCAGTCAGATCAACTGGTGAGATCAAGTTGCCATCAAGTGAGATGGAGAAGGCTGTGAAGCAGCTGGTGTGGGGTGAAAGGGGGAAGAATGAGTAGATGGAGATCTAGGGCAGCAGGCATGGTGGTTCACACCTATAATCCCAGCTACCAAGGAGGCTGAGATAAGAGGATGGCAAGTTCAAGACCAGCCTCAGCAACTTAGTGAGACACCGTCTCAAAATATTAGAAAAGTTCAAAAGAGTTGGGGATGTAGGTCAGTGGTGGAGCACTCCTGGATTCAATCTCCGTATCACAGAAAAAAAGGAGAGAGGAGAGATCTAGGTTACACCATCCAATGGTGCATTCTCCTGAAATATGACAGGGGCCACTGGACAGCCACATCCTCTAGAACATGTCCCTGACAGGGGGTTACTGGTGACTTCTGGAACAATTTCACAGAAGTGAGGTAGAGTCAGAGGCTGAACTGTGCATGTGGTTAAGAAAGCAGAAAAGGGATGGGACAGAGGTCTGGGGGACCAGACCAAGGGGGATGGTGGCCTGAGTCTATCTGCAGGCTGAGGGGAAGAGCAAGAGAAGAGGCTGCACATCAGGACCACAGGCTCCATGAGAGGGAGAGGAGAGGGAGAGGAGATGGATCCCAGCTGAGGCTTGGCTAGAAAAGCAGAGGGTCGGGATCAAGGCACTGAAGGCCTGGACCAGAGTCAGAGAACACAGGGAAGTTTCCAGAGATATTCCACCAGAGGAGACAGGCAACCATGACTGCAGTGTGGGAGGATTTTGAATCCCAACTCCGATCTTCATCCTGAAGACTCTCTGTGTCCACCTCTGGGTCCTGGCCTCCTTATCTCCACAGCACTGAGGGGTACAGGGCCCAGCCTGGCCTTGCCATAACCAAGGCTTGCTGTATCTTGGGATCCTCAGCCCTTTGAGCTCAGCCTTATCCTTGATTCCCAAATCCACCTGGCTGTATTCTGCTTCTGCTAAAGGCCAAAATCAAGGACACTGTTCATTTGCTGTCTCTGTCCTGCCTGGTCCCTCTTATCCCACAACCCTGTGGGGTTCCCTCCACTGCCCTCCTATGGAGTCCCCATCTCAGCCATGGTTTTGTTTCCTGTTTTACAGAGAAATTACATGGCTGAGCAAGAGATGTCAAACACAGAAGAGCATATATCATATATTCTTATGAAGTTCTAGGACCAGAAATCTCACCTATTGTGCAGTAAGAGAAATCAGATCAATATCTTCTGGGGCTGAGTAACTAGTTGCAATGGGATTTAAAGGAACTTCCCAGACAGATGGAAGTGCTCTATATTTCTATCAGGGTGGTGGTTACATGGCTGTATAATTTGTTAAAAGTTACTACCTATATGCTTAAAATGTGTGCATTTCAAGGAGTGGGTGGTATAGCTCAGTGCTAGAACACTTACCTAGCATGGGAGAGGCCCTGGGTTCATTGCCAGCACCACACACACACACACAAATATAAAATATTTTACTGTGTATAAATTATACCATAATAAAGTCAATATTAAAAAATAGAGAATTAGCCAGTTGTGGTGACTCACACCTCTCACCTCAGCAACTTGGGAGACTGAGGCAGGAGGATCACAAGAATGTGGCCAGCCTCAGTAACTTAGCAAGACCTTATCTCAAAATAAAAAATAATACGGGTTGGGGATGTGGCTCAGTGGTAGAGAGCCCTTGGGTTCAATCCCCAGTACCAAAATAAAATAAGTAAAAAAACAGTACTTTTTTTTTTTTTGGTACTGGGAATTGAATGTAGGGGCCCTTTACCATTCAGCCACATCATCAGTCCTTTTTATTTTTTATTTTGAGCCAGAATCTCACTAAATTGCTGAGGCTGACCTTGAACTCTTGGCCTTCCTGCCTTAGCCTCCAGAATTGCTGGGATTACAGGTGTGATATGGTTTAGATATGAGGTGTTCCCTAAAAGCTCAGGTAAGACAATGAAAGGTGAAATGATTGGGTTATGACAGGTTTAACCCAACCAGTGAATTAATCCCCTGGTAGGGATTAACTGGGTAGAGACTGCAGGTAGGTGGGATGTGGCTGGAGGTAGGTCACTGGGGACATGCCTTTGGGATATATATTTTGTATCTGGCGAGTAGAATCTCTCTCTGCTTCCTGGTGGCCATGTCCTGAACTGCTTTTCTCTGCCACATTCTTCTACCATGATCTTCTGCCTCACCTCAAGCCCCAAATAATGGAGTCGGCCATCTATGGTCTAAGACCTCTGAAACCATGAGTCCCCAAATTAACTTTTCCTCCTCTAATTCTTGTCAGGTATTTTGGTCACAGCAGTGAATAAGCTGATAAAATAAGGAGTGTGCCACTGCGCCTGGCTTAGAGAAGTGGTTTTTTAAAAAGAGAAAATATAGACCATCAAGCAGAAAAGACACACACACACACACACACACACACACAGACATTCTGCATCCATCCTTCCCTCTGGGGAAGCAGGCTGCCCACTGTGGTCCTCAGCCTGAGACTATTCCCACTAAAAATGCATGCCATGCTTCCTTTGACCTCCCCGCCACCCACCCCCGCCCGCTGTCCCCTCTGGGATGGACTGTGCACCCCACCACCACGAAGCAGCTGCATCTGTCAGCTGAGCCACCTGCCCTGTGGGGCCACTCCCTCCTTCTTTTCTTTCCTCTGGGGTTCCCAGGACCTTAGTCTCTCTGGGTTCTTCCTCCATCTCTCCATGCTCCTTCTTCATGCTCCTTGCTTGGCTTCTCTCCCTCTTCCCCTCTTCAATGCCAGGATCCCTGGGCCACTGGCCTTGGCCTTGTGTTCTCTGCACCTGCAGAGCCTCTCAGCATGATCTCACCCATCTCAGGGCTTCATTTACCATCTATTGCTGACAGTGTTCAAAGATATCCTCGGCTATTTTTTTCAGAGTATCGAGGATATGTGAGAAGAGGTAGACAGAATATGACACACACCTCAAAGGCATTTTACAATTTCTAATGCTACACACACACACACACACACACACACACACACACACACAGGGTCCTCTTCGAGGTCAATCCACTACAGCACAAACTCAGTAAGCCCCAACCTGAATTAATCAACTCTCTGCCAATTGCTGCTTCAGGATTCCAGTTAAGATCCACACCCAGGACTCAATCTCCAACTCTAGGGCTCAGTTGGTAGAGTACTTGCCTTGCATGCACAAAGTCCTGGGTTCAATCCCCAGAACCACACACACACACACACACACACACAAAAAAAAAAAAAAAAAAAAAAAAAAAAAAGAAGAACCTCCAATTCTCTCACTACCAACAATTATCCTCTTCTCTTGACTTTACCCACTATGGATTCTCTCTCCATCCCTATCAACACTCCCAGAAGTACAGAGCTTCTTCCTCACTCTCAGAGATATTCAATCAGTCACTCACTCATTTACCTGACAAGAATTATCTGAATACCTACTATGTGCCAGATGCTGACCCAGGTGCTTGAATATAACACATAAAACTACTACCCTATGGAACTTACATTCTAGCACTAATTTACATAAAGCATAATTTCAAGTCACTCTGCCTTTTGCCTTAACCCCCTGGGCACCAACTCTGGGCAGCCATGGTGAACTTCACAACATAAGCATCTGCTCAGTATCTTCCAAGGGACCTCATCTTCCTTGGGTCAAGTCTGGGCCAGGTGTGAGATGCCCTGATCCCTTCCCTCCTGTCTGTTCTCACCTCCCCTTCCTCACACTGGGCATGTGCACCCCCTGAGCATGGTGGGGCTCTCATGCTGGCCTCATGTCCTGGTCTCAGCCTGCTAGACTCTCTCTCCACCAGTTATCCAGCAAATTCTGGTCACCTTCATGTCGCAATTGACACTGCCTCCTCCAGGAAGCCTTAGCTAATGTTCCAGGCAGAGTCTAGAGTTCCTTCCCCAGGGCTCCCTCTGGACCTGCCATTCCCATAGAATGGAACACACCACACAGCATGGTGTGCCTTGAAGCAGGCAAGGACTCTGTTGTCCCCCACACCTGCTCTTATCCCTGGTGTTCATCCTTGCCTCTCTGTTCTCCCATTGCCTTAGGGCTGCTTCCCACTGTTTCTTTCTTTCTCACCTCCTAATTTGTCAGGATGCACCCACCAGTGCCAGAAACTTTCCAGGCTGAGGTCACTAGGCTTCCTCCTTAGTAGAACACTTCCCTCCCCTTGACCTCTCGATGGCATGTGACCCTGCTGCTACTTCCTTTTTTTTAAACCAGAGGTGCTTAACCACTGAGCCACAATCCCAGCCCCACCCCCTACCTTTTTTTTTTTTTTTTTTGATTTTGAGACTGGGTCTTGCTAAGTTGCTGAGAGCCTAGCTGAGTTGCTAAGGCTGCTTTGACCATGTGATCCTCCTGCTTCAGCCTTCAGAGCACTGGGATTACAGTCGGGCTCCAAGGCACCTGGCTGCCTCCTTCCTAATGCCCCTCTCTTGATTTCCATGACCACATCCCTGCTTCCCAGGACAACCTGCTGGCCCTCACTCTTGGTTTGGAGCCCACACTGTCTGCTGAGCCAGTAAGTCACTGTCTCCAGAGCATTATCACCTCAGCTGCCACATGTGGCCAATGTCAGCATATCCAAAGTGGCTCCATAACTAGCTCCCCCCACAACCCTAGGTTCTACCACTGAGAGTATAGGTGAGAACCAATCATCAAATCCCCTTGATTGCACCCCTGGGAGTCACTCATTCTCTTTGTGTTGCCTTGCCAAGCAGCCCCAGTCCCATTCCTAACATCCCACCTTCTTGGGCTGAGGATGTGGCTCAAGGGTTGAGTGAATGCTTGCCTGGCATGCATGAGGCCCGGCACTGGGGGGGTGGGGAGACAATATCCCTCTTTTTTCCTCTCTCTCTCTTGTTTCTGGGGATTGAACCAATGAACCCTTTACCACTGAGCCACATCCTCAGCCTTTTTTATTTTTTATTTTGAGACAGGGTCTCCTTAAATTGCTTAGGGCCTCGCTAAATCTCTAAGGCTAGCCTTGAATTTGCAATTCTCCTGCCTCAGCCTCCAGAGTCTATGGGATTATAGGTACATGCCAACCTTTGTGGTGGGCACATCCCACCTTCTTCTTCTTCTTCTTCTTCTTTTTTTTTTTTTTTGGTGCTGGGGATTGAACCCAGGGCCTTGTGCATGCAAGGCAAGCAGTCTACCAACTGAGCTATATCTGCAGCTCCCTACCTTTTTTTTGGGGGTGGGGGTACCGGGTTTTAAACTCAGGGGCACTTGACCACTGAGCAACATCCCTAGCCCTATTTGCTGAGGTTGGCTTTGAACTCGTGATCCTCCTGCCTCAGCCTCCTGAGCTGCTGGGATTACACAGTACATCATGCACCAGCTATATGCCACCTTCTTAATATCCTCACACCCAAACTTCCTTTCACCTGCTGCCACTAGAGTTGAGCCCTCATTTTGCACATGAACCCTAAGAGGCTAACCCCATGCCCTCTTTGGATCAGCCACACAGCCTCATGTGGGGGCTTTTTAAAAATAATGGTTCTCAGACCCCACCCCAGACCTGCTGGATTAGAATCTGCATTTGAACCAGACTGCCAAGGACTTAAAAGGTTTGAGAATTGCTGTCCTATCATCTCCCAACCCCAAGCCTATCCCAACCCTATCCAACCCCTCATTTGACGACCCATGTGTTAGTGGGACCACGCACCCTTTACTTAAAAGTCCCACAGCTCCCCATTTCCCTAAGGATTAAGCCCAAACTCCTTGGCAAGACATCCAAGGCCCCTCACTGTCACCTTCCTGCCATTCCCCCATCCTTTCTCCTGCCACTCAGACTGCCATGTGGTTGCCACAATACAAAACTCTAGCACACTAACTTTATGGTTCCTGCCCCTGTGCCTTTGACTATGCTGTTCTCCTCCACCGGATGTTCTTCTTCCCCACATCTGCCAGTAAACCCTTGTCACCCACTGGGTCCTAGCTCAAGCCTTTCCTGATCCCACAAATACAGTTACTCTACTCCCTGACCATGTGGGCACTGTTCATAGCCCTTACCATCTTAGTTATTTCTCTATGTCTGATACCCCCACTAGCCTGGGTGTTATCTGTGTATCTTGCATGGTCAGTCCAGTGAAGTAATTACTAAAAGACAGTAATATAACTTTTTCAACTTCTGTCCTGATGGTTAATTATAACAAGAGGAAAGATGATTAGATGTCAGGAAGAACTGGTAGAAAAAGAGGAACACGGCAAGGCAAATGCACACTAGTCATCTGTCCCCCGCCCCACCCCCCAAACTTCCCCAGGAGCACAGTCATCACAGTTAACTCCAAGAGGGCTTTCGAGATTTTGTCACCCAATCAAATATCAGAGAGGGTAATTGCTTTTCTCAAGATCATATTGCTGGGAGCTTTGAAGTTTAGGTAGACGGCTATCTCCTCTCTAGCCCTTCTTCCTCTCCTGCCCAACCTAACTCCCTAGAAGTCTCTGATGCTTTCACAAGATCAAGGGAACTACTGGGCCTCACTGGAAGCTATTAAAGCACCTGCTGGGACCCTGGCAGGAGTTGCCATAGTCCTACAGATTGGAGGAGGGTATCCAATGGCCCCCATTTTACAGTTTGGCAAACCAAGACTGCTAGCTAATGGCAGAGGCAGGATTTGAAACTAAGTATGGTGTTCTTCCTGTTGAGGAATCTGTGAAAAGCCAGAAACCCCACATGTGCAGAGTCACTACAGTAATCATGACTATGGACCGCCTAATGCCTGGGGAATCCCCTCACTCCCACTAGTTCCTCTTTAGATCAGCCTTTATCTACCATGAACTGGGGGGTTTAACTTAGGAAAAAACCTCTACGTCACCCATGCAAGCAGACCAGGCCTACTAGATGGACTGGACCGTCACCAGTCATAACCTTTAAGGGGAAATCACCTTTCCCTGGGCCGGCACTTGACAGTCAAGGTGGCCATGTCACCGCTGATTGGTACTAATAGCCTCAGATGGGGAAACTGAGGGTCCTTGATAAGGCATTAGGGTAGGTTATAATCAGTAAGTGACAGGGCTAGGACTGGAACCTAGGTCTGTCTGATAGTAGAGCGACCTTCCTGGCTAGCGGTTCCTCCAGGTCACGCCAGGTTCCCACCCAACCACCTGAAGCCTCTCAATGGCTGGATTACCTCGGGAAAGGAACTTAACCTCTCCCAACGCCCCCAAGGTCAGAAGCTTCACTTTGAGGGCAAAGGAAACGATATGCAAAGGAAACGCAAACCCGCGGGCGCCGGCGCAGTCTCTTCTTCGAGCCTGGGGCTGTCTAATGGCCCAGAGGAGAGGTCGCACCCCCGGCCCCCGGGACCGGCGAAACCAAACGCCAGGCTGGCTAGAAGAAGCGAAACCGCAACACACTCCGGCCTTCCCCGCTCGGTTCCGGGAACCAGCGAGCCAGACTTCGCGGAAACGCGCCCGGCAGTAGGCGCCTCCGCCCCAGGACCGCCCCGACCTCAGCCGGCAGCCCCGGCAGGGAGGTGCGGGGGCCGGCGCGGTCGGGCCCGAGCAGCAGCACGAAGCGCGCTTCCGCCCCGCTCGGCTCCGGCGGCGGCCGCGGCGGCCCCACAATCCCCTTCTGGCTCCGGGGACGGGCGGGGCGGGGCGGGGCGGGCCGAGCGGGCGGAAATAATTTTCTGTTTGGTCGTCTCTGCCCCAGTCCCTTTGCCGCCGGACGCGCGGGGCGGGAAGCGGGAACGCGAACGCGCTGCTCTGGCCAGCTTAGCTCCGCGGGGCGGGGAGGGGATCTTCAGGAACTGAGCACCTACTGTGTGTCCTAGCGCTTTGCAGAGGATTTTCGTTCAGTTTTCCCTACAGCCCTTGCCAGAGGTTATCAATACTCCACTTTCAGAGAGACAGGCTGAGACTAGGAGAGGTGAAGTCACTCGCCGAAAACTGCACAGCCAGGATCTGCGTGACACCTCAAATCGTGATCCCTCACACCCCAAATAGCACAATGAACTAGAAACCACTTTTCCTAGTCTTGCTCTTGCCCCACATTCGTGAGTCGGCGCATAGTGGGTACTCAGGAAAATAAATGTTGGCAACTGAAGAATGAGCTTGACAGTTCAGCCTCGAGTACCTGCGGCGAATGTAGCCCACCCGGGGGGCGGGGGGCGCTGGCCTGCCCCGGACCTCGGAGGGAAACCGTGGTGGATGCGCACATAGAGGAGAATTGGGCACCCCCCGCTCTGCACAGGCACAGGAACAATACGTGGTGTTGGAGCCCCAGCCCTAGCCGAAGACACAGCGGGTTCGAATCCTGACTGCTCGGCTGCTTTCAGGCTGTGTGTTGTTGAGCAAGTCATTTTATAACGTGGAAACCTTAGTTGCTCCGTCCACAAAGTGGAGCCATTAAAGCCCATCCTAAAGGATTAAACGAAACAATATTCCTAAAACATTAAACGTGTAAGTGTCGTCAGCCGTCCATCCCACAAGCTTCAGGGGCACACCGGGCACCGAGCTGATCCAGGACAAAAAGGCCTCCCGGCCCTGTCCCCAGGTCGCCCATCCCTGGTCGCAGGGACCAATGAGTCTTCAAATGACTCCAGTTTGGCGAAACCCGAATGTGACTACCATGGCAGTGGTGAATCCCGAAAGCAAATATTCAAATATTCTGAAACTGGCGCATGGTTAACACTGGCATTTTCGCGTTTTTCTTGCAATTTTATTCTTGCTAGTAAAGATAATTCGTTAGAAACTCCTAAATAAGGTTTCTCCTCTGAGTCTTGTTTGACTTTTCGTATGAGCGAAGTTCACAAAACTGACCAAGAAACGGGAGTGCAAACGTCCTGGCTGGGATCCCGGCCCTCGGACAGGCGTTGGATAATACCGGGGCTCTCGGCTCCTTCCCTCAGGCACGGAAGCCGCCGAAAAGATAGACGGCTCTTCGTCCCGGCAGCCCTCCGAGATTCCCCGTATCCACGCTGGAGCGAGCAGGGGTTGGGGGCTGCAGCCTGGAACTCAGCTTCCCGGATCTCCCCAAACTCCCGCCTGGCCAGGATTAAGGGAGTAAATCCCTGACGCCACCGACCAGGTCAAGGACAAGTTCTCCCCCGGCAAGCCCTCCCCTCCTGGGCGGGGATTCGCTCCCCCCTTGGCCCGGATGAAAGGTACTAAAGAGAGCGGAGGGGGGAGCGGCGGCCCCGGCCCCTTGATGTTCCGGTTGAACAGGTGCTGGTGAAAAGGAGGCGGACCCGGCGGAAGAGTCTGCCAGGGGGGCAGTGCGCTGAAGGGGGGCGGCCTACTCCATCCCCAATCCCCTGGCCGGCCTTCCCCTCTTCCCTCTCTCGACCCCTCCCCCTCAGGAAGCATTCCCGGCCGAGAAGTCTTTGAAGTGTCGCTGAAGCCCCCAGGGCTGCCTCCTCCCCTCCACCACCCCACCTCCTGCTGTGGGGGAGGGTGACCTTTAGTCCCCCCGGGCGCCGACCCCCCTTTAGGAAATGTGTGGGAGTCAGATCTCGTCCTCTTTCCCCACACTAGTCTTGGGGAAGAAATCTTCGGGCTAATGTCCCCTCACTTCTGACCCGAGACCCAGTGTTGGGAACTTTAGCCCTTTGGAGGGAGCTGTGTGCGTGCCATTGTGTTTGTGTGCGTGCTTAGCGGTCAAGGGTAACTTGTTCGTGACAACCTCCGTGGTTGCGGTCTCTAGCGCGCGTGAGTCTCTCCGGCGCGCCAGCGGAACTGGAGCTGGGCTTGGGTCTCCAGCAGGGTCAGGTGGTGTTCCTGGATGAAAGTTGCGCGTGCCTCTGTGCGCCTTGGAGGTCTGGGTCCCGGTGTGTGCGCGTGTGTCCGTGACAACGAAAAGCTCCTCGAGGGCTTGTTCGCTACTCTCCTGGCGGCTGGCACATACTAAGCGTTCAATAAATATCTGTTTAATGAATAAGTGACTGCACGTGCAAAAATGTCTACCCTCCAGAGTGGCCTCGGAGGAAAGGGCCCGTGCGCTACCGTCCAAAGAGACCCCCAAACACTTAGAAGCGAGCAGCCCGCGTCGCTCCTATTCCTTTCCGCGTCCCTGGTCTTCACCTCCAAATTTGAGGTTGAAGAAGTGACGCAGAGACTGATACCCGGGCGTAGCGGGTTGGGAATCGGACACCCCCGCACGAGATGGAAGGCAGGCAGAGGGAGGGCTCGGGAGCGACAACCAAGAGCCAAAAAACGAAAAAGAAAGAAGGAAAAGAAGCACGGAGCGAAGGAGCGAAAAGCTCCCTACCAAGCCAGGCTTTGTTCCCTGAACCTAAGACTTTACCCGGCGGCGGGCGGCGGGCGGGCCGGGAGCGAGCGAGCGAGTGAGCGGAGGCGCGCGGCCATGGCTGCCGCGGCGGGGCAGGGGGGCCGGGGGGGCGGCGCGTGAGCGGGCGGCGCGGGGCGGGCGGGCACCCGCGATGTGCCACTCGGCGCCTCCCCCGCCGGGCCCTGGCTGCGCGGCGGCCGGGTAGCCGTGGTAGCCGGGCGAGCGGCGCGGAGGGGGCGAGCCCGGCGCGCGAGTCTCATTGTTGGGGGGGGGCCGTCGGGGCATGAGGGCGAGAGCACGGCGGGGGGGGCGGCCAGACAGAGCGAGCGAGGAGGAGGAGGAGGACGCCGAGGAGGAGGAAGGAGGAGGCAAAGAAAAGAAGCGGCGGCGGCGGAGGAGGGGGCGAGGAGGCGCGCGGCCCCCCGCTCCCTCCCTCCCCCCCTGACCCCCGACCCCCGCCGGCCGGCCCCCCGCCCCAGCCCCGGAGGGAGCTCATGGGAGTATGAAGGAGATGGTAGGAGGCTGCTGCGTATGTTCGGACGAGAGGGGCTGGGCCGAGAACCCGCTGGTCTACTGCGATGGGCACGCGTGCAGCGTGGCCGTCCACCAAGGTACGGGGGTAGCCCGCGGGGGGGCGGCGGGACCCCGGGGGCGGCGCGCTCGGGGCGCCCCCGGCCGCGCCCTCCGGAGCCCTCCCGGGGCTCGCGCTCCCCTCCCCCACCCCACCTGAAGGGAAGGGAGGCGTGGGGACTCCCCCCGCCCGGTCCTCCAGGACCGGGTCAGGCATTGTTTTCTTGCCTATTGTTCCAGTCCCGCGCCCCCCACCCCAAGTTGAGGGAGTTTGGGGAGAGTCCAGGGAGCGACGAGTGAACTCCCTGCGCCCCGCGCCGCCCTTGTCGGGGCTGCCGGGGGAATGTTTACCTGCGAGGTGTCCCCTCCCGCCCTGTTATTTTGGTCCGGGGCTCCGAGAGGAAGAGGTCAAGGGGGGGTCATCCCCCCTCGCTTCCGGATACTGGGAGGAGCGGAATTGGGAAGGGACGAGAAGGGTCCCAGGGGAGAAGGGACTCCTAAAATCCTCCGGGGAAGAGCTGAAGATAGGAGAGCGGTTGTGCAGGGGGCCGGAATGGAGAAGGGAGGTTTGGAGTTTCCCCCAGCAGCACATGGTTCGGGAGTTAACTCCTTGAGGAATCTTGCCGAGGGCGCAGGCTGGCATCTCCCGCCTGTCTGGCACAGCCAGTTGGGCCCCCACTTCCTGGGACAACCCTTAGTACTGTGGCTGCGGGCAGTTCCCGCCACTCTCCTCTCCTTTACCTGCACTGCACCTGCCCTTAGCCTTGACTTTTGACCTGTACCTGTGATAGTTAGAAGCTGAAGATGAGGTTCCTGGACCCCCGACTTCCCTGCTTGGTCCCTTACTGGCCCTTTAAGAAGCACCCCCCCCCCATAACAACAAAACGTGTTTGACTATCGCGACTGTTGTTTCTTGTTACTGATGCCAGGGGACTAGTCCGGGACTGGAGCTGGGAAATGAGTCCAGAAAGGGCGTGGGGTGGGGAGGATCTTTCAGAAGTTTAAGGTCAAGGACTCAAGACTTCCCGCCCCTGTTTGTAGTGCTTGGTTGTGTGATCAAAGGCTGGCCTTGTGCTGTTGGGCATTCCTTGTGGTTCTGCTGTTTAGAGAGTGACCCCCAGACAGGGGGAGCAGCCCCCCCCCTGCTGGAACCAGCTCTGGTTCTTCAGAGTCACACTCCCTTCCCCCTGTTACTCTGGGGAAAAGCGCTGGCTGACAGCTTTCCTCAATGACTCCTCCCCCACCTCTAGCTTGCTATGGCATCGTCCAGGTGCCAACTGGACCCTGGTTCTGCCGAAAATGTGAATCTCAGGAGCGAGCAGCCAGGGTGGTGAGTTCCAGCCTCCTCCTCCTGGCTCCCCTCCCCCTTTGCACACACCTGAGCATCTCCTCTGGTTGAGTTTAGGGACTCTGAGGCTGAGGCTAGGGTGGGACTTAGTTCTGTCATGCAGGACTTCCTGTTTCCTGCATACCTATCACCAACCCCATCTCTCCCTCAGCTCATCCCTCACTGTGCCCCACCTCAAGCATGGAGACTTTGTTTGTTTGAACTTTTTATTATGAAAAGTTTTCAAGGCTACAAAAGCTGGGAGAATTCAATAATAGACCCCAGGTCCCCATCATCACTCAGTCTTCAACAATTATCAGCTAGTGGCCAAACTTCTTTCCTCTACACCACCCCACAATGGATCTTATCATTTCATCTTGGGGCCCTTTGAATGTGTTCAGGGAGGGCCTGGCTCAGCAGATCCCCCAACTCCCTGTGCCCCTTGCATTGGCAGAGGTGTGAGCTGTGCCCACACAAAGACGGGGCATTGAAGAGGACTGACAATGGAGGTGAGGGGGAGCCCTGAGCCCCTGAGGTCAGCAAGTCCCCCAGAACAGGTCTGGGAAGGCAAGAGTGGGTGGGGTGGAGGCTGGGTTTCCTTTCCCTGGCTGGCACTGGAATCAGATGGGAAGGCTGTGAAAAAGGGGACAGTCTGCAGCCTGGGGATGGGAGGGATGGGAGGGATGAGGTGTCAGGCTCACCATCCCCCTGAGGCTGGCCCCTACACTCTCCCAGGCTGGGCCCACGTGGTATGTGCCCTCTACATCCCCGAGGTGCAGTTTGCCAATGTGCTCACCATGGAGCCCATCGTGCTGCAGTATGTGCCTCATGATCGCTTCAATAAGGTCAGCAGTCCTACTGTGCCCCATACTGTCCGTTCCCTGGCCACCCATACTTGTGTCCCTACAATGCTTTCTTATTCTGGTGTAGCTTGATTCTGTCCAATGAACACTTTCAGGGAACTTGAAGATGGGTAGGTACCTACCACTGTTAGATACACACTCATGCTCTGGAACTCAGTGAAGTAGCACTGTCAGAGGGGAGTTTTTAGCTAGTAGTTCATTCATTCATTACTGGGACACATTTTATTGACTGCCTACTACGTGATAGACCTGATGAAAGGTACTGGGCATACAGTATTCTGTGTTGATCAAGACAGATGTGCTGTTTGCCAGTGGAGTTCATGCTCTTGTGTGGGAAGACTGTAGAAATCAATAAACAGGCAAATAAAGTAAATGTAATTTGTGATAAGTGCTGTGAAGAAAATAAAAAAGGAATTTAAATAAAGAGTACCTAGTGGGGTGCTTACTTTAGATAATGTGGTCAATGAAGAAGACATTTAGGTAGAAACCAAAGCATGAGACAGTCAGCTTTGAGAATGTTGGGGTCTTAGGTTCCAGTTACAGATTGCATGTGCAGAGGCTCAGAGGTGGGAATAGGCTCACCAGGGAGCAAGATAGATAGTCAGCAGCCTTTCGGAGCTCACCAAGGATAGTCCTTTCCAATATAACCACTAGCTACATGTGGCTTTGCAAAATTAAAATTATATAGGATTTAGGATTCAAGTCCTCAGTCACACTAGCCATACTTTAAGTATTCCATGTGACTGCAGGCTACTCTCTTGGACAGTCTAGGTTATAGAAGATCTGCATCACTGCAGAAAGATGTTAGCATTAATATGGGATGGTGAGGAGAGGATGGAATTAAAGGGAGGCCAAAGGATCCCTCAGCTTGCAGGACAGGGGCTCTGTGGAAGACAGGACGAGTGTGCTGTGTCCTACAGACGTGTTACATCTGCGAGGAGCAGGGCCGGGAGAGCAAGGCAGCCTCAGGAGCCTGTATGACCTGTAATCGTCATGGATGTCGACAAGCTTTCCATGTCACCTGGTAAGATCCCTGTTCCCAACCCCTTCTCTGAGGTTTACATGGGTGGCTGCCGAGTGGGCTCATTCTAGCTTCTGTTTCTTGGGTGATGGTGGCAGTGGCTTCCTCGGATAGTCTTGGCTTCACTTAAGTAGGGGTCTAGGAAGGGAAGAGGAGGTGGCTGCTCTGGTCTGTGGCCACTCCCTTCTCACCTGACCTCCCTCGGTTAGTGCCCAAATGGCAGGCCTGCTGTGTGAGGAAGAAGTGCTGGAGGTCGACAATGTCAAATACTGTGGCTACTGCAAATATCACTTCAGCAAGATGGTGAGTCCCATCTGGTCTGCCAGCACACAAGTTGGTCTGTCAATGGAGGTTTAGAGGGTGTGGGCTCTGGGCCAGGCCCCTGCGTGGTGCTGGGAGGTGGAAAGAACCCAGTCTCTGCCTTTGAGGAGCTCCTCTTTTGATAGGGAATAATTTACAGTTGAAGGGGTATGAACCAGAGCTGAACCAAGTAGTCCATTCTAGAAGACAGAGTTCAAACCTTGCCTATCCACCTGGGTGGCTTCAAAGACAAGGGAGCCTTTAAGCTGAGTGGAGCTAGAAATAAAAATAAGAGCCACAGATTGTGTGGGAGTGAATATCTACTGTGCCTGAGCCTCTGTACCAAGTTCTCCACATGGGATATTGTTTGTGGTCCTCCCAACATCTCTAAGTACTAGGCATGCTGTATTGTCCCTATTTCACAGATGCATAAACCAAGGCTCCCCAAAGTCATGTAACTTACCTCATAGCTGGTGGATAGATTTCAGAACAGGTAGTCTGATCTAAAAGCTCCTTCAAGAACCTGTCAAACAAGCACAGGAAGAAATGAGGCCCAGGCAGAGGGCCTGGTGTGGACAGAGGTCTGAGATGAGACAGAGCATGTATGAACAGCAGAACAGAGTGCTGGATGGGACCAGAGCAGGAGATGAGAGCTGAGTCTGCTTCTGCCCCAGGCTGGAAGGGTACTATTGCATGTCTATGGAGAGATTTGCATGTTCCAGAAGCTGTGAGGTGTCTGCAGAGCCAGGCTGCTGCTTGGGCCACTCCTCCCCCCAGGCCACAGGCTTGGAAAGCTTGTAAGTGGAGAGTAACATGATCAGATTTGTTTTTTAGGAAGATTACCCTGGCAGCTACCTAGAAGCTGGATTGGAAGGGCCAAAGCTGGAGGCAGGGAGACAGCTGCGAGGAGGGGGGATGGAGGGATGAACCTGGAAGCTAGAGCCATTCTAGGTAGACTCCCCTAAATGTGGGGGTGGCTAAGAAGCAGGAAGTAAGGTTGACACAGGATCCAGGCTCTAGACATTCAGTAGCTAGAGGCACCTGGGGGTACCTTGAAGGTGGGATTCATCTGGCCTTTGTAGAGTGAGTGTGTGTCCTGGTTTGCTCCAGCCAGTTTTGGTTTATGCCTGTGTTCTAGTATAATGATTAATAGCTACCCTTGTTCATTTCTAGAAATGTCCTTATTTGGGACATAAATTATATGGTCACCTTGTTTTCAGAGTTTAATGATGACTTAGGACAAGGTAGGTTGGTTTTGTTTGCACAGGTGTTAAGTGGAGACATTCAGGTTTGCTGGCTGTCAGACCCCCAGCAAGATAGTAGAGACAGCCTGGGTTTATAAGGCTGGGGCTAGAATTTCCAAGTTATCCGTGGGAAGAGTAGACCAAGATGTGAAGGGAGCCACAGGGGAGGGTACAGAGTTTGGCAGGAGAGGAGCCATGCCTAGTGCTGGGGAGCATCGAGCAGGACTGGTGAGGCCTGAAGTTAGCCCTAGGATTTGGCCATTGGGAGGTAATTTGTGACTTTAGAGGGAGCAGCTGCAAGCCTGGGACCAGGCAAATGAGAGTGCATTAGTAGGGAAGGGAGGGAAAGGCACCCCTGGCTATGAGGAGAGGCAACATGAATGTTGTTTGGGTTTTGTTATTTTGGGGGAATGCATATCTGGGATTGAACTCAGGGACACTCAACCACTGAGCCACATCCCCAGCCCTATTTTGTGTTTTATTTAGAGACAGGTCTCACTGAGTTGCTTAACACCTTGCTTTTACTGAGACTGGCTTTGAACTCATGATCCTCCTGCGCCACCACTCCAGCTAGTTTGGGTTTTGCTGTTGATATTTTACAGATTAAAGCAGCATATCCCTTGCACAGGAGCAAACCCTGTGTTTGGTGGAGGGGAAGGGCTAGGAGCAAGGGAGGAGAGGCGATGGCTAGAATGAAGTATGAGGAGGGGAGGATGGGATGTGGAGTGCAGGGGAGCAGAGGTTTCCCACAAGGGTCCCTGCACAGCTTCTACTCAGGGGAAAATAGAAGTGGCCTGGGGCTCAGTTTGTCCAAGACAGGATGAGAGGGTGCCAGGAAGGAGGTGGGTAGAAAGCATGAGGTCCTATGTTCTGGGCCCCAGGCCACCCCCACCAGGCCCAGCCAAGGAATCCCTGCCTTTTTGGAATCTCAATTGTTGAATCTATATGTTGGATGAGCCAGCCGGGAAAGTTCTAGGATTTCCAGACTGAGCAGAGCAGCACGGAGGACATCAGGTCCTCTTAGTGATGACAGAGCAGATGGGACTGGCCCTGGATCATGTGACCTCCAAGAACCTTTTCCTAAGCTACTAAGAGGAGAGTTTGACAGTTATTCTCAATTTTCTCCCCCAGAAGACATCCAGGCACATCAGTGGTGGAGGAGGAGGAGCAGGAGCAGGAGGAGGAGGAGGAGGAGGAGGAGCAGGAGCAGGAGGAGGAGGAGGAGGAGGAGGAGGTGGCAGCGGTGGTGGTGGCAGTGGAGGTGGCACAGGGGGAGGCAGCAGTGGCTTCATCTCTGGCAGGAGAAGCCGGTCAGCCTCACCATCCACCCAGCAGGAGAAGCACCCTGCTCACCACGAGAGGGGCCAGAAGAAGGTGAAGTCTTCCCCTCCACTATTTCACCATACACATTCACAAACACATGCCTCTTTCCAGAAGCTACCACAGGTGTCCCCAGTTCTTGGATCCTGCTCCCTTCCTTCCTCTGAGGCCACTGAGGGGGCTGAGGAAGTAAAACGTGAGGGCCAGAGAGAGCGAGATGGGACCTGGCTTCCTTGTGCTTTTTGTGTTTGTATGATTCTTCCTTGTCCTTCCCATGACATGACTGTGACCCCAAAGCCCCAGGCATGTGGCCCTGCACATTTGCACATTTCCACAGTCTAGCCATGTGCTAGCCCAGTTAGTAAGTACACATGCCTGTGTCCCCTCATGCCACATATTACAGGGCACCCGTCCCTCTGCACAGCTTTGTGTCCCTGGTAGACACCCTTGCATGAGCATGCTTTTATATGTACATGGTGCTCTGTGTCACTGGCGTGATAATGGGACAAGCTATTTTTAGCAGGCAGGGAGCTTGAGGGGGAGGGGCTCCAAGCACTTAGAGAACCTTGCTCAAGTCACTCCTGTCCATCCAGAATGCCCTATTCCTCCACAGGGGAAGTTGACTCCCAATAAGTCCCATCCTTGAGAGGAGATCTGTTCCCCACACACACAAGTCATGTTTATCCTCCCCCAGGTGATTCCCCAGCATCAATATCTGATTACTTTTCCCTCCCCAGAGTCGAAAGGACAAAGAACGCCTTAAACAGAAGCACAAGAAGCGGCCTGAGTCCCCTCCCAGCATCCTTGCCCCGCCTGTGGTCCCCACTGCTGACAAGGTACTGCTGTCCACATTCAGCAGGGATGGCATGCTGCTCTTGGATGGCAGTGAGTGGGAGGGCAAATGTGAGGACTCAGGGTGAGCCAGGGACCTGCCTGGGTACCTTCTCCTAACTTCTGGTTAAAATCCCATCCCTCCACTCCCTCTCTAGACTAGAAGGGACCTGAACTCCTGCTCCCCAAGCACTGACCAACCATGAGGGTGAGGTTAGGTTCATGTCTGCTTCAGTCCAGAAAGAGAGCCTCAGCACTGGGCTCTTATATACAGAGAATCAGGGTACAACACTCAGGTCCATTCTACAAGTTCTGGGACCCACCCCTCCAGAGGTAGGCAGAGGGCCCCTCTACCATTGGAAGGGCACCCAAAACCTTTTGCTTCACCCAGATTCCACTCCATGCAGGTTAGAAGGGCTGAAAGCGCCGACTGTGGGGACAAGGAGGGCAGGCCCCAGGAGAACGCCCTGAGATCCTCATTCATCCCACCCTTCCCAGCAGGGGCGTGGTATTCAGGCCTGTCTCCAGAAATGGACAACATCTGGATAAGCAACAGGCAGATCCTACTCTAAGCCAGGGAGTTGCTAATCCAAGCCAGAACAGCCCTCCTGGCTCTCCCTCCAATCTGCCCTTCCCATGAAAGGAGAACTCTGGGGGTCTGGAGAAACTGCTTCTTCCTGTCCCATTATTGCCAGTCATCTCCACCCTACCTCACATGGTTGGCAGAGCTCTGGGCATCTTAGCAGGAGGCTCAGGTATCAGGTTTCCAGGGTGATGTTGCTGTAGTAACTGCCCCAGTAACCCTCTCCCCTCCTGCTTCCCAGTGCTCACCTGGAAAAGCTTGTCATTCATACCCTCTGACCTTTCCAGGGGCCCGCAGGCAGGTGGAAAGATCTGGGGAGTTCCTCCAGTAACTGGGTGTCCCTTGGACATGCCAGAGATTTTTGCCCATCCCCCTCTACCCGCCCCAACATTTCATTTCCCCTTCCCCCCAGCCCCTCTCTTCCCTTACTCTCAGAACCACATCTGGCTCCCTTCAGAACTCCAGCTGCTGAAAAGAACAAAGAAGACAGAGACCAGGGCTCCACCCAGGGAGGGGCAGTGCAGGGCGGCTCTCATTTTCCCATCAATTCTCCCTCTAGCATTTGTTCATTTAGCACTGTTTACTGAGTATACCTGGTCTCTATCTGGGAGGAAAAGTACCTTCCCCAGCAATAATACAGAACATGAACTCAGACATGCCAGGTACTCTTCTAGAACTGGGAGATGGAAGGGATACATGGGAGTGCTTCATTTAATTTAATCCTCAAGTAGTCCAAAGAAGTAGGTAACTTGCCTAAAAACACACAGTGAGTAAGTGTCAGAGTCAGGTTTTGAACCCAGGAAGTCTGATGTGGAGGCCCATGCTCTTACCCACCACATAGCACTGTCTGTGCAAGATATTAATAGCAGCTGCCATGGTCATTTATTGACCCCCATCATGTCTCTGGCATGGAGTCCCTCATAACTCTCCAAGTATGCATAATTTTGCCCTGTGAGGGCACTAGAGCTCAGCGAGGTTGAGAGACTGAATGACATAACGTGGCAGTAAAGGGCAGAGCCTGCCAGGCTCACCCCCCCCCCCTACTCCAGGGCCCACGCTCTTCCGGTTGCCATCCTGCTGCCCTCTGAGGTTACTGGAGCCTCAGACATTGGATAGCTATCTCAGTGCAAAATGGCAACTGTTGACATGTGAATGTAGGCACGCAGTGCCCTGGAAATAAGGAAGCAGAGTGACTTGTTCCACCTGTGTGTTAGGGAGATTTTATAGAAGTAGGAGCTTCTGAGCTGGAGTTTGAAGGAAGAGCAGTTTCCTGTGAAGAGTGAGGATAGGCTCTCAGGGAGAGGGTTCTGTCTGCAAGCTCAAGTTGTCTTGTAAGAACATGAAATTGTCAAGAGAATGGGGCAAAAACCAGGTGACTGACTTGTGGGGGACAGGGAGGGAATAATAGCAACTGGAGCACCTAAGGCTGGGTCCAGAGAGGTCTAATCTCCTTGACCTCTTCCCTGCCTATACCACTTCCAAGCCTGGGCAAGTCCTCTCAGGCCCCAAAGTATTTGCATGAGTGAACCTCCAGTTGAGCTGGCCAGTGTAACCACAAATCCGTTCTCTCCTTTGCCCCGTCTTCCTGCCTGAAGTGAAGGACAGAAACCTTCTTGAGGTCACAGTGCTCTCCTCTATCTCTTGGGAAATTCCACAGCTGCCTCCCCTCTCCCTGGTTCAGGGGTACCTTGAAGTCCTTCCTGAGGTTGACTCTGGGATCTCTCAGCTGAGCTCAGAACCTGTCCCTCCTGCCTCACTCCCAAGTCAGGGTGAGCCCAACTGGGCGGCTGGCATTGAGTCTTCCTCTCTCCTCCCCTCCCTCAGGTTTCTTCCTCAGCTTCCTCTTCCCACCATGAGGCCAGCACGCAGGAGACCTCCGAGAGCAGCAGGGACTCAAAGGGGAAAAAGTCTTCCAGCCATAGTCTGAGTCATAAGGGGAAGAAGCTGAGCAGTGGGAAGGGTGTGAGCAGTTTTACCTCCACCTCCTCTTCCTCCTCCTCCTCTTCCTCCTCTGGGGGGCCCTTCCAGCCTGCAGGTGAGTGTGGTGTCCTGGAGCAGGCTAGGAGTGGGGACAGCTTCTTGCCCCACACTTTTCTAGAGAGGGCCTTTGTACTGGTATAGTTTTAGAAACTGGTGGTAGGGGACCCCTACCCAGTGACTCCTCACCCAGCCATCCATCCCTCTCACCTTCCCTATAGAAATGGAGCTCTCCTTCCCTTCCTCAGGGAAAGGCTGCCCTCCAACCCCACAATACTCAATATCCCCCACACTTGTGCTGCAAGGGGCTATTTTTTAAAGCACCAATATTCGTATTATTTCCTGAAAACTGCGGGTATCCAGTGAGGTCATTGGGGTGGGAGTTCCTCCCCTCCCGTTGTGCTATCAAGGGGAAGGCTGGAGGGTGGGGACGCTCATCTCAGAACACAGAGATGGGCTGAGCTCTGCCAAGTAGCTAGACTTTCCCCATTCCCCAGTCAGAGCTCTCCTCACAGTGTGAGGTGCATGTGGAGCAGGAGGGAGAGGAGAGCTACAATCCAGCCATAACTCCCTTTCCCTCTACTCACAGGTTCATCCCTGCAGAGCTCCCCTGACTTCTCCACATTCCCCAAACTGGAGCAGTCAGAGGATGACAAGTACTCCAAACCCACAGCCCCTACCCCGTCAGCCCCTCCCTCACCTTCAGCTCCTGAACCCCCCAAGGCTGACCTCTTTGAGCAGAAGGTGGTCTTCTCTGGCTTTGGGCCCATCATGCGCTTCTCCACCACCACCTCCAGCTCAGGCCGAGCCCGGGCTCCCTCCCCTGGGGACTATAAATCTCCCCACATTTCGGGGTCCGGGACCTCAGCAGGTACCCACAAGCGGATGCCCACATTGAACGCTACCCCTGCACCTGCTGAGGAAACCCCTGATACAGGCCTGAAGGAGAAGAAGCACAAAGCCAGCAAGAGGAGCCGACACGGGCCAGGCCGTCCCAAGGGCAGCCGGAACAAGGAGGGTGCTGGGGGCCTGGCTACCCCCTCCTTACCTGGTGCCCAGCTGGCTGGCTTTACCGCCACTGCTGCCTCACCCTTCTCCGGAGGCTCCCTAGTCAGCTCTGGCCTGGGGGGTCTGGCCTCCCGCACCTTTGGGCCTTCCGGGAGTTTGCCCAGCCTGAGCCTCGAATCCCCACTGCTGGGAGCAGGTTAGTGTGACCCCTGGCGACCGAGAGTATCTCAGGGCTGAGCCAGTCTTGTGAGGGGACAGAGGCATAAAGATGTAATTAGAAGAAATATGATAAAAACTGCTCCAAAGAACAGAGATAAAAGATAGAGATGATAGTCACCTCTAAGACACTCCCCATACCAGTCTTCTCTATGGTTATGGTGGGAGAGATTGGGGTGGATTGCCCCAGTAGGGCTCACATTTTGGGAGGGAATTAGAAGGCTTAGCATTGCCCAGACCTGGGCAGGTCAGCCTGGTAAGGTGTCATAGCAAGCACCACACAAGAGGGTTAGACTGGAGTGTGTGGCCAAATCCTGGGAATTTACTGTCTAGAGAGACCTCTTCCAGCCACTTGACTGAAGAGCAGTCTGGGGTGGAAGGTAACTGTAGCCTTTCCTTTGTGTCTCTTTAGGCATCTACACCAGTAATAAGGACCCCATCTCCCATGGTGGTGGGATGCTGCGGGCTGTCTGCAGTACACCCCTCTCCTCCAGCTTGCTGGGGCCCCCAGGGACCTCAGCCCTGCCCCGCCTCAGCCGCTCCCCATTCACCAGCACCCTCACCTCCTCCTCTGCTTCCATCTCCACCACTCAGGTGAGGCCTTACTCCTGGCTCCTTCCCTGGGTAGGTGGGGGACAGACTGCCAGGACCCAGCCCTATGTGGGAATTCAAGAAGTTGGGCTTGATTGCCACCAGAACTTCCCCTCTCTCTGATCTTCCTTCCTCCCAGTATGCCTCATCCCCCACCACCCCAGCACACAATTGTGCCCTAGATCCAAAAATAACCACCAGGCTGGATTTTCCCTCCTTCCCTCAGGTGTTTTCTCTGGCTGGCTCTACCTTCAGCCTCCCTTCTGCCCACATCTTTGGAACCTCTATGGGCGCTGTTAACCCCCTTCTCACCCCAGCTGAGAGCAGCCATACAGGTAAATGAGTCTCAAACTGTTCCCTTTTCTTCCCAAAGGCCTGAGGGAATGTGAACCCAAAAAGGATGTGAAGGCTTGCTGGCTGCCCCCTCCCTCTGCCACTGCTCACTCTGCAGAAAACAAAACAAAAAACTTCTCACAAACAAACCGAGGGACACTTTTCCAGTGAAGGGGCAAGGCAAGGCAGAATTACCATTCCATCTCACAAAAGAAAAAGGCAGAGAGAAATGATGCTCAAGGTGGAGAGGATAGGAAATGACAGAGCCAGAGTGCAAAGACGGAGCTCCTGACTCCAAGCTCAGTGCTCTTACACTGAGGCGTTTTTTTCTTCCCTGCTTCTTAGTGCTGCTTGGGATTGGCGGTTAGGAGGCCCCAACAGCTGGGCTCCCTGCTCTCCCAGCTTTGAGGAGTTAAGGGGCCCAGCTGCAAGCTCCCAGGGCTCCCTGGAGAGTGAGCTCAGCCCCAGAAAGATGATTGGTCTGCAGAGATACCACCTGTCAGCCTAGGGGATGGGGCTTATCTCTAGGTGGCCTGTTAAGGTAATCCTTAAAGGGGCCAAAGTTGATACATTTTTTTAGACCCAACAGAGTAGAGTGATTATTATTTCCAAGATCCAAAGCAGGATTCTGTGATGTAACAAAGTTTTGCCTTTTAACTTCAGAGTTCATAGTAAGTCATCCAAGCCAGGCATGGTGGTGGATGCTTGTACTCCTCGCAACTCTGTAGACTGAGGCAAAAGGATTGCAAGGCCAGCCTAGGCAACTTGGCAGACATCCTGTCTCAAAAAAAAGGACAGGATGTAACTTAATGGTAGAGCACCTCTGGGTTCAATTCTCAATACCAAAAAAAAAAAAAAAAAAAAAAACAGACCCAAGGGCTAGGGATTGTGTTCAGTGATAGAACACTTACCTAATGTGCACATGGCCCTGGGTCTGATGATTCCTGTCATCGGGTGGGGTCTATGTGTTTGGGGATGTCATACAAGGCTAATTATAATAATGCCAGCTAAACCACTCCAGCCAAACACTTCTTATTTTTTCACATTTCTTATTTTAATCCTAATTAACAATCACTTCAAAGAGGTTAGTTAGGAGCCCAAGGCCACCCAAAAAGTAGTGTTGGGTTCAAATTCAACCTACATTGCAAATGTCTAACTCCAAAGCTCACTGGAAAGAAATTGGGAGGTGGATCTGGAAGTAGGCAGCAGGAGCCCTAGAGAAAGGGGAAGAGAACCTCCTACAAGACAGGGTTTCCAAGCCAGGACTCTCAGCGTCTTAGCAACTTGAACTGCCAGTCTGGGATTGGGGATCCTGGGGAAAGGGGTCTTAAATGACGTTCCAAATCCTGCACCCACTTTCCTGGGCGGGGACCCAGAGGCTGACGGTTCCCCTTCGCTGATTCCTCCCCTCCCTTCTCCTTCCAAGAGCCAGACCTGGAGGACTGCAGCTTCCGGTGTCGGGGGACCTCCCCGCAGGAGAGTCTGTCTTCCATGTGAGGGAGGGGGCGGCGGCTTGGGAGGAGGCGGATGGGAGCGGGGAAGGAGGGGCGCTGGAGGGAGGGCGGAGGGACTGACTGGGGAGAGGGCGGAAACCGAAGGGCCAAGTGGAAGTCCTGAGGGGGGAGGGGGAGCCCGAAGTAGGGGCAAGAGGTAAGCCTGAACCCAGTTTCTCTTACGACCCCAGGTCCCCCATCAGCAGCCTCCCTGCACTCTTCGATCAAACAGCGTCCGCACCTTGCGGGGGCGTCCAGCTAGACCCTGCAGCCCCGGGAACGACTAATATGGAGCAGCTGCTGGAGAAGCAGGGCGACGGGGAGGCCGGCGTCAACAGTGAGGAGGGGCGGCGCGGGGCTGAGAGACCTGCCCGAGGGCTCCCGCCTCACCTTTCTCTCCGAGGGCCCCAACTTCTTTTGGGTTCCACCTCTAGGCCCCGCCCCGCCTTGACTTACGGCCAACCCCAGGCCTCACATGTAACCCTGGTCGGTCCCGGCCCCGCCTCCTTTGCGTGCGGCCTTTGACCCTCGCGGCCTCTTGGCCCAGATCTTCCCAAACTCCAACTTCCTCTAGCTCCTCGTCCAGTCTTGTGGGTATCAGGTCCCGCCCTGGCGCTCACAGCTCTGGTCCCCATTCTCTCCTCCGAGCTCACCTGTGTTGCTCGCTAGGCTGGCGCAGCCTCCTGGAGGTCTCCGGCCCCGCCCCAGGCTCCGCCTCGCCCCCGCCCACCCAGCCCCGCCTACCCAGCCCCGCCTCAGGCTCCCTCGCCCTCTCCGCAGTCGTGGAGATGCTGAAGGCGCTGCACGCGCTGCAGAAGGAAAACCAGCGGCTGCAGGAGCAGATCCTGAGCCTGACGGCCAAGAAGGAGCGGCTGCAGATTCTCAACGTGCAGCTCTCTGTGCCCTTCCCCGCCCTGCCTGCAGCCTTGCCTGCCGCCAACGGCCCTGTCCCTGGACCCTATGGCCTGCCTCCCCAAGGTAAGGGCGTCCAGCCCAACCCGGGAGTGGAGGTCCTTGCCTGGTGGTTCCAAGTGGGGCGACTCCACTTCAGTCCCTGACTGCCCTTCCTCCTTCAGCCGGCAGCAGCGACTCCTTGAGCACCAGCAAGAGCCCTCCAGGGAAGAACAGTCTTGGCTTGGACAACTCGCTGTCCACATCCTCCGAGGTGGGTACCATGAGGAGGGGTCAGGGAGGAGTGGGGCTGGTGGAGACTCAATGTCCTCCCGGTCACATCTTTACCCTGCCGCTATAGGAGGCTGAGGAGTGAAGTGATTTGCTGAGCAGTTAATCGATTGGTTCATTCATTCCTTTAACAAGTAATATTTATGAGGCGCCTACTTAGTGCCAAGCACTTGCTTAGCAATCAATGAGCAAAACCTACACAATCATCTGAAGATAGGACAAATCCAAGAAAACAATAAATAATTACAAACCAGGAGAAGTGCTAAGATGGAAGTAAATTGAGGGCTGTGAGAAAGAATAGGGGAGGGATTCTTGGATATAAAGTGGTTAGGGAAGGCCTTTGAGAAGTGTTTGAAGAGTTTATTATAGTGCCTCACACAAAATAATCCCTACATAATTGGTGGTGGTTGGAATAGCAGTTGCTATTGTTATATTGTGGTTATTATTGGAACCAACAAACTGGGTTCTTATTCTCTGTCACTTACTGACTGTGTGACTTGGGCAGTCATAATCATAAAAATAACCAACATTAATTGTATACTTGCCCTTGTCATGCCTTGAAATTTTTAAAGCGTTGGTTTATTTAGTCTTCATAATAGTCCTATGGAGTCAATGCTACTGTTATCTGCAGGTAATAAATAAGTAAACTAAAGTTGAACCCAAGGCCACCCAAGCCATTGCATTTCAGACGTAGATTTGAACCTGAGCCTCTTTGTCCAGCTATAGCACTCTCCTGCAGAATTACTTAACCTAACAGTCAGTGGCTTCATTCATATAATGGGAATAGCAAGGTAGCAAAGGTCAAGCACTAGCCTTTAGATATGGTTCGCTGGAAGGTCACTATCATTACTATTGTTCATTATTCAGCAAACATGATAAGGGGTGCCAGGCCCCCAGGAAATGGTCAGTAAACATGAATTATGAAGACTGGATTCATAGCTTTCATCCCTGGGCCTTGTATCTTAGGCCAGGGTTCTTGGGGTGAGGTGGGGTGGCTGTACTCTGAGAATGCTGGTGGGTGCTGGGCTGGGGGCCAGAAGGTTCATGCTGGCCCTCTGCCCTCTGACCACTGCCTTCCCCCTCCCTCCCCAGGACCCACACTCAGGCTGCCCAAGCCGCAGCAGCTCGTCGCTGTCCTTCCACAGCACGCCCCCACCGCTGCCCCTGCTCCAGCAGAGCCCTGCCACTCTGCCCTTGGCCCTGCCTGGGGCCCCTGCCCCACTCCCGCCACAGCCACAGAATGGGTTGGGCCGAGCATCTGGGGCAGCAGGGCTGGGGGCCATGCCCATGGCTGAAGGACTGTTGGGGGGGCTTGCAGGCAGTGGGGGCCTGCCCCTCAATGGGCTCCTGGGGGGGTTGAATGGGGCTGCTGCTCCCAACCCTACGGGCTTGAGCCAGGCTGGTGGGGCCCCCACGCTGCAGCTGCCAGGTTGTCTCAACAGGTGAGGGAGAGTTCAGCCCTGGGGAAGGGAGTGGGGAGGCTGGCTCTGGGAGGGATTCCCCCACAACACCCAAATCCCCCAAAGGGTATATAGTCTTTGTCATCTCTTGGTCTCTAGGGACTTCTTAGACTATCATCTCTGAGTGTAAGTGGCCCAGGACCAAGAATCTTTCTCACCCATCAGCCACTCTAGGTCTTCCCTCTGGGGCAGTCCTTCAGTCTTACAGTGTCCCTCTCCCCTTACCCTCTGAACTTAGTTCTCTAAACCTGCACCTCCCTGCCTCTCCTCACCTGGGTCTGAGGGAGTCTGAGAGCTTGTAGGGGTAGGGAGGAATGCTTCCTTGCACCTTCCCCATGGTCCCTGTGTCCCCTGCTTCAGCCTGACCGAGCAGCAAAGACACCTCCTTCAGCAGCAAGAGCAGCAGCTCCAGCAGCTCCAGCAGCTCCTCGCCTCCCCACAGCTCACTCCGGTAATGTTCCTCCCTTCCCTGGCTCCTCAGCAGCCCTGTGCTTCCCCTTTTCCCAGATCTCAGAGGACCTGGATCAACCCAGGGAGGGCAGCAGTGGAGGGGGGGGGCTTCAGGCTGAGTGGATATTGAGCCTGTAGGACTGTTGAGGGGCAAGGGGACAAGAGTATTCTCAAGGTCACCAGGCATTGGGAAAGGGATGCTGCCATGGCCCCAGATCATGTCCCAGTAAAGGGTGTATAGGGTGGCAGGTTGAGTAACAATAGCATTCTGATCCCAGCCCCAAGGATCTTTAGGGGGCGGGAACTACAGGGTCTTAGTGGAAAGGTGACTGAGCAGGGGACACTGTCCCCAGAGCTGGTTCTTTTGGGTGTATCTCATGTTGGGTTCCGCTAAGGTTTGCTTTGGAGGCAGGAGTTTCACTTTTAAAAATGAGGAAGTTGGGCTGGGGGTGTGGCCCAGTGGTAGAGCACATGCTTAGCACCCAGGCCTTGGGTTCCCTCGCAGCATCAAAGTACCTAAATAAATCACAGTAAGAATGCTGGAGTTGAGAAAATGGGAAAAATAAATATTTTCATATAAAGAAACATTGGAAAGATAGAGGGAATAGGATAAGATTTTTTTTAATTCTTTAAAGCAACATTTCTTTTTATTTATTTTACTTGCGTTTTTGGTGTTGTAGATAGACAGCGTGCCTTTGTTTTTTGTTTTTTGTTTTTTTTTTTAATGTGGTGTTAAAGATCAAACCCGGTGCCTCATGTGCTAAGCAAGCACTCTGCCACTGAACTACAGCCCCTGCCCAGAAGCAACATTTCTTAATGTAAATTTTTATATAATTATTTTAGTTTTGGAACACTAAGAATGCTTTGCCTATTCAAAACAAAAACAATCAATTTTTTAAAACAAAAAAGAGGAGTTGAAAACTGTTGACCTCATTTATTGTTTCTTGCCTTGGGGTGATACCACTCCTGGGAGCATTTGTGGTTGTCATAGTAACTGAGGAACTGATTGAGAGGGCTGGTCCAGAGATATTTGTTCTGCACATGGTCCACAGTGCCCAGCTTATGGACACTGAGGCTGTGCAACCATTTTCTTATCCAAATGGGAAGAGTTAGGTCCAGAGTAGGAAGTTAGAGACAGAACCTTGATCATCTCCCCTGTCTCCTGCCTCATGGTTCTGGTGATACGGATAGAGCCCAGGACCCAGGCAGGCAGCAAGGAGAGACAGCGGGGACCTTGGCCATAAGCAGCCTGACCTCCTTGCAGGAGCACCAGACGGTTGTCTACCAGATGATCCAACAGATCCAGCAGAAGCGGGAGCTGCAGAGGCTGCAGATGGCTGGGGGCTCCCAACTTCCCATGGCCAGCCTGTTGGCAGGAAGCTCCACCCCACTGCTATCAGCAGGCACCCCTGGCCTGCTGCCTGCGGCATCTGCCCCACCTCTGCTGCCCGCTGGAGCCCTTGTGGCCCCTTCACTCAGCAACAACACCAGTCTCATGGCGGCAGCGGCTGCAGCTGCAGCAGTCGCAGCTGCAGGCGGACCTCCAGTCCTCACTGCCCAGACCAACCCCTTCCTCAGCTTGTCGGGGACGGACAACAGTGGCAGTTGCCCCAAAGGAGGGGTGAGTAAGGGGTCCAAACCTTCCTATCTCCCTTCTGAGGGATGGGCAGAGATGGACCATCAGAATATACATCACCATATGCATCAGCAGGGGAATGTCAGCAACCCCCAGGTTAGACAGGTGCCCTGCTCCAGATCTAGGCCTCTGCTCCACATGGGTGCCCTCCTGCAGAGCCAAGAAGGGTCCACTCTGAGCAAGAGCTAATAGTAAAAGGATCAGTTAGAAAGCAGCCTTCCTCTGGAAGACCAATTAGGAAATGCCATTTCCTTTCTGAGTGACCAGTTAGAGGAAGGTGCCCCTCTAGGAGGGCCATTGAAAAAGAGGCTCTTCTCCTTCTGAGGGGACACAACCCGAGCCCAGGAAGCCAGTCTTACTGGCATATGTGTTCACAACTCCCTCATTCCTGCACCTCCCAGAGCCCAGGCAGGACCCTTCTGATGGCCTCCCTTTCAGCACTTGGGGCAGCTTTCTTGTCCCAGGAAGCTGGTCGTAGGTAGGCTTTAAGGCCAGACAACTCCAAAATCCCCAGCCTCCCTTCCTTTCTTTCCAGACCGCTGACAAAGGAGCCTCAGCCAACCAGGAAAAAGGCTAAATCTACCTGTACCCCTCCTGACCCCTAAATGGAGGGGACAGATCCTGGCTTAAGGGGTCCTATCCTGGAGCAGGCATCTGGGCCCAGACACTGGAAGAACCCTGACCCAGAGCCTGTGCTGAGGCCCAGGGAGTGTTGGGGGCTCCTGGTGCAAGGACTGAGATTGGGAGGGGAGCCCCTTCCATCTGCATCCCCACCCCCTGTCTGCACTGTCTGCTTTGTGAGAAGCTCAGAGGGAGGACAGGCTCTAAGCCTGCCTAGGAGCCCCCACCCTCAGCAAATGTTTTGAGGTCCCCCAGAGGGCAAAGTGGGCCATGACATAAGTGGGGGGTTGGTTGGACCCACCACATAAAACAGATCAGCACTTGAAAGGGGAGCAGTGGAGGGTAGACCTAGGCTTATCCCTGCATGGAAGTCTTCATGGAAGAAGGGCTGGCCCCACTTGACCTGCAGTTTCTTCCCAATCTGAGCAAATGGCAGAAGGGATCCCTTTGACTGTTTCTCACTGTCCCTCTCCCTCACCAAGGGTCACAAGCTGAGCTTGTAAAAGCCCACAGATGTAGGGGGAGTGAGGAAGGGCAAGACAGCATCAAACCCAGGCCAGGCCTCCTGCACCTCTTGTGACCCCACTAGTGGGGCATAGGGAGGCCCTCACCGTCCTTGGTGCCCTGCCCCTTGTTTGCACTATTGGCTTGAGGAGTGCGGAGGGTGGGGAGACCGAGCTGGCTGACTCAACAGTGTGAGTGTGTCTGTGTGTGCATGTGTATGTGTGTGTGTGTTTCTGTCTGTCTGTCTTCCCCTGGACCTGGGGCCGCAAGGGCAGAAACAGGCGCAGTGGTTAGCACCAGAGGGGGGGAGCTCCCAGCTCTTGTTTGTACCCTCCCCCCTCACCAACTTTGGCCCCTTTCAGGGGCATGAATGGTTAACAAAAAACCAGAAAAGTACTCCAGTTTTGGAGAGTAACGGGGCTAGGGGTTTTGAATCAGGGTAATATCCTGCCTTCCCTCCTCCAGACCCACTTGGTCTCAGGGCCCCCTGGGCCCCCTTCCCCTACTGGTAGTTTGGTCCATTTTCCCTAACACAAGGGGGACCCCAGGGATTGGGAGAGGGAACAAGGGAGGTGAAGTGCCGCTTTTTCAGTAAAAGTCTCCCTCCCAGAATTAGCCAGCCTGCCCTTGTGCACTCTACCCCACCCCCACCAACTAGGGGAGCCACTGAAGCTGACCTAACAGCTGTCTCCTCACCCACCAGCTATTTCCCTGGGGTGTTGTGGGCAGTTCTCACCGTAAAGCAGTCCCCATCTGCCCAGGGCCTTTGGCAGCAAAGGCTGAGTGGGTCACTGGAAGACTGGAGACCCGTGTCCCTGTCTCACTTGCACTGGGGTGGAGCTGTTGGTCCTTTGGCATTTCCAGCTTTCCCTGAAGCTCAAGTCCTGTTGGTCTCTTTGCATGTGTGCATTTTTGTGTGTGTGTTTCTGTTTGGGTTTTTGTTGTTGTTGGGATTTTTTTGTTGGTTTTTTTAAATAAAGAAAAGAAGATGTGTATATTTTTGGCAATGACAGAAACGTAGTGCAGATATATTTTTGCCTGTGCTGCTCAACTGTTTTTTTTTTCTGATATGGAAAATAATATTAATATTCCTGTTGATAAGACTTTGTAAGATGTTAGGGAGCTAATGATGGGGTGGGTGGGAATTCTTCAGAGGCAATTTCTTAGGCACTTGCAAGGGCTTGGGGGTGGGGGGGGTTGGGGGCAGTTGTGATGACCTCAGAAATACTCACTTTTTATTAATGCTAAATATCAGTTAGAAAGACATGATAGAATTCAGCATTTTATTCATCTTAATCTATTAAGCTCTTTAACGCCCTGCCCCAAGCCACTAAAAAACAAAGTAACCTTAAGAGATTCTTAGGAGAGTCACCGATTCACATCCATGCCCTGGCTGAAGGCTGGCTATCAGAGCTGAAGTCTATTTCTATTCTGATGGAAGGGAAGGACATCCACACCAAGATCACTGTGTGGAAGTGAGGTCCAAATGACTTAGTGCACTGGAACCTAGACACTTCCTGCATACCACTCTGCCCTCCCCAGCCCCACTTCCTTCACCTCCACAAATCTGTTCTCCAGTTTTCCCAAGTTCATATTCCCCAGGCTGGAATGTTGCAACAAGTAGTTGGGTTAGATTTGAAGAAGGGCTTCCCTGGTCATGGACTGGTGCTGCTGTCCACCTCCACACCCCCACCCCAGGGGGCATGAGACTGGTGGCAGCACTTTCTTCTGACCAGGCATGATAGGAAGCTCTGAAGAGCCTCATGGGGAGCAGTGTACCAGTGCAAGAGGATGGCCACGATGACCTCACCCTCTTCCAGCCTCAGTCTATTCTTTGAGAATGGATGGACGTGGGAGGAGGTGCAGATTTGTGGAGCTCTCAGTCTAGGGGTTAGGAAGGATGTGGTTTGTAGAGCAGAAGTGGAGTTTGAAAATGCATGAGTGGAGTTTTGTGTGTTGCCACCCTCAGCAAAGAGACATGAGTGGGTGTGCATGCTGAGCCAGTGCCAGCCAAGGGGTCACAGCTGGTGGATGTTGGAGCTTGAAGGGACCTGTCTTTGGGGGTCATTGGAGTTGACTCCTGGCTTCACAGGTGATAGTTCCAAATCTAGGAGGGGCAGGTGTTCAGTGTAGAGCCAGGACTAGCTTCAGGACCTGGCCTCCTTGTCCTCAGCTTCCCTGCCCCACTGTATGGCCTCTCTGGCTCAGTGTCCTTATATGGTGTGAGTGCAGGGCTGTGCCCAGGGTGGGAAGGTATCTGTGTAGCACTGACAGTCCTAGTTCAGAGCTGATGGATCCTTTCCATAGACAATGACACTTTAAGGGTTGCCTTTAAACAAAACAAAACAAAAAAAATTTCCTGTTTGTGAGGTTTTTCCCTCAGGCTCCTGGGTCCACTGCTTCCTCCAAGTGCCCTGACCTTGAGGCTGATCATGGGGCCTTGCCCTTTCTTATGCTGAGACCTGGAGAAGTTCTAACTCCAGGACTAATGGGAAGGGCCTAGACAAATGAGGAGAGCTTCGGGTGGGACCGCTTCCAAGGAGTAACCTTCACACTTCCCTTTCCCAAACTGGAAATGCTGACAGGTTTTCAAACACAGGCTCCTGCCAGCTTCCAGCACTTCCTTGGTGTGGAGTGGGCCAGAGTGAGGGGTAGGTAGCTTGTTCCCAGTTCTCCTTTATCCCAATTTATTTTCCTGGGGAGAGGTGCCTAGAGGGATGGAGGTAGCTTCAACTGGGAATTTGGAGGAAGATGGGGCTGAACTGCCCTGGCTCCCTCCCAGCCACATCTGTCTACTCAGATTAAAAGCATGTCCAGCTCCCTCAGACCAGTTGGTCTTGATCTACTAAAAGGGGCTAAAGGGTGCCCTCACTCTCTTTTGTTCACTTTCTCCAGCCCAACTTGGGACTTGGGTAGTGGGACTGGAGATCCAAACCCTGCCTCCCCCACCCCTTCCATCCCAGCCTGTTTCCATGTAGCTGACCCTTCCTAGGGGAGCAGGGAGGGGAAGCCACAAATTGCAAACCCAGGGGCTCCTTTTTCATTCTTTTTAAAACCTCCTTTGTATCCTCAGCCCAAAGGCAATGCTCCCCGTGCCACCTCCAAGCCTGGAATTGTGCATAACCCGGATCTTGTATCTTTGTATAACGGATGTTATTTGTACGAAGGGCAGTTCGTAAACAGCACTTGTTCTTTTAATAAAAGAATGTTTTACAAAAAAAAAAAAAAAAAAATTCTTCAAAGAGACCCCGCTCTGGCTTTACAGAAGGGAAGGGGGAGTGGGGTGCCAATTGTGGGGGCCTGCAGGGAGGAGGGCGGGGGTATGGTCTGTGACACTTTCAGAATTTGGATGCCCGGTGTATACACAAATGTAGATAACAGCCCATGTAACCTACAGGGCCCGGCAGCGGGACTGTGTTTAACAAGCTGGCTGGCTGATGTGGTGTCCCCACATTATGCTTTTGGAAACTGCCTTAGAGTCTTCGGCCCCCGCGAAGAAGTCCGGCTCGTCTGGGGCGCTCTCTGCGCACCGCATCCGCAGATGCGTCCTACCCCAGGAGTGTGGAGGAGGTCTGGGCGCACCCCAGGGCAGCCGCGGGGGGCTGCGGGCGGGCACCTGCCGAACTTCGGGCCGCGGGGCCCAGCTCCACCCGCACGCAGCGGGGTGGTGTCTTCCGGGCTGCGGCGTTGCCGGGCAGGCCGGAGGCGGAGCAGAGCAGGAAGGTGACCCGGACGGGGCGGAGTCAGCGCGGCCTGAGCGGCAGCCTTACACGACATGGGAGGGATGTTGCGGCCAGTAGCGCTCCGCACCTGGGTGAGCAGCCTTCGCTCCGTGCTCGCTTCCGCCTAGACCTCGGGCCGCCAGGCCCTGCCTCTCCGGGCCCACTGTCCCCGGAGTCCAGGCCAGGCCCTGCCCTTTCCCAAGCCCCGCTTCTCAGCGAAGGGTCCCGAGTCCCCAGGCCGCCTTTTGCTTTGCAGCCCTTCACTGAGCGCCTTCCTCCGCAGTCCACCCAAAAGAGTGCCAAAGTGCGGGACCTGCCCCGCAAGGCTCCTTCTCCTGTGGCCCCATTTTTCTTTCCCTCTTGTTTCTCCCATGCCCCTTTGGCCTATCCGGTCTTCACTCCCACAGGGCTTCCCTCGACTCCCCTCTCCACTGATTTTTATTTTTGTTTCCACATCTCTAATGCCTGTACCAGAGGCGGGACATCTCCTCCTGGCTGGTGAGTATCCCTAGCGTCCTCCTCCTCCCTTGTTCCAGAGACCTTCAGGGCAGAGTCCAGGGAATGGAACCAGGAAGGGACGGCCCTGCTCCCATCTTCCAGTACTTTTTTCCTGTTGCCCACTGGCTCTAAAAGAGGTGGGGTGGATCGGATAGCACAGGGTTGGGAACCAAGCGCCCCACTGACAAACCAAGCTGTAGGTGTAGGTGGCCCTGCCAAAGGCTGGCAAGATCCTGGCCCTGGGCCAGCACTTAAGTGGAAGCCAGGATTTGAGGTAAAACTGGAATGCCTGCATGGCATTGAAATCCCTTCTCTGGAAGTTATGGACCTTAGCACATCCTGGGGGGAATGCTCTTGCCAGGTGGTAGTTGGAAAGCAGGAAATTGGACACTGTGCTTACAGGGCTTGAGCTGATCCCCACCCCCACCCCCCCAATCTTCTTCCCTGAACACAGGACCGATGGTTCCCTAAAGCCCCAGCCAAGTCTGTGGTAGCCCTAAAGACACCTATCAAGGTGAATCTGGTGGCTGGAAAAACCTACAGGTGGTGTGTATGTGGCCGCAGCAAGAAGCAGGTGAGACTCCTGCCACCCTTCCCACCCACATGCCACCGCTGGCAGGGGATAATACAGTGTCTTCTGAAAGCTCTCACCTGCTCCTCCTCTTCCTGCATATACCTGAAGAACAGGGGGATTGAGGGGCAACAGTAGCTCCCTGTGCAGTACTACCAGCGAGTGGCCTGGAGCTGGCTGGTCTGCATGCTCCCCTTGAAATGAAGCTCTCAACAACAGCTTAGCACACAGCCAGAACGCTGGAGTCCAAGTGTCCCAATCCTGTGTCCTTCCTCTGGGCACATATCTGCACTCCAGCTCTACTTCCCCCCTCTCCTTCCTGGGCAAAGTTTCCCAAGCTTTGGATCCCCACATGGGAAGATTCTGCCCTGTCTTTTCTGCCTTAAACCCAGCCTTCCCCTGACTCCTGCTCCTCTTTTTCAGAACACCCTCCCCTTTTGCTGCAGCTGTGACTTTCCTAGTTGCTTGCCACAGCCTGCCTTCTTCTTAGCCTGTGGCCTGTTCGTATCCTCTCTTCTCCTGCCCAGGAGCCTTTCATTCCTGGAGGAATCTGACCCATATTCTTGACCTCGGTCCCTTTCCTTCCTCTGGTGCAGAACTTATAACTGTTTCTCAAAGCCATGTTGGTAATGTCAGCAACCCAGGGTCCGGAGAACCACTTTACCACTGATATGCTGTGGCCTTTAAGCAGGTATTTGTGAGGTGGATCAATGCCAAGGGCATGCCAGCCAGAGGAATGTGGCCTGTGTGGGTGGATTGGCACATGTGCCTCTGCCCATGCCCTTTGAGACAGGTTGCTGATTTTTATTCGCTCACTTCTTTCTTTGCTCTTATCCTACCCTGGTCCCAAGGTCAAGAGGTCTTGGCTCCAGTTCTGGTCTAACAAAGTGAGTCCCCTCTTTGGGCCTCAGTTTCCATTACTCAGTCTGCTCAGAGGGTTTCTGGGATATTCTTATTTCTGCACCAGGCAGGCAGGTACCCTGGGGCATCCTTTCCTCCCTAACATGCCTGATTGTTTACTGGAGCCAAAACGAACTGCTCCTGCTGTATTAAAGCACTGTGAAGCGCTTCTCCAATATAGAGGTTTTTACCCTGGGAACATGGGAAAGGAAATGAATTTCATGAAGAAACAGGCTCAGTGTAGATGCAGAGCCTAACAAAACCTTAGTATAACATTGTAAATACCTGAGGTTTCCTTTGATCTTAACTCTTGTGTCCTGGCCCTCTGGGTTCCCCACTTCCCTGCAGACTAACAGTTGTAAATACTTATTTTTTTCCAATATGGGGAATTGAAAACCAGGACACTGTACCATGTGTTACATCCCCAGCATCCCCCTACCCCGTTTTTTTTTTTTTTTTTTTAATTTCGAGACAGGGCCTCACTAAGTTGCTGAGGCTGGCCACCACACCCAGCATGCTGTAAATACTGAACTTACTATGGGCAAAGGACATAATGACCATTTGTTTTTATTTCCTCATGACAGACTTACTCTTATCAGTAAAGCTGTTCTGGAGCCTGAACCCTAACTACTGGGCTAGCTCTGCCTGGCCTCCGCAGGGGGGCTCAGGTCTCATGACTCTTTTTTCCCCTCCACCAGCCTTTCTGTGATGGCTCCCACTTCTTTCAACGAACCGGCTTATCCCCACTCAAGTTCAAGGCCCAGGAGACCCGAACGGTGGCCCTCTGTACCTGCAAGGCCACCCAGAGGCCCCCATACTGTGATGGCACCCACAGGAGTGAGCAGGTGCAGAAGGCAGAAGTAGGCTCCCCACTCTGAGGGGGTGGCTACTTGATTCCAGGACTCTGACAGGCACCCCCTTTGTGGGGAAAGAAACCGAGTGCCAAGCCCAAGAAGGAACCATCTGGGGGTCCCTGGTTCAGGGTCTGCTGGTGGAGAAGGTGGCATTAAACAAGCATGACTCCCTGGAGTGGTGTTCTGTGGTCACTGAGGTGAGGACAGGTACGTTCCTGTATCACATTTTAACCTGTGTGGGAGCTGAGGCTGCCTGGCAGGCTACAGGGGAGCACCTCAGATTAATTCCACATAAGCATGGTAAGGTCAGGAGAGCCACCCATCCTATCCCTTGTACCCTTCCCCAAAGAACTACAGGCTCCAGGGAGGATGCAGCATTTATTACAAAGCCAAGAAATACAAATGTCCCAGTGCAAGAGGAGGGTACAGTCACAGGACCTCAAACAGGACAAGGTACAGACAAAGCCATGGGGGCTCCCAACCCCACACACCTCCTTGTGACAGTCTGGCCTCCTCCCAGATCTATGTACATTGGAGGAAAACCAGGTGGGCAGGGGTCTGCTGGGGCCTGCCCCTGAGGGGGCGCTCTTTTGACCTCTCAGAGTTGTGCTTCTAGATGCCTCTGTCACTGTCCTGACTCGGCCTCAGCTGGGGGTGAGGAGGAGGGCTGGAGGACTATTTGCCTTTGGCAGAACCTGGGGTCTGTGCTTGTCTGAGGTTAACCTCATCCCTGCCCCTCCGTTCTGGGTCTCCAAGTGAGGCTTCACCACCAGTCTTGAAAGTAAGGGTCCTGGGCCAGGGTAGGGGCAGGAAGGGGCAAAGCAGTTCATGTCGCTAAAGCCACACATGGACTTTCCAGGGCTGGGATCCCCCATGCCTGAATCTTCTCTTCCACAAGATAAATGATGCAAAGGCCACACACACAGGGAAAAAGGGCTGAACTATCTAGTCTTTGCACAAGATTTCCACTGCATGAGGAGGTGAGGGAGATGCCTTCTCGCTGCCCACTTGCTCCTCAGATCCAGGGGACAAACTGCACTTGTAAAAGGCACTGTCTTCAAAAATCTCTGGACATTCAGCAATGGGGGGCTGGGCAGGGGCAGCACAGCAGCCAAGATGGGTAGAGAAACATGGTGGACCCCATACCGGGCCAGATAGAGCTGTGTCTAAAGCTTTGGGGGCTGGTGGGATCCCTCAATACCCCATCTGCCTTGGGAAACAGGGAGAAATGGAGTAGGGCTTTACCCAACTTCCAGTGGCCCCTTGAGTTCACCTCCAGGCAACCCCCAAAGAGCAGAGCAAACTACACAAGACCCCCTAAAAATGAAACACACACACACACACACATACACACACACACACACACACTTCTTCCCACCACCCCATGGCATTTAAATTAATCTGGTTGGTCCATAGAAAATAAGTATGTATATTTGGTCTTTCCTATGTACATATATATATATAGATTTATTTATAAAACCCACCTCCCACTTCTACGGTGGGAGGAGCTGGGTAAAGTAGAAGAGGTGGAAAAAAGGCCCAGAAAAAGTGAAAGGAGGGAGAGGTGGCTGCAAAGGAGGGAAAGGACCCCTTTCCTCAAGTTAAAGGGGGCACAGGAGCTCCGTTGACAGTCATCTTCCGCCCCCTGCTGGTGGAGGATGGTGTCTGGAGGCAGTTCGAGGCACCCCCGTTGGCAGCTGTGGTGGCCCCACTGGCTGTCGAAGGGGGAGTGGGGGAGGTAGGGTGGGTGGCTGGGGGGCCATGGGAGCTGGGAGAGCCATGGGAGGGAGTGGCAGGGCTGGGTAGGGAGGAGGAAGTGGCCGGCAGGGTGGCAGGGCTAGGAGCCTTGTCGCTGACTGACTCACACTCGGATGCCCCGCTGGTGTTGGTGCCCTCTGAAGGAGTGGGCACTGTGGGCAAGGTGAGTCGCTTGCAGGCTGGCTGAACCCGGTACTTTAGAGGGAGAGGGCCATTCTGTGGTGAGAGGGAGATGGAAAAAGGCAGGGACAGAGGGTATCAGGAGAAAGGCTAACCAGGGAGCCACCAGCCCCACCCCAAAGTGCCCACACAAGAACAAAGAGAAGGTATGGGCCTTTCAGAGGGGAGACCAGCAGAGCAGAGGAGGCAAACAAAGCAAGAGGCAGAGACAGAGGGACACACAAAGACCCAGAGAGATGGGGGCTTGGAAAGAAAAAGAGGAGACAGGAAACAGAATTCAGAAAGCAATATTTGCTCCTGGCAGCCACCTATTTCTGACCCCAAATTAGCACAAAATGGGCCAGAAGAGCCCTTTCTCCTGAGTGTGGGAGTTTAATCAGTAAGAGATGCCAGAGGCTGACCTGGTATGACAGACAACCCCAGACAGGCGCAGCTCCCAAGACAAGGGATGGACACAAGGGAGGATTGAAGAGGATAGCCCTAGTGGTCACTGTGGTCACAAACTAATGCCTGCCTCCACCCTCCACCCTGCACCCTGCCCAGCTCACCCGTCGCCAGGGGTAGATGTAGGCGATATCCATGAGGGTGTAGTATTCCTTTAGGGGCTCATCCTCATAAAGAACCTCCACCTGGGAAGGGAAGGGGTGGATACTGTGAGCCTGGCCAGGTGCAGGACTGGGAGGTGGGGCAAAGTGGAGGGTGGATTGCAGGTGGCCTTCGCTACTGAGGGCGGTCATGTGGGTTTGACTTCCCCATCAGAGCCGTCCCCACGTAACACCTGACCACAGGTGGGATGGAATCCAGAAAAGTTGCTGTTCAGCCCCAGCCATCCACATAGCTGTCAGTCCCCTCCTCTCTGGCAGGCGTCCCCGAAGACCTAACAAGGCTGGAAGGAACTCCTGGCCACTGGCTGTCACTCTTGGATTCACAATGGACTGGCCAGGGGAGCTTAAAAAAATCATCAAAGCCTGTATCCCAGCCCCGGAGACGCTGACCTAACATGAATCCAGAGGCGGCTCACTATAGACACAGGACTAGATACAGCAGCCTTTAGGATTCACCATCTGAGCCTTGCTACTCAAAGCGCAGTCCTGGTGGTCCGTTTACCTTCCACATTGGCAGCACTTAGAAGCTCACTAGAAATGTAGAACTGAATGCACCAGAACTTGCCTTTCAACAAGATGTCCGGCCATCATGTACACATTCAAGTCTGGGGAAGCCCTGTCCTAGAGCTGGCCCTCCCACAGCCATCTGGCCCTATATTTTTACCTGTACACCTCTTCCACAATTCTGAGTGTGTAAGTGTGAGTGCACATATACCCTCACCCAGGCACCTCTGTATAATGACTTCAACAGACACAGACTATGCCACCCTAATCCTGGGTTCAACCACCCTTCTCTATAGGCTGTTACACAGTCACACCAGCCCTCAATGACTCCTAGCCAGCCCTGAGCAATAGTTGGGGTGCAGACTGTCAGACCTTCTCACAAAGACACTCCTGTTTTGAGAAGGCCCAGGACTCACCTTGTACTTGCTGGGTACATCCATCTTGTTGCGAAGGAACTTGGCAAGGTGCATGACGGTCATGGCTGCTGGGCATCGCAGGAAGCGCACCCCTGTCTGCTGGGGAGAGATGCCTGTGAGGGGCCCCCCAGGCACAGCCTCACAGCCCACAGCCCACTCCTGGGCAGGCCCCAGCATTCACCTTCTCCTTATCCCCATCCCCATTCTCCAGGGGGCCCTTCTTCTCCTCCCGGTCCCTGGAGAAGGAGAAAGAAGAAAGCTAGAGCGACCCTGGAGCAGGCAGGATCCCTCACCCACACACATTGAGGGCTCCCACCAGATGGGGCCAGCCCAGGCCTGGACTGGACTTGCCTGACACCTTCGTAGAACTCAATGGAGAGGCTGACAATCTCGTCATCACTCAGCGCCCCCTTCTCCTGCTCCAAGACCTCACCGCGGTCCTCATTGGAGCCATTAGGGACTGCAGAAAGAGCTTGGGGGGTGAGTGGGAGGTAGGGGGGAGGAAGCTCACCAGGGACAGAGGGTCACAAAGCTCAGTCAGGTGAGCCCGGCCACCCTCTCAGCAGGGGAGTGGGGTGCCCTGTGGGAGGATGCATGGGGGTAGGCAACCATACCTCCTGGCACAGGCCCAGGAATAGGCATGCGCACACTCACCCTCTGTCAAGGGGTACGCTGCGTAGAAATCTCGTCGCCGTTTCATCTCATCTGGAAGAAGGAAGAAGCAGGGTAAGAGTGCAGGAGACTAGGAGATGACAGGAGGTGGGGAGGGGAGAAGGGGACACAAATACCTTTGAAAAGCCCAGGGACCAATTTGTAGACTATGTCTTGGAGGGTTTTGTCAGATCTGGGAAAAAAGTTCAGGGACTATCAATAGTCACATCATCCTACTATCCCCAGCCTGGGACCCTCTTCCAACCCTTCCCTACACCCGGTGCCCAGGCCTCGGACTTCCTAGTATTTCTTAGCCTATAAGCTAGGAGTAACCAAGAGGGAGGGGAGGGACAGAGTCCAGGCCCTACTTCTCCTGACCAGCTGCCCTGGCTGCAGGAAGCAAAGAGGATGAGGGGACAGAGGTAGGCTGACCTAGCAGCTGGGTAGTGGCAGGGGGAGCAATGCCAGGCCCACCTGATACTCAGCAGCGGTCGGGTTTTATGGACCTGCACATCACACATGGGGCAGTATTTGTTGGTCTCCAGGTAACGCACGATGCAAGTTTTGCAGACTTGGGGGGTATGGACAGAGAGAGGACAGTCAGCGCCCCTTTCCTACCCCAGGACCAGTCCCCATTCCCTCTGCTCAGATTCAGGCATCTTCTCTTCTCCACCTTGTCCCAGCAGTTCAGGGCTGTTCAGAGGCCGGACATGGTAATACATGTTCTGTACTTTCCCTTGTCCATCCTTGGGAAAAGATGGGTCTTGTGTGTTTTGTGTATGAGACAGGTTGGTGTCCTACACAACATATAAAGTGAGCTTCAATGGGGGCTGGGGTTGTGGCTCAGCAGTAGAGCGCTCACCTCGAACGTGCAAGGCTCAGCACCACAAAAACATAAATAAAGATGTTGTGTTCAACTATAACTAACTAAATAAATAAATATTTAAAAGTGAGCTTCCAGTTCCAGACCCCCTGATGGAGTACAAAACAAGAGTCAGCCTGTTAAGAGCCCTCCTAATTTTTGACCTCTTGCAACCAAGACCATGTGCAAACAAGGGACACCTGCACCTTGAGAGTATGAAATTTCAGCCACACAGATTCAAGAAACCTGAGATTCCAGATGCCAGTTCCTGAAACGAACTTCTGGGAAGAGACAATCCCTGCCCCAAGTTATCCCTCCCAGGCTTGTCCATGACCTAGGGCTTCCCAGTAGGCACATGGGCGTCAGCTCTCCAGGGTAAGAGCTTATTGTCCATCTTCTCTGCGGCGCCCCCCAACCTGGGCCCAGAGGCTGCCCACCCTGCACCCAACTCACAGGAATGCAAGCACTCCACAATAGTGGTTGCATCAATGAAGTATCCCCCACAGAGGGCACACATGAGGTGAGGGTTCAGCTCCGTGATTTTGATCCGTGTGGTCCGATGCATGATGCCAGGTCGGGGGCTGGGGGGACTGGGGGGGCTTGGGAGCTTCACTCTGGAAAATGGAAAATGAATCAGAAACCTGGAGATCCAACACCCCCTCTCTAACAGCTCTCCCGGAGCCCAAGCCCCTCTTTGCCTTCAAGGTAGGACTGGGTGTGTTCATGTGGCTGGTTCTCTCTTGTCCTCTGAGTGTTCACTGGGTACCTAGGGGCTCAGGAGATTCATGTGACCTTGAGCAACAAGGTCATGCTCCATCTTAGAAGCAACAGGAAAGATTAAAGTTAAATCATAAGAAGTACTACTCAACTCCTCAGAGGATGTGTGGAGTCAGGAAAATGGAAGACAGCAGGGTTTTTACTTTTATTCTTTATTTTTAATTTTGCAGTGCTAGGGATTGAAGTTAGGGCATTGCACATGCTAGTTAACAGCTCTACCACTGACCTATACCCCCAGCCTGAGCAGGGGTTTTAAAAATCTCTCCAATCCTGCCAGGTGCAGTGGCACACACCTGTAATCCCAATGGCTGAGGCAGGAGGATCATAAGTCTGAGGTCAGCCTGGGCAATTTAGAGATGCTGTCTTTAAAAAAAAGGAGGGGAGGGGAGCTGGGGGATGTGGCTCAGTGGTAAAGCACCCCTGGGTTTAATCCCCAGCACTGCAAAAAATAATTAAAAAAAAATCTTCCTGATTCTGATCCATATCCACTCAAGTGGTCAAACATACAGAGTACTAGGAGCTATGAGGAAACTCAGGTAAATAAGCCATTTCCCTGAACTTCAAGGAATGTAAGAAGGGAAGAATAAATTATTCCCATCTCTCTATCCCTCCACCCACTGCAAGGCCTCTCTGCTCCTCTCCAGGAAGCCTGCCCTGGAAACACCACAGCATAGGCTGCCCTATTTGGTGGTGACATCTATCACTGGTCCTGGCTGTGTGGCTAAATTAGGCCCCAGAGCACCCCCTGCCCAAAGTCACCTGATATAGACAGCTCCCTGGAAATTCCCTCTACGCTGACCGTTTGGCTTCCAGGCCTGGTACTCAGGGAACATTGAGGATAGTCCCTCCATGCCCCAAGTTGGGAAAGAGGTCCAGCCTAACCCCAGGTCCAACCCTGGACTCTACAGGTGACAGCAGTCAAAGAGCCTGGGCAAGATTGCTACTGTCCCCAGCACAGGAATCCCCCCACTGGACCCAACCAATAAGCCACTGTACACGTGGATACATTCGTATTCTAGATCCACCCTTTCATGCACACCCAGGAATTTCCCCATGTGGCCACTGTCACTCCACCGTCTCCCACCCTGGAGACATCTCTGCTGCCTGTCCACAGTTGTTCAGCATCAGACCCACAGGTTCTCCTAGATGCCTGTCAAAGCTGGGCAGAAAGTTATCTGCCCTTAGCTCCCTGGCGGGGCCTGGAGGTCAGTCCGGGGCTGGCTCTGGACTGGCTGCCATACTTTCTCAGTACATAAACCAAACCTGCTCCTAGAAGGGCTGGGCCCCTTCCCGTCCTCCTCTTTCCCAGAGTGAAAGCCCAGGGGTGGGGCGTGGGAGGGTGGCCAAGCCCCAGCAGTTCCTTTACAATAGGCTCACACCCATTTCTCTTTTCCAGAAAGAGTTCTTTTAAAGCCACCACACTGAGTTTTCTAGGACAAGACATTCACAGCCAGGATCACCAGTTTCTATAGAGACCCTAGGATGAGTCTGGCCAGGACCCAAACAGCCACCAGAGGCCCAGGGCACCTGGCCAGAGACCAAAAGAGATGGAAGGACACAAAGGCCACATGTCAGGGGAGAGACACTAAGGTACAGAGCAGACAGAAAGGAACAAGCTGGCCTCAGAGCTGGTCCAAAGGACCCTGGGGCCTACAGACCAGCCTGAGGAAGGAAAGGGGTTTCCACTCCACATAGGGTGGCCTCAGCCAGCCCTCCCTACATGGGTCCCCTTCACAATTACGCAGAAGGCTGCTGGCTACTCAACTGTTTAGCTGTTTCCATAGTAACCCTGTACCTGGCAAGATGCCCAAATATTATTACAACCATCCAGAGGAGAGAACAAACTCCGAGTGGCTGTCTCTCTGAGCATGTGTAACATCTATCCTATGTGTACGTGCCATCTGGGCCTCCAAAGGTACTTGGTGGACTGGTTGTCCTGTGTATGTCGGTGTCCAGATGTATCAACATATGTGTGCATGCACAGCCAGAAACTAAACACAGTAGGACTCGATCATGCTGGGGGTCCAGACAGTCAGAGGTAATCCTGCTCCCATCTTTCTCTCTCTCACCCACACCTGCATACACCTACAAACAGGTAGGCTCTACACACTGCTTTAGCCCCTCATTCACACACTTGCTGTGTTTCTGAAACAGACACTTGCTCTTAAGAACTCTAGGAATAGCCAGGCACAGTGGTACATGCCTGTAGTCTTCAAGGCCAGCCTCAGCAACTTAGCCAGGCCCTACGCAATTAAGTGAGATCCTGCCTGTCTCAAAAAGAAACAAGACAAAAATCTGCAAGAAAAAAACAAAAGCCAGACGCTACAAACAGCCACACCCCTCACCATCTCCAACCAGTGGTTAGTGAGAATTCAGACCAAGACTGTCCCCCAGGCCCCTTTCTGGACCAAGAGAAAAGTGAGAGAAAGAACTGAGGTGCTTACAGAGTGAAATGCTCCTCTTGCCACCCCGTCCCCAGAGCCTCAGAATGCCACCTCTGGGGCTGGGGGTGGGGAGAAGCACTGATTGGCTCCTCACCTGATTGCCATGGTTACCTGCAGGGCCCTGCCAGCAGGTGCCAAGAGCAACTGTAAACAGGAGGTCTGTTTCCACAGAGAATCCCCTCCCCATCACCCCAGCCCCAGGACTGGGCCCCACATTCCTGACACCCAGTTCCTCCCCAGATACAAATGGTGGTGTTCTATGGGCAGCAGAGTGAGGGAAGAGGGTGACGTCCAGCTGTCATCACTGTAGGGGAAGAGCCTGAAGATGAAAGTGGGAGACAGAAGAAGGGGGACAGAGATATTAGGAAATGGAGCTGTTGGGGGGCTTTAACAGCCAATCCCAACTATGTTCCCCCAGGGGACCTGCACACTGACACCCCAACACACCCTTCCCCTAACCAGAGACGAGGTCCTTTGTTAACTTCTGTCCTCAACCCCACTGTCTTGGCAAGGGTGTGCTCCTTAAGAGGCCCCAGTTCCTTGTCCTGGAGGCGACTAATGGGCACACAGCACCCAATCGGAACCCTTGTCATTCAAGCCTGGCAGTGTCTTTCCTCAGAGCCTCCTAACAGACCCTACACCTCTCCATTTTCACAGTCCACCGTGGAAGCCGGCCCACAATCAGTCCTCTCCCTGCCAGTTTCTTCATGTCCCTTCTGCAGAAGAAGCTGGCTTCTGATAACCCAGAGGTCCCTGCTGCTCCTGGGACAGCAGCTGCAGTACTCTTTGCCCTTCCTCTCCTCTAAATGAGATCAGCCTGACTACTTCACTATTGTCTCCTGGTCTTGGGAAAAGTCATTCAAGGTCACATCCAGATGTGACTAGCAAAGATGGAAGGTATCTTAGAAAGCATCTTGTTAATCCTCTCATTTTACAGATGAAGAAACTCAGAGTGAAGTGACTTGTCTAAGGTCACACAGCAAACCAGTAGCAGTCCTGGACAAGAAATCTGCCTGCCTCCTGCGCCAGTACTCTGTACACACTGGCACTCAGTGGGGCTCCCTGCTCATCTAAAGAAGCCTGCTTAACCCCATTCAAGCTTAAGGAAGGGCAGGAGAACCACCCAACAGGCCTTCTGGGAGGAAGTCAAAGCCGGCTCACAGCAAGACCATCAGCAACATTCTAGTCTTTAAGGAGTTACAGGGAGCAGAGCCTATCCCCTTCCACAGTACAGATAGGGAAACCAAGCTCCATGGAAGCACAGCAAGCCAATAAGACATATACCCTCAATCTTCAGACTCCATTCCTCTCCCAGCCTCGTGGGCCCAACTGTGTAAATCCCGTGTATTTGGGGCCCTAGGGTTCTGCCCTGGGACACTGAATTTCTCAACTTTCCCTGACCCTTGGCAATAGCACAGAGCTCTGCTCCTTTATCTCCCTGCTGCACCCCACTACCTTGGAAAAAGACCTCCATACCCTCCCTCTCTCCCTTCCTTTACCACCTTTGAGTTCCCTAAGATCAAACAAAGACAAAAACCCAAAATACACGCACAAAGCAACACATGTCAGATATATACACAGAGAGCAAGACACACCCCCTCCATCTCTTACACTTACAACACACAAGGTTAGATAGGCTGGAAACCACACACACACACTCTCTCTAGACAGACACTTGGCCAGACCCACCAGGCCAGACACACCCCACCACACATACAGCCAGACTCAACCTGGCCTACACACTTGCCAGATATACAAGTCATCCCCATCAATCCCTTCCCATCCAGAAGCCCACTACCCTGACGTCCCTGCCTGAAACCAAAGCTGCAAACACACACTAACCTTTTGTGCATCCCTTATCCTGCCAGTGTAAATTATAAGTGTTCTAACAACAAAGGCAATTCAGCTCCCAACCCACCTCCAGGGCCAGAGGCTGGAGAGCTGCTGCGGGCATCTAACCTGCACAAAGATGTAACCTCTTCCTGTTCAGGCTCTCTCCATTCCCATGGCAACTGTTCCATCAACCAAGATCTCTCAGGGGAGGCCAGGGGCAGCAAAGTCCCTTTCCTGCACATCTCCTAAGACTTCAACATAAGCTCTACACAATTACACAAGGTCTGGATCCTGAAGTCTGTTTCCTGCCTAATTCCAAATACAGTTCTAAGGCTTTAAGCCCCAACATCAAACCAGGAAACCCCTGGGAAAACCTCCCCACTGAAAAGCTACAACAGAGCTGGCTTTATACTCCTTCTCCAAGTAATAACACCTTGGAGCAGAGTGAAGGGGATGGGAGGAGAGAAATCAGAGTTTCAGGAACAGCACAAACTGCTAGAGGCCCACAGCAGGAGGCAACAGACAGTGGGAGTAACCAGGAGCGCCCCTCCCCCAGCGACAGAGCGTTGGAGAGACTGAGGCAGTATGGGGGAGATGGGGCTCTGAGGGGCAAAACACCCTCCAAAAAGTAAGGGGGAATACTTCTACAATATTTAGAGGCAAATTCGCTCCCAACTCCATGCCTCCTTCTCCCTCAAGCCAATCGGAACAATTCTGGGCAGATGGACGGACGGAGTGCAGGAGGGAGAGGAAGGGATGGTATGCCGAGGCACACCGTGTCTACAAGCTCAGGGTCCCAGTCCCTCCGAGTTAGCAGTAGGAGGAGGGTCTGGGGAGGAAAGGGCCGTGGCTTCTCCAGTGCAAGAGGGGCCAGTTTTCCAAATCCTTCATGCTCCAGTTGGCAAAGGGAAATAAGCGTGATAAATGTCCCCCTATTTTCATTCTAGTCGCTCTGCGCGGGCTTCCCCAGGAGCCGGGGTCAAAGGATCAGGGACCCCAGGGACTGAGCGACCTCTTCCTCCTTCCCTAGGGTCAAACTTTAGTCGGGAGCCCAGAAGAGGTGTTAGTGGAAAGCTCTGCTGAGGTGGTTCAGAGAGGGGGCGGGGCGCCCTGCACTGGGACCCGGGAAGGGACCCTGGTAGGAGGTGCCCGAGAGGACCACGACCCCGGCAGAGAAGGGCGCCCTCCCCCGGCCTCACAGCGATCAGATCCGAAAACCGTGTCCCCTTCCTCCCGGCCTGAAATCCTCACGCGTCCATGATGCCCCACTGCCCTCTGGAGAGGCGACCCCTGCCCAGACCCAAACGAGTAGACTGGCTAAAACCAGGAAAGGCTCTGGTTCCGGGGGAGACCAGGAGGACCAAGATCCATCCCAGCGCGTACCCCCAAAGCCCTCCTAGCTGTCCGGGACCCTCCCCCTCGCTACCTCGGGAGCAGGTCTACCAGGGGGCTGCTGCACAAAGAGGTGGTGGTCGAGGGAGATGCCAGATCGTTAGAGGGGGAATCCACTTCGGCCATCTTGGAAAGGAGGAAAGGGAAAAGGGGACAGAAAAAAGGGAGAAAGAAAGGCGGACGGAGCGAGCTTGGACAGGGGCTGGCGGGGCGGGAGGGGGGACACCAGCAGGCCGGGTTCCTGGCTCCCTCTCCCGTGGGGCTTGCGGGGAAGGATGGACCGGCCCCTATTCCCATCCCCAGACGATTATGGGGCAGGAGAAGGGAAGGAAGCCGGAGTCCGCGTCCGCTTACCTGGGTTCGGGGTCCGGTCTCGGGGAGGGGGGGATGGGAGGGAAGGGAAGGGAGGGAGGGGAGGGGGGCAGCAGCCGTGTCGCTCGCTCGGGCGGCGGGAGGGGAGAAACCTACGCTAAGAAAGGAGTTTGTGAGAGCAGCTTGGGGTGGGAGGGAGAGAGGGGAGGGGAGGGGACAGAGGGGGAGGGGAGGGACCGGAGTTGGGGGGGGAGACAAAATGGCTTTTTTCCTCCAGACAAGAGTAGGTCCCGCCCACCACTCACCCACGTGACCTCATTCCTTCAGGGTGTTTGCCGAGCTGGGAAGAGGAGCGGGAGAGGCTTGCGCGGCTGCTCCTCGGGCGGTGCCCGGCCCCCCAAACCCAGGCGGGACCCCTCTTTCCCAAACAGCCCCCTGAACCTAGAGGATAAACCCTGTTTTGTTACTCTGTAGTTAATCCCTTCGTCCCCCAAATTCGTGCTCCCCCCACTGACCCTGCGATCCCCACCTAGCTGGGGCGCCGGGAAAATGGTGAAATGAGGACCTGGTGGAAATGTGGCTCGCAGCCCCAGCGTGCCTCCACCAAAGGGCGCTCTGGCGGGGGGCGCGGCGCCTCCAGCCAAACGTCCTACTGGTTTCCATTCACTCCAGCTGACACTCCCTTAAAATTACTAACTGCATCTCTGTGAGCGAGTGTGTCTTCCCCACTCCCGATGCCCCTCTGGGCGGCTGGATAGCCGGCTCTGAGACAGGTCACCTGGCCCCAGCCGGTGTGCTTCACAGGGATCCCCGTACTGGGTGCTGGGCTCAGGGGCAACCTGCAGGCAGGTCTCACTGCGGGGGCTCGGTTGCTGTGGCCCAGGAGGGCGCAGCGTCATGAAGAATAAAACAACCTAGGGACGAGACCAGCTCAGACTGGAACTCAGGCGTCTGGCCTGGGACACAATAATCGGCCGAATTCGAGAGTCAGAACGGACTAGAAAACCATGCGCCAGGGCTTGAAAGTGGGCCCGCGCTTTTTCCCTGCTTTGCGCTGATTCCCGCATTTTTCTCCTTGCGCTCTGCGCTTGGCGTGGCTGTGCGCCTCCCCTGTCGCCACGGCGGGAGCGACCAGAGCGTAGGAGATCGGTGCCAGCCCACTCCGACCGTAGCTCTCCGCTCCGGCCAGCGCTCGCTATCGGGTCCCCAGTGGCTCCGGCTCAGGGAGGGAGGCTTGGAAAAGCCGGGAGAACAGGGAGCTGGCGCCAAGGAAGCGAATCGATTCTGCGTTATGGCGACGACCGTGGGTCTCATTAGAGAACGATTTATTAGAGATGGCCACCATGACTGTCCGTCCAAAGAGCTCGATTATCCGGCCAAAAACGTCATTAAGCGTCCTGACAGTGGGTTGGCTGGAGTTAGGAGACGTATCTTGGCTGAGCTTCGGAGCTCTTGCCTCCAGCTCCTTCCTTCCGTACTTGCAGCCAAAGCAATCCCGAAGCTGGGCACCCTCCACCCCAACCTGAATGCTTTCATCTAGATTGGCAACCAGGAACCCTGCGGACACTGGCCGCCAAATGAACCGAGCCTCCGTCTTCAGCCCACATTGGACAAATGGGAGTGAGGAGGAAGGGCGGGAGGAATTTCCGCCTAGAGTCCGTGGTCCTAGAAGCCGCGGGAGAGGCCCCAGGAGGATCCGGTACCTGCTGCTCCCAGATCCTGCACGAGAAGACCCGTGGGTTCACCGGCTGTCCGGGGGTCAAGTATGGCGTCTGCCTCCTGAACTCTCCAGCGATGGCATCCACTTGCTCTGTACGGAGAGGTGCGCAGCAGGGACTCCCAGTTCTCCACTCTTTGCTAGAAGCAAGAGAAACACAGGGGATTCGCAGAGATCTTGGTCCCACCCGCGATCCACACCAGCACCCAGGAGCTGCTCCTCGAGGGAGTAGCAGCTAAATTGGAAAGGCGACTGATGTTCCTCCACGTCCCCAATGCGGCCCATTAATTCCACAGGGCTGCCCCAAGGAGCCACCGTGTACACACATGGTGGTGTGTGTGTGGTGTGTGTTTGGGGGGGGGGGTTCATTCACTCATTCCTCAGTTTTTAAGTGCAAGTCAGAGTAAATTGCTGGAGAAGAACATTGTTAAAGTCCCCACTAAACTCCAATTCAATCGTTTCCGTGCACACCCCTGGCCTTTCTGGCTTATCAGGCAAACTTCTGGCCCAACCCCTGAGCCACATCTTTAAGTTCTCTGGTTTTCCACTCTTTGTTCTATTAACTGACAAGGAAGCACCGTCATATGTCAAGGTCAAGTACTGCACTTAGGCATTGGCAGATGAGATGGGCTTTGGCATGCCATGCACTTACAGGGCAGGTGAGGGCAAACTAGGAGGGACACATTCTGTCTCATTAGCTCCTTCAGCACCAGGTGTCAATCCAGGCTTGTCCCTGTGAATGTGTGAACATCTAAAGGTTGATAAACAATGGAGAGGGAGAGGATGTTCAAAAGAAGCCTCCTTGTGAGCCAGAAGTCTCAAGAGAACTGATTGAAAGATTCCCTTGCTATTTTCCATGTAGATCAAGGCTCCGACCTGCTCACTGGAATGCACTTCTGCAGACATAAAAAGCTTTATGCACCCCCCCAATTTTGTTTGTATCTCATGTGGTCCTCTAGTTGATAATTCAGAACAAGAGTCACTGTGTCACTCACAAAGTATCAGCTCCCAAAGGGCAGGAACCCAAGAAATCTAGGTGATTATTTCCAGCATATGCTAAGAGCTAGTTCCAGAATAAAATCCCCTTTAAAATGCTGATGATAGGCTGGGTGCAGTGGGCAGACTTGTAATCCCAGCAGTTTGGGAAGCTGAGACAACAGGATTGCAAGTTCAAAGCCAGCCTCAGCTATGGAAAGGCACTAAGCAACTCAGTGAGAACCTGTCTCTAATAAAATACAAGATTGGGCTGGGGATGTTGCTCAGTGGTTGAGAGTCCCTGAGTTCAATCCCTGGTACCCTCCCCCCCAAAATAAAAATAAATGCCAAAGATAGGAGAGAGCAATTCCTCTAGATCTTTCATGAGTATCTGTGTCCTTCACACCTTTTCTTTCCCAAGAAATAATGTTCTTTGCCAATCTCTACTTCTATTTCCCTATTTTCCTCCACACTTCTGTATCTCTAGCATCTTGTTTTTTCTTTCTTTTCCTCCTCTTCTTTCTTCTGTGCTTCTCATAATCTCATATTAATAACGATTCTCTTTTCCCTCTCTCCATTTTCTTGGGGGCTTCCCCACTCACCCTATGTCTCTGTCATGTCCCTTCTTTCTGTCTCTCTGTTAACCCTAACTATGTTCCCCTTCTGGCGCCTTTCTCCTCATCCCTCAGCTTGTCTCTGCCCTTCCTTCTCTATCTTCACAGTCCTCCCTTCCAGACATAGTATTTAGGGTTCGTACCATCCACTGAAGGAGATAATGGAAAACTGTCTCCGTTGCAAATTCTTTCTTAATCCGACGGAAAAAATGCATCATAAAACGAATCGCCTTTTCGTTTTTGTGATACAAAAGCCTCGGTCTGCTTTTCTGCAATCTAGTTTGAGCATAGCGGTGGGAAGGCAATGATGAGACGTGCGAGAGAAATTATTCCGTCCTTTACAACAAATTTTTCAATCCTCTGATTAGTCGCAGAAACAAACGTTGCCTCTTCATTTCAATACAAAATTTGGCTTTTAGGAGGGTGTGTTAAAAAGAGAAAAAGAATCCCATCAGGGAAAAAGAATGCGTCCCTGGGTGGGCTCGAACCACCAACCTTTCGGTTAACAGCCGAACGCGCTAACCGATTGCGCCACAGAGACTGCGATAACTGTTAAGGTAGCAGAGAGCCGAGTCAATGGGAAGGAGCCTGGATTGGCGCAGGAACCGTAACATGAGCTCTGAAATCCAGAGAAGGAGAACAGTTCCTGGGAGAAAAGAAAAGGTCCTGTCTGTGAGGAAGGGCGATAGGGCTTGGTAGGGGAAGACGAAGAACGTGGTCGCTTCTCCTCGATTGCTAGAGGTCTGTCTGCTAGAGATCGGCACTGACCAATCTTGAGTTGTACTTACATGTGGAGAGGTCCGAACTGTCCCTTTTTAGGGTGACCTGAGACTTAGGCTACACTGACGACCCGTCGGAGAGGTCCCAAAAAGACCCACCTCTGCTCTCCAAAACTCCCTTTGAAGCTGAACCCCTGTAGCCGCAGAATACCCGCGACGTGCTCCCCTCCCTCTCGCATTTTTACAACTAGGACTTAATGGGAGCCTTCCATACGCCACGCACTGTTCAAAGACAGAGAATATAGGAAGCTCGCAAAGTGCCCAGGTACAAGTAGCTTTTCTGGGATTTCTGGGACACAGAAATAAAGTGAGGACAAGTAATTTATACAGCGTGCTCCACGAAAGCCCTGCAGCTCGGGGCGCAGCTCTCCAGCACTGCTTTCCCAGCCCACGTGCGTGTCAACCCCGCCCCTTCTCTAGTCCCTAAGGCTAATTGGGGTCCGCCGATATCCCAGCATGCACCCCGACGCAGGGCTCTTCCGTACTCACAGTGACTTTTCACTTTCCGCTTTCCCCGCCCCGGTTTTGGCCTCTCAACCAAACATGTGAAGATGATTGACGGATGGAACAGTCAATAGAAATCCCAAGTTGCCAGGAGGACTTGGTCTATCAACCAATGGAAAGGAAACAGCAAGAGTGTTGGCGTAGAGAAAGCCAGGACCGGTTTACTGGAATTGCAGCGGCGATCGGGGGTCCTAGTATACCGCAATCATGGTGAGAAAGGGGGGTGAGGAAAAAGGACACGGGGTAAGAATTGAGAAGCCGGGAGGGGTAAGGTCAGGCTTAGGAGCGGAGAGGGTATCTCCGGGTTGATGGAAGGAAGCAGGTTCAGTTCGAAGGAAGCGGACCCGGCGGAGAGGAACTAGGGGTTGAGTGAGGCTTTTAGCTGTCTCACAGGGCCCATCTAAAGAGCTGGAGTTCTGGGCGTCCAGGAGCCTCCAGTCTGGAGGACAGGGAGCACAGGAGCATTCAGATCGGGGGCTGGACTGGGGGCTATGGCGACCTTTGACTGCTCGCGCTGAGGTCCTCCACTTTTTTCCCCAGTCTATTATGTCCTATAATGGAGGGGCCGTCATGGCCATGAAGGGGAAGAACTGTGTGGCCATCGCTGCAGACAGGCGCTTCGGGATCCAAGCGCAGATGGTGACCACGGACTTCCAGAAGATCTTTCCTATGGGTGACCGGCTATACATTGGCCTGGCAGGGCTCGCCACAGATGTCCAGACTGTGTAAGTGTCAGGGGTCTCTACCTACACCAAGACTTTTCTTGAACCAACCTGGATGTTGGTCGTCTGCCAAACACCATCAGTGAGTCTGAGGCTTTGCCGATACCACAGCGGTACAAATGTCCTGAACAACCTAGACCAGCATTTACTCTGGCGGGCTCTGGAAGGCACCTTACTGTGCAAGGACTCATTTAGTCTCAGATATTACCAGGTTGCTGTTCCACTTTGCAGATGAACAATCCGAGAATCTCAGAGAGTGTCTTGTCCAATATGCAAGTTAATGGGTATCAGCCAGGATCCCGGTGCAGGTCTCTTTGTGTGGGGGGTGGGGTGGGGGGCAATAGGGGGTTGAAGCTAGGAGCTTTACTACTGAGCTACATTCCAAGCCCTTTTTATTTATTTATTTTTGAGACAGGGTCTTACTTAGTTGTTGAGGCTGGCCTGGTACTTGCAAACCCCCTGCCTCAGCCTACTGAGTCTGGGATTTATAGGTGTGCACCACCTCCCAGCCCAGTGCAGGTCTCTTTAAGGCCAGAGTGGTGTCTGCCCAGTTCCTAAAGAACTTCATGTCTAGTTGGCAAACAAAGCAGGTATACAGAGATAGTCAACCCATGATGGGTTGGTGCATATTTCCTCACCTGTAAGTTAGCTAGTTGACAGTGGTTATTTGTATGAAAAGGGAGAGTTTGGAAGAGAAGCCAAGTCAATTTTGTGATGGTCCAAGTGTGAAGATTATGGTCCTAAGAAGGTGGTGTAAAAAAACAATGGAAGGATCTGGGGCTTTGCCTTTTTTGTTACTGGGAATGGAACCCAGAGGTGCTTTTCCACTGAGCCATATCCCCAGTCCTTTTTATTTTTTATTTTGAGACATGGTCTCAATAAGTTGCTGAAGCTGGTCTTGACCTTTCAATCCTTCTGCTTCAGCCTCCTGAGTTGCTGAGATTTCAGGTGAGTGCCATGACACCTGTTACACCACCATATTTTGGTATGGGGGGAGGGGGTTTCTTTTTTTTCTTTTTTTTTTTAAATATTTTATTTTTTAGTTTTCGGCAAACACAACATCTTTGTTTGTACGTGGTGCTGAGGATCGAACCCGGGCCGCACGCATGCCAGGCGAGCGCGCTACCACATCCCCAGCCCCGAGGGGGGGCGGTTCCTGGAACCAGTCCCTAATGGATATCAAGGGACAGCTGTACTAAAATCTAAATTAGTATCCGGCACGTAAGCAACACCATTAAGATCCAAAAATTATTCTTATTTTGAGCATGTTAACTAAAATATAGGAGCTGGGAAGACTAATTTTGGGGAAAAGATGATGACTTTGAGTTTGACATCAATTTTAAGGAGAAGGCAAGCCATTCAGGAATATCTTGCAAGCAATTAGGGTTTTAAAGTTACCAGCTCAGTGCAGGAGAGGCCCTGGTGATGTGTTAAATCCATGGGAGAAGATTCTGGAGAGATGAAGCATGTGGAGGGGAAAAGAATAGGCTGCAGTTGAGAACTGAATCTTATTTTAGCAGTGGCGGGGGAAGAGATGTCAGAGAAGAAAAGAGGAAAAGCACTGGGAAAGTATTCCGTGCGGGAATATGAGGTCACAAGTGGCAGGAGCTGCAGGAAACTGGTGGCCTAAGGAGCAGCAGCTCTGGACTTCGGTCCTAAAAGGCTGAAAGACTTGTTCATGGATAGGGTGGACGTTTGTCAGAAAATATTCTCTCTCATTTCCCTTAAAGCCCCCTATGTCTCAAGAACACAGAATTTCACCTGAGCTCTAACCCAGCTCACCCTTTTCTCCTGCTGGAGTCAGAGAACCACAGCTCAGGTTCCTGTCAGCGTGCAGGCTCTCAGCAGCCTTGCTCTCTCCTCACGCTGCTTCCTTTTCTTTGGGAGATTTTCTCACTGACTTTGCTTGTTTGTGGGCAACAGTTACTTCACTAGGCCTCAGTTTCCTCACCTGTAAGATGGAACTAAAGTTGTCTCTAAGTCTTTGTTGGAAGCATTGCTGTGCCTCCAACTCATTACAGAAACCAGGCATGGCATTGGTGGACTCTGAAATGGCCCTAGGGGAAGTGTGGCCTTCTTTCTTGTATATCTTCCTGTCCATCAGCACAAAGCTGTTGCTTCTGAGTACATTTAAGACTTTGCAGCATGGGCTGGGGATGTGGCTCAAGTGGTAGTGCGCTTGCCTGGCTTGCGTGCAGCCTGGGTTCAATCCTCAGCACCACATACAAAGATGTTGTGTCCGCTGAAAACTGAAAAATAAATATTGAAATTAAAAAAAAAAAAAGACTTTGCAGCATCCCTTGGTCAGGAAAGAGGTTGTATGTCTCCTTGAGTTCCTCCTGACTACCACAGGGTAGACTTAAGGGGACATCCAGCAATGGCTCACTCACTTTTTTCTCCTCCCACTGTAGTGCGCAACGCCTCAAGTTCCGGCTGAACCTGTATGAGTTGAAGGAAGGTCGGCAGATTAAGCCTTATACCCTCATGAGCATGGTGGCTAACCTCTTATATGAGAAAAGGTGAGTGGAAGTACAGCCCTTGATTGGCCGAGTAGGCATGTTGAATGGAGGATCAGGCAGTCCTCCTTGTCCTCCCATTCTCATTATTAGTATTAGTTTTTGTGAGGAAAACTCATTACAGAAACCAGGTGTGGTGATCACACCTATAATTCTAGTGACTCAGGAGGCTGAAGCAGGGGGATCCCATGTTTGAGGTCAGTCTCAACAACTCTAAGGCTGGGGATGTGGCTCAGTGGGATCCAAAATACAAAAACAAAAATAAAACCCTAAAACTAAGTTGTTTTTGTTTCTGTTGTTGTTTTTTGTTTATTTTATTTCAGTGTTAGGGATTGAACCCTGGGCCTCATGCATGCTAGGCAAGTGCTCTTCCACTGAGCTATATATATCTTCAGTCTTTCTTTTTTATTTTGAGCAAGATCTTGCCAAATAGCTGAGGCTGGCCTTGAACTTCCAGTCCTCTTGCCTCAGCCTCCCATGTAGCTGGAATTACAGACATGTACCAGCACATCCAGCAACAGAAAAACTTTTAGATTGATTTATATTGGGAAGGGGGCAAGTCTTATAAAATTATAAAAATTCAGCTATGCACAACAAATTGATTATGCTCAGAGTTCGAGATCTAGAAAAAATTTCCAATAAGCTGCCATTTCCTTTTGCAGGCAGTGAGAAATAACCCAGCTCACCTGCCTTGCCAGATGGCTCAGAACAATACTGTGTTCAGTCTGAATGACTTGTACTTGATTTGTTTTATTTTTTTCAATAAACAGCCTCAAATTCTTTTTCTAAAGGCATAGAGGTATTAATGTTTAGAGAACTGAATAATGATAGAACTTTGGGTTAGGATAGGGAAGAAGGCTCAATTCCCGAAGAAGGGAAGAGGAAGTGAGGGCCAGGGTAAGATGGAGTGAAGGGAAGTGTCAGAGAAAAGAAGATGAAGCCAGGCACTGTGGCCATCCCAGCACCTTGGGAGGCTGGAATAGGAGCATCACGAGTTGATGGTGGTGATGATGAGGTCTTTAAGCACTGCCAGCTACTAGGAGAGGCTTAGGCAGAGCTGACCACAGGGAGAAGATCTTCCCAAGCAGGTCCTGAGTTTTCCTCCTAGGGCTGGACCAGAGCAGAGCCTTGTCTGTCTGAATAGGCCTGCACATGAAAGTGAGTACTCTTGAGCCCTGGTTTCTCTCTCTTGTCCTGGTCCTACAGGTTTGGCCCCTACTACACAGAGCCAGTTATCGCTGGGTTGGACCCGAAGACCTTTAAGCCCTTCATTTGCTCTCTAGACCTCATTGGCTGCCCCATGGTGACTGACGACTTTGTAGTTAGTGGCACCTGCGCTGAACAAATGTATGGGATGTGCGAGTCCCTCTGGGAGCCCAATATGGTGAGTTGGTGGCAGAGAGGGGAGCTGGGCTCTGGGGTAGCTACCCGAGGCCATCAGGAACAAAATGTGGTTGTGTGGCAAGTCGTGGGCAGAACGGAGTGCGGAGGGTAGACTACAGCTATTGCTCCTTGGGAGGGTTTCCAGGAGCATCATCCCCTGGGGCCAGCAGACTCTGGAGGAGAGCACCCCTGTTAGGAGGCCCAGGTCAGCTGTTTACCACAGCCTCGAGTTGGATTTACTGGGTTCTCATTTCCATTATCAAACGAATATTTAACACAGTGCAGCATTAATGGCAGCTGACAGAATGGGTTTGGACCCAGGCTGTCTGGGTTGGAAACCTGGGTCCATCTACCATTTAGCTATTGTTTTATTTTGTTTTTAATGTATTTTTAGTTGTTGATGGACCTTTATTTTTATTTACTGTTTATGTGCGGTGCTAAGAATTGAACCCAGTGCCTCACACATGCTAGACAAATGTGCGACCCTGAGCTACACTCCCAGCCCCTGGTTATTGTTCTTGATTCTGTTATTTTACCCTGTCACCTCAGCTGGGAAAGAGGGTACTGACAGAGACTGACTTAGGTGTGGTTTTAGGAAAGCTCATGAAGAGAGCTCAGGATACTGCCTCTTGGGAGGGGTAGCTATTGTCATTGCGTGCCAGCCCTCTAGGCTTGGACCTGGATACAGTGTGACTTGAGGGGCTTACTGTCACCTTCCAAAGCTTGAAAGACACCCAGATACCTGTTAAAATGCAGTGTGCTGGGAAGAGGAGGAAGGAAAGGACCTGGTGGCAGGAGGACGGGCCTGGGCAAGGTACAGGCAGAGCTTGATGTGTTCCGGTGTGTTCTGTGACTAGAGCTCAGGGTGGCCATGGGGGCGGAATGTGGGTTGAGATGGGGTGGGAGGAGGAGATTGGAATGAGACTTCCAAGGGCCTCAAACCACACAAAGGAATTTAAAACACTTTCCCCCCACTGTAAGGAACTGGATGTGACAGGTTATTGTCATCTACAGGAGGCACTGAGGTCCTGAGCAAAGACGGTGGCAGTGGGGGCAGAAGGGCAGCCAGTCCGGGGGACTTCTTCTGGGAAGGAAGCAGGGGAGGAGGCAGATACTGACGAGGCTGAGTCTCCCCCTAGCTTAGCCAGGCTGAGTGTGGGAGGAGGAGCTGGTTGGACAGGTTGAATTCTGAGGTGCCTATGGGACATCCAGGGGAAGAGTTCATCCAGCAGCTGAGAAAGCACATCAGAGCCAAGTGGAGACTGTTTTCCGCATTTTATAGAAGAGGAGTTAAGGTTCAGTGAAGGGATGTGTTACTTGCTCAGGTCACGCTGCTGGCTCCTGGAGGAAATTCAGAATGTGACATCTTTACATAGTGCTGCTCCCTGCCAAGGAAGGAGTTGAGGCTTCCCACATCCAGGGAATAGCCTCACTTCAAGCATGGCAGAAGCCAGAATTGGGACCTTGAGGCTAGAAGAAAAGAAAGTAAAGGAGCCAAACTAAGTCAGGAGTCTGAAAGGGCTCTGCTCTGTCGCAGGATCCAGAACACCTGTTTGAAACCATCTCCCAAGCCATGCTGAACGCTGTGGACCGGGACGCAGTGTCAGGCATGGGAGTCATTGTCCACATCATGTGAGTACATGTTGGGAGAAGTCTGGACACTTTGCAGATACCTGTCTCTCTGCTGCCCCATGAGCACTCCATCTTCCCAGCCAGCTGGGCAGGCATGAGGAGAAAAAAGCCTGGGCTTGTGGCAGGCACAGAGCAGAAGTTAGTGCTTCCATGCCACCTCCCCTGGCCTCTGCCAGGTGAGGCTCCATGACCCTGAGCTGCCTCCTCTGCTCATATTCTTCCCTAATGGTAACCCTAAGATCTCAGAGAGCTATGTGGGCAGGAGCCACAGCAAAGCTACTGCAAATTGAACATCTGGGCAGCTCCCCATTCTTTCTCCTGACCCCTACAAGTCCAGAGCCCAGAACCATGTGATGTGCTGAGCTCTGGGGAACCATTTTCCAGCTCTCTAACTGCCACACACACACCCCTCTTTGGGACTGTGACCAGAACCTAATTGTCTAAAGTAGAAAGTGTGCTTCCAGCTGCTTTCTGCAGTCCAGTCAGCATTCAGACCCTTTTCCTCTTGGGGTAGCCTGCTAGCTTCTTGCGAGTACAGAATTTACCACCCTAAGGTTCTCTTGCGTTCACTAGGATGAGATCAAGAAGATCTCTAGGCCTGAGAGACCCTTTTTTTCCCCCCCTCTATAGTGTGGAGTAAATCCAGGGCCTTGCACATGCTAGACAAGTGCCCTACCCCAGCTCCTTTTTAAAAATTCATTTTGAGATAGGGCCTCTCTAAGTTGCTGAGGGTGGCTCCAAACCTGAGATCCTCCTGATTCAGCCTCCCAGGTAGCTGGGATTATAGTGTGCGCTGCTGCACCCAGCTCTGGAGTGCCTTTTGTTCTTTGGAGGGCATCTCAGTCCACCATTTTCTGGGAGAAGCTCCCCTAGGTGATTCTCCTGTGGAGTCTTCCCAGTTCCCCTCTCATCCTCCTGCTTCTCACCACAGGCTGACACCAGCTGAGGCTTGCTGGACAGTTCCTGGGGGCAGTAGGTGGCCCTCAGCTCTCCTTGCCCAGAGCCCAGTGTTCAGGCTGGGGCAGGAGGTGTAGCTACCAGTTAGGTGGGTATACATGTTTTCTTGTCATTTTCTCCCTCTACAGTGAGAAGGACAAGATCACCACCAGGACACTGAAGGCCCGAATGGACTGACCCTGTTCACAGAATCCAGTTTTTCTCTTTCTTTCCCTTTTTTAAAAAAATAAAATAGCCTTTCTTTCATTACTGCTTGTCTTTGGTGCTTCCCCACTCTCTGTCCCCAACTAGGCAGGTAAAAGAGCTACTAAGGTTTAGCTTGGTCCTCAGATTTTTCTTTCTTTTTCTTAGGGATGGGTGTGGTGGGGTGGAACCCAGTTCCTTGCACATATCTAAGCAGGTGCTCCCTACTGAGCTCAGACTGGGCTCAGGTTTTCCTTTTGATATGTGTGCTGCTCCACTGATCCATCAGGGAGAATAATCTACAAGTCACTGTGGAATGCTTGCTCTGGGCTTGGCCTTGAATAAATTGCTTTCACCTTCTAGAATTTAATCATCATAATGAGCCAGAGCAGTTGCGATTAGTTGTTTAGAGATAAAGGGCAGATAGAGAACTTGTCCAAGGCTACTTTATTTATTTATATTTTTTAAGGTACTGAGGATGGAACCCAGGGTGCTCTACACATTGCCAAGTACTCTTATTTTTTGAGACATGGTCTCATTAAGTTGCTGAGGCCAGCCTCCAACTGTGATCCTCAATCTTTTATAAAAAATGTTTAAGATAGAAATTCAGCCAAGTACCCACAAGAGGTTTTTTGGTTTTGTTTCTTTCTTTATTTTTTTAGTTTTCGGTGGACACAACATCTTTGTTTGTATGTGGTGCTGAGGATCAAACCCGGGCTGCACGAACGCCAGGAGAGCGCGCTACCGCTTGAGCCACATCCCCAGCCCTTTTTTTAAAATTTATTTTTTAGTTGTAGTTGGACACAACACCTTTATTTCACTTGTTTATTTTTGTATGTGGTGCTGAGGATCGAACCCAGGGTCTCACATGTGCAAGGCAAGCACTCTACCACTGAGCCACAACTCCAGCCCCCACAAGAGGTTTTCTACATCAGTTTTAGAATCAACCTGGGGAGCTCACAAAACACACTGGATCTCATCCCTTGAGGTGCTGACTTAATTGACTTTTTAGGGTCAATTATCTGTCTTCTAAGATACCCTGAGCCCAGCTTACAAGCTGTAGTAGATGCCTTAGAAAACAAAGGGACATTTGTTTAGCACAGTGGATCCCAAACAGCCACCCAGAATGCCTCCCACAGGCACTGCGGCACACATCGCTGGCAGCAGCTTTGAAGGCTGCATTCTGAAGGTGCTGTGGAGAGGCACGTGGAGCCATGACCACTGCCAGCCAGTGATGTCGTTGGGAGTGACATGGGCAAGTCGGTACTCACCATCCGCTTCACTCAGTACTTTGATCCAACCCGCTTCACTCAGTACTGTGATCCAACCCTCGAGGACTCCTACATGCCAGGTAGGACAGGTAACAGCGACCCTGCTAGAGATTTTAGACACAGCTGGACAAGGAGAGTGGAGCCAAGGGAAAACAGTATACAAGGGCTCTTGAGGGCTTCCTGCAGGTCTTTTCAGTCATAGATAGAGGCAGGGGGGTTTTGTCTTGTTTTTGTACTGGGGATGGAACTCGACCACTGAGGGGGCACTCGACCACTGAGCCACATCCTTTGGGGTTGAACCCAGGGCCTTGTGCATGCAAGGCAAGCACTCTACCAACTAAGCTATATCACCAGTACCCCACCCCGACAGCCCTATTTTGTATTTTATTTAGAGACAGGGTCTGAGTTGCTTTGCGCCTCACTTTTGCTAAGGCTGGTTTTGAACTCACGATCCTCCTCCCACCTAAGCCCCTGGGACTATAGGCATGTGCCATTGCACCCAGGCAGAGACAAGTTTTGAAGAAATCTCAGTAAAGGATCATGAGGCGTTTCCAATGATTTTTTTTTTCTTTTGGTACTGGATATTGAACCCTGGGTGCTTTACTTCTGAGTCCTTTTTATTTTTTCTTTTGAGACATGTTTCACCAAGTTGCATAGGGCCTCATAAAATTGCTGAGGCTGGCCTCCAATCTGCAATCCTCTTGCCTCAGCCTCCCAAGTGGCTAGAATTACAGGCCAGCACCACCACGCAGGGATCCAGTGATTTTTAATTGGTAATAAAGCTGACCTAGATCATCAAAGACAAGTAACACTGAAGGACAACAAGTAGCATGGCCACTAAAGTAACAAAAATGGAACATCAGCAAAGATTAGGATGAATGTATATCAAGATTTCCATGAACTTGTCCAGGGTATAAGGAAATTTCAAGAGCAAGAATGTCTTCCCTGCCGGATGCAGTGGCGCATGCTGTAATCCCAGTGGCTGGGGAGGCTGAGACAGGAGAATCACAGATTCAAAGCCAGCCTCAGCAACCATGAGGCGCTAAGCAACTCAGTGAGACCTGATCTCTAAGATAAAAAAAAAATAGGGCCAAGAGGGGCTTGGGTTGTGGCTCAGTGGTAGAGCGCTTGCCTAGCATGCGTGAGGCAGTGGGTTTGATCCCCGGCACCACATAAAAATAAAAAATACAATAAAGGTGTTATGTCTGTCTACAATATAAATGTATATATATATACCGATAGATAGATAAAGGGCTGGGGATGTGGCTCAGGGGTCGAATTCAATCCCCAGTACCAAAAAAGAAAGAAAAGAATGCCTTCCCTCACTAGAATTAACTCAGAAAAAACAAGAACTGCTGCCATCATGTCATTTTTCTAAGAATCCCTTGAGTTTTAGCTCCCAACTGCCAGGGGAAGCCCTCATCTCCTCCTTCTTTCCTTATGGGTTTACATAATGTTGGTACCTTTTTTTTTAAGAGAGAATTTTTTAATATTTATTTTTTAGTTTTCGGCAGACACAACATCTTTGTTTGTATGTGGTGCTGAGGATCGAACCCAGTGCTGCACACATGCCAGGCGAGCGCGCTACAGCTTGAGCCACATCCCCAGCCCCCCTTTCTATCCTTAAACAGATGATCACAGTGTTAACCTTAGACCTAGAAGCCAGTTAATCCTTTCTATGAAGCTAATATAATGGTTCTTTCCAGACCAATTTAAAGGAAACACAAGGCTGCTTCAAGGATTGTCTGATTCTTTTAAAATACATGTCTGCTTATTCAGGGATACATTCTTTTTTTTTTTTTAAGAGCTTACATTTTAATAGTGATGAATCAGTTTGGAATCTGTTTGCCAAGCTGAAGTCATAGGTTGTGAAATAATTTTTAACTCTTGGAATCATATTACCTACTCTAAGCATACGGAGGGTTTGTTTGTTTTAATGTGAATTTTTGCCTGTCTTTAAAAATGTTGATGTCAACTCTAATTAACCTTAAATATACTAAATGGAATCTACAAAAGTGAGCTATCTCAGAACTTTCTTGGTGCTACAGCTTTTGTTTTCCAGTGGCTAAAATACCAAAATGCCTTTTGTATTAAAAACTGCTTATCAAGCCTGTTATTTCTTTTTTTTTTTGTACTGGGGATTGAACTCGGGGACACTTGACCACTTGGCCACACATCCCCAGCCCCATCCCCATTTTGTATTTTATTTAGAGACAGGGTCTCACTGAGTTGTTTAGCACCTTGCTTTTGCTGAGGCTGGCTTTGAACTCACGATCCTCCTGTCTCAGCCTCTGGAGCCACTGGGATCATAGGCGTGTGCCACAGCACCCAGCTATTACTACTGTTCTTGAAGATGATAGTATTCTATGTGGCCAAATATTTGAACTCATTCTGGACTTAGGCATGTCAATGTATACTTGTTTTCTTAATTTAACTCCTTTCACAGCCATGCTAAGGGTGGAATCTTCCTTCCTTTACAAGTATTTCTGATTAAGGGATGTGAAAAAAAACTAAAGCTTTGTTTGGTGTAATCTAAAACATAAAATTGATCTTTCACACTCAGAGATGTGATGAATGTTTCTGCTACATACTTTTATATATTATTTATCAAACTAGTTAACAAGTATTTTTATGTTTGTACACAAATATGCTTTCACAGTATACATTGTGTACATGTAAATATATAGTATTTCTCACTGTTCACTTTTAAATGCCAAAAAAAAGGGCAGGGGAGAGAAACTGTGATAGAACTTTTACTTGCTGGTCTGACACTGGTAGTATCTATCTTTGGCCACTTTTATCCCTACTTAAGAAACCTTTCCAATAGAATACAACTGGATGAGACTCTGAAAAATCACGCTCAATATCTCCTGCTAAATATTGATTGTTGATATCAAGTATTAATTGTAAAACTTGTAATTAACTACTACTATAATTGTGGAAGGTTTCTGATTATTATTATTTTTTGATACTGGGGATTGAACTCAGGGACACTCGACCACTGAGCCAATCCCCAGCCCCATTTTGTATTTTATTTAGAGACACGGTCTCACCAAGTTGTTCAGCACTTTGCTTTTGCTGAGGCTGGCTTTGAACTCACAATCCTCCTGCCACAGCCTCCTGAGCCACTGGGATTGCAGGTGTGTGCCACCGTGCCTGGCATACAGATAGTTTTCTGTGGATTTTTTAAACAATTCAGGTGCTGAAATTAAAGTTGATCTGTTATTACGGGGAGGAGGGGGGGGAACAAGTTCCTTTTTTCTTTTTGTGGTGCTGGGAAGCAGACCCAGGGTCTTGTGCCTACCCACTAGCGCTCTACCACTGAGCTACATCCCATGCTGGTCCGAACTCCTGAGCAAGTGTCGAGCGCTGGGACTGTAGGTGCACACCACCACACTTGGCTTTTTCTTTTCTTTGTTTCTGATTCATAAGATCTGGGATGAGACCTGAGAATTTACAGTTGACTTTCAGGTAGCACCTGAAAGTCAACTGTAAATTGACTGATACTATTGGTCCACACTTTGAGAACCACTAGATTTTAAGCTAAAAATTATCCAGGAGGAGAACCTGAGGTACAGAGGTTCCATGTTCATTCAGTCAGCCGCATAGCCAGCCAGTAAAACAGGGCTGCTAGCCAGTGGCCCTCCTCCCCAGCTGGAAAAGTGAGGGAGGGGGCAGTGATTCAGCCCTCCAGTTTGGTGCATGGCAATGACAGTGGGCAGGCAGCCTGCACTGGCGCTGTGCTTTTTTTTTGTAGATGACACAATATATTTATGTGGTGCTGAGGATGGAACCCAGTACCTCACATGTGCTAGGCAAGCACTCTGCCACCGAGCTACAGCCCCAGCCCTGGATCTGTGCCCTTAACATTGCCTTTTGTTGTTTTGTTTTGGTACTGGGTATTGAATACAGAGGCACTTTACCACTGAACTACATCCCCAATCCTTTCATTTTTTGAGAGGGTCTTGCTACACTGCTTAGGCCTAAGTTGCAAAGGTTGGCCTCAAATTTGCAATTCTCTTGCCTCTGCCTCCAGAGTTGTTGGGATTACAGGTGTGCACCACCAGACCCTGCTTAATTAACATTGCTTATTAGTTGTATCTATAAATGGAATGTCACTGACCACATTCTTTCTTCAGACTCAAGCCATACACTGATTTTGCCCAAGCAGCCCCTAAAACTGGGACCAAAACTTTCTTTTAATTTTTGGGGCGGGGGGGATATGTGGCGGAAGACATTCCCAAAGGACTCACACGTACCAGATGTACACAAAGCTTTTTGAGTTTTATTTTTTCCTTGGGTTGGAGATTCATCTTAACATGCATGCATTTTAAAACAGTAACGGGGTCTCGAACTGTTTCGAGTGGACATTAGACAAGCACAGGGGGTGGAAAATTCCTATTTAAAAAAGTGAACTTGCAGTGGGAAGCTGAAAAGTCCCACCCATGGTGGGGTGATAGTTTATCCTGCTTCCCTAAAAGGTGACTCCAAACTTCATATTTTTTGTTTACAATGATCTGACCTGATGTTGTGGTGTGCTGAGCAGCACAGGGCCTTCCCCAGGCCTGCCGTCCCTACCTCGTCACAAAATGGCTGTAAGTCTAAAAATTTCTTCCCCAGCCTCTTTCCTGGGATCTCAGCATAACCTGCTAAGGAACAGCTGAGTCTCCTTTCCCTTCTCCATAAGGGTTATTCTTCATAAGTGGCATTTATCAGAGGCCTAGTGTCATATCACTGTCCCTTGCAGACGGCAGTCGATTTGGGGGTAGCTGTTTGAATGTGCTTCCCTTTGAGGACCCCCCACTTCCTACACTACTGCCATTAAGTGAGGTCTCTAGACATGAGGGGACCACAGGTCTAAGGCCAGAGCTCTGAGGGTTAACACACTGTCCTTCTAGCCCTCAACATTCAAATGATATAGTGCGCTATGTTTTTCTCTCCAGACTTGATTTGGTAAAAAAGATAATAGGGGGTGGGACTGGCTATGAAGAAAGCCCCAGAATTGGCCGGGCAGACTGTGAAGGGGGAACATCTCTGGGGCAGGAGTCTCAAATCTCTGTCTCACACCCTGAGCATTACCAAAAGCTGCTCAGGCCTAGAGCACAGGGAATGGAGGGAGTGGGGGAAGGAGGAAAAGCTGCCTGTAGTGGAAACTTGAGTGCCACTGAGAACAGCCACAGGGGCCACTCATGAGTAAGCCACAGACCAGTGACCCCTGAGCTAGATGACGACGGAGCACTGTTTCTCGAACTCTGCTCCTAGAACTGCTGGCTTCCCGGATACCCTGCAACCCCACCAGCCTCAGAGAAGGCAAGTGTCCGGAGGAAAGACCCCGTGGTTAATGAACAAGGACACAAGGCCAGGCTTTCGTCTAGGGGTCTGCCAGTGTGGTTTTCTAAGCACCCCTCACATCCTTCCAAGTACCCCCCACCATGCTGTTGTTGGTGATGACTGGGAGATGATTGCTCAGCTGTGACATTTCAGAAGAGGGACAGGGACAGAGGCAGAGAAGTTGAGTAGATGTTACCCAGTAAAGGGGAGAATGAGGGAATGGAAAGGAACCCTGCCCTTATCTCACCCAGGCCTCACCATTCAGCCTAGTCCTTATTCCTATACCTTTGTTTCCAGGAGACCCCAAATTATTCTGGGGTACCATAAGACTGTTCAACTTCTCTGCATGGCCTGGGGGAGGTAGGTTGGGAATAGTCCCTTCCCCTGAGACGCCTCCTACCGCCCACAAAGGGAATGGCAGGACTTGGGAAAGAAGAGGGAGCAGGTGAACGCGGGGATCAATTCATTTTCAGACTGCAAGCCAAACAACATCTTTATCATTACAAAAGAAAAGAAAACTTGTATAAACCAAGATAAATAGGTTTTAAACATCTGAATGCCAAAGGAATTAGAGGGCCAAACCCAAGGTTTTGAAGATAGCACAGAGAATGACCTTTAAAAAAAAATCTAAAATCCACCAAACCACAGCTCAAATGTTTCGACCCAATCAACAATACTGTCAGGAAAACAAAAAGCATTTGAAACAGAATGTTACCTCTCAAAATGTAAACAATATATATATATATATATATATGTATATATATATATAATTTTAAAAAAAACTCACAAAAACTCAATGTTAAACAAGTTAGATACCTGGTAGTTGCTTTAACTGATAAGATTGTGTGACACTTTTTGATACACATTATGGCAACATGATCAGCAGACCCAATGCAGAAAAGCTGACGGGGCCCGAGGCTATGGAGGCTGCTGGAAGACAGCTTTCCAAGCTGTGGAGATGCTGGGCCTAACTGGGAACAGATCCAAAACTTCACTCTTGATTATGAGGTGGGGGAAATCAAGTCCAAACATTATTCCTACATAATCCCTTTCCTAAGTCAAAATTGTTTTCTCCCAGAGCCACATGGTTCCAAGTGTTTCCCGAGTCACTTCATGGCCCTGCTCTAATTGTTCAGAGCTAGCTCTGCACTTCCAGAAGGGAGTGGCCCCAATGAGGCCCAAGAATGCTGCCTCCATTCCTTTCTGACCTGAATGCTGTGGGCAAGACACACACAGCATTGGTTTCTGCTCCAGAAGCCGAGCTTGGCCATTTTGGAGGAAGCCACAGGAAACCACCTATTCATTTAAAATTATTCACAAACCAACTTCACATCTTTGGGGTTATCTACAAATTTTACCATCTTTCATCCCAAGTTCCCAATTATTGGTGAGGGGGTGGGATGATATAGGAATGTACCACCCCCAACATGGAACAATTGAGCCATTTTCCCTCCTGGCGACCAGCTGCTGATGGTAACAAAACAGGTGTGGCTCACTTCTGAGGGCCTGGGAGGCAGGCGTGAGACTGGATGGAAATCCTGAAGGAAGCTGCAGGATGCCACTTCCCAGAGTCTTGTGGGCCACAGGTTTAGAGAGAGGCAATAAAAGAAAAACAGCCCCAATGCTGGGCTGGGTCAAACCCCACTCAGGTTTTCAAGTTGGATTTCCTGAGTCACATCCTCAAGTGACTCAGAAGCAACCTCAGTTTCGGATGCCACACTCCTTGTTGTGTGCACCTTGCTTGCTATAACCATCCAGGTGAAAAACCATGAGTACAGAGAGCCAGACATCTACATGGTGGGCCTGAGGCTTAAAGAGGTGTCTCTGCAAAGAGCACCCAGGTTCTCGGAGTTCTGTCCTCGGTGACAAGCCAACCACAGGTGAGAGTGCCTGGAGGTCAGTAGGAAGGCTCACAAGACCTTATTTGACATACATCAAAGGAAGTTCCCATTTAAACACGAGAGTTCTGTTATATCCAAAGGTGCTTTCTAGGTCCTCTTGAGCCAATGAAGCAGGCTTGACAGAATATCTCAACTCCAGGGACCAAGCGAGCCTGGGACTTGGATGATGACCACAGGGTTCTCTGAGAACCAGCTGTCCAAGAGCCCAGCAGCTCCCTCACCCATTGCCATCCCATGAGGGTGGACCTGTTCCCCTTGGAGGTCTCCAACTCTGATCCAAGATGTCAGGCATTGGCCTGCAGTGCTCCTTTGGGAGGACAGCACTGGAGGATAGAACGGAGGAGTAAAAACGTAACATTTCACTTGGATCCAAGGTAGAAAGGTAGAAGAAATTATGCACAATACTCTATAAAATTAAAAAGTTAATCCAAGTAAGATCAAATGCAGCAGGGCGAGGTGTCTGACCTCTTCTCCTTGCTGGTGTCAGTGCACCCTGCTTGGAGCAGACCTCTGTGCTGGGCCTACCAGGTGCCTCTTTAATTGAAGGAAACTGAGAGCCGGGTAGGGATGGGAAGTTGGCCAAGGTGAGCAATGAAATTTCAGAAACAAAGCCCAAATAAACCCACCAAGTCACAAGATACCAAAGGGAACACCTTTGTAACCTGGGTCAAATGGGGAAAAAAAATCAAGGGTAAGCAGAAGGTGAGGTTATGTCCTGTGAGCATGTGCATACACAGCACATCCCCCTCTTGCCTAGCTAAAGCTGCTCTCAGTGTCACAGGCTACAGTCTCAATACTAAAGCCTTCCAGGCCCCCCCACTCTGTTCCCTACCCTCCCATCTAGCCCCAATATATCCTCTCCCTCTCCAATCCCCGATCCCATATCCAGCTCTCTGGCTCTGGCTGAAGGCAGAAGAAAACTACGTCAGGATGTTGGACATGAACTCGTTGAAGCGTTTGGAGTACTGCTCAGGGTTCACAGTCGAGATCTCGGCCCCTGCCTGTAACACACAAGAGGCCCATTCAGGTCAGTTCCTTGCCCTTAACCAGGAGGCTGCATCTGGGAGGAGCCAGGTCTTCAGACCTCTTACTAGCATCAGAGATGAATACCAACCCCCAGACTGGGCAGGCCACCTCGGGAAGCAGTTCAAAGTGTCATGTCCCTGGCTCCACTCCTCTAATTTACACACTCTGGTCTGCAGTGAAGTAGAAAAAAGGCACTGGGGAGGTGGCAGAGAAGGCCTGGTTCTCTGTGGGGGGCCCTGTGTGGAGAACAGTAGCTTCAAGCTGTGGGGAAACAGGCCAATGGGGAGCAGTGTGGGCATGTAAACAAAGCTATTCCTGGCCATTCAACAAGATGCACAACATGCCTGGCAGCCCCCAGGGAAAGAAGCTGGCAGGCTCAGGGCCCAGAGGGCCAGAGAACTGGAGAAAAAACAAGTTGTGTTTGTTACCCAGACTGGCAGGTGGGGGTGGGGTATGGATGGGCAGGGGACACAAGGCAAGGGAGCTCTGTGCTGGGAAGGAATGGGGTGGAAGAGCACTTTCTAGAGCAGAAGGCCCAAGGTCTCCTCCTGGGAGTCCAAGGGTGAGTACAGATGTATCCCACTGGGCTGGCCCTGGAGGAAGAAAGAGAGCGCTCACCCCATGCTTCACTGTTTTGGCAGCATGTGCAGCTTTCTTCTTAGCATCATATGGTGTGAGGATGTCAATGATGGCCATGAAATAGACCTCCTTTTTGGGGGCACCTGAAACGTGAGTAGAAGCAGGAAAGGAGGAAGAAGTGGTAGGGAGAAGAGCCAAGAGCCTCTGGGGCACACCCATGATCCTTCACTTGAGGTTCACATTATCCCTATCACTTTGCCAAAGAGACCAATGGGTCCTTCTCAGAAGCTTTCACATTCTAATCTTATTTGATCCTCACAGCCACCCCATAGGGACCTCTTATTTAGCAACAGAGATGAATACCAGCTCCCCGGACTGGGCAGGCCACCTCAGGAAGCAGTTCACATGTCTCATGTCCTGGCTCTACTCAGTATGCTTAAGGTCTGTCCATCCTATGGCCAGAGCAGGGCATGCCTCAGTCACTCAGGACCAGTGCAGAGGGGAAGGCAGGCCTGACAAATAGAACCCTAAGACCCAAATTCCTGTGGGTGACGGCTAAAGAAGTCTTCAAGCAGAAAGAGGCCAAAGTCGGCCTCAAGTTAATGAGGTGAAGGTGGATATCCACCACCACTGCCCAGACGTCTTGCCCTAGAGGGGAAAGTGGGCAGGCCAGCATAGGCTCCAGTTACTTACTTTCGTGGCTTTTCATGGCATAGACATCAACAGAGGGGTCGAACTCCCCAGGACCAAAGAACCGGGGAAAGCTGAGGAGATTGCCAGGGCTATCCGGAGGTGTGCCATAGGAGCAGAGCAGGTTGCTGCCCACTCCGTCGTTCTCACATTCCTCATCCTCTGCCCGCTCCTCCACCTCCATCTCCTCCTGCTCAGCCCGGTCCACATCATGGATGCCTACCAGCAAGCTGTAGTCCATGATCTTCAGCTGGGCCAGGAACTAGGAAGGGATAGAAAGATTGAAGGTGTTACACAGGCCATCCCAATGGCACCTGGAAAGGGGGAAAAAGGGTTTCTTTCAACTCAATTCTACACACAGTTATGAAATAGACACTGACTCTGCCCTGGTGAGCTCATGTTTAACAGGGATGGCTACCCCACAGGGGCAAAGAGGTGTGGAAACTGACAGCAGGGGCTAGAGGGCTTCCTTGAGGAAAGGCACTAAGGCTGCAGAATGAAGCAGTAGTCCAGATGGTTTGGGACACACTGAGGCCATGAGTTGAAAAAAATAACAGTGTGCTACACTATGAAAGAGGATAGAGAGGCAGATGAAACGCAACAGAGTTTCTCAAGTGCAGCTCTCATTACGAGTCTCAACCCATTATGAACCCAATTTGTGGGTTGGAACTAGGACTTTTTAAAAATTATAAAATAAGGGGCTGGGGTTGGGGCTCAGTGGTAGAGCACTTGCCTAGCATGTATCAGGCACTGGGTTCGATTCTCAGCACCACATAATAATAAATAAAATAAATGTCCATTGACAACTAAGAAAATATTTTTTAAAAACAAATTATGAAAAAAACAAATTATGAAATAAGGGGCTAGGGGATGTGGCTCAAGCTGTAGCGCGCTCGCCTGGCATGCGTGCTGCGTAGGTTCGATCCTCAGCACCACATACAAACAAAGATGTTGTGTCCGCCGATAACTAAAAAATAAATATTAAAAAAGAAATTCTCTCTCTCTCTTAAAAAAAAAAATTATGAAATAAGCCGGGTGCAGTGGCACACACCTGTAATCCCAGTGGCTTGGGAGGCTGAGGCAGGAGGATATGAGTTCAAAGCCAGCCTCAGCAAAAGCAAGGCAGTGAGACCCTGTCTCTAAATAAAATACAAAATAGGGCTGGAGATGTGGCTCAGTGGTCGAGTGCCCCTGGGTTCAATCCCCAGTATCCCACCAAAAATTATTAAATAAGATAAAACGAATAAAAAATATCAGTGTGCAGCTGCAGTTGTGGGTCAGTAGTAGTACACTTGGTGTGAGGCACAGAGTTCGATCCTCGGCACCACAAAAAATAAATAAATAAAACAAAGGTATTGTAACCATCTACAACTAAATATGTGTGTGTGTGTGTGTGTGTGTGTGTGTGTGTATCAGCCTGCATAATATGAAATAAGAGTAGATAGTGTGGGGCACAGTGACACATGCCTGTAATCCCAGCAGCTCGGAAGGCTGAGGCAGGAGGATCACGAGTTCAAAGCAAGCCTCAGCAGCTTAGTGAGGCCCTAAGCAACTCAGTGAGACCTTGTCTCTAAATAGAATATAATAAAGGGCTGGGGATGTGGCTCAGAGGTTAAGTGCTTCTGGGTTCAATCCCTGGTACAAAAAAAAAAAAAAAGAAAAAATAGAGAGAGAGTGGGACCACAAAGATCAGGAAATAACACCAATAGTTAACAAGTTAACAAATGGGATGGCATCAAATTAAAAAGCTTCTGCACAGCAAATAATTAGGACTGTAAAGAGAGGAATGAAAGAAGTAGAGAAAATTGAAGAAAAATTTTGCTAGCTACTCTTATGTCAGAGGAGTAATATCTAGAACATATAAAAAAGTGAAAAATTTAACACCAAAACCCAAATAACCTAACTAATAAAAGGAAAAATAAATTAAACAAACACTTTCAAAAGAGGAAATACATATGGCAACAAATATATGAAAAAGTATTTAACATCATTAGCAATCAGAGAAATGCAAATCAAAACTACAGTAGATTTCATTTCACACCAGTTAGAGTGACAGTCATAAGAATACAAACAATAATAAATGCTAGAGATGATGTGGAGAAAAAGAAATACTTTTCCACTGTTGGTGGTATCATAAATTAGTACAACCACTACGGAAAAGTATGGAGGTTCCTCAAGACTAGGCATGGGACCACCATACGACTTGGCTATACCACTCCTTGGAATGTATCCTAAGGGATCAAAGTCTTCATACTGTAGTGATCGATACGTACCCATGTTTAGAGCAACTCAATTCTCAATAGCCAAACTCTGGAACCAGTGTATTTGTCCATTAATGGGTGAATGGATAAAGAAAATGTGGTATATATAGACAATGGAGTTTCATTCAGTTGTAAAGAAAAAGGAAATTTATGTTATTTGCAGGAAAATAAATAGAACCAGAGACCATATGTTAAGCCAAATAAGCCAAACTCCTCAAAAGTCAAGGATTGTATGTTTTCTCTCATGGAAGTTAGAAAGGAAAAGGAAATGTGGGGGTGGGGGTGGAGATGGGGGTGGGAATCTCATGAAAATCAAAGGGAGATCAGTAGAGGAAAGGGACCAGGGATTAGAAGGAAGGGAGGGAGCAGGGAAGTGCTAGAAAGTGACACTGACCACATTATGTTGTTACAGTGTGTCCACATACGAATTAATATAATAACAAATTCCATCATTATGCACAACTATAAAGAACCAATAAAAAAATACAGAAAGAGGAAAAAAAGAGCAGCTGATGCTCCAGTTGTATGTGTGTGTACTTTGTTGGCTATAATAAAAGGTACTTCTAACTGAGGGTAACAGGCAAAGTTTGAAAAACTATACAATTTGGCTTCTTTACCAATCAAGGTAAAAATGGAGAGAAAGAAAAAAGAACACCACATAAGAATGACAGAGCCAACCACCATTCTCACCCATTTCCTGAAGGCAGGCCCGGCTGTGTGGAGCTGGGGGAGAATCCTGGACCCGCCCCTGGTACCATAGGCCTCCCCTTGCCACATCTCAATTTCCTCATGTGCATGATGAGTGCTGTGAGCAGGATGGTGTCTTCAGTTCTTCGTTTAGGATTTCATAGCTTGAGAATAACAAAGCTTGTGGGAATAACACCGGATGGAACTGGCTAGCCGGCATTCCAAATCAGCCAAGAATGAGAGTCTAGTCACCATCAGACATGTGCCAGGTACTGTGCCATGGTTACAAATAGCCTGCAGCACCAGGAAACTGTCAGACCAACCACTGTGCTAGGGGTCTAGAAGGAGCACCTTCAGAGAACTAGAATGGCTCCAAGCACAGTCTGGAACACAACCCAAAGCACAAGAAGCCCCAAGGCTGGGAGATCAGCAGAATCTTCTTAGTAGAAGATCAATAGGTGGCATGACCACAGCACCCCTGGACAAGGTCTTCTCAAGACTAGGGAAAGGAGGAGCAAGGGTTCCAAGAAGGACAGAATCCATGAACACTACCCCCAACCACCAAAGAATAACCACAGAACAACATGCACTGAAAACAAATTAGCTGAGTAAACTGCCTTAAATTCATATTAGAACCAGGAAAGAGGAAAAAAGACTCAGAACAAACTGAGTTATCAAAGCATAAAAGACAGAATGAAGGAACAAACATACAAGGGTAAGGAAAAGCTTCCTAGTAAAAAGGTTATTACACCCATATTCACAAGAGCTACAAGGTTGAACCAATCTAAGTATGATGGCCAGTTTTCTTTTGGGGTACAGGTACTGGACATTCAACTCAGGGGCAATTTACTGAGCTATATCGCCAGCCCTTTTTAAATACTGAGACAAGTTCTCAATAAACTACTGAGGCTGGTCTTGAATTTAAGATCTTCCAGTCTCAGCCTACCAAGCCGCTGGAATTACAGGCATGTGCCAACATGCCCAGCATGATGGGCAGTTTTGTGTCAACTTGTGTACCCAGTGACCTGGACTGGACATTTGGTCAAAGCATTAATTTTGGAGAGTCTGTTTCTGGATGACATTAACATTTAGATCAGTAAACTGCATAAAGCAGATTGCTCTATCCAGTGTAGACTTTCACACTTCATCCAATCAGGTAAAGGTCTGAATAGAATAAAAAGGCTGACAGACTCTTCGCATGAGCAAGAGAGAACCCCTGCCTGACTTCCTCATGGCTTTTGAACTCAAGGTAAAAATGGAGAGAAAGAAAAGGGAACACCACATAAGAATGACAGAGCCAACCACCATTCTCACCCATCTCCTGGCTATAATCAGCTTGCCAACTATAAATCTTGTCAGCTGCCATCATCACATGGGGCTATTCCTCATAATAAATCTCTTCTTATAAAGAGATCTATAATAAATCTCACTGATTGCTTCTCTGGAAGACCCTAATACACCAAGTGTCCACCAACAGATGAATGGATAAACAAAATGTGGTATATAACACAGTTAAATATTATTTAGCCTTAAAAAAAGAAGTTCAGATACATGCTACAACATGGATGAACCTTGAAGACATTATGCTAAATGAAACAAGGCAGTCACAAAAGGATAAATATTGTATGATTCTACTTATATGAAGTTCTTAAGTAATCGATTTCATAAAGACAGAAAGGAGAATGCTGTTTCCCAGTGGCTTGAGGAAGGAGAGAATTGGGAGTCAGTGTTTAATGGGGACACAGTTTCAGCTGGGGAAGATGAAAAAAATCCTCAGATGGAATGGTGGAAATGTTTGCAGAGCAACATCAGTATGCTTGATGCCAATAAGCTATATACTTAAAAACAATTAAGATGATAAGTATTATTATACAGATGCTCCTTAATTACAATGGAATAATATTCCAGGAAACCCATCACAGGTTAAAAATATCTAAGTCAAAAGTGCATTTAAAACAGCTAACCTACTAGGCATTATATCTTAGCCTCACCTACCTAAAACATGCCCAGAACACTTACATCAGCAATTAAGTGTGACTTAATCATTTAATACAAAGGTTATATTAAGTGTCAGAAGAGCTCATATAATTTATTAAATACTATATAATACACTACAAACTATCAGCTGTTTATGCTCATACTGCATGACTGTGTGGGAATCTGAGCTCATTATTGCTGCCCAGCAAAACAAGAGAGTAACCTATTGCACACTGCTAGCCCAGGAAAAGAGCAAAGGCCAAAAATCAAAACATGGTTTCTCCTGAGTGCATTTCACTTTTGCACCAATACGAAAACCACCATAAGCAAGGAACTATCTATAAGTGTTTTTTTTTTAATATTTATTTTTTAGTTTTAGGTTGACACAATATCTTTATTTTATATTTATGTGGTGCTGAGGATTGAATCGAGTGCCTCATGCATACTACAGTCTACCACTGAGCCACAACCCCAGCCCCTATGAGCGTTTTATGACAATAAAAAAAGGTTGGTTTGTTTGTTTTTGTTTTGTTTTGGTGGTACTGGGGATTGAATTCAGGGGTGTTCTACCACTAAGTGACATCTTCAGACATTTTTGTTGTTGTTGTTTTTAATTGTGAAGCAGATTATCACTACATGCTGAGTTTGGCCTTGAACTTATGATCCTTCTGCCCAAGCCTTCCATATCACTAGGATGACAAGTATGTACCTTTAACTTTTACAAAGTTTATAACAACCAGCCAGGTGCAGTGGCACACACCTGTAATCCCATCAGCTTGAGAGGCTGAGGCAGGAGAATCGAAAGTTCAAGGCTAGCCTCAGCAACTTATCGAGACCCTGTCTCTAAATAAAATAAAAAAAGGGACTGAGGAGGTGGTCCAGTGGTTAAGCTCCCCTGGGTTCAATCCCCAGTACAAAAAAATAAAACAAAATAAAATAAAGTTTATAGCAACAAACTTAGTGAGACCCTATCTCAAAATAAAGCAATAAGGGCTGGAGATGTGGCTCAAGCGGTAGCACGCTCGCCTGGTATGCTGTGCGGCCTGGGTTCGATCCTCAGCACCACATACAAATAAAGATGTTGTGTCCACCCAAAACTAAAGAATAAATAATAAAAAATTTTCTCTCTCTCTCTTTCTCTCTCTCTTAAAAAAAGGAAAAAAAAAGCAATAAAAGGGAAATTATCTGGAAGACTCTATTACACCAAGCATCCACCAAAAGACAGGATTATAGCTCAGTGGTAAAGCACTTGCTTAGCATGTTCAAGGCCCTGGGTCTGATCCCCAGCTCCACAAAAAATAACAACAACAACAAAACAAAAAAATCCACAGAGGAGGCACTATGTGTTATTGTGGTCCAGACAACAGAATCAGTTTTGAGCACATGGCTCCACTGGAGGAATTCTTCCACTGGAAGTCCTATTACAATTAGGAGTAGCTGGGGAGGTAGGGAATCAGAACCGGAGAGAGCCTCTTTGTGTTATGTGTTGGGGAGTTGGTGGGTAGGACTAGGGGGACTGAACCCAGAGATACTCTAGTACTGAGCTATAACAACAAACAGAGTCTCACTTAATTGCCAAGGTTGCCCTTGAACTTGTGATCCTCCTGCTGCCTCAGCCTCCTGAGTCACTGGGATTATAGGTGTGCACCACTACACTACTCTTGGATCTGGTTGATGGATCTTTTTTTTCAGTTGTTTATGAAATAGATTTTTATTTTCATTTTTTTTTTTTCATGTGGTGATGAGGATCAAACCCAGTGCCTCATGTGTGCTAGGCGTGTACTCTACTGCTGAGCCACAACCCTGATGGTGGTGTATCTTAACAGCTGGTTTCCACTGTTCTAATGCTAGATGCCCTTTCTACTAAGGGGACACCACCAGAAGGTGAGTTTGAAGATGGGGCAGAGAGAGACAGGGAAAAGCATTCCCAACATTTCACAGCACAAATGGTGGGTTTCCAATAATTGTCCACAGGCACAACCTTTAGGTGCAAACATTTGCCTACACTGCTCACATCACCACCTTTCTTTTGTCTGTGAATTCTATTTTTCTGAGGGCTGAACAGGCTCCTATTCTGAGTAAATGAGGGACCCTGTCTAGTCATGGTGAAGACAAGGCTTAGGAAGTACCTCAACATCCCGCTTCAGTTTCTCCAGGAAGTTCTTTTTACTCTCTTCCCCCACATGCAGCTTCTGTCCTTCATTGAGGAAGTCATTATCTTTGAATGTTGGCAAGTCCTTGGCCTGGAGAGCAACAGCAGCATTAAGTTAGGTGGGCTCACTCACTTGCCCCAGGGAGAACGAGCTGTTCTGCTGAGAGCAGTGTGTGCAAAGGGAAGGGGTTTCTTTTTAACACAAGATGCTCAGTTTGCTCATTAGCAGCACAGGAGCCTACAGGCCCAGGCTTTGGATAGGCAGGAATGGCAAATATGTGGCATATGTCAAACAATGAGGACTGACCAAAGGATCCTTTCATGCTGAACCTGGACTATGCCAGAGCTCAGAATGACTCTTGCTGAACTATAACATGTAAATCGTCTCCATCCTGGCAAGACCATAAAGAACCCAGAGAGAGCAGAAGTAAAAGGCTGGAGACTGAGGCCTATACCAAGGTCAAGCAGGTGCTTAGTAACAGAAATGTACTGGTGACAGCTGCATGTCTGGGAACCAGGCTAGGGGCTGTGGAGGGGGAGGGACAAGATGGCCAACAGAAGGTGTTTCTGATTCCAAGCAACCCTTCCACACTTGCTCAGCGCCAGCATACCTTCTCTTTGTCACTTGCTTCTCTGGCAACAGTAGAACCCTGAAAGGATAAGAGCCATCAGGAGAAGTTCAGCAGAGGCAAACTCCTTTGAGCAGACAAACATGCACTAGAGTTTGGGGAGAGCTGGCAGGTGAATGGAAATAGGCTGGTTAGTACCCTAGAGGGGCCAGGAGGCAGCAACTTGTCCACTCACTCAGCATAGCCCACTTACAGAGCTCTGACTACAGTTACAGAACTTTCAGTCTAACAGGGGACATGGACATTAAAGTGAGTACACAATTCATCAATTCATTATAATGGTGCTAAGTGGTATGGGGAGGAGACACTCTGACACTATGAGAGCATTTAATGCAGGGGATGCTCCTGGAATGGGGAGGAGCAGTGGCCAGGGCCTACTTGCTGGAAGCAGCAGCATGTGAATTGAAGCTAAGTAGGCAGCCCTAAGGTGGGGGAAGGGCAGGGCTGCTGAGAGGGAACCTGTTCAGGCAGTATATGTAGAATCCTGGAATGGGAAGGAGCATAGGCACTGCAGGGATGCAAAGAAAATCAGTGTGGCTGCAGCAGAGGGAGGGGACAGCAGTATGAGGTGACAGAAGTCAGGAAGCCTGGTTCAAGAACAGTGGAGCATCCTGGTTCACAGCCCCAAGTGCATCCTTCTCAAAGCTTAGAAATGTACTTGCACTGTCACTCCACAGGGCCTGGACAGATGTCAGAGTATGAGCATCAGCATGGCCTGTCCCTGCTCTGCTACCCTGGGTGTGCACAACTCACAGACAGGAGTTGAAGAGAATCTATAGTTATGTACATATGGTACATTTGTCACTGTCATCTGGACTTCAAGTAAGAATGGTCTGTAAGAAGCAGGCACATGAACTCCCGAGTCACATGTCATGCCAATGCATGTGCTCTAGCTTTCCCAACTAGGCAGAAGTCAGAGCAATGGCCTCTCACAGCCTCAGACATAAGGTGGCCACACTGCTGGGAAACACAGAGCCCTTTACCTTGAGGTCATACTTGCGGTGTACAGTGAGACGATGGCTAAACACATTCCTTGTAACCACCATGTAGGTTTCCACGCCATCCACAGTCAGGCGGTACATGCCCAGGAACTGTGGCAGAAGGGTGTTACCATGACACTCCACTATGAACTAGAATGGGAAGCAGGAAGACAGGGAAGGTTAAGGAACATGAAGGTGCCGAGCATGGATGGGGCTCTACCAGGCTAAAATGTTCCCCAGCTCCCTGGATTCTACTTCTAGACTAGTGGTTTTTTCAAGTGAGTTCTGTGAAATAATAGGGGTTGCTCAGACTTACAACAGGCGACAGCCACCCCACATCCACCTGGCATGGCAGAGTGAGGTTAGTTAAGCAGGCAGTGCAGAGTCCCTCCAGAAGACCACCTAAGATTTTTTTTTGTGGTGCTAGGGATCGAAGCCAGGGCCTTTTGCACGCAAGGCAAGCACTCTCTCTACCAACTTTGCTATATCCCCAGCCCGCCACCTAAGATTTTGTTTGCAATAGGATTCCACAATAGGACAATCATGGATCCAGGCCTTGCTCTCCTCTGTCAGCCTAACGTAGGAAGGCCAAAGGGCAGAGAGGAGCTGCAGAGGTAGAGATGGGACCCAGCGTCTGGGAGAACAGAGTGGTCCCACCCAAAGCTCTCATTGCTGAAACCCCCCAAAGACCAGAATTCCCTTCACCACTCCTCTGGTGTCACAGAGAGAAGGCCCAGGCAGGCTTAGGACAGGCACCCATATGGCACCACAGTACTCCCTGCTTTCTCCCTGGGCAGGTTCCAGAGGAGTGGAAAGATGGATTGGGAAGGAATCAATCCTGCTGCCTCACCTCTTTCAGAAGAAGCAAGGCAGATGCCAGAGGATGAAAACTCTCCAACTCAGACAAAAAAAGCTATTCAACCGGGACTGAGTCAGCAACATGCCTTTGTGGCTCCTTTTCATGGGCTGGGGCTGTGGCTCAGTGGTTAAAGCCTTTGCCTGGCATGCGCGAGGCCCTGAGTTCAATTCCCAGCACCATAAAAAATAAAATAGGCATTTCACCTCACAGAAACAGGGAGGAGCTACTGCTTGGTTATCAGGAAGCATTTGCCACTACTAGAGAGGACATGGCCCGGGTCCCTGAGAAGCCCACCAGGGGTCCCCTCTCTCCTTCTTCTAACCCATTCTCCACTGCCCAGGCTTGGGACTCACCATACCTGGTGGTATTTCTTTAAGATGTTGTGCATCTCAGCCACATCCTCACTTGACACAGTCTTGATGACAAAGCGTCGGTCATAGGTGGTAAGGAAACGCGTACCACACCGGCCCTGGCTGTCACTGTTGATGGGGGCACTGCGTGTCACTGAGTTCTGAGAGCCCAAGACAAAAGCAGCTGGTTTTGGAAAAAGGCATAAAGATTCTTTTCTTCTTCTTCTTCTTTCTTTCTGCAGTACTGGAGATGAACCCAGAGCCTTTCACATGCTAGGCAAGCCACACTATAGTCCTAGGATTCTGACTTTGATTCTGAATCTTCTCTGATGGGCTGGATTGTTCAAATGTCAAAAACACTACAACAGAGGGTTCCCAGATGGGACCTTATCCACCTCTTTGTTCTTGAGGTATTCATAACCCTTCCTAAAATCTTCCTCTACTATGATAAATTGACCCTTACAATCTGCCCCTGATCTTAGACTAGAATAGGAAGAGGACTATGAAGTGTCATTTCATCTTGATCCTAGAGAGCTAGCCTACAAACTAAAACAGCCTCAGATTTGAGGGGGCTGATTCTAATCCTGACTCTATTAACCATATTACCTTAGGTGAGCCATATTTCACCCTGAGTTTCCTCAACTGAAACACTTAGGAGGCAGATCGAGTGAATTTCTCCAATCTCTTAAGTGACAAAGACCAAGCTTAGGAAAAACACAATGGGCCTAGCATAAGGACACAATGGACACAGTCACCTCTTTTCCCTGTATTAACCCTGAGGCTCAAAAACCCTTCCCAAAATGGGAGGCTGATCCTCAACTTCTGGTCATCAACCTGCCCCCTCATCTCAGCTTCCTGCTCTTCTGTGAATGACTGGAAGGCAGTTATGATAGACTTTCTGGCTCTGCCCCTACTCAATCTCAAGTCCCCACTAGGATCAGAGAGCAAGAGAGATGGGGGACAATGTGAGATGACCAAAAGCCATGTGTTCACACAGTAGACCCCTGGGAGACAAGGCTGAGGGGAGACCCCAGTTGTTCCCAAGAACATGGAGATCCACTCATAGAAGTGCCTCCTTTCCAGATCCCTGCCCCATCTCTTACTGAGGATTCTACTTTCTACTGTCACCCAATGAGTCCTCAAAAAACCATATGGGGGGCTGGGATTATAGCTCAGTTGGTAAAGCACTTGCCTAGCATTTGTGAGACATGTGTGGGTTTGATCCTCAGCACCACATAAAAATAAAATAAAGATATTGTGTCCATCTACTATAAAAAACATTTAAAAAACATGGGGGGGATAAGCGCCATCTTCATGGAGGAAACTAAGTCTGAAGGGTTGATGGGCTCTCTATGTTCCTTGGAAAAGATGCTAAATTAAAGGAGCTCCCCAGAAATAGGACATCCCCAACCCAGAAATGCTGAGCAGGCTGCATGAATGAGTGACCTCTCTCCATGCCTGTGCCTCTGCCAATAAGACTTGCAGCTGTGAGCCCAGGTGGAGGTGCAGCTCCGCCTGCCTTAGGTCCAGGCAGCTTCTTCCCACTAAATCACTGGTAGCCCATGGGCAGAGGCCCTGCCCAGAATGTCAGCCCTGCTGCCCTCATTTCAGTCTTGAGCAGTCATGTGCCCATCAGGCTTTTAAAGGCAAAATGCAGACATGGGATGATGTGGTGAGATAGTCCAGGGACAAGGAAGGAACCAAAGGAGAAAGAAGGCGTCCCAGCAATTTGGGGTTCCAACAATGGCAAGAAGTTTTTAGAAAACCTCAGGCTCCAGACAGGTCATGATTTAGTTCAGGGTCTGATCCTAGCAGAGGTGGATGAAGGGACCTCACAGTACTTCTTAGATGTGGACATTACTGGGTGCTCAAAGCCCTGAGATCTCCTCCTCCTTTCACATACCCCCAGCCTCCTAGTCAGTATATCGTGTCTATAGCAGGCCCTCAGAGTGAAGGCAGGGAGGGACATTTGTGCCTGAGGCCCACTCTGCTCCTGTGAACTCTGTGAAAGGCTTATTGGGATTGAGGGGCTTACTGGGATTGAGTAGGCATCCGTTTTAGATTTTACTGTGCTTGTACACTCCCCTTTTTCCACCACAAATGGTTGAAAGTCAGCTATGTTTTGAAAACTATAAGGTGAAGTGAAAAATTCTCCCACCTTTACCTCTAGGCTGTCTGCTAGGGGAAGAAGGTCCAAAGAGAAGGGCAAGGTATAGAAGGGACTGAAGCCAGACTGAATGGACTCTGAGTCAGACTATCATGTTCTGATTTTGGGACTGATTCCTCTCAACAGGCTTCTAAGACAGTATCACCCCTGAAAGGGGCAGTTGCCCTGATATGCCTACCCCACTCCCACCACCAGATAGAGGACAAGTTTAAGAGGTGACACTCATACCTGGGAAGAGGTTACACTACCCTTGAAGTCTTCCTTTTCTAATCTGTCTTATCTGCTTTAAGAGGCCTCATCTCTCGCTGGCAACAATTCTCTCTCTTAAGTCAAACTACGAGGAGAGGGTTCTTCAGCCTAGACTGGGAATGTCAGACTGAAATGAAGCAGCTTCCATACATCCCTCTCCCTCCCACTATTCACCCTCCCAGGGACAGGAACGTGAACTGAGGCATCCTCAGAAGCACATCTAAAGCCCCTGTCCCTCCAAGAGCCCAGCAGTCCTGGGAAAGACTGCATGAACTAGAATAAGATGTGACAGGGGGGACACAAGGACGGCTGATGCTTTTTCCTCTATTTGTCCTGTGGCTTCCTGACCCCACTCCATTCCCAAACCTTCCAGGTTTTACTAGACAGCCCGTACCTGGTAATCCTGATCATCAATCCCAAACCTCTCACGGAGATTTCGGAACACCATCGGGCAGTACTCCTTAAACTTAAAGCGGCTGGGGAGGTTCTCCCTAGGGAAAGTAGAGCATCACTCAGCTTCATTCTGACATCAGAACTCCTCAAATTGTGGCCCACAGATTGCCCCAACCTGAATAATCTTTCAGGCTTAAATGCTGATTTCTAGGTCCTAGGAACTCTGGAGGTAAGTTTGGAAATCTGCATTTTTAATAAACACTGCTGGTGATTCTAAGCATGTATAAACTTGAAATTTTTACACCTAAGCCAGGCCCAGTGGTACACACCTATAACCCCAGCTACTTGGGAAGCTGAGGCAGGAGGATGAATAGTTTGAAACAAATTTTGCAAAACCCTGTCTCAAAACAACAAAAAAAATTATGTCTCTATTCACTTTGTAAATATTAACATAGTCTTATACTTATGGCTTGTATACTTTTCTGTATGTGTCCTTCAATAAAATTTAAAGGAGAAAAAAAAAAAAACTAGCCCAGTGAAGTGAGACTGTGTGTAGGGCATACCTCACAGGCACTGTAAGTGCTACCGCAGGTCACAGCATATTAACTTCTGCTGTGAGGTAATATCAGTCTATAGGGAAAGACCCCTCTCACCAAAGGCCTCTCTCCTCTGGGGATGTTCCTACTGAAACATCCTGAATGGGTATTCAAGACATTCTGCCCTGGGCTTCTACTGGAATGTACGAAAAAGTGAGGTATGAAGAGATCCCCACTCAGTTAACTGGGATCCCATCTTTTAAAGCCATGTTTGCTGACTTCTGGCACCAATCTATACCCTTTCCACTCCTTAGACTGATCAGAGGACTGGATCCTGAAATGGCTGGTGGTACACTGCCACCTCTGGAGCCCTGGGCTTCTGGATCAGAATCACCTCTTTTTCTACCTGAGTGGAGATCTGCTTTTCCTTCCTTAGGTGGCCACTTAGCAGGTGGCAGCTATGAAGACAGATGGCTTCTAGAACAAGATGTTATTATTAACGATGGTAAAGAGAGAGAGGCCACTAAAGGATATTCTGAAATCAAGCTTTTGCTCTGAGCTAATAGTCTGGGAATAGTGGGGTGACAGCCTACCTGGTAAGGTGGTAAAGGCTTTAGAACAAAGGAGAGTAGAACCAGGATGGACATAAAGAAAGGAATATAGTAAATAGCAAAGGGTCCCTAGGGAATCAGTAGGACGAAAAAACAAGGCCTCAATAGGGCTTAGAGCAGGCTCCCAACTGTACCAGGTGAGATGGCTACTGAAGGGTCTCCAACAATGTCTGAGACAACCTTCAGACACTGGTGATATTCCAAGAAGCTACAAGGGACAAAAACAGGAAGAGTTACTTTGGGTAGTGCCCTTGAGCACTATGCTTAGCCTGTTGTTTACACACCAGTCAGGGAGAAAAGCTCTTGGCTCACTGCAGGCCAGGAAAATGCCTGGATGGTTCCTGCCTCAGACTAAGATCAAGATAGGGCCACTACTGAAGCCACATACTAAATACCCTAGCTCCCAAATTGCTCATCTCTCCAGAGCTAGCCCTCTATGAATCACCCAGGACCTAGCCACACATCCCAAGAGACACTGGAGGTGGCAGATAAAGAAATGCATTGACCAGAGAATGCCATGGAGAGAGAATGTCATTACAAATGCATTTTCCCAGCCAGCTTATCTACTCTGAGACAGATGCACTATTATACTCTGCCAGGTGCTGGCGTGGCCCACCATGCATGAGGTCACAGAGGTTTGAAGGAAAAAAATGCTCAAAAAACTTGAGCCCACTCAGTAAGCAACTTACTTATTGAAGAGATGATTATCCACCTTGATCTTGCTGTAGGCTTTGAAGTCATCTGGCATTAGCATGACAGGGACAGGGACATTGCTCAACTCATTGATCTGTAAAGCAAAAGAAGAGGGAGGTCCTTGAGATAATATGCTATCATGTGGAATGCCACCATCCGTCTACAGATTCCTTCCTTGTCTTTATTTCTGCCCTTTTCAAGTTCCCAACCTTATGTCCACCTGTTGAAATTCTCCCTCTAATAAGGTACAGCTCAAAAGGTACCTCCTTCATGAAGCTTTCCACAATACTCCAGACCATAAATAAATACTCTTTCCCTACTTGGAATTCCTGAAGCATTGTATGTATCCTTCCTTTGGCCATCTCACAGACATTACATATTGTAGTTAATGTAATTAATAAACTTCATGGGCCTGTTAGATTTCAGCTAAGCAATACTGTTACTGATCTTTGGGGGCTATGCAGTCCTTGGCACCACAAATTAAAACATGGCAGTTACTCAGTATTTGTCAAATGCAATACATGGATCAATGAATAAATGTCCTCCAATCTAAGTGCATATTAATTAAAGCCTTTGAACATCCTCATGCAAACTGTGGGCTATTCAAAGCAGGAAAAAACATGGGTGGGTTTGTATAGGTGTGTAACTTTGTATCTCCAAAGTAAAGGGTCAAACTTAACGGGAACAAAAGAGGTAGACATCTCACCCCTGGTTCACTCTGGCCCTCTAGCAAAAGCAGGGCCAGTTCCCTACGTAATGGTTTGCTTATGTTGAACTGGGGGAGAAGGATTAGGATCCCTTGCCCCTACTGTATACAAACCTTCTCAGTGTCTTTCATCTCCCTTCAGAGTTGGCTTCCCATTGGTACAGAGCTGAGTGGGCAGATCCTGCTCTTCCCCATCCCATTTAGCCTATTAGTGGTCTAATTAGCCACAGATGTCCTCTTCCATCACTAAAGAGTATTTGACATTTGACTCTCAACCCAGTTGCCATTAATGCATTCAGAATTTATAGAGGAAACCTTAGTCCTGACTTAATGGATTGGGGGTTGTGGGGCACAGCCTCGTGTCTCCCAGATACCTTTCTTGCAAATCCTATTATCTCAATGATGTGGCAGGGAGGGAATAACCTACAGTCATTAGGACTCCTCCAGGAGCATAAATGGGGAAAATGGCATTTAATTTGCTGCCCTTTTTATGTTTCAAACTTTTTTTATTTAGAAATATCAGAGGATATAGAAAGTTCAAGTTAATTCAGTCTGGGGAATCATATCTTCTCAGAGTTGGATTTAAAAAAGCCAGTTCACTCATCAGGAAGTAGAGGAAGGTGGAGGAGTATATGTATACAAAGAAGGGACAATGGATAGAAATATAAGTTGATGGTGTGGTGGAGACAACAAACTGCTGGCAAATTTGACTGATACAGACAATGAGTGTGATCCCATTTACATGAAACTCCAGAACAGGAATCTACAGGAAAAAATCACCTAAGAGGCTGTCTGGGTAGGTTGGAGATTGTCAAGTGTAAAAGGACATGAGAAGTATAAGGTGACAGAAAAGATCCATGTGGGCTATGGCTGTGGCTCAGCGGTAGAACACTCGCCTAGCATGTGCGAGGCTCTGGGTTCGATCCTCAGCACCACATAAAAATAAATAAATAAAATAAAGATATTGTGCCCAACTACAATTAAGAAATAAATATTAAAAAAAAAAAAAGAAATGATCATGTGTTGTTTGGAGTGATGGTTATATGATTAATCACTCTAGGAATGAGTTATACTTTTATTATTTTGTCAAAAATCTGTAAATTGTACACTTTAAAATGTGTGTATTTATTGTATGTAAAGTTTTCATCAATAAAAGTGATTTAAAATTTTCCAACATCCTGGGCTGGGGTTATGGCTCAGCAGTAGAGCACTGGCCTGGCACGTGCAAGGCCCTGGGTTCGATCCTCAGCACCGCATAAAAGTAAATAAAATAAAGGTATTATTTCCAACTACAACTAAAAAATAAATATTAAAAAAATTTTCCAACATCCCAATCTGTAATGACCTTTATCATTAAGCCCTCCCAACAGTCAAATAAAACAACCATGCCAACTCATTCCAGAGGTGATCATGAGAGAGCTTGACTGTCAAATCTGTGCCTACAGAGAAAACCATTCCACTTCCTTATTTTTCTGCCAACAGAAACAATTCATGATGGTGGTACCACTTCCTTTTTCCTGGTATATCAAGCCTGACTCTGAGAGTTAAAGGGGAAAAAGAGAAAAAGAGATTCCAGGTTCTGAAGCAATTCACCTTTTCTAGCTTGTCCCACTGGCTCACAGTATGGCTTCACACCAAAACATTACAGAATCTGCTACGAATTGATTCTGGTTAGTCCAAGATCCAAATTTAGTACCAAAGTCAGGGATTGATACTAGAAGAAACAGAAATGACTAAAACACTTACTTGAGAGAGGTCAACTGTTCCTTAGCCAGGGTGAATTAGTCTCACAGGACCTATTAATTATTTATTATCTCTCTAGTCATTATTTCTCTGTGTAAAATTTTTTTCTTTTTTGCGGGGGCAGTACTGGAGATTGAACCTAGAGGCACTTCACCATGGAGCTACAGCCTCAGCTCTTTTTACTTATTATTTTGGAGCCAGGGTCTTGCTGAGTTACCCAGGCTGGCCATGAACTTGTAATCCTTTTGCCTCAGCCTTGGAAGTTGCTGGGATTACAATCATGTGCCACTATACCCAGCTCATTTTTACTCTTGATTATAAGTCTAATAATAGGAATTTTTAAATTCAAATAATATATTGGTGGACAACCCATGAACCTCAATTATATAGACTCACCCCTTTTTTTCCAATAGGCCACATGTAGATTATTCACTCTTAGGGATTAGTTATACTTTTATTCTTGTACCAGGGATTAAAACCAGGGACACTAAACCACTAAACTATATCCCCAGACCTTTTTGAAAATTATTATTATTTTTTATTTGAGAAAGGGTCTGGCTAAATTGCTTAAAGCCTCCCTAAGTTGCTCCTGCCTCCAAAATCACTGTATATTTTTCACTTTTCATTTCTTAGTTGTGTTAAATTTTATATCCTCAGAGTTCAATTCAATTTCATATGAACAGGAGTTATTGAAAAAGCTACTATATGCTTCATTCTGTGGATGATGTGTGTGTGTGAGGAGGGGTGTCAAGGAGAAAGGGTTATGTACATTAAAGAACTATGAGGCTTATACTCTAATCAAGGAAATGAGTCAAAGCAGTAAACAATCTTAAGAAGAACACGGGACACAGAGGAGGATAAGGTTAATATGATCAGAGGATCAGACCCCCTGGCCCTCACACATCAGGCTACAAACAGGCACCTAGGTCTTTCCCGGTATTGCCAAGAGCACTCAAAACTGGAAAAATCTACAAGATCATGTTATACGCCTGCTTAAAAATCTTCCATGGCTCCTCATCAACCTCAGTGTAAAGTTTTAAACTGGCATTCAACACCTTTTCTGATCTGGCTTAGACGATGTCAAACTTCTACTCAATTTATGACATCCAAACACTGTCTCAGAAACTGGAGAGACAAAAAACAAAAGATGTCCTCTGTTTGGCTGTGAAGACAGACAACAGTAACTAATATAATCTGATGTGTGCTATAACTGCCTAGGAGATGGAAAAAATAGATTAAGAAATTATTGATTCTGGGGTAGGGGTGTAGCTATTTAACTGCAACATGTGAGAGCCCTGGGTTTGACCCCCAGCACTGCAAGGAAAAGACAGAGAAGTAAAATAAAAGAAAAAGAGAAAGGATTGCTTCTGCCCAGGAGTAGGAATGAGGGAACGGATTGCTAAAGGAAACTATGGAGAAATAAATTTGAGAAAGCCCTAATATCATAGTTCCCCCCCACAAAAAAAAAAAAAAAAGACAGGAAAGGAATCCTAGGCCATGGGAACAGTGAAAACCAAGCCTTAGAGTTATGAAATATACTGCCATTTTAAGAACGGTGAGTACATTATGCAGGGGCATTTGGGTAAACAGAGGGCAGCAACACAGGTCAGAGGTAGTAAGAAGAGCAAGGGGATAACCGGAAAATATGTGAACCATCTAGCACATTACAAATATTAATAAATGATAGCTGTTTCCATTGGTCAAGTGCCTATGAGAGGTTGGTGCTTTCTATCATTGTAAATCACATATACATAATATATATTCTAGGGCTGGAGATATAGCTCAGTTGGTAATGTGCTTGCCTCACATGCACAACACCCTGGGTTCAATCTCCTGCACCACAAAAAAAATTTATATATATATTTTTTTCCTCTATTCTGTGCTATGATTTCTAACACTAGTAGCCACATATTATTAATCTGATTTTGCAAGAGAAGATCAAACACACAAACACTATGTGAAGAAACAGGATTTGATCCCAGGTCTGTCTGATGCCAGGTCTGTCTGTCTGGGCTCTTTATACCATGCTGTGCAATCCTGCTTACAGATGGCCACCTTGCCTAAGGCTGTGTTTTCCATTCCTTGTCTCAAGGAAAAAGCATTATGCCCACTTTATAGGAAATAAAAATGAAGCTAGCAAAAAGAAAAGAAAAATATGACTGCTCCAAAGCATACCACTAATAACCAGCAGAGCCTAGATTTGAATTTAGGCTTGCCTACTTCGTGATAGATTTAGACTTGATTATGCAGCAATGGGAAGCCCTCTTAAGTTATATCTGGGGATTCACAAGTTGGGCAACACAGAAAGGAATGAAAACCAAGAAAGAACTGCAAAAGGCAAAGAAGCAGTAAGACCATTTACAGACCATTTATTTAATACAATTGTTCAGATGATAGACTGCAGACCTAAGAATAGAAAGGATAAAAGTCAACAGAATCAGCTAAGATCTAGCTCAATGACAGTTCCTGTCTGAGAGGTTCCCTGTCTCGCCCAGGTTGAATTAGTTACTCATTCCTCTGTGCTTTCTTTACAACCTAAATATCACAATCACTTAGGTAATTATTTTGTTTTATATGTTTGATTTCTCTACTAGGCTGTGAGTCCCTAGAAGAGACTTTTTTTTAGGGGGAGGGGTACCAGGGATTGAACCCATGGGCACTTAAAAACTAAACCACATTCCCAAGCCCTTTTTAAATATATCTTATTTAGAGACAGGGTCTTGCTAAGTTGCTTAGGGGCTAAGTCAGAGGCTGGCTTTGAACTTGCAATCCTCCTGACTCAGACTCCTAAGCCACTGGGATTATGGGCCTGAGCCGCTGTGTCCAGCAAGACTCTATCTTATGCATGTTTATGTCTATAGAAAATGACTAGTACATAATAGTTATTAAGTAGAAGAATGGATGGACAGAAGAGGAGGAGGGAGGTGGGGACTGAAGAATGGCTAGCACTAGGATAAATGGAGAACAGAGACAGCAAGGCTAGAGTGTCTATGCCAGAGGCTCACAGTATGGAGGACAGGAAAGAAGGTTAACATCAGCTACTGAAGCTGTGAGGTTTCTTTCTTTCTTTTTTTTAATATTTATTTTTTAGTTGTAGTTGGATGCAATATTTTTATTTTATTGATTTATATGTGGTGCTGAGGATCAAACCCAGGGCCCCGCACGTGCTAAGCAAGTGCTCTACCACTGAGCCACAACCCTAGTCCCAGAGACTGAAGTTTCAAATGCCAGGGAGAGAAGAAAAAAATTAGTTGACAAAGGGAGCAACTACAAGTTTTGAAGCATAGAAGGTCTTGCCTAATGCAACATGTTAGGAGGATGTGGCTTTGCTTTACTATTTCTGCACATTCCTAGGCCAATCTTGTTCACCTTCAGCAGCAGCAGGGGTACACTGTGGAATGCAAACTCATTCAAGTATCAGGCTCAGTACAACACATTAGGAAGGTAAGTCTGTTGTATGTCATGTCACATAAGTAGTTTTTGGATTATCCACATGATCAAGTCCATAAACTCTCAGGAGAAATAATGAGAAAGCTAAACAAACTGAATAAGAAAGAACTTGAGAGGGCTGGGGCTGTAGCTCAGAGGCAGAGCACTTGCCTAGCATGCATGAGGCACTGGGTTCAATCCTCAGCACCACATAAAAATAAACAAATAAAATAAAGGTATTCTGTCCATCTACAACTACAAAAAAAAATTTTTTTTAAAAAGAAAAAAGAAAGAACTTAGAAACAAAGCATTCACTCTGTGCTGACCCTACTAGAGATAAAAATTCAGTCACCAGCTAGGCATGTTGGGGAGACTGAGGCAGGAGGATCACAAGTTCAAAGCCAGACTCAGCAACCTAGTGAGACCTTGTCTCAAAATAAAAAGAATTGAGGACGTAGCTCAGTGGTAAAGCACCTCTGGGTTTAATCCCTGGTACCAAAAAAAAAAAAAAAAAAAATCCAGTCACAACTTCTAATCCAATGAATTTCTGACTCCAGAAGCCCCCACTTCCCTGCGTATGACCTTCATAGGAATTGTTACCTAGGAGGGATGGGTTAGCCACACTGGCTTCCTGACATGTCCCAGGGCTTTGACAGCAGTTCAGCAATAGGCTGGCCACCAATGGCTTATCTGTTACCTGCCACCATAGAAAACACAACGTGCTAGCTAACACACTCCTAGGACCAAGGAGGTCCAAGCAAGATCTGGAACTCCAGGGAAGAAAAGAAAAAGAACAGAAAGTTCAGGGAGCCAATAACTCCACCCCTGGGTTTATTCCTTTTTACATCTTCATTTTTCTTCTCCTGTTCGAGTCCCCCTATTCTCTGCAAGAAGGGAACACCTGCTGAAGGGCAAATTTACCCAAAGGCCTGACCAGAGCAAGAATATTTACTGAAGATCTCTAAAGCAGCAGGAAAAGAGAAAAAAGTAAGGAAAGAAGGTTCTGGGTCTGCATTAAGCAGAGAAAAAGTGTGGACAGAATGGTTATGGGATGTAGGAGAAAAATTGAGCAGATATTAAGAATGACTCTGTTCCATACACAATAATAAAAATGAACACCAAATGCACTACGATCTAGATTTAAAAGCTAAAACTAGCCAGCCAAGTGGCATATGCCTGTAATCCCAGTGACTTGGGAGGCTGAGACAAAAGGATGGCGAATTCAAGATCAGCTGGGGCAACTGAGCAAGGTCCTATACAACTTAGTGAGACCCTGTCTTAAAATAAAAAATAAAGGCCCGGCTCATGGCATATTTCTGTAATCCCTGCTGCTCAGGAGGCTGAGGCAGGAGGATCATGAGTTCAAAGCCAGCCTCAGCAACTGCGAGGCACTAAGCAACTCAGTGAGAACCTGTCTCTAAATAAAATACAAAATAGGATTGGGGATGTGGCTCAGTGGTCAAGTGCCCCCGAGTTCAATCTCCAGTACCCCCAAAAAAATAAAAATAAAAAGGGGGACTGGGGATGTAGTTCAATGGTAAATTCCCATAACTAAAAGCCAAACTAAACCAAACAAAAAAAAACACCAAAAAAAGATAAAAACAACCACCAAAACCCCCTAGTGTATGTGTACACACACACACACACACACACACACACAAAGAAACAGCACTATTCATAAGAACCAGGATGAGGAATGACCTAAATTCATGGGTAGATGAATAAGAAAATGTGGGAAATACATAAAATGGAATATTATTTAGCCTTGAAAAAGGGAATTCTGCAATATTCAACAACATGGATAATTTTGAGGACATTATACTAAATGAAAACAGTCTCAGAAAGACAAACACTGTATAATTTCCCTTAATAAGTTATTTAAAATCATCAAATTCATAAAAACAAAGAGTGGAATGGTGATTGCCAGGGGTTGGGAGGAAGGAGAATTGGGTAATTAATGGGCATAGGGGTTATAGCTCAGTTGGGAGAGTACTTGCCTCACATGCACATGTCCCTAGAGTCAATCCTCAGCACCACAAAAAAAAAAAAAAGTTTCAATCAAGCAAGATGAATAAACTCTAGAGATCTGCTGTACAACATTGTACCTATGATAAACAATAATATATTATACCCTTAAAAACTGTTAAGAGTGGGGATGGGCGTGGGGCTCAGTGGTAGAGTGCTCGTCTTGCAAGTGTGAGGCCCTGGGTTCAATCCTCAGCACCACATAAATAAATAAATTAAAAGATATTATGTCCACCTACAATTAAAAAAATATTTTTTAAAAAAAATGTTAAGAGGGTAGGTTTCATGTTAAGTATTTTGATCATGGTAATTTTTTTTTTTTTTTATAAAGAGCTAAAACTATAAAACTTTTAGAAGGAAATACAGGAGTAGTCTTTACAACTTTGGTTAGACAAAGCCGAAGACATGATACTAAAAGTATAAGCAACAAAAGAAAAATATATAAACTAGACTTTATCAAAGTTAAAACATAAGTTTCAAAGGATACCATGAAGAAAATTAAAAAACCCAGAGTGAATGGGAGAAAAAATTGTAAATCATTCATCTGATAAAGGATTTATATCTAGAATACATAACTCTCACAACTCAATAAAATGTGACAACCCAATTTAAGAATTTATACCAAAAAAAATTTTTTTAAATGGGCAAAGGATTTAATAGACATTCTCCAAAGAAGCACACAAGATGCTTAACATCATTGTTATCAGGGAAATGCAAATTAAAATCACAATGAGATAGTTTCACACTCACCAAAATGCCTATACTAAAAAAAGACAATAACAAGTGTTGACAAGGATGTGAAGGAATTAGAACCCTCATATACTATTGGTAGAAATATACACTGATGTAGCTGCTCTGGAGAAAAATCTTGCAGTTTCTCAAATGGGTACCATCAACTGCTCTTACTCCTCTGATCATATTGGTAAAGTTACACCCATACCTGGTTCCTAAAAAGCCCAAAAGCATTAGATCACATCAGCCTTCCTGGTTTCCATACTTCTTCCCAGATATTTCTTCCCTAATTCCAGACCCTCTGAACTGTTATTTCATCCACTAAAACTGGGTTTCTCTCTTTACTATTCTCCCCCGACAGGTCCAAAGTCTTCTGAATTTTCACCTCGTTTTCACTACACTCTTCCTACACAAAGTCCAGGGGCTGCCTCTCTTGTCCATGAGAAGAACTCCTTTAAAAACACTGAGTTCAGGGCTGGGGATGTGGCTCAAGCGGTAATGCGCTTGCCTGGTATGCGCGGGGCGCTGGGTTTGATCCTCAGCACCACATAAAATAAAGATGCTGTGTCTACCAAAAACTAAAAAATAAATATTAAAAACAATAAAAAAAAACACTGAGTTCAAAGACCTTTCTTTTTCCACCTAGAATTAAACCAACTGTCTCATGAGAGGATAACTGGCTTTTGCCAGTTTTTGACATAACCAGTCAGGTACAGTGCCACACACCTATAATCCTAGCAACTCAGGAGGCTGAGATAGGAGGATCGCAAATTTAAAGACAGACTCAGAAATATAGTGAAGACTTAAGCAACTTGACAAGACCCTGTCTCAAAATAAAAAGGGCTGGGGCTGTGGTTCAGTAGAAGTATCTCTAGGTTAAATCCCCAGCACCAAAAAAAAAAAAAAAAAGCAGAAAAAATGACATCCATCCTTAATATTTGATTTACCATAGACCAGTATACCTAGATGCTTAAATGGTAAGGAATCAAAGGAGAGAGGATATCTGAAAACTCAGATGGAAAAAAGTTGTGACATCAGGCTTCTGAAGGAAGGAAACCTCCAAGAAAGGTTTGATCCACCAAAACCAAGTAGCCCTGATCCCCAAGAGAATTGCAAGATTTTATATTCTTCTGAGCATGTGTCTCCACTTCCCAGATGGGGACACTAAATTACACCTTCTTGTAGATCAGAATGAAGCAATAAAACAAGAGACTAACTCACCTCCAAAGCTTACCTGTCCAGGGCAGTGGTGCTCTATATCCATCCCACCCAGGTATACTCATTCATATTTAGATGCATGGCTCTTGCTTAAAAGTCAATGCCTTTCCAGCTAGCTCCTCAAACTTTCTTAACTGCACTTTTATCATTGAGTTAGACTTCCAACCCTTTATTTTTTAATTTTTGAGATACGGTCTCGCTTAGTTGCCCAGGATGGCCTCCAACTTGCTATCCTCCTATCTCAGCCTTCTGAATTGCTGGGATCACAAGCATGTGCCACTACATCCAGCATCAAACTGTTTTAAAGTTGGCAAAGAAGAAGGTGAATACCGTGTCCATCTGCCATTCAAAGGCTTTCATCTCATTGCCTGGGCAGACTCGCTGCCTATCTAGCAGCAAACAAAGCACCACTCTCAGGAAACGGCATGCACAAGCACACACCCCAGAACACATATTCAGATTTTCTAGCAAGACTATAGCTCCCATCTATCCTGGGATGTGAGGAAAAGGAACAGGAGGCAAAGAAAACAGAGCCCTATGTGCTGGACAATGAACTCCATCTCTTGCTGTAATCACAGGCAAGCTACTCTTTCACACAGGACCCAAGTTCCTTCCAGCTATTCCAGACTTAGGCTTCTCCCAGTTCTCTACAGAGACATAATGCTTTCTAGTGAGATGCAGGATAGAGAATAAAATCAAGGAATGACTTCCAGAAAGGGACACCGGGTTCACATTTTGATGACCCAGTTTCCCACAAAATGTTGCCAGATGACCCTGGTGGCAGCAGGAAGCAGGAGGAGCAAATTCTGCTGGATTGTTGGCCCAAAGCAGCTCCTAGAGGTCTGAACATTAAACCAGTGTACTCACTACCCTGCCAGGACCCTCACTAATCCCAGTAATGACAATGAAAGACAATCTACCCATGACCAACTAAGACTTCACATATAACATGTGCTTTTCTATATCAGATGTATCACATAAAACCACGGCTCAGGCTATGGTTCATCAACCTCCAGCCAAAGCGACATCTAGCTCCTCTACCAAAACAAAGCAAAGTCTTGGGTCCCTACTCATCATTTGGTCTAATTTCAAGAGTTCAGAAAAACCAGGGAATCTAAAGAATTGAAATCCACAGAAAACCCAAAACTTCATTTTCCTCATTCCAAACTTATAGCTGGCAAAGGTGGTGCTTCAGGTCTTTTTACTTCCTCTACTCATTCCCAGTGTAGGAACTCACAAAGAAATGGTCAGAAGGCAAAGAGCAAGTGTCTAGAAGAGAAGACAGACCCTAAACAAACAGCTCTAAAAAAGTCACCCAGCTCAAATTCTGTATCCAGATCCAACTTCCTGGCAGAGCTGATGGACAATCTCAAAACACCCCAAGATCCAAAGCTGATGGACAACAGTCACCATTAGTACATCCTTGAGAACCATAAAGTAGAAAAGTCAGTCTTTGAAATGAACACCACAGAATAGGGAAGACACAGTATTTAAATTATGAATAGTCCTTATAATCAGGCCTCTACTACTCTCAAGACTGTTACACTTACTCTCCTCCCTCTTCCAGAAGGACCCTAATACCGTGTCTGTACTCCAAAGAACCTGTGCTTCTCCAGTCGATACATCTCGTTCAAGAAAAAAACAAATCCAGGGAGATTTCCATAGTAGGGGTAAGTAGGCCTGGAGGATGGGAAACTTTGAGCAGCTACCCCAACCAAATGACTATACACAGAGGAATATTAACGCAGGCCAGTGCCACTTGCCCTGTCAACGGGACAATGATCCGGCAAGGATCACTTGCCCTACAAGGGGCAAGGAGGAATACACATGTAACCAACAGGGTGAGATGAGAAGCGAGTCAGAGGGGACCAAAGGGATTCCGCTGCAGCCAGGCCTTCCCTCTGAGCTCCAGGGGTAGCCCGAAACGAGCACACGGACGCAGGAAGCCAGAGGGGCTGGAGGGAAGACCGCGACCGCACACCGCGGAGACACCAGGCCTCGCGTGGCGTTCGGGGAGTGCACCGCGGCCGGATGGCAAGCAAGGGTGGGCGGGGGTGCGTGCAAGTGGCTTGGCCAGGGGCTGCAGGCGTCACCCTCGGGGCCCGCGGGGCGAGGGCCAGGGGCAAGCGGACAAGCGGAGGAGCTGGTTACCGTGTGGTTCACCCCCCACATCAAGACGCTGAGGATCGGCTCGCTGGCCCGGAATAGCTTCACTTTCTGGCACACGAAATGCTTCTTCTTGGTCTTGGTCTTGCTGGCGCTGAGCGGCGCCACCGCCACCGCCGTGGTGCTAGTGCAGTTGGACGACATGCCCGGGGCGGCGGCGGCGGCGGCGAAAGGGGGGGCGGCGAAGACAGCGCACAAGCCAGCGGCCCCAGGCCTCCCCCAGACCGATCCCCACCCCCGCTGCCTCACCGCGCCATGGTCGCGCCCGTCCCGTTACCTCCCCACCCCACCCCGTTGGTTCCGTCCGCCCCACGCCCCGCCCTCCCCGTCCGCCCCGCCCCGCCCCAGGGAGCTGGCCGCTCCCGCACCCCGCCCCCAGGCGGTGCCACCGCCCCGTCGTCACCAGGCCCTGTTCCCCACCCGGGTGGTACCGCTCCTCCTCCCAGGGCCTGACAGGAATCCCGCCGGCCTCCGCAAGCCTCAGAACCCGGGGCCGGAGCAGGGAGAGGAGGAGGGATGGGCAGGTCTCACTGTGTACCGCGGGAGGAACTCCCTGTCCTACCCCCCCCCCTTCAAAAGCCCGGGCTTGGCTCGTTCCCTCAACCTGAGGTGCCAAGATGGCGGCGACGCCACTGCTTCGGGAAAGGAGGAGGGGCGGGAATGCGAGGAGGGTGGGACGTACCATCCCCACCCCGGGGGAGCGAGGAGGAACACAGCAAGGGGAAAAGGAAGTCCAGCCTGGAAAACCAAGGAACGCCCCCTCGCTCCACCCAAGCGTGGATTTTCCCACTCCCCAAGGCCCAGGGCACACTCCACCCGTGGGGCACGCCCCTTTCCCCCAGGGCCAATGAGAGGGGCAGCTGGGAACCCTGGGTTTATGAATGGGCCCCGCGCCCACCCACCTGTCTCCAGTTCTCCTGCGCCCCAAGGGTCAAGTTAAGAACCTGTGGGCACCTTCAGACACATACCCTACTAATCGTCTTATTTTCTGGCTTAGTTCGTGAAATCTAAGTAAACGGCCCACGTTCTGTTACATAAGACAAGGATCTCTATATATTCGACACAAACCATGGGTCAACATTCTTTCTATAACGGGAGTAAGAAAACTCGGTGATCCACGTGGCTACTCTTGACAGTTACAAAAATAAATGTAACCTTTATTACCAAGTAATAAAAACCATAATTAACTGTAGCATAGGGCAGTAGAATGAGGTGATTAATGAATAACAAAAGTATGTTAAATTCTCTCTGGGCAAAACTTTTTTAAAGCATTAGTGTCTGGCATCATAAGTGCTCAAAAATAAAAATCCAAATACATTTTAACCAGAATTAGAAGTTAGAAGAACAAAGAAATAGTTCAGCTAACTTGTGACTCAGAAGTGCCTAGGAGGGAATGCGGGTTGTAGCTCAGTGGTAGAGAATGCTTTCCTAGCACTTGTGAGGCACTGGGTTCGATCTATCACATAAAAATGAAATAAAGATATCGTGTTCACTTACAAATAAAAACAAAAAAAGTTTAACAAAAAATTGCCTAGGAAATCCCTGTCAAATGAGGGCTTCTGGTGAAGGAATAAAGGGAAAAGCAGTTAAAACAGGGAAGTGGCCACTTGAGTTTGTTTTTGTTTGGGGGAACTTTTTTTTTTTTTTTTTAATAGCTACAAAATAGTAGGAAACAACCCCTGAAAATCTAGCATTGTACATGATTAAAAAAAGAAGCCATGTAATAAACAGCTTCCATTTTATTTTCTTTTAGGAGCAGGGAACATAATAGCAATGTGGTCCTGACTCCTAAAAACTTGCCTACACTGCTGCACTGCTCACACATGGGAGACTCGGAGCAGGGAGATCAGATAGATAGCCTAAATGTGCCCTATTCAGAGAAAAATAAGCTGCGCCACTCACAAGGTTCAATGTGGCTGTACTATATTACATAATAAAATCACTTAGCAAACAAGATACTCTCACAAAGCTAAACTTTTTTTTTAAAGCATGTAAAAAAATATACATTTGTACATATACACATTATACTTTTACAAACCAAATAGTTAACAGTTCACTTAGAGCTTTTTGTATTCTCTTCCAGGTCCTTTGTCACTCTCTTGGCTGTTCCCTAATCTGACATCATTCTGTTATATTATTTACTAGATCAAATAAATTCATGTATCCCAGTTAGCACAATCTATCCAAGTGGCTCTGGAGAGAGATCAGAATGGTATGATCTATCCTGAGGCAGTGAAATAGGTCTATTTACACAAGTGTGAGGAAAGAGGTGTCATAAGCATCACAAACCCAGCAGGCCACTTTCCAGAGCAAGATGAATATTCCCAATGGTATGGCTCAGTGCCTGCCCATTAAAACAGAATCTAAAACCCACTCTGCATACTGCAAAAGCTACTTAGGATCTCATAATCAGGTCACACTGATTCACAAAGGAAGCAAAGTATTTCAGGAATTGATGGACAAGAGTCACTTTGAACAGTGGTGGTTTGAAATCTGTGGAAGAAGTCACTGAACTCTTATAAAGAGAATTTTTAAGGGGTTAGCAGCCTCCCTGAAAAATTCAGGAAAACCAATAAGAAAAAGAATGTTTTTCATCTTTTCATAAAGTTCTTCTCCAGAGCCACTGAGGTTCTCTGTAGAGAGTGGATATTCCGTTTCACCCGATCCTCCAGGGAGGAAGTAGATGCACTCTCTAGCTTCATGCGGCTAGGAAGAGAAGACAGGGGGAATGGAAATTAAAAACATTTGTCAATTGGTCAGGTCTGGCAGAATTAGAAGAAACAGGTTGCTAGCCTTAAAGCAACTGTAGAAACAAGCTCTTTTAAGCCCACATAGAAAATTTTCAAGTGAATCCATCTGGAACCAAATTTTTTAAATGTCCATAAGAGAAAATTCATCTGCTTTTGAAAATAAAGTCTCATTGGGAAAAAAAGACTTTCTGAGCCATTAATTCTTATTTAAAAGAAATGCAGGGCTGGGGTCATGGCTCAGCCGTAGAGCACTTGCCTAGCATGTGTGAGGCACTGGGTTTGATTCTCAGCACCACATATAAATAAATGAATAAAATAAAAGGTCCTTCAACAACTAAAATAAATTAATAAATAAGAAATGCCAAAGAATTTCAGAGATTTAGAGAAAATACTATTCACTTCTCCCTCTTCCAAATCAAAAACCTCCCACTATCTGGCCAGAAGGTACGAGTGGTAAAAAAGGTGGTCCTAAAGCTGAGCTCCATATTCTCCCTGCAGACACAGCAACACCTGGAACACACTGAACCCCACTGTTAGACTCTCTCCTTGAGAACAATCCCATGGAGCCCCAGGCAGGAAGAAATGTACTCACTGGATGAACTTCCCATCCCGGGAGTCTAGCTTCTCCAGCCTCCGTTCCCGTTCGTCCTCCCTAGCGTGCCTTTTGAGGCTGTTCAGCCTCTCCTCTTCCCTCCACTTAGCATTTTCCATCATCTCCTGCCGTTTTCGTTCCAATTCCTCTGCTGAGAGTTTTCTGTTGAACACAAAAACCATCCTATCAATTCTACCTCACTCCTAGCAAAAATCCCAGAAGCAGCACAGGGAGACAAAGGTCAGGCAGGACCCAAGCTCTCCAGCCCATGGCTTTCTCCAAGGAAATGGCCAGAGCAGTGCCATGTCCAGCATGAGTTTCCCTCCTACTAACGTAGTGTGGTGCAGAGGTACTGGGGATTGAACTCAAAGGTGCTCTACCACTGAGCTACAACTTTAACCCTTTATTATTTTTTGACTGGGTCTAAGTTGCCAAGTCTGACCTTGAATTTAGGATTGTCCCAAGTCACTGAAATTACAGGCAAGCATTGGCTCCTCTTAACATCTTGGTCAGGTGTTTTCACCCAAATTTTAAACACTTTTAGAATCTCACAATCTTGGCAGTTGGGCATGGTGGCACACACCTATAATCTCAGCAGCTTGGGAGACTGAGGCAGGAGGATTGAAAGTTCAAAGCCAGCCTCAGCAATTTAGCGAGGCTATAAACAACCTAGCGAGACCCTGTCTCAAAATAAATAAATAAATAAAAATGGTTGGGGATATAGCTCAGTGGTAAAGCATCCCTGGGTTCAACCCCTGGTACCCCCAACCCCCTGCAAAAAAGGCTTGCCAGAGGCAACTGAGATATCCCTGGATTCCCAACCAAAACTTGAAGCTGGAGATTACTCTGCCAAACATCTATAGGAGACCCTGTGGTTTACCCTCTGGAGAAACTGAACCATACAGGAGAAAAGAAGATTCAGAAGCATCAGGCACAGCACAGAAAGTTGGCAAGGCCACTGCAAAGAGGATGAAGTGAAGCCCACATGCTCCACACTGAGACTCCCAGTCCCTGATGGGATCTGTGACTCTTTCAGAATGCCAGCAGCCAGGATCAGGCAACTAGAGGATTTTTTTTTTTCTGGAGAAATTTACCAGTCCCTAACAAAAGAATCAAAGTTACTGACAGCTGAGAGTCCCAGCTGAAAAAACAGTTCAACTCTACCCAATCACCTACCAATAGACAAACCCCTGTGGGTACAGTGTTTCAGCTTTTTTATACCTCACTCTTAAATATGAATGCAAAGTGAAATATCACCAGACAGTTCAGGAAAGCCTCAAAAAAATGAATGACAGACACCAAAACAAACAGAAAAGGGAAATTAGGAAAAGACAAAGCACAAAACAAAACTTTTAAAAATCTCACTCAAAGCCAGGTGTGGTGGCACATGCCTGTAATCCCAGCAGTTTGGGAGGCTGAGGCAGGAAGATTGAGAGTTCAAAGCCAGCCTCAGCAAAAGTGAGATGCTAAGCAACTCGGTGAGACTCTCTCTCTAAATTTAAAAAATACAAAATAGGGCAGGGGATGTCGCTCCATGGTTGAATGTCACCAAGTTCAATCCCCAATACCCCCCAAATCAAATAATTAAAATCTCACTCGAGCTGGGGATATAGCTCATGGTAGAGCACTTGCCTAGCCTGAGTGAGGCCCTGAGTTCAATTCAAGTACTGCAAAAAAAATAAAATAAAATAAAATCTCACTCAGATAAAATATATTACAGCATTTAGTGAGGCTAGGAGGTTTTTAAAATGAGACAATCAGAGGTGGATGGTAGAGCTCTTGTCTAGCATGCACAAGGTTCTGGGTTATATGCCCAGCACTTCAAAGTAAAAAAGAGAAACAAGGAACAATCAAATAACATAAAGACCTCTTGCAAGCTTAAGGCCAGCCTTGGCAACATAACAAGACCCTGTCTCAAAAAGCCAGGCACGGTGGTGCACGCCTGTAATTCCACTCGCAAGTTCAAAGCCAGCCTCAGCAAAAGTGAGGTGCTAAACAACTCAGTGAGACCCTGTCTCTAAATAAAATACAAAATAGGGCTGGGATGTGGCTCAGTGTTTGAGTGCCCCTGAGTTCAATCCCTAGTACCAAAAAAAAAAAAGGACTGGGATGATACTCAGTGGTAAAATGCCCTGGGTTTAATCCCCAGTATGAAAAGTAAAAAAGCCGGGCTGGGGTTGTGGCTCAGTGGTAGAGTGTACATCTAGCACGCGCGAGGCTATAGGTTCGATCTTCAGCACCACATAAAAAATAAATCGTGTTATTAAAAAAAAAAAAGGAAGAAAAGAAAAGTAAAAAAGCCAAAATATTTAAAAAGGCTTCTAGGTGAGGGCTGGAGTTGTGGCTCAATGGTACAGTGTTTGCCTGGCATGCGTGAGACCCTGGGTTCAATCCTCAGAGCCGCAATAAATAAATACTCCATTGACAACTAAAAAATAGACTTCTGGGTGAAAACTTCTATGAGTACTGCCAGACCAATATATGATGAAAGAGTCTCACTTAAAGTTTTTATTAGATCAACACTATTGACTTTGTCCTTTCAATGTGTCTAACAAGGTATGAGAGTGGGGGAAGACTATTAAAAGTTGACCAGATAAATAAGAGTTGGTGTGGCAAACAGGTCATATAGATTACCCACTTGCCCTGCTGTAGGCCACTCCTAGGTTAGGGCCTACAGAATATGAAGTTAATCTACTGCCCTCATAACTTACTTGGTATATCCAGAAGCATGCCGCCTCTGATAGACCTCCTTTTTAGGTGATGGGCTCTTAGTCTGGTCCCTCTCTCTCCTGTTTGCCTTAAAGTTGTGCCTGTAATGGACACAGAGATTATTTTCCAGAGATTATTCTTCAAATAATAAAAAAAGAGCTTAAAACTAATCCATAAGAAAGATGAGAGAAAGGATATTGTACCAGTGTAATATATTCCTATAAATATGTGGTTGTAGGGGCTGAAAGCTTACATTAAAGTTTAAAAAATAATATGAAGGAAGTAATAAAGCAAAGACATTTAGGAAAGCTGATGGGTGGACATCACCAAAAGAAAATACCACTGTGACCAGGCCCCTGCAGTCACAGTTTATACCACAATGAATTTCCATACTCACAGTTTGCTGGGCCTTGGGGACCGTGACCTTCTGCCTAGGGATTGAGACCTCTTGTCCCGGGACCCTGCTTCTCTATTGCTCTTCCTGCTGGTGTTTCTAAGGGGTGAGTTCGAGGAGCTTCTAGACCGGGAACGGTTCTTCATCCCATACGCTCCCTTCTGCCCAGCCATCAGAGCACCCTGTTGTCCCTGGTTACGGTCAGAGTCCCTGACCTGTATCATTAAGAGAAGGAAGGGGGGGGGGGTGAAAAAAAGCTATTCAAAGGAAAATCCAGTAGTTCAAAAGGCAATGCAATAAAACAAGGAAAAGAATAAAATCAGCTGGGCGCGGTGGCGCATGCCTGAAATCCCAGCAACTTAGGAGGCTGAAGCAGGAGGATCGCAAGCACAAAGCTAACCTAGGCAATTTAGCAAGGCTCTGAGCAACTTAGTGAGACCCTTTTTCAAAATAAAATATAAGGGCTGCGGATGTCACTTAGTGGTTAAACGCCTAAACATCCCCTTGGTTTAATCCCCAGGACCAAAAAAAATTTAAAATGAAATAATCAATTTTGTAAGAAATTCACAATAATTACAGAAAAGCATAAAAAATTTGAACAGTTATCTCAGGATACCCTAAAACAGCCAGGTATGGTGGCACATGCCTGTAATCCTGGCAACTCAAGAGGCTGAAGCAGAAAGATTGTAAGTTTGATGTCAGCCTCGGCAACTTAGCATGCCCTGGTCTCAAAATAAAAAGGGCTGGGGATATAGTTCAGTGGTAGAGCATCCCTAGGTTCAATCCCCTGGACCGCCACCACCTGCCACCCCCCACCAAAAAAAACCTCCTAAGTACCCACCCCACCACTTAAATTGGCGTAGGTCTTCACTAGAGCCTAAGGAAGTAAGAGACAGCAGGGAGGGCAGCATCAAAAGTTAAAAACATGAAGGGATGTCCACAGGTAAAAAGCCATTAACCTCTACACTTAAAATGCATATATTTCATCTTGACTGCAGAGAGATAGGCAGAATACCTAAAGTGATTCTGTTTGCTTAGAGAACGCTCAGGCATGTAAGAAGCTCAGGGATAAGAAGTGGGCCTGTTCCCCAGCAACCCCAGCCTCCACTGTCCAATTTCCCTGTTATCTGTAGTTTGTCAAGGTGGCACATGTCACAGTCCCACCGTCACTCCCTTTGAGAAGCCCACATCCCTACCTGTAAGCCATATCCAGGGACTTTAGACAAAACAGGAAAGGGATTTGCCATCTTCTTTTGAGATCTAAGAGATTAAAAAAACACACATTGGAAAGAAAATGCATACAGGTCCACTTCAAATCTCTCATGCTGAAACATGCCTCCTGGTTCCAGTGTGACCTTCCCCACTTCCCAGCTATTACTTGGCAGTATGTTTCTCTATTTGGACTATCTTTGCTAGAAGATGCATCAGCACAGTTAAGCTTTTCCTGTGAAAAGTCGTGGGCCGAGCTTCTCAGCCCCAATGCCTAAACACATTCTCCTCTCACCTCATGTTTCTATTCCAGAGACTCATGGTGAGTCAGCAGGAGCAGAGCTGACTATTCCCACAGGAAGATGGAAAGACACAGATGGGACAGTCATAGGCCCATTCATCCATTAAAAAAAAAAAAAAAAAAAAAAAACCCTATGTGAATCCCATGGCAGTCCTGAAGACTCAGCTAAGATGAAACAGTCATGCCAGGAAGTCGACCTAAGATCTGTGACCAGTTCTCTTAGGGGTGTCTCTCCAGTAGCACACCAGGAGACCCACCCACATATAGCATCTCCAGGGAATTCTAATGCTAGAAAACAAACTGGCACAAAGCCTACGTCCAAGTGTTCACCACTGAAACCCCAGCGAGGGGCAGTTTCCAGTTCCTGTTGTGGAATGAAAGAATGAATGGGCAAGTGAGTCAGTGCTGGAGGCTGCCTGACTCGCTCACCTCCCCCGGCTGGGCTCGTCGTCCATGCTGGAGCGATCACTACTCGAGCTTCTGTGTTTGTGTTTCTTGTGCTTCTTTTTCTTCTCCTTCTTTTTCTTCTTCTCCTTTTTTTCCAAACTCATTTGCAACTAGAAAGTGTCCAGAACATAAACTTTCAAGGTTATTGAAACCTTTGTCAGTCCCTTCTGAGGGGACTGGTTCATACAAACTGATGCCATGCCTCTACAGGGGTCCAGGGCATTCTCAGGAGCTCCGTGTCAACAAACCTGGTTGTACACAATGCACCCTAGATTCCCAAACAGAACCTCTGGTGAGTGTACTAGGAATCTGTGTTTTAAACATCCCCAGAACCACTCCCTAGGAGTTTCCATTCTTTCCACTCAAAGAAACTCTAACTCCTTTGGAAGTAATCAGAGACTGCAAAAATTACCAACTGCTCAAAGAGTAACCATATGTTATGTGAATGGTGAGCCATAACAGAGGACACTCCAATCCCCTGTGCATACTGCATACATGATTCCATAGGCATGACCTACACCCCTCTTTTCCTGAAAATATGTGAGTACAGGGGTGCTTTTTCCAACCAGAAGACAAAAAAGGAAATTGAGATTACTTAAACTTATTAAGATTGCATAAATATCACCAAGAGATGGTGTCTAAAAGAAAACTCTTAAACATCATTCTGTTTTCCCTGGTAGGAAGAAACAAAGGGAAGATCTTATATTAAGTAGCTAAAAGACAGCTGGATGTGGTGGTACATTCCCATAATACCAACAACTTGGGAGGCTGAGGCAGGAGGATCACAAATTCAAAGTCAGGCTCAGCAACTTAGCAAGACCCTGTCTCAAATAAAATTTAAAAAAAGGTTGGGATGTAGTTCAGTGATTCAATCCCCCATACCAAAACAAAACAAAAAAGTACCTAAAGGCTACTTTATGCTTATTTGATGCATGACTTACCAATTCTTTGATTTTCTTCATTTTCACAGGATTGTTCAATACCTCTCTTTTTTTCTCCTCCTCTTTCTTCCTAAATGGAAAACATTATAAAAATCATTAATATTTCTCTTAGAAGGAAGATTAAATCATTCTCCTCTCCAAATTCTATATAACCACTATTGTAAGAAATGCTTTGTTGAAATCTACAGGATGGCATGGAAGCCAAAAATCTCCCCCAAATCTGCATAAGAGACTGTATCTTGTGGGGAAAGTCTACTATGGGACACTGCCATGCAAGACAGTGAGTTAAAATTTTTTCTCGTTGGGCACCATACTCAAGGCTTCCCACCTGGTCAAGTAAATGAGTGTCACCTTATATATTGATTGGTTGCAACATTTCAAAAACTACCTCCATCTTTTATAATAATAATCACCTGGAAAATAAAGTCAATGCACTGATTCCTCTCTTTTTGGTAGGGGAGGTACTGGGCCTTGAACTCAGGGGTACTCAACCTCTGAGCCAGCCATATCCGAGCCCTGTTTTGTACTTTTATTTAGAGACAGGGTCTCACTGAGTTCCGAGCCCTGTTTTGTACTTTTATTTAGAGACAGGGTCTCACTGAGTTGCTTAGCACCTTGCTGTTGCTGAGGTTGGCTTTGAACTCACAATCCTCCTGTCTCTGACTCCCAAGCCACTGGGATACAGACGTGTGCCACCATGCCCACCTGATTCTTCTTTTAAGAAATTTTACTCTCGTATACTCTCAATAGGAGGGTAAACTGATCAACCTTCCTGAAGGATTATTTGACAACACTTATCACAATCAACACAAACTGTTTTTTTTTTTTTTTTTGGTAGTACTGAGTATTGAACCCAATGCTCTACCTCTGAGCTATATCCCTAACCCTTCTTATTATTTTCAGACAGATCTCACTAAATTGCCCAGGATAGCCTCAAACTTGTGATCCTCTTGCTTTGGCATCCCTAGTAGCTGGGATTACAGGTGTGCACCACCATGCCTGGTCAGCTCATACTCTTTCATTTCAGAAATTCTAGAATTGTATTTTCAAATTCAAGAATTTGCTACTAGCTGGACCCAGTGATGCACACCTGTACTCCCAGTGGCTCAGGAGGCTGAAGCAGGAGGACTGCAAGTTTAAAGCCAGCTTCAGTAACTTAGCAAGATTCTAAGCAACTCAATGAGACCCTATCTCTAAATAAAATTCAAAAAAGCACTGGGTATGTCGCTCAGTAGTTAAGCGCCCCTTGGTTCAATCCTTGGTACAAAAAAAGAGAGAAAGAATTTGTTACTATAAGGAAAAACCAGGGAAGGTCGCTATGAAGTTTTCATTTTATAACAATGAAAATTTGGAAACAAGTTAGAGATTCAATGATAGAATATTAACAAGATAAGTCATGGCATAACCATTCAACAGAGACATTAAAAATGATAATATAAATACACCAATAAAAAAAAAAAAAAACAGGGGCTGGGATTGTGGCTCAGCAGTAGAGCGCTCGCCTAGCACAGGTGGGACCCGGGTTCGATCCTCAGCACCACATAAAAATAAAGGCATTGTGTTGTGTCCATCTACACCTAAAAAACAAATATTTTTTTTTTAAAGTGGCTAAAAAGGTAAATTATTACCTATATTTTACTATAATAAATTAGGAAGCTAACAATATGGGACAAAACATTTGTAACATATACAATATCTTTAATAGATAAATAACTTTAAAGAAAATTTGCAAGGGCTGGGGATGTGGCTCACGCAGTAGCGCGCTTGCCTGGCATGCGTGCGGCCCGGGTTCGATCCTCAGCACCACATACAAAACAAAGATGTTGTGTCCGCCAAAAACTAAAAAATAAATATTAAAATTCTCTCTCTCACGCTCTATTTAAAAAAAAAAAAAATTCTCTCTCTCTCCCACTCTCTCTCTTAATAAAAAAAGAAAATTTGCAAAAGAAAAACTTTTAAATAAAAATAAATATTTTTCAATTATTCTTACACACTTGAAAAGAAAATAACGCAAACTAAACCAAAATAAATATGTATAGTATGAGTAGCTCTACTTTTATCTGTCACACATTGGGGTTTCAAAATTCTGAAGTTTCTTTCTTTCTTTTTTTTTTTTTTTAATAAGCACTCTACTGACTGAGCTATATTCTCAGCCCTGATCTGTAATGTTTTTTTTTTTAATATTTAAAAAAATATTACATTTTAGTTTTCAGCAGATACAACATCTTTGTTTGTATGTAGTGCTGAGGATCGAACCCAGGCCACACCCATCTGAAGTTTCTTTTTAAAGGGTGCTGCTGCCCACCTTGCAAAAAAGAAGTGGAAGATAAGAAGGCCTGTTCACCCACTTAGCCAACTTCACACAGATCCCCAGTTTTCCAAGAAGTTGCCAATCTTTGTCACCTTGCTTCAACCTCCTATTTTTGTTTAAGGGACAAATGAATAAATCTGGTCTGGTTTGGTACATTTGCCAATACCTTCCCGTACAGCCAAGAACTGACAATGTTAATGGAGCCTCCTTCCCAACATCAGGAAGGAGGGCTGGGGATGTGGTTCACGCCATACTTGACAGATAAAAGTCAAGGGAAAACCAACTGCAAAGCCAGCAACCCACTGCCTTTGCAGGGTCTCCAAGCATCCTGTAACAAACCCTCTTCCCATACCCTCAGCAGCACCTGATGATGAAGAGTGGGTCCTCCCGGATCTTGCTGGCCATGTCAAGCAGGGAATTGGCACCAGACGGAGCAAAAATAGAGCCCGGAAGGAGTCCTGTCTCAGAAGAACATCCCCCCTCCTTCTCCTCCATCTTCTCAAAAACATATTTGTCAATGGGGCGCCCCAGCAGGTACTCATCACGATTCACCATCCCACCAGGACCCTGGTACATCCAGTCCAACTTTTCTTCTTTTTTCCTGGTTGAAGAAAACAATATATACAATTCAAAGGAAATGTAGATTCCGGCAAACCTGCACAGAAAACCCAATGAGAGCAGGACTCAATCTATAGGTGCTTACCACGTGGCAAGCATGGTGAAATGGTGCCTGCCCTTGTAGAGCTTACAATTAAGAGGAGAAATCATTTTCATATACTTAAAGCATAATTTCAAAACATAATCTAAAACAATTAATAGGCTCATTCTACATCATTGTCTTATCACCAAAAATAATGTCAGTGATCACATAATCACTCGTATTTATTTTGTTTTGGTGCCTGACACAATAGAACCAGTAATAACACTACATGTTTGAGGAGATAATAAGATCAAAAATAACCTAATACATAAATAATGTTTTTAAGCCAAAGGTAGAGCATGGCACAGGGCACAAATGATGTCATAGTATCATGTCAAGCAAATATTTCCCTGTGATTCTAGGGAGAAACATGGTGAGAAAATGGACCCTCATATCACAAATAGTAAAGGTGTATAGAAGCAGCCAACATCAGCTCACAGCCAATTCATTTCATCCAAACAGTATTATTTGTAGCATTAAACTCAAAATGCTCAAAGTGCTTTGAATATGACTTTAATTTTGTGTATTTGTTTGTTTTGAAGTTACATAATAACTGGGAGGATATCTACTTACTTGCATGTTTGGACTTTTTTTTTCAGTGCCAAGGATCAAACCCAGGGCCTTGCCCATACTAGGCACATGCTCTGCCACTCTTTCCCTGCCACTCCCACGGACATTTTTAATAAGAATAAACCAACACAACACTTTAGAAAAATGTTTTCCTATTAAAAGCATTGGTTTGATGGGGCTAGGGGTGTTCAGTGGTAGAGCGCTTGCCTAGCATACGTGAGGCACTGGGTTCAATCCTCAGCACCACATAAAAATAAATAAATAAAATAAAGGCATGCTCTCCATCTACAACTACAAAAAAAAATTAGTAAAAAAATAAAAGCACTGGTTGGAGAAACATTATAGTCTATAATTAAGAAATGATTGTGGTTATGGGTCAGGTTCCATGCGGTTTGCCTGGCATTGCTCACATCACTGGAGTTAGGAGCACAAGGGAGAGCTGCACCCTGGTGGATAATGGAAGACTGTAGTGGGACTTTAAAAGGAATACCACAGGTAGTGGTGTCTTTCATGTAAACAAAGGATTTCCTAAATCTCTCATGTAAATAAATCGGAGACCAGGAAGGAGGCTGACAACTATTAAAACCAGGGCTCCAGAGGGCTGGGGATACAGCTCAGTTGGTAGAGTGCTTGCCCTGCATATACAAGGCCCTGGGTATATCATGGCTCCTGGGAAGGAGGGAGCTTTGCAGTTTGGGAAGTCATGTTCCAAGTTAGAGAGAAAGAAGATCCCTGGAACTTCATCACAAGTGGTGTCTTACAAGAGCCAAACTGGCAGTACAAAATGGACCAGACGCCAGTTTAAGAAGAATTTTAGAACAAGTTATAGTCTGTTTTTAAATTGTATATGGCACTGGGTGAGATAACACACCTGTAATCCCAGATACTAGGGAGGCTGAAGCAGGAGGACTGTAAATCTGAGGTCAACCTGGGCAACTTAGTAAGACCTTGTCTGGGGAAGACAGGGGCGGTTTGGAAGTAGTAATATTAAAGCACCACTGGATCCAATACCCAGTACTGGAGCAGGGGAACATACTGGCGAGCTAGGGGCACCAGTAGCTCAGGGGCAGAGCACTTAACATGTGCAAAGCCCTGGGTTTGATCCCCAGCACCTCAAAAAATAATAAATGAATAAAATCATAGGCGGGACAACTATGATTAAGTAATCTATAAAGAAACATTAAACATGGGCTGGGGATGTGGCTTAAGCGGTGGCACGCTCGCCTGGCATGCGTGCGGCCCTGGGTTCGATCCTCAGCACCACATACAAACAAAGATGTTGTGTCCGCTGATAATTAAAAAATTAATATTAAAAAAATTCTCTCTCTCTCTCTCTCTCCCCCCCCCACTCTCTTTAAAAAAAAAAAAAGAAACATTAAACAATTTTTTTATTTAAAACAGCATGGGAAGTGGGATATATTTGAAGATAATACATTTATTTATTTATATTTTTATTGCAGTTGTGATCAAAATAAATGTTTAATAAAATTACAAGAAAATACCATAAATGCTTAGAAGATAAAGGGCCAAAAGCTAATAACAATGAAACATGAACATCATTTCCTTGGGAATTTTCCTGTGGAGTTTTTTTTTTAAATATTTATTTATTTTTAGCTGTAGTTGAACACAATAACCTTTATTTTATTTATTTATTTTTATGTGGTGCTGAGGATCAAACCCAGAGCATCGCATGTGAGAGGCGAGCTCTCTATCGCTGAGCCACAACTCCAAGCCCCTGCCTAGTTTTGTGTATTCTATAATCCAAACAATAGAAAACTCCTGGGTCTGAGAGGAAAAGAACTGATTGTATAGGGCAGACCATATCACATCATAAGGAGGTCTGAGCAGGAAGGTCAATGGTAACTAGAATATTCTCAGAGGCTCATTTCCTGATAGGGAATATAGCATGACAATTATGAGTACAAGTTCTATAATCCCACCTACTAGGAAGGCCAAAGTAGGAGGATGGCTTAAGTCCTGGAGTTCAAGACCACTGGGCAACGTAGTGAGACCCTGTCTCAGAAAAAATAAATAAATAAAAAGAGGATAAGTTCTGGAGTCAAGCAACATGGACCTGAATCCTGGCTCTATAGTCAAGTAAGTCCTCTGAGCCTTGGTGTCCTCACCTATCAAATGGGGATATAATACTATCTACCTCATAGGGTTGCTGGGAATTAAGTCAGTCAATGGATTTTTAGATTTTTTTATTGTTGTTGTTTTTATGGTACTAAGAATTGAACCCAGGGCATGGTGTATGCTAGCCAAGTACTCTACCACTGAACTACATTCCTTGCCCAGTTAATGGATTTTTAAGTCACTCAGCAGAATCATGGCACAAAGTAAGTATCAATAAATGCTGGCTGTTCTTTGTGTTACTTATGTATGTGTTTCTCTCTCCCACCAAGTTTTAAACTCCTAAATGGCTGGGACTATGGCTATGTCTTCTAGACAGATGCCCAACAATCATGGATTCAATGTCTGATAATTTCATAGTCAATGAACCTTGAGCTAGGAAGTACTTTTTTGACAGAAATTAAGGACATAGTGAAACCCGGCAGGGTGGTACATGCCTGTAATACCAACTCAGGAGGTTAAGACAGGAGATCCCAAGTTCAAGACCAGCCTCAGCCAACTTAGCAAGGCCCTCAGCAACTTAGAAGCCCCCACCTTAAAAATAAAACATAAATGGGCTGGGGTTGTGGCTCAGCGCTAGAGCGCTCGCCTAGCACATGCAAAGTGCTGGGTTTGATCCTCAGCACCACATAAAAATAAATAAATAAAATAAAGGTATTGTGTCCAACTATAACTAAATAAATTAATAAATAAATAAAAAGAGCTGGGAATATAGCTCAGTGGTAAAGCACCCCTGGGCTCAAGAAAGAAAGAAAGCCAGGGGGCTGGGGTTGTGTCTCAGTGGTAGAGCGCTTGCCTTCCAAATGTGAGGCCCTGTGTTTGATACTTAGCACCACATACAAATAATAAAATAAAGGTCCATTGACAACTAAAAAAATTCTTAAAAAAAAAAAGAAAGAAAGAAAGAAAGCCAGGTGTGGTGGCACTCACCTGTAATCACAGCAACTTGGGAGGCTGAGGAAGAAGGATAGCCATGTTCAAGGCAATTGAGCAAGGTTCTAAGCAAATTAGTCCTTGTCTCAAAATAAAAAGGGCAGGGGATGTGGCTCAGTGGTAAAGCACCTATGGGCTCAGTCCCTAGTATCAAAAAAAAAAGATTTTTTTTTTTAAATGTCCTCAAGAAATAGTGTCCTGATATGTTGCCAAGGTTGACCCTAAACTCCTAGGCTCAAGGAATCCTCCTCCTCTCAGCCTCCTGAGAAGCCAGGACAACCACAAACCACCATAGCCAGTGGAGGGGATGAGGGAGCAGTTAAAATACATGTCAAAGATAATCAGAAGTTTGCCTGTGTATACCTGACACTAACAGGAGGAGGAGCTGGGAATAAAGACTCATTTGTTAATCTGTAAAAATATCTCCTATGTGTCAGAAAGATGAAAAGGCCAGAAGGATGAAGTAGATTCACTGGCTACTGGTAAGGCCCATAGGTCTACAAATCACCAAATGGGGCTGATGAGAGCTAAGTGTGTGTTGAGGTGACTCTTGAACTTCTGGGTCAAAAAGTAGAACTACCTGTTAGGCAGCTGAATATACAATGACACAGAGTCTGTGTGGCTCAGTGGTAGAGCACTTGCCTAGCATGTGTGAGGCACTGGGTTCGAGCCTCAGCACCACATAAAAATAAATAAATAAAGGTATTGCCCATCTACAACTAAAAAATAAAGATATTTTAAAAAGAAAGAAAGAAAGGTAAGAGGAGCTGGGTGCAGTGGCGCATACCTGTAATCCCAGAGGCTTGGGAGGCTGAGGCAGGAGGACTGCAAGTTCAAGGCCAACCTCAGCTACTTAGTGAGGCCCTAAGCAACTCAGTGAGACCCTGTCTCTAAATAAAACATAAAAAAGGGCTGGGGATGTAGTTCAGTGGTTAAACGCCCCTGGGTTCAATCCCTAGGACTCAAAAAAGAAGAAGAAGAAGAAGAAGAAGAAGAGGAGACTGCAGACAAAATTCAAGAGCTTCTAGGGGAAAGACAACTGGGCCAAATACAGAAGAAAGGATATGAAAAATGAAGGCAGATACTTATATAAAGTAGTAGTAACTGCCTGGCTCCACCTAATCCCAAAAGGACTCAATTCATATCAGCCTTACTCAGGCCCTAGGAAGAGAACATGTATAGTTGGAATCCAGGGCCACAGAGCTTGGCATCTGGTTCTACCAGAAATCAGCTGGATAACTCTAGGCACCCTTATATCCTCATCTCTAAAATGTAGTCAGTTACTGTTGTCAAACTGTTATTATGAGTTTTTAAATAAGGAAAGATTTGGGGGGCAAAGCATGTGAAAACAAAGTTTCTGTTGTTGTTGTTGCTATCATTAAGGACACAGATCCAATTCTCAATCAAAGCTGTATAACAATAGGGGACTATTTATTTATTTACTCTTGATACTGGGGATTAAATCCAGGGGCACTTTACCACTGAGCTACATCCCCAGCCCTTTTTTATATTTTTATTTTCAGGGAGTATCTTGCTAATTTGCAAAGGCTGGCCTTGAACTCGTGATCCTCCTGTCTCAGCTCCCAAATTGCTGAGATTATAGACATGTGCCAGTGTACCGTGCCAGGGGGCCTTTTAAAACACATAGTTGCCCTGCCTCACACTACCCCTATATTCCAAAGGAAAAGACTTAGGTGGAACTCAACCCATCTTTATTTATATATATATATACATACATATATACATACACATGGCCCTGAATTTGTAATCCTCCTGTCTCAGCCTCCCAAGCCCCTGGTATGCACCACTGCACCTGGTATCATATGCATACAATCATCAATGTCACAAACCTATCATTCATTCATATATATATATAGTGTAGAGGGATACAATACCTTTATTTTATTTATTTTATGTGGCGCTGAGGATTGAACCCAGTGCTTCACACGTGCAAGGCAAGTGTTCTACCAATGAGCCACAACCCCAGCCCCTCATCCCATCTTTATTTAATCTTCCAAGCCCATTATAAAGTGCAAGGGTTGAGAAACATCAGTATAGACCATTGTTTAGGAAATGTAATTTTCCAATATTATCAGTAAATATTAAAGAAACATTCTATTTTAGAGATGAATTTTGAGATCACATTAAGTATTAAAGGTTTTCTTCATTCTGAGATGCATTTCATACATGGAAAAGATTACCTGAACCACAGAAGTGAATCGTTAAATAGAAAAGATGTTTTACTGACTACATTAAAAGCATGAAACTGTGCAAAGAACTATACAAATCAGCCAAATGGATAAGAAGATTATCTAAATATATCTTCATTAAAGACCAAAAAAAGAGGGAAGGGACCCACATGCTAACCTTTGTTTTTATAATGTTGGAGGACACAAGGGGAAGGGATCAAAAAATATCAGGAGCTGGGCAAGATGAGCACAATGGTACCTCTGGGTTCAATTCCAAATAAAATAAAACCAACCAAAAAAAAAATCAGAACAGCCTTTTCCCCAATCTACTTTCCTGCTACAGTTCCATCACAGCATTTCCATAAACTGAAACTAAGTTTCATGTGCATATGAAACTTATAATCAATGTTATTTTGTGTTTTGTTATTGTTATTGTTTTTAGTATTGGGGATTGAACCCAGAGCCACTTTACCACCGAGCCACATCTCAGCCTTTTTAAATTTTTATTTCAAGACAGGATCTCACTAAGTTGCTTACGGCCTCACTAAATTGCTAAGGCTGGCCCTGAATTTATAATCCTCCTGTCTCAGCCACCCAAGCCCCTGGTATGCACCACTGCACCTGGTACCATATGCATACAATCATCAATGTCACAAACCTATCATGATTATTAAGAAAAAGCCCAAATATCCAATACAGAAGTGAGCCACCGACTACCCTGAAAACTTTGTCCACGAAGTCATGGGAATGTCAGTACAGATTACTCAACTTTATTCTATCGATATTTTTAATGTCATCCTGATTTAGGAATGAATAACAGGTTTTATGCTTTTTACTGTCTCAAAACATAAATTTACTCCCATTTCCTTTTATGATATCTGTTATTCCTAGCATGTATTATATAAGAAACTGACTGACTGATCCAATAGGACTGTCCATAACCACACAGGTTTGGTTGACAGACACACCATCTACCTCCTCCCACGGGACCTCATTGCCCCAATAAAAAGAGCTCGCACACAAAGGCAGGACTGAGATGTGAACACATATCAAGAAACAAGGAAAAGACAACCATCCTCAGCCATGCTTATTTGTCAACAGTCTACCAGGAATGTGGCCTACACTAAGTCCTAAATATGTAATCTCATTTGATCTTCAATAAGCCTTAAGAACTGGTTCTACTAAAGTAACCAAGGCTCCCGGTTTCACAGCAAGGCACAGCCAACCTTAGAATCCAGGTCAATCCCACTCCAAAACCCATGCACTTAATCATTAAGCCATCATGCAACATCTGGATTAGGCATCTGCAGTCAGTCCTGCAATTTTCTGTACATCAGGACACCCAACTTCTAACTTACTTGACAGCCCCAACATCCTCGGCATAGCGCTGCATCTCTTCCCGGGCCCTCTCCTCTCGCAATTCCCGCTGCAGTTCTTCAATCTTCTTCCGCTCTGCCTCATGCTTCTGCTCGGCCTTCCACACTTTCTCCACATTGCGAAGGGTCTGTGGATGCCAGCTTTTCTTCAAATTCTGTGGTGAATGGAAGTAGGGAGAAAATAATTCAGCTGGGGGTTATAGCTCAATGGTAGAATAGTAGAGTACTTGCCTACATACATGAGGTCCTGGGTTCCATCCCCAACACCCGCCCCCCCCAAAAAAAAAAACAGTGGGGGAGAAGATATCTTTTGCAATAACAAGATTTACATCCAATAATTTCTCACATGGAGAGGGTGTTTAAGTACTGTAAGATTAATGTTCTCTTTTCTGTCAAAGTTAAAACCTATAATAATCCCAGTGAATTGAGAGGCAGAGGTTGGAGGATCGTGAGTTCAAAGCCAGCCTCAGCAAAAGTGAGGTATTTAGCAACTCAATGAGACCCTGTGTCTAAATAAAATACAAAAAAAAAAAAAGGGCTGGGGATGTGACTCAGTAATTGAGTGCCCTTGGGTTCAATCCTCAGTATCAAAAAAAAAAAAAAAAGTTAAACCTATAGTCTGAGTTAACAAAAATGTGTTTGCTGTAATTTAAAACTTAAATTGCAGAGTGTGTAGTTAGGTGGAGCTCTTTTTAAGTCACAAAACTATGAGGTTGCAATGGAGCCATTTGGAGCACCCCCCCCCAATATATCTCCCCTTGTCCTCAGTCTTCCAATCATAATGCTTGTAGGTAATCCAAACATAACTATATCCCTTCCCCTTGCACTTCCCAATTTTAAATTAGTCAATCACACAGACTGTAACCCCGAACTCCTATTATCAGAGTAAGAGGCAATGCTGCATTAGGGATAAAAACCTGGGCAGACTTCCTACCCAATGTGCTTGTTTGCCAGATTCTTTCTGGTAGCATACCTTACTGAAGAAGTAAAGTTTGCTTTGCCCAGCAGCATTTTTTGGAGGGATGGGGAGTACCGCGGATTGAACTCAGGGGCACTCGACCACTAAGCCACATGCCCAGGCCTATTTTACATTTTATTTAGAGACACGGTCTCACTGAGTTGCTTAACACCTCGAAGTTGCTGAGGCTGGCTTTGAACTCACCATCCTCCTGCCTCAGCTTCCTAAGCTGCTGGGATTACTGATGTGAGCCACCACTCCTGGCTGCCCAGTAGCTTTTGAGCACATATCAGATTTCTTATAACACCCCAATATTTCTAACAGTACATAAAGTTGTGCAGGATGGACCTGGACCCTCCTGAGTTCCCTTCAAACAGTTTTAATCTTGTACTTTCACTGGCCATCCCTAAAATGGGAGTTGGTGATGGCAAAACAGGAGGAATGGGGCAGGGAGGGAGGGAGGATGGTATGTATTTAGAAAGGCAACAGAACTCACTGGCATTAAGCATTCCTTCTTAGGAATACAACATTCCTTTCCTTCAGTTCTTTTACAACCCAGATCCCTAAATTTACTTTATAACCTACCTAGGACTTCCTTCAATGTTCCTTCCCAGGAAACTCGCCTTGGTTCTGATCTTCTCCTTTACCCTCAAAGAGGGGTCGGGGATATGGCTCAGTTGATAGAGTGCTTGCCTTGCATGCATAAGGCCCTGGGTTCAATCCCCAGCACCACAAAAAAGAAAAAAAAAAAACTAAAATCCTTTATCCTCAAAGAATGTTTCTTCTCTTTCTTCTCTCCATCAGCTATTCCCCTGGCTAACACTGCCCATCAGAAGTTTCTCCAAGGATGTAACATCTAAGGACAATTCTAAATTAGCCTGATGGAGTGGGAAGTAGGCAATAGGAGGGCAGATTTTTTGTTGTTTTTGTTTTGTTTTGTTTTTTGTTTTTTTGGTACTGGTTATTGAACCCAGAGATGTTTAACCACTGAGCAATATCCCCAGCCCCTTTTAGTTTATATTCTGAGACAGGGTCTCACTAATTTGCCTAGAGCCTCACTAAATTCCTGAGGCTGGCTTTGAACTTATGATTCTCCTGCCTCAGCTTCCCTAACCACTAGGATTATAGGCATGTGCCACTGTGCCTGGCAGGAGGGCAGGTTTTCAAACACAGGAAACAGCATTCAGCAACTACAGCCCCAGTAGTGAGAAAGAACACAGCACAAATAATTCAGTGTAGCTAGAGGTGGAATGCAAACTGATGGAGAAGGGGTACAAGATGAAGTCAACTAAGAAGCAGATCAATGGGTGCAGTGGTATACACCTGTAATCCCAGCAACTTAGGCTGAGGAAAGAGAACTGTCAAAGTTCAAGGTTAGCCTCAGCAATTTAAAGAGGCCCTAAGCAACTTAGTGAGATCCTGTCTCAAAATAAAAAATAAAAAGGGCTGGGTATGTGGCTCAGTGGTAAAATGCCCCTGGGTTCAATCTCCAGTTCTTAAAACAAAACAAAACAAAAAACAGAAGATTAAGGGCTTTACAAGCCATGTGAAGAGATTAGAGTTTATCCAGTTAATGGCAGGAAACAGTTATATGCAGGTAAGAGGCATAACCCGCTATCATGTGAAATGTGGACCACAGAGGGCCAAGACTGAAGACCAGTTACAAAGATAAAATGTACACAAAATACCTGGCAGATAGAAAATGTGCAGTCAATGAGAGCTCCCTTATTTTTTGCTTTTCTCTTTCCTTCCTTAAGTGCCTTTCCCCTGTGTCAGGTCATTCCTTCCTTTCTTCAGTCTTTCCTTTGTTCAGTCCATCCATCCATCCTTCCTTCCTCATCTCCCCCACTTACCCTACTAGTTATCCCTTTCCTCCCTGCTTCAACCATATGTGCTCCCCACCCTCAAGGGATGGTGGAATTGTCTGGAAACATTTCTAGTTGTCACATGAAGGGAAGACGGTGCTTTTGGCATCTAGCAACTAGAGGTCAGAGATGCTACTAAACATCCTACAATTCACAGGGCAATCCAAGTCCCCTCTGCTCCCCCATCTACAAAGAATTATCTAGTCCAAACTGTCAAGAGCTCTGAGATTAAGAAACACTGACTTAGAGTTTTCCTTCAGTTACCTGAAGAATATACTAAATTTTCACAGGAAGCTTGATGGAGTCCTGGAACTCAGTCTAATTGAGAACATCTGAAAAATACTAGGGCTACTGAATAGGTGTCTAAGCTGACCTATTTACTGATTCAATTAGCTCCACTTTCAGGAGGTTGGTACTTTCCTAATCTTGCACTGTGCCCTTCTGGATACCTTTGCCCTATTTAAGGCCTCAGTCCCTTGCAAATCAACGACACAACTTCGGAGAAACTGGGGTTGGGATTGTGGCTCAGCAGTAGAGTGTTCGCCTAGCAAGGGCGGGACCCGGTTCAATCCTCAGCACCACATAAAAACAAAGGCATTGTGTGAAAAAAAAAAAAAACTTAGGAGAAACTGCCACTTAACTTACATAAGTGCTATGAATCCAACCAAAGAAAAGCTCTGTAACTACAGATCAGAATGAGCAATGACAGAGACATGAAATAAAAGTGGACATGAAGATTCCTTCAGGCTTAAAATGGTTCCCTTCAAAAGGCCTGGCTAAGGGACAGGGAGAACCAGGCACAAATTACTCACACTACAGCCCAGGGCACGGCTCTGAACTCCTAGGTAAGAAGAGGAGATGTGTCCCAAGACAAGATATACAAACAAATCTGTGTGCTATTCCTCAATATCTGCCTCCTTTCCTAAACATCTCTCCCCCTTTCCGGTCTACCCAGAATTTCCAGCCCAGAGAGCCCCCATCAACGAGCACACAACCATCACCAGCCCCATTCGCGACACACCTCGAACTCTTCACTCCAAGGTCCTAAAGATGCCTCCCCTCTCCAGAGTTACCGCCCCCTCCTCCCCCACAGCGAGGCTCCGTCACCACGGTTACCCACTCCGCCCCCACCCCACTCCCTGCCAATTTCCGTCCCCAGCGCCAGTCGGTCTCCGGGCTCCCTCCACTCACCAGGTCTCCGCCTCCCATGATGACAGAGACGTCTTCTCGCTACGCGGATGTGGAAGATTCAGGGAAGATCAAGAAGAAACGTAGGGGAAAGAGTTCAGGGACGGCCTCTCCGAACCTGGCCCTGACCGGCACTGGCTGCCACTTTCATCGCCCGGTCGAGGACACTTCCGGGAGTGGCGTCATATTGCCGCGTCGACGTCGCAGAGTCATGACGTTTAATCCTAGCTGTCGCGCTACATGACGGTGGCCTATCGTGCCGTTTCCTCAAAGTTTCAGGACCCATTGTCATACCTTCTGTGGTCTCCTTTTGGCTACCTCGGCTCGGTATTTCGCCTGAGCTCCCTAACTGTTAGGATGCCGCTTCTGAGTGCAGTTACAGCTTGCGGCCGGCCTCCGGCACGGCTTGTGGCCATGGTAGCGTGCCAGGGTCCTGGCATAGCGTGCCAGAGGTCCCCCAGGCTGGACCTCTGTGTGGAACAGCCTAGGTACCTCCCCGCGCCCAACCCCACACCCCAGTCTGTCGACTGACTGTCGATTCGGCGCTCTTCAAACCTTCACTTCCAGCCAAGCTCCTCACTCCAGGTTTATCTTACGGAGATCGATAGAAACCATCAAGTTCTATCAGCTTCCCTGAGCCAAACCTTTAAAAAGTCGGCCAGCTTCCCCATTTCCTTGATTGGGTTCTTTTTACTTTTGAATTATAAGAGGTCTTTACATACTCTGAACCCTAGTTCTTCTTCAGATACATATTTTGCAAATAGTTTCTCCTAATCTGTGGCTTGCTTATTAATTTCTTAACGGTGTCTTTTAATAAGCAGATAGTTGAAATTTTGATGAAGTATAATTTATCAATATTTTCCTTTATGCTTGTTGCTTTTTGTGTCTCCTCTATGGACTTACTGCCTGCCTTCCATATTTTCTATAAAGCTATACTAATCAAGACAAATAGTGCTGGCATAAGGATTGACAGGTAGATCAGGGGAAGAGATAGAGGGCCTAGAAACAGATCTACACTTAGGTGACCATTTGATTTTCAAAAAGCCACCAAAACAATTCAATGGGGAGAAAAAGCTTTCCAAAAAAAAAAACAGCTGGGGCTGGTGTTACTTCCAGCTTCCAAAAGATAATCTGTTGTTTTCTTCTTAATAGCTTCATGGTTTATAATCTTTCTCAAATTAACTTTTGTGTATGGTGAGATTCACTTTTCCCATATGCAAACAGTTATTCCCGCATGACTTTTTCATTCCTTTTTGGTGCTGGGGATTGAATCCACGGTGCTCTAGCGCTGAACCACACCTCCAGCTCCAGCTCAGTTCTTTGAAGACTTTTTTCTCCTCAACTACAAGTTTAGCTTTATAGAAAGTAAGGAGAACAGGTAGTATTAAGTCCTTCTATTTTGTCCCTTTCTGTTAAGATTATTTTGAATAGTCTGTCTTGTATATCCATGTAAATGTTAGCTTGCCAATTTAAAAGCCTGCTAAGATTTTCATGGTTTTGTGCTGAATCTATGAATTTGAGAGTTGGCTTCTTTATTATTAATAAGTCTTCACAATTTGAAGATGACACATTATCCCATTTATTTAGATGTTCTTCATTTTTTTGAAACTTTTAGAAGTTTTGCACAACTTCATTAAATTTTTCCTAAATATTTTATTTTTATGATGCTATTTTAAATGGAATATTTTTTAGTTTATAAATTGTTTCCTGCTGGCATATAAAACTCAATTTTTAGATTAATCTTGTATTTTACAACATTGTGAAATTCATTTATTAGATCTTGTAGTTGTTTTATACTTATTTAGCACATATGTAACAAAATTTGTACATTAATTTCACAGCAGTATTATTCATGATGGCCCAAAAATGTGCAGCAGCTGATAAATGAATAAATAAAATGTGATGTATCTACACAATGCATTCTTATTTGTCCATAAAAAGGAATAAAGTCCTGCCACATGCTACAATATGGATGAGCCTTAAAAACAGTTTGCAGCAAGGTGAGGTGGAGCACGCCTGTAATCCCAGTGACTAAGGAAGATGTGGCAGGAGGATCACAAGTTCAAAGCCAATCTCAGAAACTTTGTGAGATCAGTCTCAAAATAAAGAATAAAGAGGGCTGTAGATGTAGCTCAGTGGCAATCCCCAGTACCACAAAAAATAATATTAAATAAGCAGCATGGTAAGTGAAAAAAGCCAACCACAAAAGATGACATGTTTTATGATTCCATGTATATGAAATATCTGAATATAAACAGAATAGGCAAATCAATAAAGAACACTGGTTGCCTAGAGATGGGTCCATTGGAAGGAAATGGGGAGTTACTGCTAATGGGTATGGAGTTTGGTTTGGGGGTGATTAAAATGTTCTAAAATTGTTTTAGATGGTTGTGCAACTTTGAATATACTTTTTAAAACACTTATTTCTACACTTTTGATTGTGAGACTGGAGATTGAACCCAAGGCCTTGCTAGGCAAATGCTCTACATTGAGCTATACCCAGAGGCTTGAAATCTATACTTTTGATGGGCCAATTACATGATACATGAATTAGATCAATAAGGCTGTATTAAAATTGGCATCATGCCAGGTGTGGTGGCGCATGCCTATAATCCCAGTGGCTCAGGAGTCTGAGAAAGGAGGATCACGAGTTCAAAGCCAGCCTCAGCAAAAAGTGAGGCACTAAACAACTCAGTGAGACCTTGTCTCTAAATAAAATACAAAAAAATGGACTGGGGATGTGGCTCGATGGTCAAATGCCCCTGAGATCAATCCCTGGTACCCCCCAGCAAAAAAAAAGTCACATCACTTGCCATAAAAAGAATGTAAAAGTAAATATAATATTATTAAACACTAGCTAGATATTTACATAAGCTCCTTTGATTGAGAAAGGGGAGATTCTAAAAATTTTTTTTAATATTTATTTTTTAGTTTTCGGCAGATACAACATCTTTTTTTTGTATGTGATGCTGAGGATGGAACCTGGGCCGCACGCATACCAGGCGAGCGTGCTACTGCTTGAGCCACATCCCCAGCCCCAATTCTAAAATGTTAAGGAACTGGCACCAAATAAAATCTTTTCCTTAAGTTACTCAGGAATGAGAGAGACTTGAAAAATGAAAACATTTTTTCATTTTCAGGTTCAGAGTTTTTCATGGCCTGTTTGATAGCTATAGTCAACTTGCAAATTCCTTAAGTACCTATCCCCCATACTTGGGGCAAACTCACATACAAGATGTGAAGCTGCAGTACCCCCAGGAATGTTTGCAATGTTGAAACAATGAAAGCAATGTTTATTAAGTGGCAAAGGAAGGGACATAAAGACATTTCAGAAATCCAACATTTGTGGTGGTAGGGATGAGACCCAGGGCCTTGCACATGTTAGGCAAGCACTCTACCACTGACCTTTATCCTCACCCCACAAATCCAATTTCTACAAAGCCCTAAAATTGATGTCAATTGGATTTAAGAAGTCTATTAGAAATAGAGGGGGGGATTGCTGGAGGAAACATCAAATTAGTGCAGGAACTAGCTGCCTATAGTGAAATGCTTCAAAACAGAATTAAGACACCCCCCCACCCCGCCTACCTATTCAGTTCCTATCACCAGTCCTTGATTCACTGGTGATCTGTCTGTTCTGGCTTTTTGAATATTGTAAGGAAGTGCCTTCTCCATAGCTGGGGGAGGGAAGGGAAGGGAAATTAAAACAACTCCCTGACTGGGCACAGTGGCTCACACCTGTAATCCCAGTGACTCAGGAGGCTGAAGCAGGAGAATTAACCATGAAGAGCAGTTTGTTTGTTTGTTTATACTGGAGACTGAAGCCAGGGTCTCCCACAAACTAGACAAGAGCTCTACCAATGAGCTACGTTCCTAGCCATTTGTTTGTTCATTTATTTGCTACTGGGTTGAATCCAGAGGGGCTTTACCAATAGCTACATCCCCAGTCTTTTTTATTTTTTGAGAAAGGATCTCACTAAGTTGCTTGAGGCCTCACTAAATTGCTAAACTAATATTGAACGTGGCGATTATCCTGCTTCAACCTCTCTAGTCACTGGGATTACAGACTTGCACCACCACACCCAGCAGCAATTATAATTTTAATTAAATAAGAGAAAAGAATATAATGAATGAAACAGAATGTGAGAACAGGAACAACTGAGACATGGTAGTGTATATGCCTATAATCCCAGTTACTCAATAGGTGGATTGCAAATTCAAGGCCAGCCTCAGCATTTTAGTGAACCCTGTCTCAAAATAAATATAAAAAAAGGGTTGGGGGTATAGCTCAGTGATAGAACAACCCTGGTTTAAATTCCCAGTACAAGAAAGAGAGGCAGGTAGGCAAAGAGCAACTGCAACACATGAGAGAACTAAAAGAACCAATGAAAAAGTTGGGAGAGGGGCTGGGGTTGTGGCTCAGTGGTAGAACGCTTGCCTAGCTCTTGTGGGCCCTAGGCTCACGTGGGGCCCTAGAAATTTTTTAAAAAAGAAAAAGTTGAAAGTTGACAGTAAGGAAACATAAAGTACAGCAAAAACACAAGTGAACAGGAGAGAAAATGTGAGTCCCCAAATGAGCAAATAATGGAAAAATAATTATCAAAAGACACAATAAAACTTCTTTTCTGCATATAGGGTACTAGGGATTAAACTCAAGGCCTCATGCATGCTAGACAAGCATACTACCACTGAGCTATACCTTCAGTCCAAAACTTTTCAAAATAGAATTTTAATGTCTATTTTGGAAAGAATCACCATGAACATTTCTGAAAATTTTCAGAACATCAGGAACAAAAATCCTGCAGGGTAGGGTTGTGGCTCAGTGGTAGAATGCTTGCCTGGCATGTGTGAAGCCCTGGGTTCAATTCTCAGCACCACATATAAATAAATAAAATAAAGGTCTGCCAACAACTGAAAAAATATTTTTAAAAAAAGAACGAAAATCCTAAGACAGAAATGGATCACACATGGGAATATGAATGACATTAAGTCTAATTAACAGAAACCAGAAGTCAATGGAAATTCGTAAAGTCCTTAAACATTTTTCAATGATAAATCAGTTCTAAGATAAACTGTGTCTCATGTGCTCAAAAACAACATAGAGTATTTTCAGACATGCAAGGATTCAAAACTTTTTACCTCCCATTTATTTTTTCTTCGAATTTTCTACCATAAACCAGAAGCAGTGGCACACACTTGTGATCCCAGCTACTTGGTTTTGGACTGAAGGCAGGAAGATCACAAGTTCGAGACCAGCCTGGGCAAATTACAGATACCTTATCTTGAAATAAAAAATAAAAGGAACTGGAGATGTAGCTCAGTGGTCAAGCATTCCTTGGGTTCAATCCCTAGCACCAAAGAAGGGGAAATAGAACAATTTTATATATTTTTCTATAGCTATAAACAAGCACTCATCCTCTGACTAATATGAGTCAGCTCCTGCCAGACTGAAAGCTCCCTGAGAACAGGAACCTTCTTTCATCTTTTAATTTGCAGCAGCTTTGCATGCACTAAGCTTTCAAAAATATGTTACCCGTACATCTTTGCCTTTTATCTGTCACTCATATTGACAAATTGTGTTCAGAGCTGTCAGCCCTGGGATTGAACCCAGGGGTGCTCAACAACTGAGCCACATCCCCAGCTTTTTTATGTTTTGTGAGAGGGGCTCACTAAACTGCTAGTCTGGCTTTGAACTCACATTCCTCCTGCTTCCAGCCTCCACAGCTGTCAGGATTATAGGCATTCACCCCTGCATGCAGTGTCAGCCCTAATTTGAGATTTAGAATTTCCTTGGAGTCTTTGTCTTAATTGAAGCCCAAGGTGGGAGTTTTTGAGGACTTCCTCTTAGCAGTCTCTTGGAAAATGGAAAGAACAAATATCTCAGGACAAGAATGGGCTCTTAGTCTCACTTATAGATATAAAATACTAGAGAAGGAAGGGGGCACCCGGACTTGAATCAGGGACCTCTTCATCTCCACTCAAATGCTCTACCCCTCAGCTACATCCCCACACCCTACCATAATTCTTTTTTTTTTTTTTTTTTTAGTTTTCAGACACAACATCTTTATTTTATTTGTATGTGGTACTGAGGATTGAACCCAGCGTCCCGTGCATGCCAGGCGAGCGCAGTATGGCTTGAACCACATCCCCAGCCCCCATAATTCTCTTTCCTTATCCACTTATGGTGACTCAGTACAATGGGGTTCCACCATGCTAGAACTCTGGCAAGCTTTGTGTTCTGAAGCCTCACCTTCTTAGAATCCATCATCTGCTTTGATTTCTGAATGCCAATAAACTGGGTGGAGACCTTTAAAACTGACATCCTACAAACTAGCTGAAAAGGAAAGTGACAGAGCATAAGCAAAGCATCCTGGATACTCTATCAGAATCGTTGGGTTAAAAATCAACCAAGAACAACAGCCATGCCCTGTGGCCCACACTTGTAATCCCAGTGATTCGAGAAGCTGAGCAGGAGGCTGAGGCAGGAGGATGTCAAGTTTGTAGGTCAGCCTCAACAAACAGTGAGACCCCATCTCGAAATAAAAATAAACAGGACTTGGGGGGCGTGTAGCTTAGTGGTAAACGCACCTGAGTTCAATCCTCAGTACTAAATAAATAAAAAGCTCTGTATTCTCCCCTTGTTTGCCCCTGCCTTTAGATGAATTGAGAGTAGAAAGGAAATCTGGCTTTGTTTGCTTTTTTGTTGTTGTTTTGTTTTATTTTGGTAACTGGGGATTGAACCCAGGGGCACTAACCTCTGAGCTATATCCCCAGCACTTTTTATTCTTTGAGATAGGGTCTGGCTAAGTTGTTTAGGGCTTTACTAAACTGCTGAATTTTCAATCCTCTTTCCTCAGCCTCCCAAGTTGCTAGAATTACTAGCATATACCACACCATGCCTGGCAAAAATCTCAAGTTTTCTGGAATGTAATGATTTGACATATCAGAAAATCCTTCTCAGGGCAACCAAGGTCCAATCCCTTTAGACTCATTGCCAACTCTGTTTTTCATAGAAATAGTACCCAGTTTCTGACTTCAGAGTGCTACTGATACCGGGGAAGTGTTTCATTGAAGGTTAAGAGTGAAGTTCCCAGGGATGGTGGTGGGTAGCTCAGTGCAGGACACCTGGGTTATTCCAAAACAAACCTAATGTAGTTCCTTCGGATCATGCGAACAAATGAGAACTGAGGCCTCTCACTGGCATGGAGTGCTAGGGTGTAGACCTGAGAAGCCCTGGCTCCTCTTCTCTCCAGAGGTAGAGAAACTGAGGGTAGAAAAGCTCACTTGTCCCTGACAATAGGGGAGAAACTACACACTTGGAGACACAAATAAATTTTAATATAAAATATCATTGAGAATTCATATAAACACCTTTCTTAGAAATTCAGGCCAATGGCTGTAATAAGGAAGCAATGTTGTCAGAAGAGAGGGAATTCAGTGACCTCCCCAAACACGGATGTGTGATGACGGAGAGATGGGGTGTTACGGCGGTAGCCAAACCTACCGTTGAACCCCGTGGTTGGCTTCAAATCGACATTGTAGTGGTCATGCCCGGTCACCTGTTGGATGGAATGCCCTTCGGGCAGAGATAGAGGCTGAGCCAGCATGCAACACCCTCTCATTTTCCCCATTCCCACAGGCTGAAAGGGGTGCGCATAGTCACTACACTCCCCATGCCTGGAGCTAAATGTTCACTTCTCAAGGGTCCTGATCCTCTTGATTGAAAAGACAAGGACTGGTGAAGTCCAGGTGACAGCGGCTTTCTAGAAATCAAGCCCCACACCAGGAATACTGACAGGAAGATCATGACTACATGTATTGGGACGGGAAGTGCCAGAAACTTCTCAGTTAGCTGAACTTCTCTTGTTCCCCAGAGATGCGAGAGTTTTTTATCCTTGCCTCTGACCCATAGAAAAATGAATGAGGTCAATTTAGCCAAATGTTGCAAAGGATCACGTGAGCAGCATGAGGCCAAAGGATGATGGAGTAGGGGTGGAGGTAGGGTGCACACTGTCAGAAAAATCTCTTAGTCTTCCCATTGCTGCTAAATTAAGCCTGGAAAATGTGACACAGTCTGCTCAGGGAGTCATCTGGGGGACTTGGACATTTGGGTGGACAGAGAGGAAGTTCAAATCCATCTTAGCCCTTCTCAGCAAATCATTTTCATGCAACATACCTGTTTCCTCAGAAGTAACCTGGGGATAGTATGAGGGAAAAAGGCACCTGGTATAGAGGAAGTGCTCACATAGGAGAAGAAAACCTGGGAGGATGCAATTCCTGGGCCTCCCTGCAGCCTGGTTTCTTTCTCTAAATTGTGAGGTGCATACTATTCTTCCTTAGTGGGATCATGTGAGACTGGACAGTGAGATGGCACTTGCCTGCCCCTGCCCAGTTTCTTCTGTTGAGATATCTCTGTCCTTGCCCGAAAATGTGGAAATAATCTACTATCCAGCCATCCCTTCCTGTACCGCCATGATCCTGAAAATGAGGAAGAAAATATAGAAGACTGTCAGAAACCATGTCTAGAAGTACACAGTGCAAACTCCCTGGGACTTGTTGGGGAAGAGAGAGCCAGAGGTAACTGGAGACAGATTAGAAATAGTTAATAAGCTGTGCAACAGCTTGCAGGCCTCAGTGTGTGCTGCCATACACTGGATTCCAACTCTAGCTTGGCCACTAGCAAGCTGTGATCCTGGGTCAATTACGCAGCTTTTTCATTAGGACCCTCAGTTTTCTTATCACTAAAAGGAGGGTTGCTATGAAATTTAAGTTATTTAGTTAAAGTAAATAGCCTGGCTGGGGCTGGGGATGTGGCTCAAGCGGTAGCGCACTCGCCTGGCATGCGTGCGGCCCAGGTTCGATCCTCAGCACCACAAACAAAGATGTTGTGTCCGCCAAAAACTAAAGAAATAAATATTAAAAATTCTCTCTGTCTCTCTCTCTCTCTCACTTCTCTCTTTAAAAAAAAAAAATAGCCTGGCATAACAAAGACTTGATACATATTATCTTTTAAATAAAAATAATGCCAACCACAAATGGTGGGTTTTTTAGCTTATTTTGGGGTACTGGGGATTTAAGCCAGGGGCAATTTACCACTGAGGTACATCCCCAGCTCTTTCAGTCTTTAGACAGGATTTCACTAAGTTACTTAGGACCTCTCTCAGTTGCTGAAGCTGGTTTTGAACTTGTGATTCTCCTCCAGTTTCAGCCTCCAGAGCCACTAGGATTACAGGTGTGTGTCACCACTCCCAGCATATGAATGGTGGTTTTGTTGATTAAAGAATACCTTACACATTAAACATGCTCAGCAGGCAACATAGTGAGCGAGGAGCCCCGCCCCACCCACCTCAAAATTACAGTGTTGGGGAAAAAAAATGGAACTATCAGACCCCTGCCTAAGAATCTTTTGTCCCTGGAAATCACTGCTGGTTCGGTAGACTTGGGGAGGCACCAAGTCCTCAGAATGCACGGGGTGGGGGTGAAGTGTTCCTCTCCTTCTGCGCAAAGGTCAGGAGAGTGAGTCCCAACCCCTGCAACTGTGACCCCAGGACCACAGCCTCCTCGCCCTCCGGTCAAGACTGTTCCCTTTGTCTTGCTCACAGGTCACAAGGGTTTTTTGGTGAGGTCACTCTAAAGGATGGGCCTGTGGAGTCACAAAAGAGTGAAATGGACTCACTAAGGAGAGGAAGACTTTGAAAGGCCTAGCCCCTAGTCACACCTGAAATGAGACCATCCTGTGGCTCAGGGGTAGAAGGTCCTGTGAGCTCAGCGAGCTCGCGCTCAGAACCTGCCTTCCCTTAGTCCACTTCTAGGACTAGTTGGCTAGCACAGGCCCAGGGGTGGAAGCGGAGGCAGCCTCTGGGCTGAGCGCGCTGCAGTAAGACTCGCTGATTTGCCGAGGTGCTAATCTGGAAAGTCAGTGCGCCACCTGGGCTGAAATCAAGGGCTCCTCCAAGAAGTCCTCGTACCTGTTGAGTTTTCCGCAAAATGGGCGGAACCACGTGGCTCTGAAAGTACCGGCGGGTGTGGTAGTCCTGCTGTGCATTGTAGGGCGGAATAGCCGACCAGAGTTTGGGCCTAGTGTAGCCATAGGCACGGGCCACCGTGCTCACGGCTACCCCATCCAAAATAAAGCCCTTCTCCAATCGCAGAGGACACTCGTAAAAGTGCGCCATGCCAACCTCCGTGGATTCTTGAGGGTCTTTCTAGTGGAGAGGAGGGCCCTTGATGGGGGTTGCCCTGTGCATTGTTACGTGGTGTCAAGGACTACCCCTGCGACACAAACCCTATTGTCCCCCTCACCCTGCGTTGACAGTGTAGGTCCTTGAGCAGTGGGGAGAGTTGCTTGCATAGCCCTAGGATGGATTATGCAAGAGGAGATGGACACCGAAGTGGGGAGAATATTGCTTGGATTTGGGAGGTTTAAGAGTACTAGCTCCTGGGGGGAGGGGGGATAGTAGGGGGGGAGGGGGGATAGTAGAGGATAGAAAAGGCAGCAGAATACAACAGACACCAGAATGGCAATATGTAAATCAATGGTTGTGCAACTGATGTGATTCTGCAATCTGTATAGGGGTAAAAATGGGAGTTCATATCCCACTTGAATCAAAGTGTGAAATATGATATATCAAGAACTATGTAATGTTTTGAACAACCTACAATAAAAATTAATTAAAAAAAAAAAGAAAGAAATGATAGCTAGACATGGCAGTGCACAACTGTAATTACACTGGCTTGGGAGGCTGAGGCAAGAAGATTGCAAGTTCAAAGCCAGCCTCAGCAACTTAGGGAGGCCCTAAACAACTTAGCAAGACCCTGTTTCAATAAATCAATCAATAAATAAAATAAAAGCTGAGGATGTTGCTCAGTGGTTAAGCACCCTGGGTTCTAGCCTTGGTACAAAAAAAAAAAAAGATAAATGTTTGAGGTGATGGATATGCTGATTTGATCAATACACATATGTGTGTATTAAAATATCACTCTATGCCCCACAAATAGGTACAATTATCATGCATCAATTAATAAAAAAAGAATTGACCCCCCCCCCCAAAAAAAAAGAGTACTAGCTCCTTAAGCTTTAAGTGTAGGTAGGTTCTCTGCTCACTATTAACATACTATTTCCCCAGCTGAGGTCTCTTGCAAAGCAAAGTATTCAGAAAGCTATCTATCTACTTACAACTCTCATTTTTACAGAGGAACAAATTGAAGCTTAGAAAGCTTTTCCAAATCCATAGCCAGACCACAATTCCTGTCTCCTGAACTCTGGCTAATCCACTTGGCACCCCAATCACTTTTTTTGGTAGGGAGAATTGAATCCAGAATTGCTTTTCCCGCTGGGCTCTATCCCCAGTTGTTTTGGGACAAGGTCTTGCCAAATAGCAAAGAGTGGTCTCAAACTTGCAATCCTCCTGCCTCATCCTTCAGGATTGCTGAGATTATAGGCATGGGCCACCCTTCCAGCCCCATTATTCTTATTCATTCTCTTAAAATTGCAATAGGCCTGTGGTTCATACCTGTAATCCCAAGGATTTCAGAGGCTGAGGCAAGAGATCTCAAGTTCTGAGCCAGTCTCAGCCATTCAGTGAGGCCCTGAGAAACTTAGTGAAGACAGTCTCAAAAAATAAAAGGCTTGGGCTGGGGATGTGGCTCAAGAGGTAGCGTGCTTGCCTGGCATGCGTGCCGCCCGTGTTAAAAAAGGACAGGTAATTAGCTCTGCAGAACAAACACCACAGGGTTCAATCCGTAGTGGTGGCAGAATATATGGTGGGTTAGGAGTATTGAAGCTCAGAAGCAAATCAGGCTCCTAGTGTGCTAAAGCCTTGGGTTTGAACCCCCAGCACCTCAAAAACGGAATAAAACCATACATGGGACAACTACAATCAAGTAGTCCATAAAGACATTAAGCCAAGTGTGATGCCAACAGCCTATAATCTAAAATGACTTGGGAGGCTGAGGCAAGAAGATAGCAAGTCCAAGGACAGTCTAGGCAACTTGGTATCTGGTCTCAAATTAGAAACTGAAAAGAGCTAGATATGTAGCTCAGTGATAGTTGTGTCCCTGGGTTCAAAAACAAAATAGGAAATACAGCAACTGGAAAAGTGGCAAAGTTCAACAAGGACACAGAGAGCAAGGACTGTATCTTCACAAATGCCAGGAGTTTGGACTTAACAATTTCTTCTTACAAGGTGACAAGAAAAGCAAAGAAATAAACAGGCAAGCAAGCAGTGGGAGAAAGCACTGTTTAATGGGTATTATTATTTTTACAAACACACTGGAGAATCACGCAATGCTGCCCGCATTGGAAGCAATCCTGGGCCACAAATCTGCACACTCCTTTGCAACTGGTCCCGTGATGGCAGAACCTGCATTGGAAAAAAAAAAAAAAGAAAAAACAGGTGAGACAGAGGGTCCCTTGCCTGTATGCCTAGACCAGTGTTAAATCCCCCAGCATCCCACCCTCAGGTATCTACGGAATGACATGGAGTGTTTTCCTACCTTTCATCTCGCCTTTATTGTTTACTATGACCCCTGCATTATCTTCAAAATAAAGAAATACACCATCTTTTCTCCGGTATGACTTTCGTTGTCGAATTACCACTGCTGGATGCACTAAGGGAGAAAAAGAACAGCAGTCATTAACCTGTCAAATCCCAGTGCCAGCACAGATGCCATGTATGTCTCAAGGCAGAAGGTATCACCCATCATCAGCTTTCCAATTCCTAAAAGCAAGGACAAGAGACAGTACATACACAATCACCCTTTTAAACTGCCAGCATTTTCTCGAAACATTAAATTTATACTCTTTTGGGGGGACAAATAGTAACAAACTTGTTAAACACTATCTATACTTTACCTAACCTATGGGTACTATTAAGATCCCAATCATGGGGCTGGGGATGTGGCTCAATCGGTAGTGCGCTCGCCTGGCATGCGTGCGGCCCGGTTTGATCCTCAGCACCACATACAAACAAAGACATTGTGTCCGCCGAGAACTAAAAAATAAATATTAAAAAAAAATTCTCTCTCTTAAAAATATAGTTTAAGTCCAAGCAATTGGACCCTTATCAAGCAATATTCTACTCAGTGTGTCTCCCCAAAATAAATTTAAATGTACATATACCTTGATCTAAAAATTGCTTCCAACAACTCAAGGATAGAACACAGGGGTACTTGTATTTGACTACTCAGCTACATCCCCAATTCTATTCATTTGAGACAGGGCCTCAATTTCGCCATCCTCCTGTCTTAGCTTTGTGAGTTAATGGGATTACAGGCATGTACCACCATGCCTGGCTTATTTTCAGCCCCCTGAGTTGCTGGTATTAGTCATTTACTAATGTGCCCAGCAATAAAGATATACTTACCATGTGTCAGCTTTTACAAATATAAACTCATTTAAGTCCCAATAATCCCAAAGAAAACCTACAACTGCCAGTGTGCATGTGCACACACTCCTTAAACATACTAAGTATATCCAGAATCCTGACTAAACTCTACATGCTGGGAAGTACGCTACCATTGAGCTCTATCCCCAGCACTTAGGCAGCCACATGCCTGTAAACTGTGACTCAGGAGACTCTCAAGTTCTAGGCCTCAACAATGTAGGGAAACCCTTTCTCAAAAAGAATGATAAAAAGAAAGAAAGAAAGAGAGAAAGAGAAAAGGGGTATGTTACACAGTGGTTAAGCACCATGGATTCAATCCCCAGTACAAAAACAAAACCCATCTATACACACTAAGGCAGGTCCTGGGTTCAGTCCCTAAAATTACTTAATATTTCAGAGTTCATTTTTTAAAAAATAGGAACAATTAGGACTAGGGATGAAGATCAGTGGTACAGCACTTGCCTAGCAGGCATTAGGCCCTGAATTCAATCCCTAGTACCACAACAAATCAGAAACAAACACTGAAAATATGAGACACAGATTCTGTATTTTGAGGCCAAGTACCAGACAAAGATAAATTAATATTTATTTACTAAGAGCCTCTTGCTTATAAACCATTTAATAAGACCAGAAACTGAAGAAGTTGGATTTCCAGTCCAGCCTTCCATTTCTATATTTTTGTACCTATTGTGTATAATCAAAGAAGACATTAACAGAATTATAAACTCACAATTATTGTTAAAAACCATTAAATGCTCATCTCTGGTTTGTCCCCTCACTGATTTGAAACCAATGTTATATCCTACTGCAGGCCATGGTCAAGTAATCAACTCAAGCAGCAAGCTTTAGAGCATAGCTGAAATTTTGTGTTCACCCAGTAATAGGAATAGATGCCTTCTCACCCAACCAGTAAGGGCTGTATGCTCTGCTCTTCTCTGACAGCTCCCCAGGCCACCAATCAGACCCAGGAAGTGTTCTGAGGAGAGTAAAATGCCCTAGCAGATGCATCTTTGTCCCCCCAAATTAATCAACACTTAATCACGACCTAAGTGCTACCATGCCCTAGAGGTATTCACAGTTCTTAAAAAAAAAAAAAAAAAGAGCCCCTGGGTTCAATCCCCAGTATCCTCCCCCAGATCTACTGGAGGTTGTGGAGGAATGGATGCAGGTGCACAAGAATAACTACAAAATGTCACCATTACCCACCACAGCACATTTGTACCAGATACCAAGGGATGGCTAGGACTTCTCTGGAAGACCAAGATATCCAGAACACAGACAGACTTAAGGTGACACAGAAAGTAAGTTCACAACTGAAAGAAAGTGCACTGAACATCAGAAGTTTTACAGCCAGACAGCACAAGTGGAAAGTGCTCTGAGGTCTGTCCTTTTAATTCCTACACCTTGCGGGAAGACGTTGGAGAGCAGGCCATGAGCAAGTAATCAACTCAAGCAGCAGGCTGTAAAGCATAGCTGAAATTTTGTTTTCACCTAGTGCTGGTAATAGTAACAGATGCTCAGCAACTCACAACCACCTGGAAAAATGTCAGTCCCATTATTCCCATTAGGGGCTGGGGCTGTGGCTCAGTGGTAGAGTGCTCGCCTAGCATGTGTGAGGCCCTGGGTTTGAGCCTCAGTACGACATAATAAAGATATTTATTGTGTCTGTCTACAACTAAAAAAATAAAAATTAAACATCTTAAGCAGGAAAGTGACAAGAACTGTATCTGAAAGGAAAGTATTCATTTAGAGGCCTTCGGAATTGTTCCATTTTCCAGTTAAGTGAAGAACTTCAACTATCCACAAAGAGGTAAGTCTCCACATCTACTTACCCTTCTTTCTGAGCTCTGGTTTGCCCTTCTTGACTGTGGCCATCACCATGTCACCCACGCCAGCAGCAGGAAGTCTGTTCAGCCGTCCCTTGATTCCCTTTACAGAGATGATATACAAATTTTTGGCTCCTATAAAAGGATATAAACAAAAAGCCAAATATTTGAGGGCCCATTGGGCACAACCACCCATATAAAATTCAAGTATTTCCAAAGATTCTCCCTGCACACTCCCAAAGCAGCCAGTCCCCAAAGTGGAAGAGAATACCTTGTCACACCACCGATTGAAGCAAAACAACACAACACGCTGCCACTTCACCCAAAAGCGGTGTTTTATTCTGCCCCTTCTTGACGGCTCAATGGGTCATTATCAAAGGCCCAGTGAGTGCTTTTAAAAGGGGGATTGTAGCGGGGACGCAGCCAAAGGCCTCACCTGTGTTGTCAGCGCAATTGATCACGGCTCCTACCGGAAGACCCAAGGAAATCCGGAATTTCGCACCGGAGGATCCACCACGTCCTATGGATAAAAAGGGAAACAGGACAAAGTGGTCCCCATGTAGACGTGTTTCGGAGTTCCCTTGACACTTTCTCTCACCTGGGATTCCTTCCACTGACGCCCTCCCCACGTGCTACCCGGTTCTCACCGAACACACCCGATTCCTCACCATTACCATCTTTAGGTCGAGACCAAGGGGCCTGGACGACCCAATGCTCGCTCCACCTTTCTCAACACGCCGTTCCTCGGGCAAGGCGGGGAACTGCACAGGTCGCCTAAGCCCGGGTGTAACCCGAGTCAACTGTCACCCCACTACAACAGCTCTGTTCGCGAAGCGAGTCCACCGGGCTCGGTTTAGAATCATGTCCGGATCCTGCCAGCTGAACGATCCAGTCCCCCCGCCCAAGGCCACTTAGAGGACCCTTCCAGCGCTCTCGCGGCGCACAGCCTCTTTCTCCCTAGCCGGGAGGAGAGCAAAGCGCCCTCGCTGTCCAAGGCCGCCGCTCCCGGAAAGGCCAGCAGCCACCTCGAGACGGATGGAATAGGATGTCTTAAAGTCCAAAACTCACCTCGCTTCGACATCTTGGACGCCGGAAAAGGACCGAAAGGAAGTAGACACAAAGGACACTGGGATATGAACTCGAAGCCCCGCCCATCCCCGCCCTGGGAAGTGAGGGCTAACTAAACCAGCTTCTTCCCTCAGGCGCTGCCTGATTACGTAATCAGTTCCGCAGCTTTAGCTGACATGTGGGCGGTGGTGAGGTTGAGGTGTGCAGCAGCCAGTGAAACCCGATATCCTGTCTAGGAGTTGGAAAGTAGCTGGGGACACGGCCATGTAGATTTGTTAGCTTACTCAGCTTTTGAGCACTTCGTGTATACCGAGAACTTTTCTGGACAGTAAGGATTCAAAAGTAATTAAAGCGCTGGGCGCGGTGGTGCACTCCTGTAAACCCAGCAGCTCCGGGAGGCTGAAGCTGGATGATCGCCAAGTTCAAAAGTCAGCCTCAGCAATTTAACCTAGGCCTTAAAGCAACTCAGCGAGACCCTATCCCTAAATAAAATTTAAAAAGGGCTGACGATGTGGCTCAGTGGTTAAGCACCCCTGGGTTCAATCCCCGGTACCCCAAAAAGAAGAAGAAGAAATTAGAGCAGTTTGTGTCATGTAGGGATAACCCAGGAACGGAGAGGGCTGAGGGTGGGGCAAGAGCAAGCTCCAAAAGGTTTCACTGGGATGTGGTACAATTGAGATGTGCTACTAACACACTACAGATCATTGGGTCTTGGTGTATTTGGTATCATACTATTTTTACATGTATTGCTTTATTAACTACATCTTTTCACAACTTCAACCTCCAGTTTTCTTTGACTTTTTTTTCTTCCATGGATATATTCATTCAGATGTTTATTGAACGCCTAATTTATGCCAGATTCAGGCCAGGGCATACATCAGATTACATTAGGGAACATAGTAGACCAAAATTTTTCTTCTTCCTTTTTTTTTTTTTTTTATCTTTTTTTTTCTTTTTTCTTGCTTTTTAAAATTTATATATGACAGTGGAATGCATTACACTTCTTATTACACATATAGAGCACAATTTTTCATATATCTGGTTGTACACAAAGTATATTCACACCAATTTGTGTCTTCATACATGTACATTGGATAATAATGATCATCACATTCCACCATCATTTCTAACCCCATGCCCTCTCGCTTTCCCTCCCACCCCTCTGTCCTATTTAGAGTTCCTCTATTCCTCCCATGCTCCCTCTCCCTATGCTCTATGAATCAGCATCCTTATAGCAAAGAAAACATTCAGCATTTGGCTTTTTGAGATTGGCTAACTTCACTTAGCATTATCTTCTTTAACTCCATCCATTTACCTGCAAATGCCATGATTTTATTCTTTTTTTATTGTTGAGTAATATTCCATTGTGTATATATGCCACGTTTTCTTTTTATCAATTCATCTATTGACTATTGAAGGGCTTTTTAAAAATCTTAAATGCAATGATTTATCTAGAAATGAGGAAGTCAATACCTATTTTAAATGATTCATGTGGAATTCTAAAAAATTCAATGTTCTCTAGACCAACATTCTTGCCTTTACGGAGATTTCATTCTGACAGGGTGTAAGTGGAGGCAGAAAATCCTAACCCTAGTCAAAAAGATATTAGACGCAAAACCCTAATTCTAGCCCAATAAATAATCATTTTAAATTTCTGTATAAAGTATGTGTTAGATGGGGACAAGTATTATGAAAATAGTGATCAGGAGGTAGGGAGGCAAATTACAAAATCAAACATAGGTCAGAGCAGGTTTCATTGAAGTTGACAATAGAGCAGACTTGAAGGCGTGGAGAGTTACCTATCTGAAGGGAGGTTCAGACAGAACCAAAGGCCAATGAAAAGCCAGAAGGCAGGAGTGAATCTTATGAGAATCTTATGAGAACCAATGGGGAAGCCTGGTGTGACTGGGGAGGTGAGTGACAGAAGAATAGTAGAAAAAAAGGTCAGTAGTAATGAAATAAATAAAAAAATAATAGAGCATTTTTGAAAAAAAAATCCTAGAGCAGGGCTCAGTAGCCTAAGGCAGGAGGATCATGAGTTCAAAGCCAACCTCAGCAATTTAGTGAGGCTTTAAGCAACTCAGTGAGACCCTATCTCTAAATAAAATACAAAAAAGGGCTGGGGATGTGGCTAAGTGGTTAAGCACCCCTGAGTTCAAACTCTGATAAAAATAAATAAATAAATAAATAATCTAGAAACGAATTATGTGCCGCTTTGTACACCAGTACCAAATTGTGGCACTTCCTGAGTGAAATGGGAAACTATTGCCTGATTTTAAGCAGAAGAGGGACAGGATCTAATTATATCTCAGAACATAGGAGACCTCTTAAGGAGCTATGGCCCAGGAGAGAAAGGATGTTGGCTTGGATTACAGTAGTATCAGTAGAGGCAATGTAATGTAGTCCAACTGTGGATGTGTTTTGTATGCAGAGGCAACAAAATATGGACTGTTAAAGAATCAAGATGTCTTCAAGAGTTGGGCATAGTGGTGCACGCCTGCACTCCCAGCAGCACAGAAGGATTGTGAAATCAAGGCCAGCTTCAGCAATTTAGTGAGGTCCTAAGACACTTAGTGAGACCTGAAAAAAGAGCAGACTGAGTGATCAGGAGGTGGGGAGGCAAAATTTAAAAAAATTTGAAGTCTTAAAAAAAAAAAAAAAAAAAAAAAAAACCAGAGTTGGTGTTATGGCTCAGTGGTAGAGTATTTGCCTAGTATGTGTGAGGTACTGGGTTTGATTCTTAGAACCATATATAAATAAGTAAAATAAACGTCCATTGACAAGTAAAAAAAAAAAAAAAAGGTGGGGATGTAGCCCCTCTGGGTTAAATCTGCAGAATGCACTCCTCTCCAAATGAAATCTTTTCAAGACCTCAGTTTTGAGCATTTGGAAGATGACACTCAACCGAGATGGGAAGAATATGGGGGAACATTTTTTTTCCTTTTTAAAAAATTTTTATTTGGGGCTGGGGATGTGGCTCAAGTGGTAGCGCGCTCGCCTGGCATGCGTGCAGCCCGATTCTCAGCACCACGTACAAACAAAGATGTTGTGTCCGCCGATAACTAAAAAATAAATATCAAAAAATTCTCTCTCTCTCTCTCTCTCTCTCTCTCTCTCTCTCTCTCCTCTCTCACTCTCTCTTTGGAAAAAAAAAATTTTATTTGTAGCCAGGTGTGGTGGCACATGCCTGTAATCCCAGCAATTTGGGAGGCTGAGGCAGGAGAATTGCAAATTTGAGGTCAGCCTTGGCAATTTAGCAAGGCCCTAAGTAATTTGGCAAGATCCTGTCTCAAAATAAAAAACAAAGAGGTCTAGGAATGTGGCTCAGTGGTTGAGTGCCCCTGGGTTCAATACCCATTACCAAAAAAAAGAAAAGAAAAAAAATTCTTATATGTGTGCCTGTTACTAAATTTTTAAAAAATCTGTTGCTGCTACACATGGACACAATCCCTTTATTTTGTTTGTTTATTTTTATGTGGGCCGAGGTTTGAACCTAGTGCCTCACACATGCTAGGCAAGCACTCTACCACTGAGCCATATCTCCAGCCCTGTTACTGGCTATTAAATCTATGAATTAGGCTCAGTAAGTAAGTAAGTGCTAAGTAAGCACTCTACCACTCAGCCATACCCCCCAAATATTCTACTTAGTTTCTTTTTTAGGAAAAAGCTTTTTGTTTTTTTGTTTGCAGTACTGGGGATTAAAACCAAGGGCCTCAGTGAAGGCTAGGCAAGTGCTCCACCACTGAGCTATATCCCAAGCTCTTCTTATTTATTTTGAGACAAGGTCTTGCTAAATTACCTAGACTGGGCAAGAAAATTAGCTACAATGGGATAATATTGAGAAGAGTATCCTCTGAACCAATGGCTGGTGAATTCCGGTATGGAGACCATCAGATGACTGTGAGACCCTTTTAGTGAAGAAAAAAGTGGATTTCAGTGCAGAGAAAAGGATTTTGCAAATCTCCTGCCTCAGTCTCCTAAATTGCTGGGATTACAGTTGTGTACCACCTTGTCCTGCTTTTAAATAACACTTTAAACACTTTAAAAATAAAAAATAATTGTATTTTCCTAAAGACAAATGATACAGTAACAAGAGTGGCTTTGTCTTTTTTTTTTTTTTTTAATCCCTTTAACATCTGGCTTAATGAAAAACAGGGTTTTTGTTGTTGTTTTTATTTTTCCTTATTTCAACATCTAATCTATTGTGATGTATACCATGTAGCCTCTGGGAAGTTACTTTGTTTCCTCATGGACTAAAGAGTATAACAGGTAAGTTATGTTACTCTTAATGTGAGAATAACCCACTTTCTCTGCACTGAAAGGATCTCACGGACATCTGAGGGTCTTCATGGCATAATCCACAAACCACTGATTCAGAGGAAGGTCGCCTTCAATTTTAAAAGTGAAGGTACTAGGGGGCACCCGGATTTGAACCAGGGACCTCTTGATCTGCAGTCAAATGCTCTACCCCTGAGCTATACCCCCTCTGCCACAAAGGAGGAGCTTATATTTTAAATGTAGTGTTTACTAACCAGCTGTTGCCTCCAGTGATTGAGATATTTTAGTATCTATGATACACTCTGTTACGTTTTCTGGGGTGATACCAAAGAACCAAGAGAAGATTGCAAAGGCAAGCCTGACCCAAGCCAAAGAGGAGAAAGTTGAATCCTATTCAGGCTTGAAAGTTTGAAAGTCCCATGGGTACATGTGATAGGATGCCTCTCTTCCATTATTACTGCTTTTTCTACCTCCAACTTCTGAGGATTCTTCAAGTCTAATTTCTCTCCTCCCTGCCTGCAGCCTCAACTGTATTGAATACCCAGCCCAATGCTGTGCTCACAAGAGAGAGTGTTTCCCTGTCCTTCCTAGACCCTCTCTGCTCCCAGGCAGACTTGTCCCCATTTTCTCCATTCTCTTCAGCATTTTTCATCAATCCCCTTCCGCTGGCTCCTTCAAACATCAAATTTTATTCAAGATAGGAAAATTTTTAATTCTTTGCAATGGTGATTGCCCATTTCTTCTTTCTCACTTCAGTTTTTAAGAAGTCTATGACTTTAGCCTGATGGTGGTACACACCTGTGATCCAAGCTACTTAGGAGGCTGAGGCAGGAGGATTTCAAGTTCAAGGGTAGCTCTAGCAGCTTAAAGTGACACTGTCTCAAAATAAAATAAAAAAAAAAAAAAAAGAGGACTGGGGATTTAACTCAGTGGTACAGCACCCCTGATTTCAATTCCTAGTACTGCAAAAGAAAGTCTACAACTTAGTTTCTCCAGCAGGATAGGAAGGCAGGCACTCTACCACTGAGCTACTCTCATTTCTCTCATTATCAACTACTTGTCTAAGAAGTTCTGCTTTCTGCATTTTTTTTTTTTTTTTTTTTTTTTTTTTTTTTTTACTTTTGGGTATTTTGTTTTCTTTTCTTTTGGTACTAAGGATTGAATCCAGGAGTGTTTAACCTTGGAGTCACATCCCTGGCCCTTTAAGCTACTTAGGACATCAGTAAATTGCTGAAGCTGACTTTGAACCCTTCATCCCTCTGTGTCAGCCTCCCAAATTGCCAAGATTATAGGCATGTGCCACCATGATGGGCTTGGGTGCTTGTTTGCTTGACATATGTATCTTTATTTCTCCAACCGAACTGTGTATTTCTTTTCTTTTCTTTCTATGATGATGATGGTGATGATGATTCCAGAGATTGAACCTAGGGGCACTAAATCACTGAGCCATATATTTCCTCAGCCCTTTTAGCCCTTTTTATTTTTTTATTTTGAGACAGGGGCTTGCTAAATTGCTGAGGCTGGCTTTGAACTTGCAATCCTCCTGCCTCAGCCTCCTGAGTTGCTGGGTACACAGTGTGTCTCTTGAGGAAGGCATCTTTTTGCATTCTTTTTTGCATTCCCCCAAGTACTGGGCATTGTGACTGGTTCACTGTAAGCCTCAGGTTGTACTCCCCTACCAACCCACAACCTAATTAAATTCAACCATGGGATTGCATCAATATTGCACCTACCCAAGCAGATGACATTTGTGGAAGAAAAGCACACAAGTTTATGTCACTCCACCAATCTCAAACAGACTTTGCTTAGCATTCCTGACCCATTGCTCAAATATGTTCACTTTTTCATGCTCCTAAATGATCATCTCATGAACGTTCTCCTGTCACAAACTCCACACATTTTCTCTCTCCTCCTCTCTCATTCAGCTGAACAGCTTGCCTCTTTTTGCAGGAAACAGTAGTGTGCTGATAAATGCCTACCAACTGACTCTGGGGGACCTGAGTCTTAATGCTTGCCAATTCCAGTGGTGCATATACACCCCTGCTGATTTCAAGTTACCAAATTGAAATCAAACTTTTAAAATTTCCTGAAATTTTAGCCACTGGTTTTTCCCAACTGGTTTGAACCAATTCCAACACATCTGAGATAACTACCTCTTTCTGCAAGTATCATCAAATCCACTGACAACCCCCAAATTTCTACTTCCAACCTGAATCTTTCCAATAAACACTGGTTACCTGGAGCTCCAGCTGCATATTCCTCTTCTCTTAAATGTCTACTAGGTACCTTGGCCAAAGGTGTAGTTCAGTGGTAGTGTATTTGCCTCACTTTGTGGGAAGTCCTCCGCTCAGTTCCTAGCACTGCAAGAAAATAAAGGTAACTGTGATACTAGCGTGTGGAATCTATAAAGATCAGGGGCTGTGCTTTATTACTTTCTGTACAAGAACTTTAAAAACAAACTGTTTTTCTGGTGCTGGTGATTTAATCCAGGACATCACATACTACTGGGGTAAGATGGGGGCGGGGAATAGAAAAGAGACAAAAGGAAGAACAAAAAAATGCAATTTTTATTTGTATTTTTTAGTACTAGGTATTTAACTCAGGGGTTCTTGGCCACTGAGCTACATCCATAGACTATTCTTTTTTTTTTTTTTTAAGAGAGAGAGAGAGAGAGAATTTTAATATTTATTTTTTAGTTTTCAGCAAACACAATATCTTTCTTTGCAGGTGGTGCTGGGGAATTAACCCAGGCCGCACGCATGCCAGGCAAGCGCGCTATCGCTTGAACCACATCTCCAGCCCATCCCCACACCTTTTTAAAAAATTATTTTTATTTTGAGACAGGTTCTTGCTAAATTGCTTAGGGCCTTGCAGAGTTGCTGAGGCCAGCCTGGAATTTGTGATCCTCCTGCCTCAGCCTCCTGAGTTGCTGAGATTACAGGCGGTGCGTGACCATGCCCTGCAGGAAATACAATTTTGACTTGAAATTGTGCATACCTTTCCATGCCTGTCATTCCTCAAGTTCATTCTTCTCCCAGGCCTGTCATGCCCAAATTTCTGGGAAATCAGTAAATCTTAGAGTTCCCATAAATTCACTCACTTATGAAAATTACCTTTCTGTACTGATAATTAGCCCACAAAACAAAAAGATCAAGCAAAGCAGACATAATATATTTAAAAAATCTTTCCAACATTATCTACAGCAGATATTGGAGACCATGTCAGCCTAAAGATCCTGAGAACAGACCACCAGACTGATATTCCCACATGCCTTCCCATACCCAACCACGTTTTCTTTTTCATTTATTTGCCATATTGGGGCTTGAACCCAGGGATTTTTTTTCTTTCTTTCTTTTCTTTTTTTAATATTTATTTTTTGGTTGGATACAATATCTTCATTTATTTATTTTTATGTGGTGCTGAGGATGGAACCCAGGGCCTCGCATGTGCTAGGTGAGCAAGCGTTCTTCCGCCGAGCCACATCCCCAGCCCAAACCCAGGGATTTTCTATCACTAAGCTATTTTTTTATTTTGAGACAGGTTCTCACTAAGTTACCTAGGTCCTTACTAAGTTGTCCCAGGCTGACCCCAAACTTGTAATACTCTTGCCTCAGCATCCTGAGCAACTGAAATTACAACCACCATACCTGGCATCAAGTTTCCTTTAAAAGAAGAGTCCCAGCCTCCAAATTGCATCTCACTCTTGTGATAGACTGCATTCTTCCTTGAATGTGTCTCTGCTTTGCTAAATAAATCTCTGTCCATCTCTGACTGACCCAACACATTCTTTTTTGTTTGTTTGTTTTTCTTTGGTACTGGGGATTGAATTCAGGGGCACCTAACCACTGTGCAACACCCCCAACCTTTTTTAAAATTTATTTATTTTTAATTAGAGACAGGGTCTCACTGAGTTGCTTAGAGCTTCGCTAAATTGCTGATGCTGGCCTTTGAACTCACGATCCTCCTGCCTCAGCCTCCCCAGCCACTGGGATTACAGGCATGTACCACCGTGCCCAGCACAAAAAAGTATTAAAATTAGTTATATAATGTATGTCAAGAACCCCACTAGTCCTGAGTTGAGATTCCCCCTCTCTGGAAATTCCTGAGGCCTCCTCTGGTGACACTACCACTGAGCTACATCCTCACCTTAAAAAAAAAAAAAAAACTCTTGATTTTTTTTCCCCTACATTTATCCTTCTCCCTCTTTTTAAAAAATTTCAAAATTTGTTCTAATTAGTTATAAATAACAGTAGAATGCATTTTGACACATTGCACACAAATGGAGCACAACTTCTCATTCATCTGGCTACTTTTCCCCCTTTAAAAAATTTTTAATTTGAGGAAAACACATGACTACCCTAGATAGTAAAAGATAAAAAAATACCGATCATTCTTGATTCTTTCTCTCATCCTTCATGAGCCATCCAACTACAGTAAATGCTCCTGCCTTGCCAGGAGCAATCTGCATGCCTGTATATTTTTCCACCTCTGCTGTTCCAAATTATAGTAGAATAAATAACAGCCCTCCAAATATGTCCCTATCTCAAACACCTTATGAACCCACTTGTGAATGTGTGACTTGCAGATGTGATTAAATCAAAGATCTTGAAATGAGATTACCCTGGATTATCCAGGTGAGCTCAAAATAATTACAGTGGTCCTTATAAGGAGAAAGCAAGAAGGTCAGTCAGAAAGGTGTAAGGATGGCACAGGGGGAGAGGATGCCATGCTGCTGGTTGATGCCATTGAGGAATGGGCTATGAACCAACAAATGTAGCAGCCTCTAGAAGCTGGAAGTGTCAAGGGACTTAGAGCTTCCAGAAGTAATGGAGACATGATAACGTTCTGATTTTTAGCCCAGTGAAATTGATTTTGGAATTTATTTATTTTTGGTAGTAGTGGGAATCAAAGCCAGGGACTTGTGCATACTAGCCACATGCTCTACCACTGAACTATATCCTCAACCTTAATTTTTAAAATTTTGACCTCCAGAACTGTAAGATAATAAATCTGTGCTGTGCTAAGCAAATAAATCGTGGTGATTTGTTACAGCAACAACAGGAAAACTCATACACCAAAGTCTAAGACCTTGTCACCATCTTTCACCTACATCATTGCAATAGATTCCTAACTGGTCTCTCAATGTCTACCCACTATCTCTTTTTTAATGTGGTAAGAACACCTAACATGAGATCTACTCTTTTTTTTCTCCCAATGCTAAGGAGTGAATCCAGGGTCTCCAGTGCATGCTAAGGAAGCATTCCACCACTGAGCTACACTGTCATTCCACTAAAATCCAAACTTAATTGATCAACAAGGCCCACACAAACTTGGTGTTTCTGTCTCTGTCTCTCTGTCTCTCTCTTTGTTGTTGTTGGTACTAGGAATTGAACCCAGGGATGCTTTATTACAGAGGTATATCCCCAGCAGCTATTCCCTGGGTCTCCATCCTGTCAGTCTACTCTGCAATGTTGGGTTTCTTAACCTCACAGTCACATGAACCTGAAACAAGAGGTTTGGTGGATCTCCAACAGTGAAAACAGAAAAAGACAACATTTAAAAATTAGCTTCCAAATAATTGATATTGCTATAATATGGATCTTAAAAGTCCCCCCCAAAGGCCCATATGTTAACAGTTTCTTCCCAGAGTGGTACTATCGAGAGGTAGTGAGACCTACTGGGATGTCTTTGGGTCACTGGGGATGTGCCATAAGGGGGATAGTGAGCTTGTTCCTCTCTCTTGTGCTTCTGGCCGTGAGGTGATCAGATTTGCTCTACCATTCAGTTCCTCCTTGATGTGCTTATTTTGAGACAGGATCTTGCTAAATTTCTGGGGCTGGCCCAGGATCTTGTGATCCTCTTGCCTCAGTCTTCTGAGTTGCTGGAATTACAAACCTGGGTCACTCACCCCTGGATATTTCTCAAGCTCTCTCAAATTGCTCTCCCGTGGTCCAACTTCCTCAAGCCTCAGGGATGTTGTAGTAGCCATTTCTTTCACCTTCAGTACCTTTCCCCCATAGATTGCCAAATGGCTGCTTTCTACATGTCATTCAGGTTTGACCTGCCAATTTATCTGCTCAAAAAGGCCTTCTGTGGGGCTGGGGTTGTGGCTCACTGGTAGAGTGCTCATATGTGTGAGGCACTAGGTTTGATCCTCAGCACCATCTAAAAATAAATAAACAAAATAATGATATTGCATTCATGTATAACTAAAAATATATATATTTAAAAAAAAAAAAAAAAGGGATTCCATGGGACTAGGAATGTAGTTTATTGGTAAAAGGCCTTCCCTAGCATGTGTGCCTAAGGCACTGGGTTCACTCCTCAAGAAAAGGGGAGAAAAAAGCCTTCCATGGCTGTCCAACTTGAAATAACCCCCAGTACCTCCTTAATTACATTTTGGTCTTTATTTCAATAATTTCATTTATCACTGCTCTATTTCCTTGTTTATTCACTTGTGGGTTTATTTCCAGTCTGTCCCCAGTAGATTGTAAACTCAGTGAGTTAGAAACTCCGTATCTTTCTGTTGAAAGTTTGTTCTGTACAGTGAGTGCTCCATTAAAAAAAAAAAAAAAAAAAAAGTGGGAACCAACAGCTTGTACACCCAGAAGGCCTCAGTGGAGGTGTCTTTTTAGTTATTATTTGTATTCCTTTTAGAGAGACCATGGGAAAAGTTTCCCTCTCCAGTTTTGCAAGAGGTTATTCTCTGACTTGTGAGGGGAAAGAAATGAGTGGTGTTATGAACAAAGAACTGAGCCCAGAAAAAAAACTATGTTTACATGTTTTCAAACATGTTTTTTTTTTCATTTGTGCCTCTCTCATTGGTAAATTCAATGTCATTTAACAAAAATGTCTTAATTTTGAATAGATAAGTGACTTTCAGCATGAAAACTTGATAGTCCAAGTAAAAAGAATTCACAGGTACTTACCAGCAGAGGGGGTATAGCTCAGTGGTAGAGCATTTGACTGCAGATCAAGAGGTCCCCGGTTCAAATCCGGGTGCCCCCTTGCCAGTACTTTACTATTTTTCACAGGTGACTCAGATAACCAGTCACTACAGGATTTCTGGATCCAAAACTTCTGAAAAATGTCCTTTGACTCTTCCACTAGCATAATTTCCCCCCCTGGTTCCTGGTGTCCAAGAACTAGCAGCAACACAGAGGTAGCTTTAGTAGGTTTAAGTCTTCGACCCTGTCTATGTGATAAAAAGCCCACCTGCACCCTCAATAGGTAGAGGCAAGGCACTGAGTTATTATCATCTTAGAAATTGTTCACTAACCCACTGATTATTGTTAATTATAATTTGATTTGGGGTTTTAAAAAATAAAAAAAGGCATGTTAGGGTCAGAGCAGTATTATTTTGCCTAGTTCATACCCTGGTTGAAAAGACTAAGGATGAATCCAGGTTCAGAAAGCTTATATTCTGGCCAAGTTTAAGGGGTCATAGTACAGAGATGACAGGTTAAAAGTGAGTAACTTCCCTTCTTTATATTAGCACAAAGGCAGGGCCTTGGCTTGATAATCTACAGGTGCCATGTTCAGGGGTTGGTGTCTGGGAAAGGGGAGAAATGCTGGTTAGCTATTTCTGCAGCCTGGGTTTTGCACCATGGCTCTTACTTATCTCCGTGTCCAGCCCAGCAGCTCGCTGTAATGGGAACTGGGGGAAAAATGTGCCCAAGTATTTCCCTAGGTCCCTAGGGATGACACAATCAGATTCCGGGTTTAAAATATCACAGTTTCCCCCTGACTCAAGCAACATGCCTCTGCTTGTCTCCCTTATTTTTTCCTTTTTTGGGGCAAAACCTAGTGGAAGGGATGCCCTTGATTCTCCCTCAAACTTATTATTTTTCTCCAACCACACAATGATGGTCACACAGCCAGCAGATATCTGTTCACATCTTTAGAATTTGAAACTAGATAACCGGTAGTATCAGTCCACTGTTCCTCAAAGTGTGTTCGGGGAACCAGTATCACCAGCATCACCTGGGAAATTACTGGCAAAGCTAATTCTCTGGGTCCCATTCCACCTCTAAGAATCAGAAACAAGCCCTCAGGATAATTTTGCTGCGTGCATTCATTTCTATGGTTTGCAACGGGGTAACTTAATTTTTGTACATTAAAGTAAACGGATAGGCATGTATTGGTCATTTTACTGTTCCTGAAATGTCTTCAGTCTCTCTCTGTCATGAGCAATAGGGAAGGGTGAACACAACATGTCCATGTCCAATGGTAATGAAGTCGAACAAAACAAACAACAATAAACATAATAATATAAAATAAAGAAGAAAAAAGGAAAAAAGTTGAAGTTGGAAAGGGCTGTGCCTGTGGATTTCCCTCTTTGACCCACCCCTACCCCCATCGGATACGAACGACAACCTGGGGTAGTCATCCAGTACCCCGAACCCAGCGTCCTGAAGTGCCTGATAGACCTGTGGTGGTGGCAGCAGAAATTCCACCTCTGGCGCCAGTATGGGGACGTGCATCTTTTGTATCTGATAGTGCACTCAACCCACACCACCACCTTCCGGTGGACACAAAGCAAAACAGAAAGCTTTCTGCTAAGGTTGGAAAAGGAGGAAGGGACTCACCCAGCCCCCGTTTTTGTTTTCTTATAACCTAGGATCCAACGGTAAAATGTGAATTGAGAATGAAAAAAGGAATTATGCTCATTACAAAGAGGAGGAAAAGTCACCAAGGGGGCACCCGGATTTGAACCAGGGACCTCTTGATCTGCAGTCAAATGCTCTACCACTGAGCTATACCCCCGTGCCGCTCCTGCGGTTGGAGGTGGCTCTTTTGGGTGCTAAAACAGTGTTGCAGCTGCTATGCAGGTACGAACTAAGAATAAGGAGAAACGGATTAAGGAGGAAAGGGACCAAGTTGAAAGCAGAAGGTGCCTGAATCCGAGGAACCCTGGGGAAAGCTGCACCGCAGAAGCGCGGAGACCAAGAACTAGCCTCGATCCCATGGCTCTGAGTCCAGTGGCAAAGGACAGGTTCCGCCCCACAAATGTGGGAAAGGACGTGGGCGGGAAGGGAGCTAACTGCGGGGGCGGGGAAGCAGGGTTCCGGTTCAGGCTGCAGGTTCACCCACTGGTAGGAAGGAAAGTCCCTGAATCTGGACAATCTGCTTGGGCGTTCAGGAGTGTTCCAACCCCGCCCTCGACGGGTGAAAGGGGTTCGCCAGTCCCTCGGAGCCTGGGCACTCCAGATTTGCTGCCAGCACGGCTCGACACCGCCTCCAGCGCGGGAAAGGCCCTGGGCAAAGCGCACCCTCTAACTGGGAGAGCTGGGGCTCTAGCACCCGGGTCCCACAGCCCGCCCCGGAACCCGCCCCCGCGCAGCCCCACGTCGCCCGGGGAGCGCGCCTCGTCGCGCGCGCCCCTGTCCGCGCCCGAGGCGCGTCCCCGCCCCGGTGCAGCCCCTCCTCCCTGCTGTGTTTATTAGGGGAAGGAGGGCGGAGGCGGAGGCCAGTTCCCCAGCTCCAGCCGCCGTCGCCGCCGCCAGTATAGTGCAGCCGCGGCCGCCTCCCGCCAGCCCGCCGGGGGAGAGAACGTGCTTGAGCTCGGGCATTCCCGCCCCAGTCTTTTCCGGAGCCATGAACCCCAACTGTGCCCGGTGCGGCAAGATCGTGTACCCCACGGAGAAGGTGAACTGTCTGGATAAGGTGAGTTCCGGGACTCGGAGACGCGTCTAGGCAACCCCGAGCTACGATCGGAGGAGGGGGAGGAGAGAGGGGCTGGGTCTTGCCGCCTCATCCCCGCGATCCCAGGGGAAGGGAAGGAGGGTGGGCGGTGTCATTGGGTGTGGGGACGGACCCCTTGGGGTCTGGGAGCTGGGAGATCCAGGACGAGGCGGACAGCCACTGCTGGAGAAGGGTGGTCTCTGTGACCAGGGGCTGGGACAACACAAGGAAACCAGGCCCGGGGTGTGTGCGTGCGGGGAAGGTTAGAGGTGCAGTCCCGCCCCCCAGGGCCAGGAGAGTGAGAGCAGACGGCCGCTCCCTCTCCCCGCCGCGCCGAGCGCCAAGTACGCGGAAGCGCGGGGCACTGGGGGGGAGGGGGCGGCGGGGGCGGGGCGGCGGCCGGGGGCCGGCGAAACCTGCTGCTCTGGCCACCCCCGGTCCGGCTTCCTGGCCTGGAGGCCCCAGCGCGGACGATCGCCTGGCGAAGGTCGCCTCTGGGAAGGGGCTTCGGGTGAGGACCCGAGCCCTGCCTCGAGAACCCCTTTTTGGAACGACCTGGAGCCCCCCCCCGCCCCTTGGTGGTTCTGTGGTTAAGGGACCAGTCCTTCACATCTTCCCAGCCCCCACCTCGAATTACAAGCCAACTCCTGATGCTGGGCAGTGCAGCCCGAACCGGGCGGGGTCGGTGCTAGGGTAGGGTGGGTCGGGGACTCTTCGCAGAGATCTCCTGAAATTGTGCTCTGTCTGAAGATCGGCTTGTAGAACAAAGAGCTAACTTTTCAAAGCAGGTTTCTCCAATGGAGGGTGGGGTTGGTTGAGTTCTGGGGAAGCCAAGAAAAGGGGGAGGTGTTTGGGGGGGAGGGGAGGGTGGCCTTCTGGAAATTCGCTGTCCCTGGGGCCCTTAGGCGTCCCCCTTCCCCCCACCCCCAGCCCAAGCTGGACTCGTTCATCTGGTTGCCATTATACTTTTAGAGGGGGGTGGAGAGCAGAACTGGGTGTTTCCAGCACAGTTTGGGGTAGGATCCTGCCCTCTTGTTAAGCTCTTAAGATCCTAAGGTAAGCCTGCCCTTCCTTGAGTCCCCTCCGTGGTCTGGAAGAAAGGCCTCAGTTTTGGACCCCTCCTCATTGTGCTTTGCACCCACCATCCCAAGGTGGCTCCAAGTCTAAATAGTTCCTCTTTTCTATCCTAACTGGCAGGAGTGGGGTGGGGGGAACTACATACAAGAAAGGTGCAGGTTTTGTTTGGGAAAGGTTAGTTCATTGGATAGTTTGTCTCTCCCTGCCCCCTGGGGTTGCCATTCCTCAGTGACCTTTGGCCCCTGAGTCAGGATGAAGAGGTGGGGTTAGAGATTCTGAAACACATTTGAACTTGCTCTTGTAGGGAAGGGACTTAGAGGACTGCTGCTGTTTCCTTACCCCTTCAGTGCTTGACTGGCAGGAGGAGAGGATATTGTGGGCAAGAGAGAAGGTGCTGATCTGCTGGATGATTGGGTCAGTCTCTGGAGGGCAGAACATGAGCCTGGAGCCTCTAGATGGGGAAACATTCCCTTGATAACTTATCTGACCTTGCACATGGATTTTGACCCCTCTGATGGCAGGGATTTTGGCCCCTGCATCTGCAGTTTTCTGGACTCCTCTTCCTGTCCACAGTGATGAATTGGGAGGAGACAGTGCTCACCTTCAGAGGCAATATAGGATGAAAGGATTGTTAGCCTGGGAGTTGAAAGACTTGGTCCTGGTTCTAGGTCTGCTCCCACCAGCTTAATGAATGGCTCAGGGCCTCAGTATTCCCCATCTATAGGGTGTGTGAGTATGACTATGTTGTAATTTTGGAGGTGGGCAGTTCACTAGTTTCTGGAAGGAGCATTTTCCCCCCACATGATACTGGAATTGAACATAGGGATGCTTTGCCAGTGAGCCCATAACACTGCAGTAAGTAGAAGCTACATCCTCAGCCCTTTTTATTTTGTATTTTTAAAAAAATACTTTATTAGTTGTTGGTGGACCTTTATTTATTTATATGTGGTGCTGAGAATCTAACCCAGTGCCTCACACATGCTAAAGCAAGTGCTCTACCACTGAGCCACAACCCCAACCCCTTTATTTTGTATTTTGAGACAGGGTTTCCTTAAATTGCTAAGGCTGGCCTTGAATTTGTGATCCTCCTGTCTCAGCCTTGCAAATAGCTAGGATTACAGGCTGATTACAAGTGCTGGCCACCATAACAGTCCCCTCCCTACCTTTTCTGACTAGCCCTACACTCACCTGCCTTATAAAGACCATCAGTGCCCCTTGCAGTGACACATGCCTATAATCCCAACTACTCAGGAGACTAAGGCAGGAGATTGCAAGTTCAAGGTCAGTCTGGACATCTTAGGAAGACCCTGCCTCGAAATAAAAAATAAAAATGATTGGGGATATTGCTGAGTCTTAGTGTACTCCTGAGCTCAATCCCCAGTACCAGAAATATAAAAAGTCCTTTAGTGCTGTGTGTCAGGGGAGGAGGCAGGGATACTGCAAGGGACCCTCCCTAGTAGTTCTTGAGTCCCAGCTGGAAGAGGATGTTCTGGAGAGGGTTGCTGTGGAAAGTAGGATGGGGTGATTCCTCCCTGTTTGAGAACTGTCCCTAAAGGAAGTAGCTCTGGAAAGACCTTGTCCTCCTTTCCTCCTGCACTGAGTCAGAGGCCTGAAATATTCAGGCTTATTCTTCCCTACCCCCTCCAGTAAGAAAAGGTACCTGGAGAACCAGCTTCCTTCAGGCACCTGGAGAATGCTGCTGAGACTTGGAAGTGAGAAATGTTCAGTCCCACAGGCATTGTTACTAACCAACTACCCAACGCTTCCCATTCCCAATAATGGTCAGTCAACTTAGATTGGCCTGGTTCACTACAGTCTCTGGTGACATGTAGCACACCAAATGGCTAAAGCACAAGCTGTGTCCTTGGTGTTAAGTCTTTTCTCCTTGAGCCTTATCTCCCAAAGGCATAGGTGGGTAAGGGCTTTGTCACCTCTGAAGGCCACCCTGCCCCCAACCTGCATTACCCGGGGTGCTCTGCATGCTGGATAAACATGTATTGCTGATGACAGTGTTTGAGGAAGGAGGTCGGGATTTGTTTCCCCAGAGGATTTCTGGGATTAGAACTGGGGGAGAAACAGGGTGACCTCATTTGCTCATTCATTCAACAAATATTTATTGAACACCTACTTTATATACCTACTCTATATCTGGGTACCTGTATTGTCAAGTATCTTGCCATGTACCTCTCCTATGACTGGCTTGCTTCCCCTGGCTTCTGAAAACAGGTGGAGACAGACATTCAGGAAGGTTAGAGAATTGATCTGCTGCCACTTCCTCTGGAATCCCCGTTTAGGGTGGGCTCCCTGCCTCTGGTTATCAGAGCTCTCCCTCCACCCTCGAAGAGGCAAAGTCCTTGTTTCAGTTTCCTAGCCAAAGCTTAGAATACCCCATGATCACCTTGCAATCATTCATTTATAATAGCTCCTGCTTACTGTAGTGTTCTGGGCTCAGAATATGCCAAACAGCAGTGATTGTTTCCGGGAATAATGAATCTATAAACAGAGGCTCAGATAGGTGATGTGGCTTGCCCTTTTGCTTTTAGCCAAAGTTGGAATTCACATCCAAAGTTCTTTCTGCTGGTGTATTTGCAAAAAGTATTTATTTAAAAAAATTTTTTTAGATGTTGATAGACCTTTATTTTATTCATTTATTTATCTGTGGAACTGAGAATTGAACCCAGTGCCTCACACATCCTAGGCAAGCACTCTACCACCTAGCCACAGCCACAGCCCATGCAAAAAGTATTTTTTATTTACGCACTCTTATTAGTGCCAAAGATGGGTCATAGCCCTCCCTAATCCCCCACTTCTACCTACAGATCTGGGACTTGTGGGATGGGGGTGGGGCAACTGGGGTATAAGGAATAATAATAATATTGGTGGAGTTTCAGGAAAGATCCACATCTTTAAGCCATTAGCCTGGGTTGGTAACCTGGACAGGGTAGAGCTGATGCTGCCCCTGGTGGAGAGAAAAACTATAACCCTGGGCAACAGGAAAAGAGGAGAAGATCTCATACTCCAACCCTGAGTCATTCCACCTCAGGCAGCCTGGAGTTCAAAAGGCAAGGTGCCAGGTGTAGGCGCAGTGACCTGGAGCTCTCCACACCCACTTCTGGAGCCTTGGAAGGACTGGGCTGGCCCAGGTAGCCCAACTGAGAGGGATCCTTGCAGGGCTTCTGTGCCCATGAGTCTCTGTTTGTCTTTCTGTAGAGTGGGTTTCTGTAGAGGAGATTGCAGGTGGGTAAAGGAAAGCTGAGGTGGCCCTCCTCTGTGGCCTGGGATCTGGCAGAGTGACTTCTTGGCGCCAGAGGTTTGGTCAAGGGCTGCCTGGTTTCTGTGAACAGGGACACCGTGGACTTTGCCACAGTTGGCTGCATGAGAGTAGCTGCCTTGAGGTGCATTTTGCTCCCCCGAGTGCCGGGATTGTTTCCCTGAAGCCTTTGCTAGCAAGGGGTTCTTGCTTTGGGACAGGGCTTCTGGGGCAGAGTCAGGAGGCAGATAGGGCCACTGACCCCATTGAGACAGGATGGGGTTTCTTTCCTCTTTGGATCTTCGTGCTCAGCCAAGGCCTGGCTCCCAGGAGTTGAGTGTCTGGCCATTTCCTGCTCTCCAAAGAGGACACAGTGGCAGGAGGTGCTGGATTTTCTTGAATCTTATGGCCCTCTTCCAAGAAGAGGGAGGGGAGTGACATGCAGCAGCGAGGGTACTGGGCATCCCGTGAAGTGGACCCTGGCAAACCTCATTCCCTGCCACAGTGCCTCAGGGAGAATATTTTCAGCTCCACTTTGCAGATATGGAGACCGAGCTCAGTAACTGTCCTGCAGGTATGCAGTCCATTCTGGTTTCCATTACTGCTTCTAAGCCCTCTATAAGGGGACAGGTGATGGCCCTCCCCTGCCCCAGCCTCTGATTATCTAGCTGAGAGCAAGAGGTCTTTGTGGGAGTAGGGGCATGGGGTGGGCAGGACTTCTGGTGGGAATGAGCTGTCTCCTGTACAGGAGCCCTCTTCCTCCCCATCATGGCCTGGAGGGATTTGGGGGAACTCTGGATTGGGGGTTATTGGTCCTGTACCTCCAGCCTGGTACTCTACTCTCTCCTGCTTCCCAACAGGGCTTGGCTTCAGGGTGGGGGCCTCGCCATCTGCTAGAGTAGGGGTGTCTGTCTCTTTTCCCTTGTCTCCCCTGCATCATTCAGGAGACAGCCTTGGAGGTCCCCAGCCTCAGGACAGTGTGTATTCCTGCGTGTATGTGTGTGTGAAAGTGGGTCATGGTCTGGATTCCGGAGAATGTTTTTCCTGGCAGGCCCCTGTGGGGGTGGGGGAGGCCGGGGCCCAGGCAGGGGCATGTACTGCCGAGCAGGCAGAGGCCAGCAGACTGGGTGGTGACAGTGCTGGGGCACTCTGCCAATGCCTTGCAGTTATTGGGAAAGACAGTGGGGCTCTCACTTTTGGGGCTTATGGAGGCAGAGACCACCCAGTTTTAGTTTTCTGGAGGTCTGTGTGTGTTGGGGTATGCACTTTGGAGAGAATGGAAGATGCTGTTGGTGAAGGGGGGGTGGCATGGGAGAGGGGTTCTGAGATAAGCTTAGGTTGGGGTTGGGGGTGGGCTCAGGCCAGTCATCTCTTTACTTCCAGAATGCAACTGGCCTTCTTCCCAAAGAGTGGTTCTCCTATCATTTGCTTAATATTCCATCATTAGACTTTTGGATCTTCTTGATAGGGAAAGTACCCCATTAGAGGGTGGTTACCCCCTGAAATTATCTCTGGTTAAAGTGCGCCATGGTAGGGGAGGTTGAATCCCAGCTTCTCAGCTTTCCTTTCTTCTGTCCCCTCCTTCAGGTGTCTTAAAAGCATCTTTTGAAAAGCTTGCCTTGCAGGGGAATCCCTTGATGGACAGCCAGGGAGCTCTGTCAGCTCTGTGGCTGGGTACAGGGCACTTTTGAAGTCCCCTGGCCCCTCCTTGGCTTCTGGACTCCTCCTTTGAGGGTCAGGAATGTCTCCTTTGACTGCTGGGAATTGGGGCAGGGACAGGCCAGCCAGGTCATCCAGACAGCCTGGATTCTGGGGTCTTAATAACTGAAGCCCTGGTTAGTGCCGATCCTGGGGCCACATCCTGGGCTGCCAGGGTTAAGGTGCTTCTCGTTTGCATGGGTTTGCCAGTATAGCACCACTCCTCAGGGATGTGGTCACTTCCTTTATTGCTTTCTACTCTGTCTCCTCCATCAGCCACCCTGAATTAGTCCTGGTGGCTCAGTTCCAGGCCTCTGGGTTTTTTTTTGCTCATTTGCACACACATGCATTAGAGCTGTGTTTGGGCATAGTAGTAGCCTGCCTGCGTCCCCAAACCTCCAAAGAGGTTCATCCCTGCTGTGCCCAGCATCCAACATTGAGTCCTGAGGGGACTCAATGCTGTGCTAAGGGCTTTGCAGATAATTTCTCATTAAACCGTAACAGTACCAGGATGGATAGGTGTTTTTATATGCATTCTACAGACACAGAAATGACTCTGAGGTGCAGGGCACTGCCCAAGGTCATATAGCTTGCAGGTGGAGCCTTGATATCTGCTTTGGGGAGTTCACCTCCAAGACTTGAGTGCTTCAGTGGGAGACTAGCTGCTGGGTGCTCCCCTACCTGTTCTCCAGCTGGGGTGGGAGAGGGATGAGGGAGGGTAGACAGGGTGTGGGTGTACTCCCTAGAGCATGGGGCTCTTCTCATGGGGAGGAGACCCACAGAAGTGGGATACACCAGAGCTGGAGCATCACAGGGAGGGTGTCTGTGGGGGGCGGGGTGGTGCACATGTGTATGGGAGTTAAGAGTATCAGGGCCCTCGGACTGTGTGCATGGGCTCCAGGCCTTGTGAAGCTAGAGGAGCTGCCCCTTCCTGTTCAGAGCTGCTGCTTAGCAACCCAAGTGCCACTTTGCATAAGCAATGAGGCCTTTCTAGCTTTAGAGCAGGAAGAGTGGTCTGGGAGGTAGAACTGACCTTCTGACGCTTCTGGGGGCTGCTGCCACCCTCACCTTCAGGCTTGCCCTCCTGCAGAACTCCAGTGGCTGCCTGGTAGAGGGTGGGGTGGAGAAGGGAGTGTCATCAGCCACCAGAACCTGTGACCTGAGATGCCCCCAGCTCACCAGGGGTGCTTCCAAGTTCTCCACAGCTGTGGGCTTAGGACATTCCCTGGGATGGAGAGTCCCTGAGTATCCCTGCCTTCCAAGCCCCCTGCCCACAGTCCTGGTATCTGATGGGTGTCCTCCCTCTGTCTCCCCCCAGTTCTGGCATAAAGCATGCTTCCACTGTGAGACCTGCAAGATGACACTGAACATGAAGAACTACAAGGGCTATGAGAAGAAGCCCTACTGCAACGCGTGAGTCCTGCAGGGGGCAGGGACTGGGTGGGCACTTCACTCCCCCTCGGGTTCTTCCTTCCCTTCCTACAACTACCAGGTGACATTGCCAGCCCTTTCATACCTGTCACGATACATTGTGATCACATTGTATCCTCGCAACAGATGGTGAGGCTAGGGTTCTTCCTCTTATTTTTTTTAATTTTTATTTTTTGGTGGTACTGGGGTTTTAACACAGGGGTGCTCTATCACTGAGTTACACCCCTAGCCCTTTATTTTTAGATTTTAAGACGATGTCTTGCTAAGTTGCTGAGGCTAACCTTGAACTTGGCAATCCTCGTGCCTCAGTCTCCTGAATAGCTAAGATGACAAGTGTGCTGCTTAGAGGTTCCTTAGAGGCTACTTAGAGGTTAGTTCATATCCAGTTCTGGGCAGTAAAACAAATATGCTTTTCCCATTGTACCCTGCTGCAAGATAGGGATCCAGTTGGGCATGGTGGCAAGAACCTGGGTTTCCAGTCACTTGGTGGATAAGGCAGGAGATTACTTGAACCCAGGAGTTTGAGGCCGCCTGAGCAACATAGTGAGCTCTTATCTCTTAACAAATAAGTAAATTAATAAATAAAAATTTTATTTTTAAAACGAGGGATCCAGCGATTAAGTGACCTGCTCAGTAATTGACAGGCTTCTTCTCTCATCTGAGCACTTAATAGGCTTTTGGGGGCTCCTTTCATCAGTGTCCCCCCTCCCTTTTTTTTTTATGGTGCTGGAGATTGAACCCAGGGCCTTGTGCATTGGAGGCAAGCACTCTACCAACTGAGCTATATCCCCAGTCCTGGTGTCCCTTTTATACTCTGTTGACCCTGGCTCCCAGACCTAGAGTTTGTTTCTGAGAAGTGGGGACGAGAAGCAGGGTGTGGCCTGGACTAGGCAGATCTCTTCCCAGCCTAGCCAATTTTTCCTAGCCATGGACACTACTTTTCTGAATGTAGTTAATTTGCCTGCTGGAGGCAGAGGTGTCTCTCACCTGGGAGGAACACTGCCTGGTCCATCTCAAACAGCTACACAGTGCCCCAACCCTCCATTGTCAAGGTGACCTCTTAAGTAGCAAGTGCAAACTCAATATCAGGTCCATGGCCATGGGAGCTTCAGAAGGTCATATTGCCTGCAAGTGGGTGGAAAGATCAGTATTCTATAAATGTAAGATCTCATTTTAGTCCAGTTTTGGTTTTTTAATTTTTTTTTAAGCAGGAAAAAAAAATCACACATAATTCATTACATGTCTAAATACATGGGCGTTTTACACTTCTGGTTTTAAATTCTCAGTCAGGAGGCTCTTGGCAGCTGAAGTTCACCCAGGAAGGGAAATTTGGGACTCGTCTAAAAAGGGTTGATTGGGAGCTTAAACCCCTTGGAGGGACTGTCTCCCTTGTAGCACATTCCCAGTCCCCTCCTAATACCACTGCCTGTCTCTTTGGGGTTTTGCACATTCATTGGACATTTATTTCTTACCTGATTTCTGTGTCAACCTGGGCCAGATGCTAGGAAACCAATTTCTGAAAAAATGTCAAGCCCAAGGGGCATCTAAGCATCAGCTCTCCCTGAAGGGCAGGAGCCTTGGGCAGCTTCCCTGGTGCAGAGGAAGGGCCATAGCTCCATGCTGGCTCCTCCTGCAGCTGCCCCTCTCTTCTGACTTCTGTTCCTCTAACCCCCACCATCCCCTCCCAGCCCCAAGGGAAATGGGACATTCTTCAAATTCTTAAGGGCTCATACAAGCCCTGATTCTCTGCCACTTCCTCCCTCCTTTGGGGAGTGGGGTGGGGTTCAGAAAAGCCAGGGCACTTAACTCCTTGGCTGCTGGCTGCTGGACCACTTCCGGCTGGACTCAGAGCCTTTTTTGGGGGCAGCTTCGAGGCCTCCACTCCTGGGCAGAAGTTCAGTAGCAGGTGCCGATGCTTCACATCTCTTCTAGATTCCAGCAGCTTAAAACTCAGTGAGCTTTGGAAGTTGGAGAAAGAAATCAGAGGCTTGACCTTATTTTCTGTGCATTTTCTTAGCTTAGTGTCAAAGGTCTGGTTTACTTTTCTCCCAGACTTCTGGGGAGGCTAGCAGCAAGTGGGGTTGGGGGTTCCTGCAGGGGTTGGGGGTGCTGGGAGAGGCAGAAGATGTAGCCTTCCTCCCTAAATGGTAGAAGTTCTCTCTCTCTCCTGGTAACCAGCCAAAGAGGGGTTATTCCCCTCTCCTCCCCTCTCTAGCCTTTACTGTCCTAGCTTTGCATCCAGTTAACCTTTGACGCTTGGACCAGTTAGGTGTTGGCTGGGAAGGATCCTGGATGAGAGGGGAGGCGTGGCAGATGTGTAACCCAGCTGTGCTTGTTCCAGCTGTAGTAGCACCTTGCCTGAAACTCAGATGCTCCCTCTGTTTCTCAGCCTCAGCCACATCTGGGCCAGCAAGCCCTATGTGGAAGTCCATCCTCTGCACCCGGGGGCCTCGGCTTCTCCATAGTTAAAAAATTCTTACCCAGGGATGCTGGACCCTAGACCTGAGTGCCTGCTGTGTGCCAGGCGATGTGCCAAGTGTTGGCAGTCACTTTTCTCCTGCCTTTGGCCCCATCCTTCAGTGACATTGAGATTCCTGCATCCTGGAGTTTCTGAGGGTAGCTTCCCCATTCCTGTGCTGGCCGGACTTTGTGGACCACAGCTTAGCTTGGCTCAGCTTCCTTCTGTGAAGTACCCCACGTCCTGCTGGGACCCAAAAGGGCAGGTGGTGTCTCTTGGCATTTTGCCAGGTAGCTGGGCCCACCCAGTGAGCGAGGGTGTGAGGGTGGTTGACAGGGAGGTCTCAATATTGGGCCTGTCCCTGCCCGCCCCATATACCAGGGTAGTGAGGATCTGGGGGTGGGGGCAGGGCATCAAGACAGAAGTGAGCTGTCTCATTTGTCTGTCCTTCTGTGAGGACTCTCAAGACCAAGATTGACGTTCTGGACAGTGACTGTAAGCAGCACAGCGGCTGCTTCTCTTTCCCTCCTTGTGTTAGGCTGGTTTTCCGGAGAGGCAAGGGCATGGACACAGGCCAGAGCTCTTGGGCAGCTGCCTGATACCGTGGCTCCCATGTATGTGCAGTTACCCAGGTGCCCGGTAACTTGGGTGCTTGGGGCACCCCCAGACACACACGCACTGGGCGCTGAGTGAGCAGGCTGCATCTGCTTCTCATATCTGGGCAGCAGCCACACTGGCATCTCTGTGGCAAGGTGGAGGCTACACTCCTGCTTTTGCATGGTAGCCCAGGAACTATTAATCGAACCCTTTTTTGAGTCTTCTAGGTGGGTGGGGCGAGTCTGCTCTTTTGGTTAGGGAAATATTTATACCCTTGATTATTTGTTTTGCAAACTGGATTTTCCAATACCCTGGCTCTATACAAACCTGCTTCTTTGTCTCCATGCAAATGATTCTGAAACCAAGCTGGGGGGTGTGGATGCAGAAAAACTGCCTGTTCCCTCTTCCTTGGGGACCTGCAGAGCAGAGGCTGGGCTCCAGGTCTGGAGAACCAGCATTTGGGGTGTCCAGTAAGGGCTGTGCATAGCCTGGGGAGGGCAAGGGGCACTCAGTTGCACCTGTCCCTTCACGGGCTGCAGATACCTGGGGTTTATCCTTTAGTTTATTTTATCTGTGTTGTGAGGAGCTGGGGGGATGGAGATGTCCCTGATTCTGGGAAACCAGGGACTATGCTGCTGCCCTTTCCTCAGGCCTTGGGCAGGAGTAGGGCAAGGTCAGTGTTTAAATTCTAGCAAATTCTCTCTAATCCCAGCAGCTTTTAAGGGGTGAGCAGTGTTGGGTAAACCCAGGCCTAGGGCCTGAGGCTTTCCTGCCTCCCCAGAACTCTCTGCCTTGCTGGGAAAATTGGGTCAGGTGTCTCAGGGAGCCAAAGGCAGCACTGGCGTGGGAGGGGCATGTGTGGTGTGTGTTGGGGTGAAGGAGGTGAGTCCAAATGGGCAAACAAGGTGGCCAGACACAGCCTTCAGGCAGCTCCCTCACCTCGATGCCCAAATCCCTGCACTCTGAAATCAGACCTTAAGGAAGCTTGGAGGGTCACTTTGCTTTAAACACCCCCATTTTTACAGATGAAGAAACTGAGCTCCATCATTTCCATGTCTTTTTCACCTCAATCATTTCTCTTTAAGTTTAGCCAACAGTGGCAGGTGCAGGCTTTGTTTTCTTCTTATTCATTTTGTCTGTAATCCCGGAGGGCTGGTAAGTTCTTCTTCTAGTCTACCCTTGATCTTTTTGACTGCTCATTTTTTCCCACTGGTCAAACAATGACTCCTTGTTGCTTCCTATCCCCACCAGTTGGGCTGCTTAGGCTTGGGGGGCTGGGGAGAAACTGGGTTAGTGAGAGCCCTCCCTGCCCGTCCGTGGGCAGTGTTCCCAGCAGGGGTTTTTGGAATCAGCAGCTCTAACCAGAGGCAGGATGTTGGGCTGTTTTTTTTTTTTTTTTCTCTTCTTCTTCTTTTGGTAAAACCAAAAGCTCCTTGTTGCTTTGTTGATGTATCTTTGTTCCTCCTTGAACACAAAGCTGTGGGTTTTGAAGGGGTCCAAGCCTGGAAGGGAGGTTTCACAAGAAAGAGGGAGCTGGGCTCTTGGGATCTCTGGTCTGTCCTTGTTCTACCTCTGGAGTATGGCTAATGGTGGGGCTGGTGAGAGAGGCTGCCACCTTCCCGTCCCCTGGAAGCCTGTAAATCTTGCAGCTTCTCAGCACTCTCCCTGCCCTCACTTCCTTGGGAGCAGGAAGGTGACTCAGGTCCTCAGGGGTCTGGGACAGAGGTTGCTTCAGACCTGCCGTTAGTTGGCTGGGCCACTGTGGGACTGGGAGAATGCGTGGGAGGGGCATGGACAAGTCTCTGGTTCTTGACAGTGAATCTCTGTTTTTCCATCCATAAAATGGGCACATGACAACTACCTTTTCTAGCCTAAAGCTTTGTGGTGAGCTTCAGGAGAGAATGCACAGACACAGCATATAGAAAAGCGGCTTCGTGTGCCTGTGGATTCTTTGAAGTCCATAGCTGTCCATAGCTCTTCCTTGCCAATAGAGGCTTTTCCTGGTTTTGCCCTCATGGATGCCAGGTCCCTTCCCGGGTACCTCAGCCTTTTGTCCTATCAGGCTGCCTTCTCTAGAGCTGCTAAGAGCAAGAGGAGTGTGGAGAAGCATCAGCAGAGGGCCCCTGCTGGGAATGATTAAGAAGCCCCCCCCAAGTGGGTATGGTGGCTTTATGTCTGTGGTCGCAGTGACTCAGGAGGCTGAGGCAGGAGGATCACAGATATGAGGCGAGCCTGAACAATTTAGTGAGACCCTGTCTCAAAAAATAACAAAGGATAGGGGAGTAGATTGTGGTTGAGTGCCCCTGGATTCAATCCCCAATACCAAAAAAGAAAAAAAAAAAAGGGACCTGCCCAGGCTGGCTCAGAAAGGGACAATGAACAGCTGTGCTCTGGCCTCAGCTCTGTGCCAAGGCCCCCCTCACCCTGCCCTCACTGTTCATCACCATGGCCCAGTCTGTTGTGGGGCTGGGTTCTGTCTTAGAACCCACATTGGCACCTGAACTGCCCGAGTACCCATACACCTCCCTTCCCAGTGGGATCCGAGGGCAGTGGGAGGTGGAGTTCTACCTGAGGATGCCAGGGAGGGAGGAGGTAGCATTCCCAGCAATTGTTTATGGAAAGAGGTCAAAGCAGTTGAGCCCTGGTCGGAGCCGGTCCTGTGGGGGAGGGGCATGGCACTGGTGGTTTTTAAGCCCTCCCTCTAGAGACAAACCAGGGCCACCCCCTTCCTCACCTGAATGGTCTGCAAGGATCCCCTGTACACATGGTCTCCAGGTTTTGCCCTCGGGAATTCTCCTGGGTTGAGGACACTCTGCAGTCTGTCTCTTCCCCTGCCCCCATGCTCACAGACCTCTCTCTGCTCCCCTCCTGCCTGGAGCTGAGGATGCGGTTGCCATGGGAACCTGAAGCGCAGTGAGCAGGGGAAGCGGAAGGCAGGGTTGTCTCGCCAGGGCTGGGAGCTGCAGGGAGGAGCGGTGTGACCCAGCCAGGGTCGGGTACGATGGGGGCCGGACTCAGCCCTCCCAGTGCCTGTCCCTTCCTCTGCCTGGGGTTGGGCTCCTGGGGCTGGGGCAGGAGGTTGAAGACTCTGGAGCTCCTCTTGAGTCTAGTTAATCTGATACAGGATTAAAATCCTTCCCCATCTCTGCCAAATTAAGTCAACCCAGAGGGACCCCCTCCTCCCAGGCGTCTTTGATGGGATTAGTATTCCGACTCTGAGGCCTGAGCTCTGGTACCCACCAACCCATCTGAGGCACTTGCTGTATATGAGAGAGGCTCCTGAGACCTTTTGGTGGGGTGTAGGGTGAGGAGGGACACAGTGTGGGTAGAGGAGGTGGCAGCTGCCACTGTGGACTAGTGTCCTTGGTGTCCAGGAGACGCCATTGCTGCAGAGGGCACATCTGTGTGTTCATTGCGTGGGAGGCGGACGCAGTGGGTGTCGGAGCTGCAGAATCGGGGAGAGGGTGGGACATGTCAGATGCATGTGTCTGGCTGTCTTTGTGCCACTGGAGCTGGCCCTCTGCTTTCACCCTATATGTTCAGGCAAATGGGAAACCCCAGGGTTTTCAGATTGGTTCCCACAGACCCCGAGCCTGCTTCCTTCCTGCCCCCATTAATGCTACTTGTTCTCAGAATCCACCCTTTACATCTGGGCCAGAGCTGCCTAGAGGTATCCCCCTCATCTCCTGGCTCCTTTATTCAGAGACAAAAGTGCTCTCCTCACCACGGCCCCCAGCCCATGATACCTTCAGAATGTCCCCCAACTCCCCATGTGGGGGGAGGGTCATCTCTGAGACCCCCCAGAGATACTACTTCTATCCCTTCTGTTCCTTTCCCTCTAGTCTCTAGGAATAGACTCCCACTTGATCCTCCCTGCCTTGGAACTGCTCAGGAATTCTGAATGGGCTCCTGAGCTGTGGGTGGCCTGGCTGCCTGGAGCCAGGCCAAGCCGGGGGTTGGGCCTGCCTCAGACCTGTGTTCGGCCACAGGCCGTCTCTGTTGGCAGCTGCAGGCACCTGTGTTTGCTTTTCTCCTCCTGCTTCTGTCCCTATGCTGGAGCTTCGAGCTGGGTGGACCTGGGTGGACCTGGGCAGAGCACAGATAGTATCACCTATGACGCTGAGAGTAGCCTAGGGGGAAAAGGGCTTGCCATGGTCACCCAGTGCACCAGTGGCAGGACCAGAGCCCAGAACTGTGCCTTTTCTAGTTGTTCCTTTCTTCACTGAGTTTTCTACCCTGAGTCCTGCCTTTCACAGGTGGTGGACAAGAGGGAGGTCGTGTGCTTAGTAGCTCTTGGGTGGCTCAGGGTGGTGTGAGTGGCTGGAGAACAAGCCAGGTTTGGTGAGAGCGTGGGCGGGTGGCAGCTCATAGCTAGCTCTTGGGCATGTCCGCTAGTTCAGGAAGGACGTGCTTGGGAGGAGGTTCTTGGAGGCCATCCATCTCTCTCCCTCTCCCTCTCTCTCTCTCTCCCCCGTCTCTTTTTATTTTTTGGTCCTAGAGATTGAACCAGGTGTGGGGCTGGGGATGTGGCATGCATGCGGCCTGGGTTTGATCCTCAGCACCACATACAAACAGAGATGTTGTGTCTGCCAAGAACTTAAAATAAATAAATATTTAAAAAAAAAAGGAGATTGAACCAGGTGTACTTTACTACTGAGCTATATTCCTAGACCTTTTTATTTTTTTTTTTTAATTTTGAGATGAGGTCTTGCTAAGTTGTTGGGTATTGCAAAGTTGCTGGGGCTAGCCTTGAGCTTGAGATTCTCCTGCCTCGGCCTTCCAAGTCACTGGGATTATAGGAGTGTGCCACCATGCCTGGCAAAGCCATCTTTTTCTTACCTTGGGCAGCCTGTGAGTCAGGTATCTGCGGTGGTCACAGATCTGGTGAATGTGGTCATCCACAGCTAAAAAAGGCTAGACCTTGTGTTCCTGCTTGGAGAAACCACTACTAGCTTCTGAAATGTTTGGGACCTCCAGTTGTTTCACATACCAGCGCACATACAACACACCCACCACAATGACCTTGGGGGACCTTGCAGTGACCCAGGAGGATACAGGAGAACAAGTTCTGGTGCTGGCTGAGCTTCGCCTGGTAGGATACTTGTTTATTTAACAAGCATTTATTGAGCTCCGACTATGATTCTGGGAGCTTGGAATCAATCAATTAATAGAGATGTCAAATTCCCTCCCCTTGTGGAGAAATAGCAGAGAAAGACCATTTAGCCATGTGATTAATAAGTTAATACTGATTAATAAGGTCACCTAGTGCGCCAGTGGCAGGACCCAGGATTGATAACCCAGGACCTTATGCAGGCCATGGGGGTCGCTGAGTGGCAAGGGTCTGGAGCCAGCTTGCGATTTCCTCCTCTGTGGGATGGGGGTGTCTGGGCCACCCTGCCTCCTGCCACCAACTCCAAACCAGCTCTTTCTGGGGGCCAGGACCCCAGAAAGACAATGGAGTTTAGCACGTTGAGGGATCTGACCACTTCCTATGAGCCTTGGCCACATTGTGTAACCTCTCCCGACTGAGCTGTCCAGTCTGTCAGAGGGGGACCATGACAGCACTCGCCACCCAGGGTGGCGTGGCTGTGACCCCCTTTATGGCCCCCTCCTGGTCTTCTCACCTATCCTCCAGTTCAGTTGGGCTTTCTTAGCCCTTCAGACACCTTTGGAGATCCCTTTCTTCTCAGTGCAGTCAGCCTCTCAGTGATGGCAGGGGACACTGTTGAACTGCTGCTGGGGCTAGGGCAGGGACTGCCCAGGAGTCAGATGGAGCCTCCATTCCGGGTTCCTATCCTTCCCTGGAGTGATGCTGACTCTGCTTTTTCTGTCTGCAGACACTACCCCAAGCAGTCCTTCACCATGGTGGCTGACACTCCGGAAAACCTCCGCCTCAAGCAACAGAGCGAGCTCCAGAGTCAGGTGAGGGGCCGGCCTGAGCGGCAGCTGATGGGGAAAGCCTGGTTTGGCAAGGGTTCCTTCCCCTGTTGTTACTCAGCAGGGACAAGGTGCTGAAATCCTAGCTCTTGCGACTCCCTGCCCCCAGGCCGCCAGCTACTGGTGCTTCCTGGTTTCATCAGAGGAGGGGGGGCCGCCTTCCTACCTGAGTGGCTGGAGAGGTGTGGGCCTCTGCCACTGTGCTTCAGGGCCTCCTCTGGGAAACTGTTCCCTTTGCCCCGTCTCCATTTGTGCCCATCACAGAGGAAGGGTTGGGGGAGACAAGGGCACTGGCCTCTCCAGGCCTGTGCCAATCTGGTCTATTCCCTGCAGTCGCGTTGGCATCCCTTCTTTGTCTCCTTGGAGGGCAGGTATGAAGAGGCCTGTCCTCCTTTGTCCCCTTAGGCCTGACTTGCCTGAGCTGTGTGGGGAGGCCCCCGCCCTCCTGTGGGGAAGTAGACGCTTCCTGGCTCTGGGAGAACGCCCTCTTTAGGGGATACGGAGCTAAAAGCAAGGGGATTGGAGCCCTGAGACCTTGCCTGGAACAAGGGTGGCCTGTGGTAGGCAGGGCAGGGCTTCAGTGAGGATTAAAGGATTAAATGAGAGAATACACAGGGGGAGAAGTAAGGGGATTTACCAAGTGTGCAGAGTGCCCAGGGAAGTCCCACCTGGGTCACAGAGGAGGCTGGCTCCTGGCTCCTCAGGAGTGGGCTGTACCCAGGGTTGAACCCAGGACCTTGTGCATGCTAGACAAGCACTTGACCACTGAGATACCCACCCCCACTGCCCTCTCTAGTTTCCAGTTTTTATTTTAAGACACAATCCAGGCTCGAATCAAACTCAGGATCCTTCTGTCCTAGCCTCCTGAGTAGCTGGGGTTACAGGCGCACACCATCGTGCTTGGCCTGCTGCCAGATCTTCATGCGACCTCCTTGGCTTCCATCAGGAAGAACCACACCTGATAGGGCTTTCCTTACCTGTTCTCCAGTTCTTCCCTGCAACCCTGCGAGGAGAATGCTGTTTTTCCCAACCTATAGATGAGGTGACTGAGGCTTTGAGACGTTCAGGGATTTGCTAAGCTCACGCAGGCAGTGGGTGCTAATAACAGCATTAGCACTAACGTCTTGAGTGCTCAGTGTCCAAAGCATATTAGCTCATTTAATGCTCACAACAGCCCTGCACAGTCAAAGGGGCACCTCACTGTGTGGAAGAGGAAATAGAGGCTGTGGCTTTGAGCACACTTTGGTCTTTCCAGTTTTCTCTGCACTCTGAGAGCTGTCTCCATCTTAGTAGTCCCTGACACTGCTGAGAGCTTTTGTAGCTTAGCAGGTGCTTTGAGTTACCTCTCCTGTCTTAGGAGAGGGTACTGTTACCTCCATGTTGCAGATAGGTACAGAGGCCGAGTGCCACAGGGCTGTGCCTGTTGGCATACACAGTAGTAGGATTCCAGAATTTGGGCTCTGGTCTTTTTACTCCTTGTTCTAGTCCCTTGACCATATGCAGCCCTGGTCAGTCTGAGACTCACAGTGGAAGGGAACAAGTGGGATAGCTAGTTTGTTCCTCAGCAGCAGTTCCCATCTGCCATCCCACCCCGGCTGTGGCAGGAGAGCTATAAATGCCAGGGACTGATGTACCCTGCCAGCTGAGGAGGGCCAGGGGGCAGAAACACTGCTGCCTGAGCCAGACCCTCACCAGGCCCTGACGCCTGCCCAGACGCCCCAACCCTTGGGAAGCCACTGGGACCAGAGGCAGAGGGGCATCACAGGGGTCTAGAGGGAGCAGTGCTGGGAGGAGAGGCAGGTTCAGGGGTGGGGGAGCCTTTGCATAGGGGCAGAGGTAAAGGGGGCACATTCCACACATCCCCTACTCTCAGGAGGGGAAATTCAAACTCTTCAGCCTCAGTCCCTCCAGGGCTGGATTGCCGCTCTTCTTGCCCCTGGAAGCTGATCCCTGAGGGGCATGTCTGTAGGACAGGGTGTCCTCAAGGAGGGGTAAGGAGCTGGGCAGGGCTTGCTGTGGTCAGGGCTGCTCTGTACCTCACAGGGGAGGCCAGCACCCTGCACAGGGGTTGGAGTCCTCCTGCTCCATGCATGCCCTCTGCTCCAGGGGCCTGCCCTGCGGCTCCCCTCCTGAGTCCCCTGGGGAAATCTGGAGAATGGCCACTCTTCCCTTAGGTGTCCACTGAGGGCCAGGCTGTACATTCTTGCACTTGACCTCATTTCACGGGACAAAGGAGGGGCACTTTGCCCCATTGTCCAGGTGGAGACCTCGAGCTGTGGAGAGGCCATATCCCTTGCCCAGAGTCCAGTGTCAGGCAGATTTTGAGCCAAACTGGTCTGGCCCGGGCGTGCTTTGTTCTTATCGGTTCCGCAGGACTGACTGCTCTGACATGTAGCCCCAGGTTGCCAGCCCGCAAGGGTAGTAGGGGGCTTGATGGAATGCAGATTCCTGGGATCTGCCTGAGCAGCTTTGCCCTCCTGGTGGTCTCACAGAGGCACTTAGGAGGCTCCGCGTGGGGCAGGTGGGCAGGAGGGAACAGGCTTGAGCAGAGCTTCCCCTCCCCCTCCATTTATGCCCCAGGTGTGAGGCAGGGGAGTTGGGGCTTTGCACTGAGGGCTTGTTGGGGGTTTTGAGGGGTAGGGTAGGCAGTGTGAGAGGTAGGGATCTTGTCCCCCTCCACCACCCACAAACTCTGTGGTCTAAAGGTGTTTTCCTCCCCCTCACCAGTAAAATGGGGACAGAAACCCGTTTTCCTAGAAGCTAGGGGCTGGGCCTGACGCTCTGAGGCGGCTCTGAGGCGGCTCTGAGGCTTGGATGGGCTGAGCCAGCCAGGCTGGGGTTGGTGACAGTCCTGTGGCGTCTGTGGGGGCAGGGCTGGCTACAGCTGCCTGTGGCTGGCAGGAAGGGAAGTGGGAGCCTCCTCTGCCTGCTCTGCCCCACCCCATCAGGGTGTCAGCCAGTGTCTTCCCAGGGTCCCTTCCTGGGCCGGCCTCCCTGTGCCTCAGCCCTGTCTCTGGGAAGCTGCCCATGCTATTTCAACTTGTTTTTGTCTATATTGGTCCTGAAAGTGGCACTTTGGGTGTCTGGGACACCTATAGCCTCCCTGGCGGGGGAGGTAACCACAGAACTGTCCAGAAGTGACCCTCTGAGTGGTCCTGTGGAGCTGGCAGTGGGCCCTCACCCCACCTTCCTCTTCCTCTGCCCGCACCTCCGGCTGAGGGAGGCAGTGGCGTTGGGTGGGGCTGGGCTGGAGGCATCCCTGTGGTCTGAGAAAGGTGAGGAGAGAGTGTTTCTTTATTTTTCCTGTCATTGTCACCTTCATGGTGTTATGGGGAATGCCACCAAGGGGGGCGGAGTGTGCAGTGAGAGTCCCACACTGTACTCTGGGGCTGGGTTCCCACTTTTTAAAGCCACGATCTTCTTATTTTGGATCATTAAGCAGTTTTGTTTTTTTGTTTTGCCAAATATGTTGCTGGTTTATTTAGAGATGAAGCCTCTGTTCGATCCATTCATCATTCATTCAGCAAACACTGATTTGTACTGCTGTTGGCTGGGTTGAGTGATGCGTAAGGTAGATCCAGGGAGAATAACTAAGAACCTACATCCAAAGGGTAGGATTTCATAGGTGGTGGTGTGTGGGCACCAGGAGCTTGGGCACCAGTCCCAGCTCATCCATGGGAGTTTCCAGGTCAGGGCGCAGTCATCAACCAGGGATGGAGTCATCTGGCCCAAAGTGTTGAGTTGCACTCTGACCCCATGACAGCTGGGTTCAGTGACCCGGGGCAGGTCCCTTTTCTGCCCTCCAGGGACCTCTTAACATCCTGGTGAGTCACTCCAGACCCAGGCGAGCCTCCGGAGTGGGCCAGGAGGGAGCCTGGCCTCCTCATGCTCCTGGCCCCACCTCTGCCACACCCTCCATCACCAAAAGGCCCCTCAAGAGAATCTTGCCCACATCGTTTCCCTAGTTGGGGCTTGAAGGAGCTTAAAAATGGTCACAGACTTCAGAGAGGGAGGCTTTTAGAGACCAGCCATCCAGGAAGCCTAGAAAAGGGAATTAGCCTGTGTAGGGACCTGCAACAAAGCGGCTCTGAGCCCAGACCCTCCCTTCTCAGCCCTGCTCCCCCAGACCCCCCCCACCCCCGCCTCGGCCTGGCCTCCTGTGTTAGGAGAGTCATGAATTATCCTTCCCCAGTAAGGAGCAGAGCAGTTTCTGAGCCTGGGAACCAGCTGATGTCATTGCAGTGTCACCATGGTGATTATTCCCCTGGATTAGGGGCCTGACCCTTGAGGACAGGGTGGACAAAGCACTTCCACAGTCACCCTCACTGGTCCGTGGAGCCGCTGTCCGAGTGACTGGAACGATCGTCACCATTATACAGATGTGGAAACTGAGGCTTGAGAGGTTGAGTCATTGTCCCAAGATCACTTAGTATAGAAGGAATTCTGAGCCTGTCGGTACCAGCGCAGTCTGCTCTGTGTCCCCGTTTAGTGATGGGAAGGCCCTACCCCACGTTTTCACCCATTCCTGTAATGGCTCTTTACACATGACGGGGGAACTGAGATCGGAGGCCTTAGATTCAGGGCTTCTGCGTCTAGAGCTACATTTTTCTGTCTTCGGGTTCCTTTCCGTTCTCTGACGTCCTCCTTCTTCAGGGGTCCCCCACTGTGCAGACCCAGGTTCTCCCAGAAGAGCTGATGTTGGACAGGTTCTGGGTGGAGGGGCCATAGCTCCTTGCAATAAGTTCTGGTCTGATGGGAACCGAGTCCCACCCCTTGGCCTTTCTTTCTTTCTTTTTTTTTTTTTCCTTGGTACTGGGATTGAGCCCGGGGACACTGAGCCATATCCACAGCCTTTTTTGTAGTTTATTTAGAGACAGGGTCTTGCTGTGTTGCTTAGGGCCTCACTACATTGCTGAGGCTATCTTTGAACTTGGGATCCTCCTGCTTCAGCCTCCCAGGTGGAGCCACTGTGCCTGGCTATGCCTTTCATTTTGATCTGCCTCAGAACAAAGGAGGAAGAAGAACCCCAAACCAGGACCTCTGGCTCCTGGGGCTATGAAGAGGAGGGTGGGGACTGGTCATATGTCACGAGTAGCAGCTCACTGCTATGGCAGTCAGTGACTCCAAGCCTGGGAGCTGCTTGGGCTTGTCATTCTGGAAACTCCCAAAGTCCTGGGCCTCATGTCCTGGGCTGACCTGTCTCAGGACAGTGCGGCCCCCATGGAGGGAATCCAGGCAGCTGGCGGGGTCTGGAACAGATGGCTGCCAAGGTGGACAGGGAGTTTCTGGAAGCCAAGGAGAACATTCCCTGTCCCACGAGTATTTCCCAGCCTCAGTTTTGCTCTTCAAAGCCCCCAGGGAAGACAAGCTGTTCCTCATATTTCAATTTCTTTAGTTTCAGAGAAGTTCTGCTTGCTTTCTTGCTTTTTTTTTTTTCTTTTTCTTTTCTTTTTTTGATAGAGGGTAACAACCCAGGTAGGTCTTGGTCTCCTGGGCTCAAGTGATCCTCCTGCCTCAGCCTCCTGAGTAACTGGGACTAAAGGCACATAGCACCATGCCTAGCCTGGGAGTCCTTTGTAGTCTGTCTTGAGTTCCTGTAGTACTTGACTTTTCTGTAGAATTCTCACAAAAGGAAGGCAACAGAGGTGGTTGGGTTCTTCCCCAGAAAGTTTCATCGATGAGGCCTCCCCTCTGGCTGTCTCACTACCCACCCTTCTGGGCACCAGCTTTGTCCTTTGGCACGGCCCTCACTCACTTGGTCACTTCAAAACTACCCCTGGCCCCATGTGGGTAGGGCTACCTCCTGGCTAGGATAGGGTGGGCAGTCGTAGGAAGCGCATGCGAGAACCTTCTTCCTGCTGGGCGCAGTGGCAACACCTGTTCAGCCCAGTGACTCAGGAGGCTGAAGCAGGAGGATTGTAAGTTCGAGGCCAACCTCAGCATTTTAGCTAAGCTCCAAACAACTTAGTGAGACCTGGTTTCAAAATTGGGGAAGAAAAAAAAAAAAGTTGGGGCTGTAACTCAGCGGTAAAGTGTCCCTGGGTTTAATCCCAATATGAAAAACAAAACGAAAAGCTTTCTATAGCTTCAGGTAGGAGGGGCTGCTAGAGAGGGTCAGAAGGCAGACAGGTGAGGCCTGGACTAGATCTTTGCTGCTAAGCTGTATGACCTCAGGCAGGGGACTGCCTTTTGATGGCCTAGTTTCCTTATCTGTAAAATGGGGCTAATAATATATATGGGGTTAGGACTTAAATGAGAGAGTTTATGTGAGGCATTTAGCACATCTCAGATTGTGCCGGGCAAATGTTAGTGGGTTATTGTCGCTTTCTAGCCAAGGCGTCTGCTCAGCACCAGGCATTTCTGGCTGGGATCCTTCTCTGGGCCCCGTCTCCATCTCCTGATGGTGCTGTTTCACAGGGGCCTCCAGCTGGGCGCTCTCTGCCCCCCTGTCTGACCCTGGTCCCTCTTTGTCTTGCTGGTCCCCAGGTGCGCTACAAGGAGGAGTTTGAGAAGAACAAGGGCAAAGGCTTCAGCGTGGTGGCAGACACACCCGAACTCCAGAGAATCAAGAAGACCCAGGACCAGATCAGCAACGTGAGCCTGCCCCCCGCCCTCCAGCCCACGCTGCCTGTTGCCCTTTCTTGTCCCCTCCCGGCCAGCCTGGCTGACATGAATGGGACCAGCTCCCTGCATTGCTCCTCCCCGGCAGGTCTGGCTGGTGGCTACCCGGGCAGAGGGCAGGGCAGGGGTGGGCTTCCCAGGTGCCTTTGCTGTATGTGCCCCAGGCCCCCTGTTGCCACACTGGGCCCACACAGCGTTTCCTCCTCGAAGGGGCTGCCCTTTTGTGGGAGCGTTGATGGGGGACACGTCCTCTCCCACCCTGAGCTCTTTTCTCTTTTCTGGGTATGGTGGGTGTCAGGGTGAAGACCTGATGCTTTGTCTTAGCACAAAGGTCAAAACTGGGGGTGGGGGCAGGGAGGCCTGGCCTCCTCCTGTCTGCCTCTGGGTGCTGACATTGCAGTCATTTCCGCCCTCCCTCGCCTCCTCCCACCTCGGCTTGTTCTTCCTTCCTGTGTAAAAACCCCAGCCAGCTTCGCCCACTGGTCCCGCAGCCCCAGCCTGGGCCCTCCTGGGCTTGGGCTGGTCACTGGGGCCTGGCTGCAGCACAGGTGGGTGTGGAGAGCAGGCAGTGGATCTACGGTCCCCACATCGTGTGCCCTTCTAGCACCTGGGACCAGAGAATAGGCCTCAGTTTCCTTCCTGACAGAGCCACAGACCAGCAGCAGCCTGTGTGGCTCTGGGCTTGTGGACCTTATTTGGGGCTTGTGGAGAATCGGGTGCTGCTCTAAACCACAACTACAGAAGCAGAAGCCCGTGCACAGGGCCCTGCAGTACCCCAAGCCGAGGGGCGTGCCCAGCCAGCCCAGGCTCCAAGGTTCTCCAAGGCTGGCCGTTGTCTTCTGTCGACCAGTTGCCTGTGTGACTGTGGGCTGAGGGACTGGGGAAGGGCCCCAGTTTCAGATGGCCCACCCAGCACCCATCCTCTGGGCTCCACAGCCCTTCCCATCCTTGCATCGGGCCTCCTTGGCAGGGCATTCCTTTTGGAAGTTGGCTGGGCAGTACTTAGAGTGGGCTACAGCCGTGGGTCAAGCGGATTTCCAGCACAGGGCAGCTAACAAAGCCAGCCACGCCCAAGACAGTGGCTTTTAAACTTTGAGTTTCCACGTGTGATAAGAAATATATTTTACATCTGGAGCCACTAACCAGGCATGCATTTTTTTTTTTTTTTTTTAGTAAGGAAACATAATCAAAACTTCCATGAAGCCGGGCGTGGTGGTGCACGGGAGGCTGTAGGCAGGAGGATCATGAGTTCAAAGCCAGCCTCAGCAATTTACCGAGGCCCTAAGCAACTCAGTGAGACCCTGTCTCTAAATTAAAATTTTTAAAAAGGGCTGGGGATGTGGCTCAGTGGTTGAGTGCCCCTGGGTTCAATCTCTAGTACCAAAAACAAAACAAAACTTCCATGAACAGGGTTGGGGTGCAGTGGTAGACACCTCCCTGGCATACACAAAGCCCTGGGTTAGGTCCCCAGCACTGCAACATAGAAAAGACTTTGTAGTTCCTCATGTCATGAAGGTAGAAGGATCACAAGTTTGGGGCCAGGCTGAGCAACTTAGCAAGACTCTGTCTCAAAATAAGAAAAGCTGGAGATACAGCTCAGTGGTGGAACATCCTGTGTTCGATCCTCAGTACTGCAAAGAAAAAAAACAAAAGAGGAAAAATCTTTCATGAATGAGTATTTTACTATATGGAGGGCTCATTCAGATATTTTCTGTTCCTTTATTTTGTAAAGATGCTGAGTGGAGACTTACTAAATGAGTCTCACAACAAAATCATTGACCTGCAGTTTGAAATTGGTGTTCTGAGGAAATGGGTTGTTTCCCTTTGGCTAGAGAGGGCACGGCTTAGAGGGCTCTCATCCTTCTTTGCTCCCACAGTTGCCCTGTATTAAGGTCAGCTTTCCGGTACTGTGACAAAATACCTGAGAAAATCAACTTAAAGGAAGAAGGATTTATTTTGACTCTTGGTTTCCGATGAGATCCTGGCCCCTCGCTGTGGGCTTGTGGTGGGCAAGAACATCACGGTGGGAAGTGTGTGGTGAAGCAGAACTGCTTGGCTTGTGGTGAAGCAAAGAGAGGAGAAGAAAAGGGCCAGAATAAGATGTGGTCCCCAAAGGCATGCCCCCAAAGACCTGTTCCCTTCCGTTAGGCCCCACCTCCTGCCGGGTCACCTCCCAGGAGTCCATTTAGCTATGACTCCATCAATGGATTGATCCATCCATGAGGTGGAGCATGCATGATCCAGTACTTCCCAGGGGCCTCTCTCTGAACATGGCCATGTTGGGGACAGGTGGGCCATTACGTACCCCTTTCTATGCTAGTGCTGGCACCTTCCCTGGAGCCTCCTTTCTGACCTAGGTCCCCCAAAGGGTGACAAGGTTCTGTGTCTTAGAGCTCAGAGGCCTCAGTGTGCAAAGTGGGGAAGGTGGACATGGCCTTGGGTAATGGGACGACCTGGACAGTTCACAGAGCTGGTCTCCTGGGCCTTTTCATTGTGAGGGACCCTGTGTTTGATTTTGTGTATTTTAATTTATCTATGTATTTATGGTTCTGGGGATCACACCAGGGCCTCCACACTCTGCTGCTGAGCTTCCTCCCCAGACCTCTGTTGCTTGTTCCCAGCCTGCAATCCCAGCCCCACAGCACCTTCCATTCATCGCTTCACTGTGCATTTTGGAGGAGAGGAGACAAACAGGCCCAGTTGTCCCTGCCACCCTATCTGGAAGGCTTCCAGAATATTCCACTCCTAGCCTATTCTACCTGCTCGCCTGCCCCCATTACTGTAGGTGTTAATGTCTGAGGTGTCCTAGTAACAAAAACTCACTGTGGCCCAGACATCCACACTAGGAGATAGCCATCTTATCAGCTGCAATTAGCTGATTGTCCTCTGCTCTGAGGTGGGGAGGTGACCTGGTGGTTGCTTTTGCAGTTTTAGCTGGAATCTCTGAAGTGTAACCACAAGGTTGTGAAGATTCTTGGTTTTAGTGAATGCAATTAAAGACTGTCAAGTGTGTGTCTCAACTGTGAGCATCCGGGCATTTAGTGAAAATGCAGACGCTTGGCCTCCTTGCCCGGCCACCTTCTCTCTGGATCCCAGGAATCAGTTTTTAGACACATTTCCTTGGGTTATAGTGGTGCTCTCTGAAGTTTCATTTTTATGTTTTGGTACTGGGAATTGAACCCACAGGTGCTTCACCTCTGAGCCACATCCCATCCCTTTGTATTTTTTGTTTAGAGTCAGGGTCTCACTAAATTACTCAGGCTGGCTTTGAACTTGTGATCCTCCAGCCTCAGCCTCCTCGGTTGCTGGGATAACAGGTGTGCGCCACTGCACATGGCCTGCTAAAATTGCGAGCTGTCATTTAAAATGATAAAGTAAGTCTCACCACCCCCTAATCAGAGGATGCCAGAACTGACTTGGCCTAAAACCTCAAGAGAAATTTAAACCTCACTCAGAACCACTGCTATCTTGTGCCAACCCCCAGAGGAACTTTGGGAAAGATGGTGTTCAGAGCCACACCTTTTGTTTCCAAAATAGCTTTCCTGTCTGTGACCTGTCCCTTCCCAGATTAGCTTCAGATGACCTTATTGTTTCTGAAGGTCAGGCCATCTTGCAAAGAGATGAAGACTTGTCCTACTAGACTCATGTTCTGCAGCTATGAGTTTTACCAGCATGAGGTTTTGTTTTGTTTTGATTTTTTTTTTTTTTTTAGTGCTGGGAATGGAACCCAGGCCCCTTGCTCTTGCTAGGCAAGTGTTCCACCACTGAGCTACATCCCAGTCCCAAGCCAGAGCATTGTGAAAACAAGTGTCTGGTCTGGGGGAATTATTGCTTTGGCTGTGTGCATTTGTCCTTAGAACCACAAAGAGGCCCCAGGCTTGGTGGCTCACGCCTGTCATCCCAGCAGCTCAGGGAGGCTGTGACAGGAGGATCATGAGTTCAAAGCCAGCCTCAGCAATGGCGAGATGCTAAGCAACTCAGTGAGACCCTGTCTCTAAATACAAAACAGGACTGGGGATGTGGCTCAGTGGTTGAGTGCCCCTGAGTTCAATCCCTGTACCAAAAAAAAAAAAAAAAAAAAAAAAAAAACACAAAGAGGCAAGGTGCTGGGGAGGGAGGAGGGAGCACCCAAGGGCTGGAATCCTGCTTTCTGTTAATGCAGGAATAACTGGCCCTACCTTGAAAGCTGATTGTGAGGAAGATGTCAAGGACAAATGTTGATAATGATATTTTAAAGGCATTTGTCTGCTTTTTATACTAAAGAAGGAAAGTAGAGCAGAGTTTGGCTGAAATTGGCCATTATCTAATGCTAAGAAGGTATGAGGGTTTGTTTTTTTTTTTTTGTTTTTTTTTTTTTGTTTTTTTTTTTTTGTTGTTGTTGTTGTTTTTTGGTGGTGCTCGGGATGGAACCCAGGGCCTTGTGCATGCAAAGTGAGAGCTCTACCATTGAGCTGTAACCTCAGCCCTGTTACGAGGAGAGATGCCAGTAAGTGATGCATCTGTGGTAATTCTGTCCTCATTAAAGGAATCTAGAGGGTTAAGAGGGCCGGCCCAGTGCTGTTCAGTGTGGGCTGAGCATTGCAGTGGCCTGAGCTCCACAGGCTTGCTGCACCTAAAGCCCCGGAAGCTTGTTACTGGAGCCCCTTATGGAAGCCTCTGCTTTTATTCACTGACATGTTTACTTACATATTGATTCTCTGTATACACTTTGGTTACTTTCTCTTTTTTAAAACTATAACATCATAGTAGTAACACACAGTAAATACTTACTGTGTATGTAAGTAAATACTTTGTGTGTGTGTTTACTTGCATGCACACACACACACACACACACACACACACACATGCTGAGAATTGAACCCAGGGCCTCATGCCTGCTAGGCAGGCCTCCTACCCCTGAGCTATAAACTCCAGCCCCCAAACACCTGCTTTCTCCTGATGCAAACCAAGAAATAGAACATTACATTTCTAGGCCTCTGCCCAAATAATTTTAGAGTGTTAAGGACCAGAGTGTAGCAAGCATCTGCCTCAGCCTAGTTAAATATTAACTAGCTGGAGATTCTGGGTGGACAACACAGGTGGCAGATGGCAAGGGACTGGAGAGTGTATCACGAGCTCACCTAGTCAATGTCCGACAGGACAATAAAACCATCAACTTTGAAGTTATCTTGGCTACAGGCAGATTTCTCTGCATTTCTTTTTTTTTTTTTTTTTTTTAAAGAGAGAGTGGAGAGAGTGAGAGAGAATTTTTTTAATATTTATTTTTTTAGTTTTTCAGCAGGCACAACATCTTTGTTTGTATGTGGTGCTGAGGATCGAACCCGGGCCGCACGCATGCCAGGCGAGCGCGCTACCGCTTGAGCCACATCCCCAGCCCCAGTATATGTTACTTTTTTTTTTTTTTCTTTGTGGTGCTAGGGATTGAATCCAGGGCCTTATGCATGCAAGGCAAGCACTCTACCAGCTGAGCTATAACACCAACCCCCTCTCTGCATTTCTGTTAGCCAAAAAAGAATTCGCATTTTGTCTTCAGTAAGTTAGTGTCAGTCTTCAGAGTTTGGCTAATCAATAGTCAGGTTTCATTCCCAGAGTCAAATGGTTCAGAGGCAGGCTTGCTAGGTAATCCTCTAATTTGAATTTTTTGAGGTGGGTGGGTACCAGGGATTGGACTCAGGGGCATTCGCCCACTGAGCCACATCCTCAGCACTATTTTGTATTATTATTTAGGGACAGGGTCTCACTGAGTTGCATAGTGTCTTGCTATTGCTGAGATCCTCCTGCCTCAGCCTCCTGAGTTGCTGGGATTAGACATGCATCACCATGCCTTGCTAATTTGATTTTGTGTGTGTGTGTGTTGCTGAGGATTGAACCCAGGGCTTTGTGCATATGAGGCAAACACTCTACCAACTGAGCTAGTTCCCCAGCCTGTTAATTTGATTTTAATATACTTTATTTTTCTCTATAGTTTTTAATGTATAACTATAATATATGCATATGTTTACATACTGTTATTTGGCTTTTCCTATTTTCTTTTATATCTTTATTTTGTTTATTTTTTATGTGGTGTTGAGGATCAAACCCAGTGCCTCACACCTGAGAGGCAAGCACTCTACCACTGAGCTACAACCCCAGCCCTGGCTTTTCTAATTTTGAACATACAGTATGGTATGTGTGTGTTGTGTGTATATCTTGGTTCTTTTGCACAACAGTGGGTTTGAAGATTCATCTATATGTTTGCATGTAGTCCTAGTTCATCCCTTTTTGTTGCTGCATAGTATTCCATCGGTGATCATACTGCATATTATTGATTCTGTTCTTGATGGACACTTGGATTGTTTCTAAGTCCAGTGGACATCCTCTCTTCTAGTGCTTCTGTGGAGTGAGATTGCTAGGTCTCAGAGTGTATGTCCCTTCAGCTTTTCATGTGATGCTGAGCTATTTTCCAGGTGGTTGTGCTGAGTAACCTTTCTCCCCCAAGTAGTGTTGAGTTTTCCTGTCCCATATCCTCAGGCTTTTCCATTTTAGCCGTTTTGAGTGTGTCTCGCTATATTTGAACTTGCATTTCCCTGACTACTGATGAAGTTGAGTCCAGGTTTATGTGTTTTTTTTTTTTTTTTTCTTTTTTTTTCAAAGAGAGAGAGAATTTTTAAAATATTTTTATTTTTTAGTTTTCGGCGGACACAACATCTTTGTTTGTATGTGGTGCTGAGGATCGAACCCGGGCCACACTCATGCCAGGCGAGCGCGCTACCGCTTGAGCCACATCTCCAGCCCCAGGTTTATGTGTTTTAAAAGTAAAATGCTGTGTCTCTAACGGGGTGGTGCTTGAGAACTAAGACTCTCAAGTCCCAGCTGGATGCTGACTTCACCGTCCTCTTCAGCCTTGGTTTCCCCATCTGTAAATGGGGGTGATAATGATATATTCTTCTTGGTCTGGCTGAGGAAGGGAAGGGAGTGGTGCCTCTAAGGGCACAAAACAGGACCTTGGAGGGTGAGAGGCGTTGTTATTTTTAAAGAGAGACCTTGGCCGGTGAGTCGGTGATTCCGCTCAGAGCCGCCGTGTTCCCTCCTCAGCCGTGGTGAAGAATCATGTGGGGAGGAACGTGTGGGGAGTCACGCTCTCGTTCTTTCCACCACAATCAGGAAGCAGGGGCTTCAGAAAACGGAACATCAGCTGGCAGGGCTTTGGAGGGGACCCTACCTAGTCTCCTGAAGTCCTGGCCAGCAGGGGCCCAGGGCTCAGCACCATGTGCACTTGGGCCTCCCAGCACAGTTGTTGCTGGCCTCCTCCGGGGGGGCCCAGGACAGCTCGCCCCGGGGCTCTGCTGGTAGTCCTGGGCTCTGGCGACCCTCAGTCAGGTCTCTAAGAAAATCAGGAATGTGCTGAGCCGGGAGCAGGGATCTGCCAGCCCCCTGGACGACTCTGGAGGGTCCTCGCCTCGGCATGTGCTCTCACCTTGTGGGGCTTGGATGCTCTTAACACCCATCCGGTGGTCAGCAAAGCAAGGACACAGGTTCCTCATTTGCTGTGGAGGGAGGTGGAAGAAGCAGCTGCCTCTGCGCTATCTCTCCTGATCTGCACGCCTGGAGTCCCCTCCAAGTTAGGGTGGCCCTATGATTATCACCCCTTTTGAAAATGAAAAGGGGTATTCTGTTTTCTTTTCTTTTCTTTCTTTCTTTTTTTTTTTTTTATGGGGGATGAACCCAGGGTGCTGTGACACGGAACTACGTCCTCAGCCTTTTTTATTTTGAAACAGGATCTTGCTAAATTGCCCAGGCTGGCCTTGAACTCCCAAGTTGCTGGGATCACGCCCTGCTGAAAGAGGTGGCCTTCATATTTGGTTCCTGGACAGTAGACTGGAGCTGGAACTAGGGGCAGGCAGTATGTGGTCACCCTGCTCCTGTGCCTGTTACCAGGGAAGGGGCTGCCTGCCTAGGATTTTGTCCTCGTGTCACCATCTCTGGAAGTCATTTGTCTCTGAGCCTCATTTTCCTCTTCTGTAAAATGGAAACTAAAGTATCTGTATCCAGCTTATTTTTTTTTATTTTAATATTTATTTTTTAGTTTTTGGTGGATACAACATCTTTTTTATTTTTTTATGTGGTGCTGAGGATAGAACCCAGCACCCCATGCGTGCCAGGCAAGCGTGTTACCACTTGAGCCACATCCTCAGCCCCAGCTTATTTTTTTTAGGGTGACCATTGTCAGGGTCAGGGAAGATGATGTACAAAGAGCTTTTGTGAACTCTGAAGAGCTTGCAGATGTGCAGGTTGTTGGTATGGATGGGAACAGGTGGCGCCTGCACTGGGCAGGGCTTGGCTTGCTTTGCCGATTGGGTGTGGCTCCCTCCTTTGCCATGAAGGGAGGGGACAGGGAAAGGAAGGGCTGTTTCTGACCCAAACTCCTAAATGAGCTGCTTTCTGCCTCCAGACCAGATCCCTCCCGCACGCCTTCCTGGCGCGGCCTGCAGTGGATAATAGTTATTTAGTCAGTAGAAGTGGCCCAGGGGTCTCCAGCGGGCCCTAGCTCTGGGGTCTGCTCCGCCAAGTGTCAGCTCTTGCCCTCGACTCAACTAATGCCAAGGGCGAGAGAAGCCAGCAGAGAAAGCCTAGCCAAAGGGGGCCCTGGACTGCGCCAGCATGGGGCAGGCCTGGACAGGACACTCAGGGCCCAGGACCTCAGGTCCTTCCCTTCTGCTCCAGGAAACAGGCTTTGCCTGACTCTTTGCCCTGTTCCCCGACTCCCATCATTGCCCAGGAACAGGAAGAGACAGGACAGGGTCCTGGTGAGCAGGAAGTGAGAGCCGGCCTCCAGTCAGGTGCCCAAGGCCTGCAGGGAATTCGGGGCCCAGGACTCCCTGGGACAGGGCTTGTACCTCTCCCTGGCTTTCCCTCTGTCCTGCTTTCCCTGCTTTCTGAGTTTCCCCTGGGGAGTGGGGGTGGGCTGTTCAACCTGTCACTCTCTGTCCCACTTTCTCCCCACCCTGAGGCCAGCCCAGCTCTCACAGAGCGCTCAAAGTCTGGGTCTCGGCACCTCCCCTTGGTCGAGCTGCTCCCCTCTGGGTCTCCAGAGTGGGTGAGTGTCTCATGAGGGGCCAGAAAACCCGAACGCTCCTGGGTCTGCTGCTTCTGCATCTCCTGCTTTTGCTGTTCGTGTTTTGGGTGTGTTTTACACTGCACTTTCCATATTGCAAAATGATATTTTTGTGTCATTGATAAAATACACATAGTTTGAGAGGATTGTGTTTTTAAAAAAAAAAAAATCTGTGTGAAGCTGGAGATCATGGCTGAGCACTTGCCGAGAGTGAGGAGGCCCTGGGTTTGATCCCCAGTATAAATGAATAAAGGAGTGAAATAAAACCACGTGAACAGCAGCAGTCTCCAGTTGAAGCCTTTTGGCAGGAAGGGATCAACAAACTCCTGTGAGGTGCTGATCAGATGAAGAGTAACCTGTGACATAGAATACCTAGCACAGTGCCTGGCACATAGTAAGAGCTCAATAAACAGAGTTGGCTGCTATTGTTGGTCAGGATGGAAGCAGGGAAGGCCCAGTCCCTGTCCCAGGCACATACAAATAACCGTTCACATTCATCTGATGCTGTCACTTCCATGGCCCTGTTCTTACATCTCCAGCTTCTAAGCTAGACACCAGTGACCTATTTTACAGGTGTGTCCAAATGCATGCAGATGTGCTCTGCCTGCCTGGAGTCCTCAGGGAGCCTCCCAGCCCAGGATCTTTGTTGAGATGGGGGTCTCACTATGTTGCCCAGGCTGGCCTTGAACTCCTGGGTGCAGGTGATCCTGCTGCCTTAGTCTCCCAAACAACTGGGACCACTGGCTCGTGCCTGCGCTCCGCTCTCCTCTCAGGGTCTGTGGCAGCAGGATCCTGGCTGGCTCCCTGCTGCAGGAGCGCTCACCTGGTGCCTCTGCCCCTTGCAGATAAAGTACCATGAGGAGTTTGAGAAGAGCCGCATGGGCCCCAGTGGGGGTGAGGGCCTGGAGCCAGAGCGCAGGGATGCCCAGGACAGCAGCAGCTACCGGCGGCCTCAGGAGCAGCAGCAGCCGCCTCACCACGTCCCGACCAGCAGCGCCCCTGGTGGGTGTGGGCCTGTGCAACCAGGCCCAAGAGCCAGGAGGGGGCTGAAGGAGAGCCATTTGCGCACGCACAGGCACAAACCCCAGGTCCCACCCATGGCGCTGGGGTCAGGCCTGAGCTGAGCCAGGGATCAGGAGGGCAGCTCCCAGCTTGAGAGGACACACAGACCCTGCTGGGGAATCCCTGCACAGGCAGAGCAGCTGAGGGGTGGAGGCGAGCGTTGGGGATGGGGCGGTGACCTGGGACCTGGGAAGGGCTGGGTCTCGCAGATCACTTTCTGAGTCCTCTCTCCCACCTTCCAGTCTACCAGCAGCCCCAGCAGCAGCAGGCCACCCCAGCCTACGGTGGCTACAAGGAGCCTGCAGCCCCAGTCTCCATACAGCGCAGCGCCCCAGGCGGGGGCGGGGTGAGTAGCCCTGAGGGACTGGCGCCCCTGGGAAAGCCTCCTGGACATAGGCCATGGCTTCTCCTGACCTCTGACCCTGTGTAGGTAGCAGGGGTCTCAGCCTCACTGAGAGGAAGTACGGTGGACGGGGCCAGGTCTGACTGATTGGGGCCCTGGATCCTGGCCCTGGTGTGTCAGCCAAGTCACTCCTCTTGTCCTGGCCATTTCCCTACTCTGGTTCCGTGGGTGCACACAAAGCACCTTTCTGCTTGGGGCCTTCCAGACCTGGGTCCTGCTTCTCATGGGTTGATCCCTCCATGTCCTTCTGCTCAGCTAATCCCTGCCTCTAAGGGCTCTGCCATGCCGTCCCATGTCAGGTGGGTCTCAAGTGACCTCCAGGAGCCTCTTGTCCTGGACATACACAAGGATGTGTTATTGCTGGGGGGGGGGGGGAGGGCTGGGAAGAGGTCATCTGAAGGATAAGGTTTCAGATGACCAACCAGTCCTTCAGATACAGGACATGAGTGATTCCACCACCTTCCCACCCTCTAGGAGCTTATATTCCAGCAAGAAAGCAATCACTAAGTAGGTAAATAATGTCAGGCCAGATCACTGTCTGGCATTTGCTATGAAGATAGACAGCTGGGTAAGGGACAGGGAGCAGCAGGGTCAAGATGTGACATTTGAGGGCTGGGGTTATGGCTCAGTGGTTGAGCACTTGCCTAGCATGCATGAGGCACTGGGTTTGATCCCCAGCACCACACAAAAAAACTAAATAAACAAAATAAAGGTATTGTGTCCATCTACAACTAAAAATAAAAATGAAATTTGAGCAAAGTCCTCAATAAAGTGGAGGGGTGAGTGGCACAGGGAGAACAGCAAGTGCAAAGTTCCCAAGGTAGGAACGTCCTATGAAGTTCAAGGGCCATCAGGAGGGCTGAGGCGACTAGAGACGGGAGGAGGGTAGCTGAGGTCAGACCTAGAGGAACTCGTAGGCCACAGGAGGGCCTTGGTGACTGGTGGTCTATGCAGACTGACGGGGTTTGCTTGTCCTTTTTACTTTTAGTTCTAGGAGTTGAACCCAGGGGCACTTAACCTATGAGCTACATCTCCAGTCCTTTATTTTGAGATAGGGTCTTCTAAATTGCTGAGGCTAACTTTGAACTTGTGATTCTCCTGCCTCAGCCTCCCAAGCCACTGGGATTATAGAGGTGCATCACTACCCCCAGCTACCCTTTTTTACTTTTTGAGACAAGGTCTTGCTGTGTTGTCCAGGCTGGCCTCAAACTCTTGGACTCAAGCAGTCCTCCTGCCTCAGCCTCCCAAGGATCTGGGACTATAGGCACCTGCCACAAGGCCTGGCCTGACAATGCTTTTAAAAGATCACGGTGGCGCCTGTATGGGAAGTCAGCAGTCCAGCACTGAGGGTGAAGTTGGGAGGCAGTTGCAGGACATGATCTTAGATGGCAGCAACTTTGGCCTGAGATAGAGGTAGAGTTAATGATAAGAGTCGAGGTCACTTTGTGAAGGGTGTGGCCTCTAATCCTGCAGGGTTATAAATTTCAAACTTTGTTTTTTGAAGCCCCTGGACAGGGTACAGTGAGAACCAAGGAATTTAGATGGCCATCTACCACCGATAGATGTCACGTCAGGGACCATCTATGATGGGGTTTATACAGGTTGTGGCTGAGGTTTGGAAGGTGGAGCCTGATAGACATTTCATGACCACTCAAGATTTTTCTCTCAAGGAAAGGTTTTTGTCCCCAACTTGGGAGTAAAACCAGTCTAGCCATGGCTTCAAAAGGAAACCATTGGTGCTTATAATAATCCAAATAGTAGTGAATAGCCATCGTCACATTTTATTTTTAATTTATGGTCACATTTTTAAACACAATCTCTACATCTTACCTATGAGACCTTCCTGTATCCGTGGTGGGGGAGGTGAGGTGGGTGAATGTATCCCCAGCCTGCCCTGTGCCTGGCCTTTAGTCAGTGCCAAGTACATCCATAAAGGACAGGAACTCAGGGGCTGGGGTCATGGCTCAGCATTAGAGCACTGGCCTGGGGCTCTGGGTTCGATCCTCAGCACCACATTAAAAAAAAAATTTTTTTTTTAATATTTATTTTTTAGTTGTAGTTAGACACAATACCTTTATTTTACTTATTTATTTTTTTATGTGGTGCTGAGGATCGGATGGTCTAGCACGTGGGAGATGAGTGCTCTACTGCTGAGCCACAACCCCAGCCCCTAAAAAAATTTTTAAAAAAGGCCAGGGGGTGGGGACTTTCAGAATGTGAGACACAAGAAAAATGATGGCAGATCACAGCCCAGGTCCTCCATCTCTTGGGTCACTGCTTTCTTGGGTGTGCTCAGGAGTCCTGGAGAGTCACTTGGAAGTACAGCTGTCAGGAATAAGCTCAGGGTGGAGCGCTCCCTGGGCATTTGCGAGCCCTGGGTTCTAGACCCAACAAAAAAGAAAGAAACCCGGGCGAGAGCCCGCTGGCCCGCCAGGCTGACTGTGCACCCCCACCCCCAGAAGCGGTACCGTGCGGTGTACGACTACAGCGCCGCCGACGAGGACGAGGTCTCCTTCCAGGATGGGGACACCATCGTCAACGTGCAGCAGATCGACGACGGCTGGATGTATGGGACCGTGGAGCGCACCGGCGACACGGGGATGCTGCCGGCTAACTACGTGGAGGCCATCTGAGCCCCGCGGTGCCCTCCCCACCCAGTCTTCAGTGCATTCCATGACATCGCATCCGTCCCGGGGCGTGACCCATCCACCCTTCAGTGTCTCTGTTTCTTAAGATCTGCGACGCTTGTTTATTCCCATCCCTCCTCCAGCTTTTTTTTTTTTTTTTTTTTTTGCCAACTGAAGCCTTGTTCTGCCACTTTCGCGGGCTCCTTCCTCTGGCAGGTTTCCCCTTGTCTGACTTCCTGGTTTCTCTCTGGAGGGAACAGGCATGGCCATTCTGGGGGAGGGCAAGGCCCACAGGCTGGGCGGGCTGGAACCAGAGACCTCTGTGGCCCCCGGCTTAGCCTCCCCTCTCTCTGACCCCTCAGACACCCCTTGCCCAGCTCCTCACACACCCAGACATTCCAGTGCCAGGTGAGCCCCACATGCCCAGGACCCCCAGGCAGGACTCTATACATCCCTGGGGTGGGGTGGGGCTCCGCTGTGCGTGGGACCAGGATGGGGGCTTTACCCCTCTCTCAATGTGGGGGCTGCTAACTCACCAAGGGACCTCCCTCCCTCCCCTCTGCCTCCCCATGTACTCCCTGCACTGTGACTCCCACACCTGGGGGGGCAGGCAGACCAAGAGCCCCCAGGAAGCACAGCTTGGGTGAAGCTCTTGCCTTTCTTAGCTTTAGGGGCAGCTGCAGGAAGGAGGGGAGCAGGGCATTCCCTTTTACCCCACTTCCACCCCCATTCTCCAGGGACTCCTTTGCCTCCCAGGCTGGAAGCTGTGCTGAGGGCGTGGAGACCTCCCCTGGGCTCTGGGTTAGCCATGCTCTTCCCTCCTCATGGGTAGAGGTCTGGGGCCCCCATAGCCTCCCCTGTCCTGCTCTGTGCCAAGTAGGCCTAGAGCTGTGCAAAGCCAGCTCTGTCTCCACAGTTGGCTTGCTGGGACCCAAGCGAGCGTGTGTGCAGGTGACTGTAACAGGAAAATGTAAGGGTGACAGGAGGAACCAGGTGTATGTCTGCTGGTGTCTGGGCTTGTGTGCAAGGTATATGTGTGTGTTTGCGTGTGTGTGTGTGTGTGAGAGAGAGAGAGAGAAAGAGGGGGAGGGGGCAGAGCCCTCTGCCCCTGATATTTTCCTTAAACCGACAGTGAGAGGGAGGACCCTAGTGGAGAGAAGCTCTTTGGGTTCTCTCTGGGGTGGAAGCCCTCCTTCCTCCTATCTGAATGAGGAGACTCCATGCCCTGTGTGGTTGGTTGTGGAGTTGGGGGCTGCTGCTGGGCCTGTTGTCTGCTGGGTTGAGGAAGGGGAAGACTTGGTATGGGCCTCTTCTCTCCCTGTGCCTGGGGCTGCTGAGTAGGGCACCAGAAGGTTCTTGGTCACTCACTGTGGTGCCTCAGTCTCCCCTCAAGCCTCCCTCTCATGTCTACTGGAAGCAACAGAGGGTCCCAGGGCTCCAAAACTGGAAGCACAGGCTCTGGGAGGAGGAAGGGCAAGACGGTGCTACATCAAAGTTCCTTCTCTGGGTGAGGGCTGGGATACCCCTCCCCTGGCTTTATTCATCTCTGGGTTTTCTTGTCACCTTTCTGTGTCTCTCCCCCTTCCCCCATGGTCACCCTTAGTCTGATCAGGCCCTGCAGCTGACTTTTTTTTTTCCCCAGGGCTGGGATGGAACCCAGGGCTTCTTAAATGCTAGGCAAGTGCTCTACCACTGAGCCACACCCCCAGCCCCTCAGGTGGCATCTTGCCCCATTGCACACTTGAGACCTGAAGGTGAGGGCGAGGACCCCAGGATGGTAGCCTATTAAGCAATCCGGTCTGCATGAGTATCCTGTCAGTGGCTCACATTTGATTTGGGAACATGTAGTCCAGATCAGAGGTTGACAAGCATCTGGAAGGAGCCCCTGCCTGACCTGTTCCTTTTCCTTTCTGTCCCATTTAGGTAAGGGCAGGTGGAGTGTCTTCTTGGGCGATTTGGGGACAAGCTGGACAGAGGAAGAATATTGGGGAGCAGCCTTGGGGGTGGTGCTGATCCACTCTGTTTTCTCTTAATTTCAAAGCACAATGTGGATCTGGGGACCAGAGGTCAGGGACACATCCTGTTGCAGGGACTGTGGTTGGGAGGGGATGCCACCTCCCTCAAGAGAAGCCAGCAGCCTATTTCACGTAGCTGGACTTCCAAAACAAGGCAAGCTAGCTCCTATTCTTCCCATCTGAAGTCCTAAAAATAGAGGATGCTTTCTCACACACCCCCAGAGAGAGGAGGCACTCTCACACTGGTGCTGAGGGGACCCAGAGTAGCTAGAGCCTATGTTCCTTCCCAAAACCTTCCACCCTTAGAAGAGCACAGAACCCCAAGGGCTGCGATGAGCCCCTGATCTTTGACCTTCACAGAGGTCTTGTAGCCAGTCTAACCCAGGAAAGATAATACCTGGGAACATCAGTTTTGTGGACCAATCCTACCATGCCCAAAAGCCCACCGTGGGAAGTGTGGATTCTTCCAACAGTGCTTCCTGCCTCCCCCGCCCCATCCCTCCAGGGAAAATTCCTTTATTGCTTCATTTCTGCCTTTTTCCCTTCACACATGCACTTTTGGGCCTTTTTTTAATAGCTGGAAAAAAACAAAACACCACCCCACAAACCCGTATTTAAAAAGAAACAAGTGACCCTGTGAAATTCGCCTGTCCAAGCATTTCATCTGTTTGTATGTGTGTGTGTATGCGTGCGTGTGTGTGAAACCACTCACTCATCTTTTTATATGGGGTTGTTGTCTTTTGGGTCTATTTGGTCCCCTCCCTCATGGGCTTGTGCTTGGGATCAAATCTTTCTGGCCTGTTGTGATTCTGAACATTTGACTTGAACCACAAGTGAAACTTTCTCCTGGTGACTCAAATAAAAGTATAATTTTTACCTGCGGATTTGGTTTCGTCTTTGGCTCTGAGGTGCTGGTGTGTGTGTCCTATGAGCTTGGGGCCATTGGCCCCTGTGCCCACTGGGATTCCTGCTGGCCCATAGGGAGAGAAGGACTATCTGGAAGCCAAGGGGCAGTTTGCTGCCCACCTGGGCTCTGGCATCTGCTTCCCACTGTGGAGAATTTCCTTTTCCCAGCCTACTCCTGGCTTTTCCACTCATCCCTCTCTACCTGACTTGGTGACACTGCCTGAGCTCTTGGTTTCCTCCTCATACTGTCCAGCTTCCTTAGTGATGACTGTCTCCCCACCAGCCAGTGCCCCTCCGGGCAGATAATGGGTCAAATTCATCTTTCAATCCCTGGTACCAGTCCAGGGTCCCGCATGGAGCTGCTCAACAAAACTAACAAATGAGCCCTGGAGCAGTTCTAGTTCTAGGAGGTGGTAAGACTTCAGCATGTAGTTTGAAGAATAAAATGACAGAGGTTGTCCCATGGTGGTACAAGACTTGGGATAAAACTAAGGTGGCCTGGCATCTCAGAGCCATAGGAAGGTGATTTTTAGCATGTTCTCCTTTGATCTTCCTTAGAGCCTGTAAAGGAAGTAACTACTTTGATGGGATGCTGGGTCTCACACAGCCTCTGGTGGTGAACCCTGTGCCCCTGCCCCATGAGCTACAATTAAAGGCAATACTGATTCTCATCCCTAAATGAGGTAGCTGCCTAATACGTTCCCAGCAGGAGGAAATGAGTTGGGAAGTCTGGTTTGTTGGCTGGATCCCTCTGCAGAGCTGCAGTGCCCCTCCCCTGGTTCTTCCCTGGGAGGTTTTACCTTCAGAGTGAATGAAGGAGGCTGTAGGCTTTGGAGGGCATCAGTGCTGTTTTCATCCTCACAGAGGCTCTGTGCTCTGCCTCCTGGGGATGGGCCAAACTCCTCCAAGGAGGAGTTTCTAGATCCATCCCCAGATGGGAATAGACCCCCTTTTGGAAGCAGCATAAGTTCCTGAGGGGGATTACCAATGTCTTAACCCCCAAACTTTTTGAAAAATTGGAGAGTAGGCCTCAGAGATATCCCAGGGATACTTTAATAGGAAATCAAGTTATAAAAAGGCATAAAGCAACAAAAGTCATAACTGGCTGAGACAGGAAGAGTTTAAAGCCAGCCTCAGCAAAAGCAAGGTGCTGAGCAACTCAGTGAGACCCTGTCTCTAAATAAAATACAAAATAGGGCTGGGGATATGGTTCAGTGGTCGAATACCCCTGAGATCAATCTCCAGTACCAAAATAAACAATAACAACTACAATAATAATACATTAATCCTTTTTCCTTCAGAAGAAATGACTTGAAATTGCTTTTCTAGACACTTATTACGAAGGGATGAGCCTGAGAATTTTTCAGTGTCCTCTCTGTGGATAACACCATGTTGAGCTTTGAAGAGAAAACAAAGCGGTGACAATGGCACAGGAGTGAAGGGATAGATAGAGAGACCCGTGTTCATCCTGTAAATGGAGCCATGTGAATAAAATGCACCACAAATGGGGACGAGCAGTCAGGACTGCCCAGACCAGTAGCAACCAGTCTGGGGAGGAGAGTGTGGACTCTGTAGTCTGTGAGCTTGGTGTGAGTCTCAGCCCTGCTGCTACTAGACTATTCAACATCAGGGAAGCTCCCAGCCGTGCATAAAAGACTTGAAGCAGGTTGAAATTACACCTTGCAGTGCAGTATCTGCTACAGTGTAGGACTCAGAAGCTAGCTCCATCCCTAGGGATGCCATCTGAGACTCACATGAGACCATTGTCCACGTCCCATCCACATTGTGGTGACCTTCTGAACTTGTCAGTGGACCACCCATTGCTAGCCATTATTTTTCTGAGATAATTTGCCAGAGATGTGAGAGAAAAAAAGGAAGCAGGAGAATCCATTCTCAGGTGATCTGGAGAAAGTTCCTATCCCCTCTCGGCTCCCCAGCAGGTAAACTCCATAGAGATACCATGTATCTAAATGCAGTTAGCATTTCTGTACAAAGTGGGTCTGGGTTCCTGGGAAGAAAGTGAGCCTCTTCAGTTCTGCCTGGTCTAATTCTAGCAGTTCCCTGGTCACCCACCCCCGGGCTTTGTGATTGGTTGACTGTGGTGTGTGTGTGTGTGTGGGGGGGTGTAAACTGCTGATGGAGCCACAGCATCCCTTAGTCTCAGGTTCCCAGGAGGGGGAAGGGACAGGAACAAGGGAAGAGGAGCCATTTCTCTGCACGGATCGCAACCTTGGCGCTCACAGCTCACATTTCACAGAACCTAGAGGCCTTTTTGGCCTAGGACTGCACAATGCTGGATATTTTCATCCTGATGTTCTTTGCCATCATAGGCTTGGTCATTCTGTCCTACATTATCTATCTGCTCTAGTGGCTGGATTTGCTGCCGGGAGCCTGCGAGAGAACAGCTCGGAGGGGAAGAATGGAGCTGAAGGGCCGAGCATCCTGCTTGCTGACGCACCGGTGGATTTTTGCTTCTGGTCATTATTTTGGGTATTGATTCAAAAATGAAATGAAAAGAGAGCTTGTTTTCCTATTTATTTCTCAGATGCAGGGATGCAGCATTTCTTGGACTGCTCTGAAAAGAATAAGAAACACAAGCTTCTTTCTTTAGAGCCTAATTTAAAATGTGTTTTTTGAAATTAAAAATAAACCCAGAATGCACAGGATTTTAAAATAGGATGGGCTGGAGTGACGTGAATGGCAGGGAGGAACTATCCTTTCCTAATTTCCTCTTTAAGTTAGGTGCGCAGCCAAGTTGTACGTTTTCTCCAGGCAATTAAATTCTGGAGTGCCAGCAGAGTAGTTTACAACCATACTGGCATAATTGTATTAATTAATTCATTGATGACTCATTCTTACTTGATGATAAGGTAACAAATGGATTTACTTGGGGTGGGGTTTGTGGGGGGAGAGATGTCCATTTTTCCCAGCTGTGGAATCTGGCAGGGAGGAGGGAGGAACTCCAAATCCTTTTCCTGGTCTGACCAGTGGTTGAGACCTTTGCTGCTGTTCTCGTCTGAGCCTTTTTGTTTCTGGTTTCCCACAGCTCCTGTCTCCAGTCCAACAAGAGGCCTCTTATCAACAACAGCAGCCCTGCTGCCCAGCAGACTTCTTCCAGAGCCTTCCGGACATGGTTAACCCCTGGCAAACAAGGGGCTTTGTGAGGCAAAGGCAGAGGCAGAGGCACTCACTGGGACATCAGGAATTCATGGGCATGGCTGGCAGATGCTGTATGTGTTTGAGCTGTAGAGAGAGCGTGGTGAGAATACAGAAAGTTGAAATGTAGACTCATTAAAGTGGAAAACTGCTCAAAAATCCATCTGAGTAGCCTTTCCTTAGGTCTAAATGCTACTGCACATGAAGCTGAAATACCTTCTTTCCTTTCACCACAAACAGGCGTTCCCTTTTAAGTTCAAGAGCAAATTCAAGTTGCCTGTCTTATCAGTGTTTTTACAGATTTCACAATCTGGGGTTGTGTGGTTTCCCTTGTCTCACTCTCTGGCCAGAAGAAATTTGTCATTTGAGTTTTTAAGATTTATTATTTCTTCCCTATCTCATGCCATCTGAGCCCCTAGCTTTTTAATTAAAAATTGAAATGGATAGAAAGTCTTTATTCTTTATTCCTGATTATAAATTATTGAAACAAAATGGCTGTATTTATCTTATTTAGGAAAAGTCTCTTACCCCAAAGTGAGTGGTTTTGTTTTTGATTGTTGAATGTTCCCTTTTTGGGGGGGGGGAAGGAAACTGTCAACATATTTCCCTGTTCAATTAGGATTGAATAAGCTCATTTACACATTTTGGCATTAAGATAGAATTGGTTCCCTAATCTGTAGTGTCTATTCTTTGAAAAGTCCAACATAATTGTTCTACATTTGATTTTCCTTTCTATCTTAAAAATAAAGGAGAAATATTAATAGTTTTTGTAATAATATTGTGTTCAACTGCTATGTTTTTAAAAGAAATAAAATTGAAACACTGTATGTTACAATTAAAATGGAAAACTTGCATTTTAAATCCTGGACAAAGTTGCGTGTGACTCCAATAATCTAAGCTGTTCTGGAGGCTGAGTCAAGAGAATTGCTTGAGCCCAAGAGTTCAGGGCCAGCCTGAGCAACAAAGTAAGACTCCCACCTCTTAAAAAATAATAATGCCAAGTATGGTGACGCACACCTATAATCTCAGGGCCTTGGGAGGCTAAGGCATGAGGATTGTAAATTCAAGGCCAGCCTCAGGAATTTAGCAAGACTCCGTCTCAAAATAAAAAGGGGCTGGGGAAGTAGTATGTGGTAGAGTATCTCTGGGTTCAATACTCAGTACTAGAAATTTTTTAAAATAAATAATAAATAACCAGAGTAAAACAAAATAAAGTTCTGAACCAGAAGAAAACACTGTTATCTTGTCAACAAATTATCTGACCTTCAATATTTCATTTAAACTCTAGGGCTTTAGTTTATTCTGTCAGATGAAAGAGTTAGACTAGAAAATTGATAATATGCCTTCCCATTTTAAAATTGTAGAATTCTTCTAAGAGGTATTGTCATTGGAAACTACCTTAGTGAGAACAGAATTTTCATAGAAAAACAGTAATTTATCAGCAATCCCTTTCTACTCACTCTCTCTAATATGACATTTTTTTTAGTACTGGGTATTGAACCAGGGGTGCTTTACCATTGAGCTACATCCCAAAGGTCTTTTTTATTTTGAGACAGGGTCTTGCTAAGTTGCTTAAAGTCTTGCTAAATTGCCCAGGCTGACCTTGAACTTGCAATCCTCCTGCAAGTTCAATCCCAAATTGCTGGGATTACAGACATATGCCATTGCATCTTGCCCAATATGACATTTTATAATGGCAATTCAATTGGAAAAGTAATTTTTTTTTGCACCAACAGGCACATTTTGAAGAGGAAATGGCAGTATTTATTTACTCCAATTATATATATATATATATATATATATATATATATATATATATATATATATTTAATAATTTGCTTAAGCTGTTTTTAAAAAATATTAAAAAGTATAATTCTATATGGCAGTATGTAACAAAAAGATGAGCAATTGATAGATATGCTAATACAAGAAACGTGGTTCTAGGGGCTGGGATTGTGGCTCAGCCGTAGAGCGCTCTGCCTAGCACGGGCGGGACCTGGGTTCAATCCTCAGTACCACATAAAAATAAAGGCATTGTGTTGTGTCCATCTACACCTAAAATAAATAAATAAATAAATATTTTTTTAAAAAAGAAGCATGGTTCTCTCTGAATATTGATAAACTCAGGGATGACTATCAGTGGGGTCCTGGACATTTCCCACTAGAATATTCCTCTAACTCCTTGGCATAAACATGTATTTCAAATTGTAATTTTCTACTTCAAGCCCAGATAGCAACTATACATCCTTACCTAGGAAATGCCAGTATTTTGGAGGAATCCAAAGTACACAGTTAATTATGATGGTTAAGTCTTCATAGTATAGTCTCTAACCAAGCTTACTCTGAAGTCTTTTATAAGATCAAGGTTCTTCAGTCTGTATCCATATAAAATTCAAACAAATAAATTCAGTGGGGGATAAAAAGCCAGTTTTAGTCATACACCAGTTATATATAAATCTGGTATTAGATGCTTATTTAAGGACAGAAAGCTTACCCATCTTTTCTACTTGTGAAATAGCATAGTTTTAAGAAATAAATACAAGTTGAGCTGGGTGCGGTGACACACGCCTGTAATCCCAGTGACTTGGGAGGCTGAGACAGGAGGATTTTGAGTTCAAAGCCAGTCTCAGCAATGGTGAGGCCCTAAGCAACTTAGTGAGACCCTGTCTCTAAATAAAACACAAAAAAGGGCTTGGGGTGCTAGGGTAGTGGCTCAGTGGTAGAGTGTTCACCTAGCACATGTGAGGCCCTGAGTTCAATCCTCAGCACCACATGAAAAATAAATAAATAAAATAAAGGTATTGTGTCAAACTACAACTAAAAAATAAATATTAAAAAAGGGGAGTTGAGGATGTGGCTCAGTGGTTAAGCATCCCTGCATTCACTCCCTAGTACAGAAAGAAAGAAATATTGGAAAAAGTTTTATGACTTTATCCCTAGTACTGCAAAAAAAGAAAAAAAGAAATTTTATAACTTTGTGCCTATATATTCTTGCTATAATATGCCAGCTTATAACATAGATGTAGTTTTATTGTGTTGTTTTGATAAATTCCTTTAAAAAATGTTTTTTATGATGGGGGATCTCACTATGTTACCCAGTCTGGTCTGGAATTTCTGGCCTGAAGGTATCCTCCTGCTTCAGCCTCCCTATTCGCTGGGTATAATTTTTTTTTACCTTTAAACTATTTTCATCATGGCATCCTAAATATTAAAACATTGAAAAAATACTTTCTGTTATATAAAGTTTTGTATAAATTTTACAAACCTATATTATAGGGCAATCATGTCCAATAAAATGAGGATTACATTTGGCTCATGTCAAATATAGTAAAAACATCTCTGAATAATGTAAATTACTAAGGAAAAAGTTAGTGTCACATAAGGCTAAGAAACATGTGTTAGTCAGCTTCTCGTTGCTGTGACAAAATTATTGAGAAAATCCTAAAAGAGGAAAGATCGATTTGGCTCAAAGTTTCAGAAGCTCCAGTCCACGGTCAGCTGGCTCCATTGTTTCTGGGAGAGCAGTGAGGAAGTACATCAAGGTAAAAGGGTATGTAGAAGCAAACCTATTCACCTCATGGTGGCCAGGAAGCAGAGAAGGGAAAGGGCTGGGGGCAAGATACATCCCCAAGGAATCATTCCCTTCAACAAGCCCCCATCTCTGAATATTACTGCACTGGGGACCAAGACTTCAACATGAGTCTTTGGGGGTCATTCCAAATTCAAAGCATAACAAATCATTACACTAATACCTGCTTTTTGTATGAAAATAAGAAGCTTGTATGGAAAAGTGACATATTTCAAGAGAAAGGATTACCAAGAGAAAGTAATTTCTCTTAGTAAAGGATTTTTTTTTAAAGTTAAAGGAAAGATGTCAAGCATGGTAGCACATGCCTGTAATCCCAGTGGCTCAGGAGGCTGAGGCAGGAGGATCTTGAGTTCAAAGCCAGCAAAAGCAAGGCACTAAGCAACTCAGTGAGACCTTGTCTCTAAATAAAATACAAAATAGGGCTGGGGATGTGGCTCAGTGGTCGACTGCCCTTGAGTTCAATCCCTGGTACCAGAAAAAAAAAAAAAGTTAAAGGAAAGATAAATGTTACAAGGTTAGAACCACCTACAACTCATTTTTTTTTTGAGTGTATGAAATCAAACCCAAACTTTCTGAGTTTAAAATTGGCATAATTTATTAAGTTTCAGAAAATTGTCTTGCTTTTTAAAAATTTAGCATTATTCAGACTTCAAAAACCCTTAAAATATCATTTTAATTTTAAATTACTAAAAAGTAGTAGGGTTTTCCCTTAGTAAAGTACTTAAGCATAGTTGATGTAGAAAATTATCTGTTATAGATTATGTTTTGGCTTTATCATACTCCAAATATTTGGGGGCTGGGGTTGTATCTCACTGGTGGAGTGCTTGCCTAGCATGTACAAGGCACTGGGTTTGATTCTCAGTAATGCATATAAATAAATAAAAGGTTCATTAACTACTAAAAAATTTTTTTAAAAATATACACTGGATTAAAGATGATATAGTAAATTTAAAAACACTCTAAATATTTGCTAAGCCTAGAAGAGCCTCTTCTAAGTCATTTTTATTTTCATCTACTTTAAACAAAAAAATAAGACCAAAGTCACATATAAAGAGAAAACAGGAAAAGCCATTGACACATCTTCCAGTGTAAAATCAATATGCTAAGGCAGGAGCTAGAGTTGTAGTTCAGTGTAGAGCACTTGCCTACCGTGTGCGAGGCACTAGGTTTGATTCTCAACACTGCATATAAAACAATAAAATAAAGTACATTGACAACTAAAAAAATATATTTAAAAAGTACTAAAGCAAATAAATGGAGAACTATCTAAGAACTAATTTGTTCTTAGAAAACACTATAAGATTTTATAGTGTTTATAGGGGAATTGCAGGTAATCCACAATACTTAGTTACATATTTTGTTTTTTGAAACTATTGTTAAATTATGGTAACTGTAGCATTTTTAGTTTAGCAGCAACTGGAATACTAATTGTTTGGGGATTTGATCACCAAACAGCAGAACAGTGTAGAATATAGTTTTACTTAAGAGATTACTGCTCAATTTATGAGTAGTTGCTAGCAAATAAAATTACTTAATTTTTATATGCTATACTCTTAAGCGTAAGTATGCACATCAATATATAGTTTCTTTAACACTGCTGTATATTGTTGGGCTGGGGTTGTGGCTCAGCTGTAGAGTGCTCGCCTAGCACATGCTAGGCCCTGTGTTTGATCCTCAACACCACATATAATAAATAAAATAAAGGTATTGTGTCCAACTACAACTAAAAAATAAATATTTTTTTAAAACATTGCTGTATATTAAGACAATTCATTAGGGATATGGAGTATAACTCAGTAGTAGAGTGTGTGTATGCCTAGCAGGTGTAAGGCCCTGGGTGTTCAATCCTCAGTGTCTCCCCAATACTGTCCAAAAAAAAAAGACAATTCATTTTTTTATCATAGTAGAGCTCTAATTAATAGCTTAAATGAAAGTAAGCTTCCCCACAAGAAACCCAGTGACTTGCATAATGACAAACTGAACAAGTTGGAAATGTTTCTAATTTTAACTTAATTTTATTAATACAAATAAATAACAAATTAAATAAAATTTAGCAAGTATTAAATCTTTAGATGTCAGACATTTTGCCACACATACAATGTTTTTGAAATAACAATGCATATTTTCTATTTTATGTACCTTTAAGAAAGCAGTGATCTTTGAATGTCTATCAGTGTTAATTTTTTTTAATTAAATATCCTTTCAGAGCCTAAACAGTTGGCTTTTGTTGTTTTTGTTCTGAAAAGTCCTGTTACTCGACAAATTTTCTGGAATTATATTTGTTTTCTTGATGAGAAAAAAAAGTGTTCTTAGTCCTTTGGCACTTTTTTCTCTTACCCTGTGTCCAATACAGCTATCTTTCAGGTCATCTTTCCTATTTAGTGAGGCCACAATAAACCAAGGAGTGTGCATGCATGTCCTTGTTTCTTACAGGTTTCCCAGCTACCTGGTAGTGGAATTGCTACAGAAGTCATATAGCTAGTAAGGTGTCAAGTAGCCAGAGGCTTTTGTAGCATTTTTACCTCCCAATATTTATCGACATAAAAATCTGTCATCATACAATTGAGTACTATTCATATAAAGAGGTTGACCCTTTAGTAAAAATCACACAAAGAGGTTAATGTTTGTTTTTTATTGATATAAGATGGTTCTTCCAGTTGAACACTTTGCTCAGCACCTCATACTTGCTCTAATCTCTGAAAGTGAACAATTATCCTGGCAATAAAATCTTTGTTATTAACCAAAGAACTGTAAGCATGTTGAATCAACATAGTATGAGAAATGTGAGACAGGTGCCTATTGTTTGTGCTTGGAGAACAGTCTGATAAGCAATACTGGGCTTCTTGAACACTTGAACCTCTTCCCAAGTGTGGTCACTTAATACCCACATTGTGAATAGGATGAAGTTGAGGGGCAGAAGGAATCATCCAAACGTGTTAAAGATAGATGTCCTATAGTTTCACACGAACATAAAGTATTTATCATAAGATATAAACTTCCAATTGGTTTCCAAGAAAAGTAACATCATTAGTTTGTTATTAGTACTGTTATGGTGGTAATGATTTGTGTCTGAGAAACAATAATAAAGATAAATATAATGATGTCTTTTTGAGCTTGCCTTCTAGGAAAAAATCATCCTCTGAATCAAAGTCAAAGGAAACTGAGGAAATCACTATAAAAAGAAAAAAAAAAAGTTCTGCGAACTGGGTCTTCTAATTTAAGCCAATCTTCTGATTTAGAAAAAGACATGGGTTAAATGATCTGACCAGTTAATAGTTGACATAGTTGTGTATTACAATGGTTATAGAGTTAGAAATAGACAGTCTCTTAATGTGTTAGTTTTTTTTTTGCAAATACTCCATTTTGGGGGGGGGGCAATGTGACTTCTACACCATCACAATATCAGCACTAATGAGAATAACACATGCTTTTGCAAGTTAACCTCCCACTTTAAAATCTGATATTACCTGTAATTCCTGATGACAAATGTATTCAGCAAAAAACTGGACCAGTGAATTGTAAAACTGCAAATTTGGTCACAAATGTTGCATCTATTAATATTTATTTACTTGATACTGGGGCACTTTACCATACTGAGTCACATCCCCAGTCCTTTTAATTTATTTTGAGACAGGGTCTCACTAAGGCTATTCTAAGAGGAGAGAGAAGAGAGTTGCTAAGGCTATTCTTCAGCCTGAGATTCTCCTTCCTCAGCCTCCCAAATCTCTGGGATTACAAACATGGAACACCATGACTAACTGTCTCTATTAATAATTAAATGAAGAATTTGTTAGCTACATTTTAGTGGTAACAAAATGATACCATTTGTCTGCAGCATCCAAAGAATACATCAAATTTCTTATGTTCCAAAATATTTTTTAGGGGGGAGGAGAGAATAATCTCACAATTATTCAGAGTAATAAAATAATGTGAATTTAAATGAATTTGCAGCAACAAGTCATGGTGGTTCAAGAGTGTAATGAGATTCCAAATATATTTCAAAGGTATTTTAAATTAAACCTTGCTTCTTTTGTAAACTTAGATAATTTAAGGAATTCAAGGACACTTCATAATGCAAAACTTCATTCTCAAAAAAAAAAATGAAATTTAGTAACTACTTAGTGAAATCTTAAAAATATCCCCTGTATTAACTTTTACTTTTTCTTTATTTTCCTCCCCAATAATCCTAGCTTGGAATCATCAGTGTTTTGATAAACAAATCTATTAGGTTTTTCAAAGTAGGTATGGAAACATGTGGTGGGGAAGAAAAATGTAACTAAGATGTTACTTTGTACTCTGGTACTTGTGGCTACCACTGAGTTACATTCTCAGCCCTTTTTATTTTTTATTTTGAGACAGGGTCTCCCTAAATTGGCCTCCAACTTGCAATCTCCCTGCCTCTGCTTCCTGAATCCCTGGGATTACTGGCATGTGCCACCACACCCAGCTAGTTATGGATGAATTCTTCAACTTAGAAAAAGAAAACAAAACCAGGATAAAAGCAAGAACTTTGCTTTTGCACAAATCTGTAAATGACAAATCTAGAGAAAAAAAAATTCCTGCCATCAATGGGGATTATAGTTAGACATTAAAAGGAAAGTGACCCTTCAAAACTGAAGGTAATTGCTTTTGCTACTGAAGTACAATAAAATCTTATTACCACAATTTTCATATTCTCCACAATGTTCACTCATCAGTCCTGCAAATCTTTCACTGAGCCCCCTTTTTAAAAATAATTTTTAAATTGTCAGTGGACCTTTACTTTATTCGTTTATTTGTGGTGCTGAAAATTGAACCCAGTGCCTCACACATGCTGGTCAAGCACTCTACCACTGAGCCACAACCCCAGCCCTCACTGAGCCCTTTTTGCCAAAATTTGAGAATTTTCCACAATTTCTATCCCTCTTCTGCAGACAATTCCCATATCTCCTAGTGTTTTTTCCTCCCATCGGCTCCAGAGGTAAGTTAAATCAAAGTCTTGGGAAAAGAAAGCTAGCCTCTGTGAAATCCAGTTAGAAGGAGGCTGTCAAGAAGTTAGGTGATCAGGGGCTCAGTGGTATAGCTCAATAGTACTGGTGCTTGCCTAGCATGTAGCTTGACACGGGGTAAGAGGGGAAGAGCACATAAAGAGGAAATGGGAGATCCAGGAGGGCTCCTGTTTGTGTGTTTGTTTTTTTGCTAGTGCTGGAGATAAAACCCAGAGCCTCGTACCTGCTAGGTGAGTATTCTACTACTGAGCTACACTCCCAATCCAAATCCCATTTTTTGAGATATGGAAGAAAGTTTAGAAAGAAGGGCAAATTATTTGTGAAGATTGTTCTAGCATCAGAATAGCTACTTTCTTTCATTATATAGTTTCTCTTATTTGTAACATTTCATTCTAATCCCCAGAAAAGTATAAGATGATTTGGTTGTATTATGATAATATATATCTTCCTCTATTTATGGACCTTTTGTGTCATTGTTTTAAAGAAGGAAATATATATGTATATGGTATGCCTGTACATATAGACATATATAATATGTATACGTGTGTGTGTATATATATATATATACACATACACACAACATACTTCTTTTGTTCTTTATCTGTTACTCCACATAAAATATGAATGAAATATATTATTCTTTGTAATCACATGCCAAGAGGTAATAAGGAATGTGATTTAGATTCTGCACATTCTAAAATACCATATTGCAAATCTTCACAAAACATTCTAGGCTGTATCTACACAACCTAAGCAAAGTGAACAGATACTATTGTTTAGTGAATTTGTGTCTGTTCTAACTATAAAACAGAATTTTCTCTTTTTTCAAAGATCCACACAAACAGAATGGACTGACAGTTAACCTTCTATTTTGGTTTGGTGTTGAATTTAACAAAACTTGGAGTCTGAGGCAGAGCTTATTTTCCAGAGAAATCACAGCATATTCTTGGGTTTGCCTGTTGTTTTTATATTAATAATGGTGTGAGCAATTGCTGCTAAAATCCTATGCAGCTTTTGAATTCCTAGGTTCCTTAGATGATAAAAAGACCCATAGATGCTATTCTTCAGGTGTGGAAAAGTAGTACTCTTCTAAGTGTTAATTCAGCGATGTATTCTCTAAATGCAAGGTTTTCTGAGTATTTAGGGAGAGAGTGTATTCATGGTCAAATATAAGACCTCCTTATGGAAGTTAGCCTGAGCATGTACAAGATGGAACAAATTCAAAAAGCCTCTGTCGTCTTCATCACGATCTCCTATATGTCATACACAGGAACAGACAGTAGGGAAAAGAAAATGTCAGTTAAAAATTTAAAAATATGATTTAGAAATATAAGATGTTCCAATTGTTCCTAATAATATTTAAAGAGAAGACTTTCTGTTATTGACCTTTACTAAGTCGGACATTAATCACTGAAATAATATAATTATATAAGAACACTGGATTAGAAATCAGAGGAAAAGAATGCTGGTCCATGCTTTATTATTTCTAACTTTATGATCTGTACAAGTCAGGTTATTTCTCAAAGCCTTATTTTTCTTATCTGTAAAAGAGGATTAATTATCATGTTGGCCACTTAATAAAATATAAAATGATATTATCAAAAACTATACAAATATGAGATATTATGAGGATAATGATAGTTGGTAAATGAGCAAATTAAAATTTTTGTTGTGTAGCATAATTGAAATTTGGTTCCTTTCAGAGCAGACTCTTCAACTTCATGTTCTCTATTGAAACCATTAGCAGATTTTTGAAGTGACAAAAGCTAGGAACTAGGGTTGGAGTTGTGGCTCAGCGGTAGAGCGCCTGCCTAGCACGCATGAGGCACTGGGCTCAATCCTCAGTACCACATAAAAAATAAATAAAATAAAGGCATCCTGTCCATCTACAACTACAAAAAAAAAATTTTTAAAAAGCTAGGAACTAAAAATATCTCACAAATGAACAATAAAATGTCTGCTTCTTCTATTATAGTTTAGAAATAATGGTCTACACATAAATAGTTCTGTCTTAAGTAGAGATTTTTACTCACTCCTATGCATCATGTACATTCCTACTTACCAGACATGACTGACTGCAGCATTTCCATTGTAACACAGGCAAATGCATTTGCCACACTCTGCAGGAAGTTATTTCTTTCCACGGGAGTGCTAAAGACTTTACAGACTTTTTGCATCATTTTAACTGCCCAATCCATGCAGTATAGTTCTTTCTCACACACCTGATTTAGACATAAAAGTATTATTGTAAATCTTCATGTGAAGAAAGAATTTGAAAATGGTACTGACAATGAAAGTATGATTTAACATAATGTATTACATATGATACCCCATTGATTTTATAAAAAGGAAATGCTTGTATCTTTAATACTCTTTGCTTTCAAATGGTGCAATTTTACTGGAAATAAAATATGAAATAAATAAAAGCCTGGTTCAAGATTATCAGAATATTATTCACTAATACAAGAACTAATGTTGAAAATAGTTATTATATAATAAAATATAAGACTTCTTCTTGGGCTGGGGACATAGCTCAGTTGGTAGAGTGCTTACCTTTCATGCACAAGGCCCTGGGTTCAATCCCCAGCACCACAAAAAAAAAAAAAAAAAAAAAAAAAGACTTCTGCTCATTCAATCATTCTGTAAGCATTTATAGAATACCATTAAGAACTGGAGGGGCTGGGATTGTGGCTCAGCGGTAGAGCACTCCCCTAGCATGGGCGGGACCGGGTTTAATCCTCAGGACCACATAAAAATAAAAAAGGCATTGTGTTATGTCCATTTACACCTAAAAAAAAGAAAAGAAAAAAAGAAAAAGAGAAAAGAAAAAGAAAAAACAAGAACTGGAGATACAAAGATAAGCTATAAAAACATGGTTAAAGCTGGGGATACAGCTCAGTAATAGATCCTTGCCTGGCATGTATGAGGTGCTGGTTTTGATTGTCAGCACCATGGGTTTAAAAAAAAAAAAAAAGGCATGGCTTTATTTTCAGGGAATACAATGAAGACAATAGAGAATTTCAGTAGGCAAAGCACTATGGTATCAATTTTCTATCTTGAGAGTCCTAAAGAACACTTATTTGTTTGTTTGTTTGGTACTGGGACTGAACTCAGAAGTGCTTTACTACTGAATTACATCCCCAACTCTTTATTTATTTTTATTTTTTAGTTGTAGATGACACAATACCTTTATTTTATTTATTTATTTTTTCATGTGGTGTTGAGGATGGAAACCAGTACCTCACACGTGCTAGGTAAACACTGTACTACTGAGCCACAACCCCAACACCCCTCCAAACCCTTTTTATTTTTTAATTGAGACAGGTTCTTGCTAAATTGCTTTAGGGCTTTGCTAAATTGCCTAGGCCTCCTCAAACTTGAGGTCCTCCTGCCTCAAATTGCTGGGATTATAGGTATGGGCCACTGTGCCTGGCTATTTCTACATGATTTAAAAGATACATATTTAAAGACTACATGTTCCTAGGTAAAACTGAAAAGAATTAATTTATTTATTGATCTGTTGTATGTAGATTGAACCCAGGATCTTAGTGAATGCTAGGCAAGCAATCTACTACTAAACTACATCCCAGAACTTTTCATTTTATTTTGAGACAGGGTCACCTAGGATGGCCTCAAACTTTTGATCCTGCTGTCTCAGCCTCCCGAGTAGCTGGGATTGCAGGCATGTGCCACTAAATCTGGCTTTATTTTATCTTTTTTCTTTTCTTTTTTTTTTTCATTTTTGCAGTGCCAGGAATCAAACCCAGGAACTCTTTAAGTATGCTAGGCAAGTGCTCCACCATTAAACTACATCCTCAGCCGCTCTGGTAAATCAATTATAATGTTAAACAACTTGCTAGAGAAAAACTTATTTTTTACTTACCAAAGCCAAAAAGACAATGAGCCTTGCCAGTTCAATGGCCCGTCCATTCACAGCTTTACTAGCCATGAAAGTGAAACAGATGTTGTTTCCACTTAGGATTAGGAGACGTGCATTATTCTCTAGAAGCCACTCCCGAGGAACCACTTTTATTAGAGGAAGAATGGTTATTTAATGAGAAATTACACAATAGCTATATTAAACATCTTTAAATAATGCAATATTACATTGCCTTATTGGAAATACAATTAGTACCAAGGGAAACACATAGGAAAAAAATGTTTAAGTTTTTCAATTACAGCATTCAACCAGAGCAGAGATTATTGCCAAGCCATGGTAGCTTGTACAAATGTAGAAGTAATGTAGTCAAAGTAATTATCCTACATATATGAGCAAGCAAAGTGAACTAATCTTATATAAGGAAGAATCCTAGTAAACTTTAACATCTAAAACATTGTGCAGGAATGAGAAAAATTATTTTCACCTCTCCTATACCAGTAGGAGAGGGTTTTCTTCTTACATAACCTAGAAAGATGTTCCTAAGAACTCACAAAATGGGAATAAGAGAGATAATTAAACTATAAATTCTTCAAATAATAATATATTTATAAAATTGGCAATTGAAAGAAAATTTACTAAATGTATTCTTTTCAAACATTATGCCAAACTCTTCAAATATTTTAGAGCAATCAGTGGTTTCTAATAAGGATTGAATTTGTTACCTGTAGAATTTTCCTTACAATTTTTTTTTTCCAGTACTGGGGATTAAACCCAGGGGTACTCTACCACTAAGCCACACCCCCATTCCTTTTTATTTTATTATTTTTAGTTGTCAATGGACCTTTATTTAATTTATTTATATGTACAGTGAGAATCAAACCCAGTGCATCACACATGCTAGGCAAGCACTCTACCATTGAGCTACAATCCCAGGCCCCATTGTTATTTTATTTTGAGATAGGGTCTCATTAAGTTTCTGAGGCTCGGGGCTGGGGATGTGGCTCAAGCGGTAGCGCGCTCGCCTGGCATGCGTGGGGCCTGGGTTCGATCCTCAGCACCACATACAAACAAAGATGTTGTGTCCGCCGAAAACTAAAAAATAAATTTAAAAAAAAAAAAAAAAAAAAAAAAGTTTCTGAGGCTCACCACGGACCTACAATTCTCTTATCTCAGCCTCCTTGGTTGCTGGGATTATGGGTGTGTACCACCCTACCTGGCTTTTCTTACAGTTTTATAATAATATTCTAACACTACATTTTTATTACTATACATAATACAGTCATAATATTACTGTATATTAGTAAATGAATATTTGTACCTGACAGTTCATCTACAAGACTGATAACATCATCTGCTGTCCACTCTTTGGTGCCTGTATCATACAGTAATTTAATGGCATCAGCCAAACCTTTCAGACTGGATTCATCTGTAGGTCCTTCTATCATTTTCTGCCAAACCACCTGTCCTGAATTGAAACAGAAACTAGGCTATGATAGAATAATTGGTTTTGTGATACAGATTTCATGGATTGTTTAAAAAGGAAAGTGGATTGCCTAATGAGATCCCATCATTTATATAAGATACTTTCATAATAAAAGGCCAATTCTGATAATAATATAAATTTGAATGTTTCTTACTAATGTGATGAAACATAGCAACAAGATAGTCAAATAAAGTAAAGGTAGTTTCATCAGCAGAATAGTGCTTTTAGTTCAAAGATGATGTTACCTCATTACAGAAATTGGAATAAGCAATTTACTGAAATAAAACAAAACCCACTGATATTCTTCCTCAAAAGAACATACTATATTTGAGAATCTTTTAAACATATATAACAAAACAGTAATTAAATTTTTTATTATATCTATGATCAGTTTTCTTTGTGGAGTACACATAACAAAATTTTAATCTCAGATTAACTCCCTGCTGCTTCTCAACATATTTTAGTTTCCTCCTGATATAAGTCAATGTGGACTAAATAAATGTATGATAATATTATTCCAAGAAAAATTTAGGCAAAAATCTTGCAAGTCATATTATGCACCTGAAACTAAATAAGCATCAATTCTGCCACTACTTTGCTTCTTAGTAGTACTATTAGACACTCCAGCAGCAAACATAACCTTGGGTTAAGATAATGTTTAAAACTGGAAAACAGCTATTTCACATAAATCCAGGGACAATAAAAATACATTTGTTAATGTTCTTCAGCAGAACAATTTCTGTCTTGATGCTTAAGCTAAGCACAAGTTAATGTAGTATATACATCTATGAAATCATGAAATAGTTTACTCATTAGGAGTGGTGGAATTGAACAGGAAAAAAAGATTGGCTTCACAAAGCAAAAGCAATTAATCAGTTATATAACATACATTTTTCTGAAAAATCAGTGCTCACCATCCTGAGAAGATGTTGGCCCAAAGATGATATACAGTAATCTTGCCTGATTCACCATTGGCCATGGTTTTAATATTCGTGTCAACCAAAAAGCAGAATCACTTCGATGTGTCCAATGATCAAGGAGGACATTTCTACAGAATAGTCTGATCCTTAATTCTAATTTTCGGGCACTTCCTATAAAGCAAAAGAATTATAAACCATTTTTCTAGAAAGGTGGATTACATATTGGGTAGTGATCACTGCAACACATTAACCATTGTGGGTCATAGTGATCAGTGATCAACTGGGTTTCTTTTTTTTTGATACTGGGGATTGAACTCAGGGACACTCGACCACTATTTTGAATTTAAGAGACAGGGTCCCACTGAGTTGCTTAGTGCCTCACTTTTGCTGAGATTTTTTTTGGAACTCACAATCCTCCTGCCTCAGTGTTCTAAACTGCTGGGATTACAAACATGCGCCACATAAACTGGGTTTCTAAACAAGAATTACCAATAGATTATCTGTTTTTTTTTTTTCAGTTGCAGATGGACAAAATACCTTTATTTTATTTGTTTATTTTTATGTTATATGGTGCTGAGGATCAAACCTAGTACCTTACACATGCTAGGAAAGCGCTCTAGCATTGAGCTACAACCCCAGCTCGTTATCTGTTAAGATGCCCTAACTTTGTAATTTGACTTTCTTCTTACCCTTATCTTCTTGATTTATTTTCTCTTTATTTCGTTCTTTTTTTTTTTTTTTTTTTTTTTTTTTTTGGTACTGGGGATTAAACCCAGGGGCACTTTACCCTGAGTTATATCACCAGTGCTTTTATTTTTTTGAGACAGGGTCTTAATATATTGCTGAGGCTGGCCTTGAACTTGCAATCTTCCTGCCTTGGCTCCCAAGTAGTTGGAATAGAGGAGAGTGTGTGTGCCACTCTCCTCGCCTCATTGTTTCTTTTCCTTTTGTTTATTGAAATATAATTTATATACCACACATTCTGTTATTTAAAGTGTACAGTTTTGGGGCTAGAGATTTGGCTCAGTGGTATAGTGTTTGCCTAATATGTATGAGGTGCTAGGTTCAATCTCCAGTGCTACCAAATAAATAAACTGTACTATTTGGGCTGGGGGTATAGTTCAATGGTGGAGCATGTGCTTAGCATGCCTGAAGCTCTAGATTTAATTTTGAGCACCAAAAACTAAAATGAAGTGTACAAATTAACGGCTTTTAAAATGGTGTTATTAATTTTTAAAAAACTGTGGTATTTATAAAATTTGCCATTTTATTTATTTATTTATGGAATCAGGGATACTTTACCACTGAGATACATCACCAATCTCTTTTGTTTGTTTGTTTGAGACAGTCTTGTTGAATTGTTTATGGCCTCATTAAGTTGTTGAGGCTACTCTTGAACTTGTGATCATCCTGTTCCAGCGTCCCTAGTTGCTGGCATTACAGATGTGTGCCACTGTTCCTGGCTTTTTAAACCTTTTTAATTTTTATTTATTTATTTATTTATTTATTTATTTATTTATTTATTTATTTATTTATTTATCTTTAGGTGTAGATGGACACAACACAATGCCTTTATTTTTATGTGGTGCTGAGGATCGAACTCCAGTCCCACCAGTGCTAGGTGAGCGCTCTACCGCTGAGCCACAATACCAGCACCTTAAACCATTTTTAAGTGTACAATCCAGGGGCATTAATTCCATTAACAATTTTGTTCAACCATAAACATTGTCTACGTCCAAAACTTTTTCATCATTCCAAATACAAACTCTGCAGCCGTTAAGCAATAACTTCCAGTTCTTCCCTTTCCCCAGTTCCTGGTAATCTCTAATCTACTTTCTGTCTCTGTGTATTTGCCTGTTCTAAGTATCTCATGTAAGTAGATTCATATAATATTTATCTCTTTGTTCCTGACCTCTTTTACTTAGTATAATGTTTTCAGTTTATCTATGTTGGATGAAAGCTGAGAATGAAGCTTTGTGAGAAAAAAAAACATCTATGTTGTAGCATACTCACATTTTGTTTATTTGTCTATTGATAGACACTTGGGTTTTGGGGTTGTTTCTACCTTTTGGCTATTATGAAAAATTCTGAAATGAACATTAGCATACAAGTATTTGTCTAAGTGCCTGCTCTCAGTTTTATTACATATATATCTAGGAGTGGAATTGCTGGGTCATATAGTAATTTTATGTTTAGTTTTTTGAGGGGCAGCCAAAGTGTTTTCAGAAGTTATACCATTTGACATTTTACATCATTTATATTTTACTTACTTGGAGATAAGACAAGTGTAAGTTGAAAGTCTAGGGTTGGAGATGTAGCTCATTGACAGAATATTTGCCTAGCATTCAGGAGGCTCTGGACTAGATCTGAAACACAGCAAAAAGTCTAATAATCTAAGACAATACATAAGTACCTCCTGGTGTGTTAAGTCAAATGTAAGTTACAAGTTTAGAGGAGAGAGATTACTATAGGCCTTCAGAGATCACAAAATGCTGGGTGGGAGGCTGTCAGGTGAACTGAATCTTAGAAGGAGTCAGGTGAATAGACTTTATTTATTTATTGGGAGTCCTGGAGATTGAATTCAGGGGTGCTCTACCATTGAGTTACATCCCCAGTCCTTTTTTTTTTTTATATTGAGACAGGGTCATGCTAAGGTGCTCATATGGGCTTGAATTTGCAATCTTCCTGCCTTAGCCTCCCAAGTTGGGATTATAGGTATGTGCCACTGTGCCCAGTTTAAGTACTGATTCTTAAAGGATGAGAAGGAGAGATGGTATTTCAGGAAAATGAGACAGAATGAATAAAAGGTAGTGAGACAGAATTGTGTAAAAGGTATCTGAAACACAGTGAGTAGAGAAAGCAATATGCCTAGGTCAAACTGATATAAAGTGTAGTGGACAATAACTTTGAAAAAGTAGGCTGGGAACAAAATGTGAGGACTAGTATAAATAATATGGATTTTATTTTGAAAACATCAAAGAGCTAAGGAGGGTTTTTGACCAGAGAAGAACATGATAAATTAATTTTATTATTGATTCATTGGACTTTTAAAAAATATTATTTAAATTGTAAATGTATCTTTAATTTAATTTATTTATTTATATGCAGTGCTGAGTATTGAACCCAGGGCCTCACACATGCCAGGCAAGTGCTCTATCACTGAGCCACAACTCCAGCCCCAATTCATCCGACTTTTAAATCTGCCTTTTTTTTTTTTTTTTTTTTTTTTTTTAAGAGAGAGAGAGAGAGAGAATTTTTTAATATTTATTTTTTTTTTTTTAGTTTTCAGCGGACACAACATCTTTGTTTGTATATGGTGCTGAGGATCGAACCCGGGCCGCACACATGCCAGGCGAGCGTGCTACTGCTTGAGCCACATCCCCAGCCCCTTAAGTCTGCCTTTTTGATTCATAATTTGTTTTACAGTAAAATATTTCAAGCTGCTAGAAAAGCAGAGGTACTATAACAAACACTGTGTACAAATCACCAAGCTTTGCCAAAATTTTCTTTTTTCTATTTGCTTCAGATATTTTAAAAGAAATGAAATATTACAGATGTTAGAGATTAAATGCCCTTCCTCTTTTTCCCTAGAAGTAAGTAATTACCATCTTGAATTTGTTTTTTGCCCTGTTAGGGTTTTCCAGAGAAACAACCAACAAGAGGGACATCATATACATAAACTATGCAAGTATGTGCGGCAGGAGAGGGAGAGAGAAAATATGAAGTTGATTTTCTTTAAAGAATTGACTTATGACTATAGAGGTTGGCAAGTTTGAAATCTGCAGGGTAGATTGGCATGCTAGAGACCCAGGGAAGAGTTGCACTAAGTGTCCAAAGGCAGTCTTGTGGTAGGATTCCTTGCATCGGAAGATCTTTTCCTATAAAGGCTTTCAACTAATTGGATGGTGTCCCCCCACCTTATGGAGGGAAATATGCTTTATTTAAAGTTTACTGATTTAAATGTCCAGCTCATCTAAAAATATGTTCACAGAAAATCCTATAATAATGTTTGACCAAATATGTGAGTACGGGCTGGGGTTATGGGCTCAGTGGTAGAGTGCTTGCCTAGCATATGTGAAGCACTGGGTTCGATCCTCAGAACTACATAAAATAAATAAAATAAAGGTATTATATCTATCTCAACTAAATTTAAAAAATTTAAAAAATATATGGGTACCATGATGTAGCTAACTTGAAAACCAGAATTAATCATCATACCTCCCAACTATGTTTTTCTACATTTTTATATATGTGTGTATATAAATGATATAATAGTTAAGATATCATTTGGTAATCTTTTTTCTCAAATTATGTTTTAAAATTATCCATATTAATATATATGGCTCTAATTATTCATTTTAAATAATTAATGGCTTTAATTGTGTGAATACAGCACAATTCGTTTTTTTCCATCCTCCTTATGATAGGCTTTTAGGTTGTTTGGAGCATTTCATGGTTACAAATAATGCTGCAATAATCATTTTTTTTTTTTTTTTTTGGTAGCAGGGATTGAACCCAGGCATTTAACCATGAGCCACATCTCCAGACCCCTCTTTTTTTGGTAGTTGTAGATGGACAGTGCCTTTATTTTATTTGTTTATTTTTATGTGGTGCTGAGGATCGAACCCAGTGTCTCACATATGCTAGGCAAATGCTCTGCCACTGAGCTACAGTCTCATGCCACCCCAGCTTTTTAATATTTTATTTAGAGACAGGGTCTTGCTGAGTTGCTTAGGGACTCACTAAATTGCTGAGGCTGGCCTTAATCTTGCAATCCTCTTGCCTCAGCCTCCCAAACTTCTGGGATTATAGGCATGCACCATCACACCAAGCTAGAAAAGTTTCAAGAATACTAGAATGAACTACTTTGTGCCTACCACAAAATTTAAGGAATAAAATGTTAATTCAGTTGATCACCTCTGAGGACTTCTCTTTCCCCAATCACATACTGCTATTTGCATCAATGTTTCATGTGATGTTGATCACTTCCTTAGATTTATTTCTCCTTTTACTGTGTATGAATGTATGTATGTAAATATGTATTCAGTAGTACTGGGGACTGAACCCAGGAGTGCCCTACCACTGAGCTACATCCCCAGCCCTTCTTTTTTTTTAAATTTTAGACAGGGTCTCACTAAGTTTCCCTGGATAACCTTGAATTTGCAATTCTCTTGCCTCAGCCCTCCAAATTGTTGGGATTATAGGTGTGTACCCCATGCCTGGATCCAAAAGTTAATTAATTAATTAATTAATTAATATATAATGGTACTAGGCATTGAACCCAGGGGTACTTTACCACTGAGCTGTATCTCCAGTCATTTTTATTGTTTTATTTGAGATAGGGTCTTACTAAGTTTCTTAGGGCCTCATTAAATTGCTGAGGCGGGCCTTAAACTTGCAGTTCTCCTGCCTTAGTCTTCAGTGTCATTGGAATTACAGATGTGCACCACTGTACCTGGCTCCATAATTTATTTTTAAACACTTTTGAACTCTTCTTTTTTTTTCACCTTAATTTCTGTATAACATCATCTGTAAATTGTAGTTCTTTACCTGGTTTGCTACAGACAACAGTCTGCATCTTGCGGGAAAGATTAGTCAACTCACATAAGAAGTTATAGACACGATGGCACTCAAGTTCATCCCAACCTGCTGTTAAGGTCTGAAGAAAATAAAATAAAGGAAACATTGCATGTGTTCAGACCATCAAATCAAAACACAAGTCACTGCCCCTTTATGAGCATAAGTGATTTTAACACATGATTAAGATGATCTATAATTTTTATTCACTATGGAGCTACTCAAATCAGTGAGAAATTTATATAATCAAAACCAAAATTGCTGTAAAATTCAGTTTCTTTTCAGTTGGAAAGGAAGTATCTTTTCAGAGAACTCTTAAGTGGAAAATAATGGCCGAAACCCTAGAACACAGCTTTAGACACTTGACTCAGTTATATTGTGTCTTGGTCTTAAGATTATGGTAGAACCCTTTGGCTTCCCCTAGCGGTCATTTATGACAATGCTTACAAATGATAGTGATTTAAATATGACAATTTTGAGCATTTTTTATGATTTTTGGATTTGAATAACCAAAAAAACTTTTATTTGTATCTCTGAGTATACTAAAAGGCATAGACATATATGAAAAGGAGATTCAAGCTGTATACAACTATAATTAGATTTCAAAAGGTTAACTAATCACATAAATTCTTCTTAAAATAACTGGATTTCAGTAGTTTAAAAATTAATCTTCAGTCCCTAGCATTAACATCATCATCATCATCATCTCTGGAAGGAAAGAAACTGGTAACAGTGATTACTTTTAATGAAGGGAAATCAATAAACTTGGGACAGACCTTATGGGGGACAAGCTTTTTACTGTATATATTTTATACCTTTTGACAAGCTTTTTACTGTATATACCTTTTGAATTTATACTACCTATTCCAAAAAACCCGAAAGACCAAAATTTCTGAATAAAAGGAACACTCTAACTTGGAAGAAGGCTAGTAGGAGGCCCTGGAATCTGGGTGTGTATGAGTTGGTGGCTGGCAGGACAGGATACAGCACCAGATTCTCTTGGGTACAGTGCCTACTTCTTAAGGTTGTTGTTAGTTTTAAATCAAATAATACATGTAAACTGTTTATAACAGTGTCTGGAACATTGTAAGGGCTTAATTAATACTACTTATTATTTTTATCTTTGCTTATAATAAAAGATTAGTAAAAAATGTTCTTGAAATTTTACAATTTTTTTGGGAGGGGGACCAGGGATTGAACTCAGACACACTTAACCATGGAGCCACATCGCCAGCCTTTTAAAAAATTTCGTCTGAAACAGGGTCTTGCTAAGTTGCTTAGTGCCTTGCTAAATTGCTGAGGCTGGTTTTGAACTTGTGATCCTCCTGCTTCAGCCTCCCAAGCTGCTGGGATTACATATGTGCACCACCACACCCAGCTCTACAGCTGATTTCTAAAATCACAACTTAAATAACTAGTCCAAGAGTTTAAACTTACTATAAACATAAACACATGCACATACATACTACCCTATGATATTTCTTTCTAGAGGACATTGTTTTGGAGTAAGTGAATGTTAAACATTTGTCACTACTTAGAAATTTAAGAAGAAAATCTGAGATGGAAACACACTATAAGATTAATACATTCTTGGGCTGGGATTGTGGCTCAGCGGTAGAGCACTTGTCTAGCACGTGCAAGGTCCTGGGTTCGATCCTCAGCACCACATAAAAATAAATGAACAAAATTAAGGTATTGTGTCCAACTACTTCTAATAAATAAATATTAAAAAAGATTAATACATTCTCAAATCTTTTCAGTTTATTTTGCTCTCTTTAAGAATATTGTAAATTCTATTAACCGATGAAAGGACAGATTCCATGCTCTACTTGTTAACAGTTCAAGAAAGCATTCCATTTCTTCTTTCATTAAAAAATGTACCTGTAAAAACATGCCATAACATGGTAATCCTAAACATTGCATAGGAGCTGCACAGCCATTGAATTTTAAACAGGAAACCTGTAAAGAGAACAATTATTAATTATTTTTTTCATTGGATCTGTACAATGATTTAACATTCAAATATAACAGCAATAAGCAAGATTTTTTTTCAGTACATATTCTGATGAGCACTGTGTTAGTTACAAAGGAAGTATGAAACAGTCTCTTCCCGCAAGGAGCTCACAATTTATTTAGAAGAATAAGGTATACACGTGTGAAATTACTATAATTCAGGTTAGACTATGTATAAATGTTTAAATGACTGAATAAATACTACATTGGACAATATTAAAAGAAGGAAAAGATAAATTTAGTAATGATCAAAAAAGCTTATGAGGGGCTGAGGATGTGGCTCAAGCGGTAGCGCGCTTGCCTGGCATGCGTGCGGCCCAGGTTCGATCCTCAGCACCACATACAAACAAAGATGTTGTGCCTGCCGATAACTAAAAAATAAATATTAAAATTCTCTCTCTCTCTCTCTTTAAAAAAAAAAAAAAGCTTATGAAAGACACATGTAAAATAAGCAATGTCTTAAAGCAGGGCTCAGATATAAATAAATGGAAAGTAATGGTAAAAGACAAAATTGTATGGAGGTAGAAGAAACAATGTTTATTTGGTAAGAAAGATCTGACCAATTTAATTAGATTCAATTAGAGAAAAAAAGGTTGTATTGGTGGGAGAAGTCTGAATGGCTACTAAAAGATTTTTTTTTTTTTTTTTTTTTTTTGGTGGAGGTACTGGGGATGAACCCAAGAACACGGTACTACAGTTATATTCCCAGTTCTTTTTATTTTTTGTTCTGAGACAGGGTCTCACTAAATTTCTGAGGCTGGCCTAGAATTTGCAATCTCCTATCTCATCCTCCAAGTTACTGAGATTACAGGCATGTACCACCATGCCTGACTCACTGAAAGATTTTCAAACAAAAAAGTTATCTTGATGAATATGATGCTTTAGGGGAAAAAAAAAGAACAAACAATCACAACCTTGAATTGGTACACAGAACAGTTTGGGGAGTGATGAAATAGATGGCAGAAAGATCATTTGGGATTCTGCTGCAATAATACAGACCAGAACTCAATGTAATTACTTCATGGAAAACAGAGCATGAGAATAGTTTGCATCTTATTGAGCACATAACTGAACCATCAGAATGTATGTTTGAATTGTATTGTAAAATTCAAAAGTCCTGTATAGAGATTATGCCCAAATGCATTGATGTACATTTCCAAGTTTATTATCATAAGAGGTTTGTCATATTATATATTAAAAATACTTCCCTGTTTTTTGCATATTTTAAAAATAAGATGCAACATCAGAAATTAATTTATTAAAAAAAACTATCACTTTAAAACTTCCTCAGAAATCCTATGCGAGGTAAAAGTGCTTCATACTATACTGTTTTTTTCTATATATAAATACCCATGATAATGTTTAATTTATAAATTAGGCATAGTAAAAAAACTAGCAAAAATAACAAATACAACAATTATAATAATGTACCATAATAAAACTGCCAACATCATTACTCCTGCACTTTGGGGGCCATTACTAAGTGAAAAAATTATTTGAATACAAGCATTATGATACCATAACAGTACATATGATAATCCAGACAACTCTTAAGTGATTAATGGGTAATAATATATATAGCATGGCTACACTGGACAAAGGCATGATTTACAACCCAGGTGGGATAGATCAGACTGACAAAGAGTTTTCATCATTCTCCTCAGAATGGTTCATAATGTAAAAGTTATGAATTGTTTACTTCTGGAATTTGCTATCTAATAATCTCAGACTGCAGGTCTGGGATTATATGTGTGCACCACATTAACTGAAATTATGGATAAGAGGGGATGACTATATTATACTCTATTTATACTCTGGTAGACTATTAGATTATCACTGATCAAATTTTTAGTACTAATTCATGAGTTGTTATTAACTATAGATTTAAAAGGAGTATAAAACATTAGTAATAAAATATTTTTACTAGAAATTAAGACTATGAACTAATTCAGAAGTATGATCTTACTTCTGAGAGTATCTTGTGAATGTACTTTAGTCTTTCCTTGGTGGGTAGCAGCAATGTGCATCTTTTAAATAGTAGACCTGAGAAAGTAAAGAGACACAAGAAAAAAATGACAACAATGCAATTAATTTAAGCATATCAATACTACAGTACAATGTTTTCCTGAAAGTCAAGTACAGCATATCACAGTGAACTAGCATATAAGTTTTACAGGAACACTGGGGAGGAAGGGCACAAACATTTATACTACATGGCTTCTGATGTCCATCTAGGAGGCCTTGGCAAAACATCCTGCAAAAAGTTGTAAAATTTGTTGGGCGTAGTGGTGCATGCCTGTAATCTCAGCTATTTGGGAGGCTGAGGTAGGAGTATCACAAGTTTGAGGCCAGCCTCAGCAACTTAGCAAGACCCTGTCTCAAAAGGAAACAAACAAAATGGGCTGAGGATGTGACTCAGTGGTAGAGCACCCCTGGGTTCAATCCCAGTACTGGAAAAAAAAAAGTTGTGAAATTCACATTAAATTATTTAGATTTACAAAGATATAATAATAAGAAATAAATATACATTAGGAAAACTTTGTCTTTATTCCATAGAAAACAGATTCCAGTCTCTCTTGAAATTAACCTCCCATTCACAAAGGAAAATATTTTAAGAATTGTTAATATAAACATGAAAAGAATGGGAAAAGAGATTTGGTTCTTTTTTCTAAATACAAAAATTTAAAGTCATAAATACTTAAAATTTCAAAGGTTAGAAGTCATTTTTGCTCACAGAAAGTATCCATTTGTATTAAATATCTATCTCTTCTTTCAAAGATATCCTTTTATGGAGTTTATATGTTAGGAATGTGTAAGATTTTGTGATCAGACATTTAAAAAAAGAAAAGGAAAAAAAAAAAAAAACTTCAATTTCCCTCAGTAAGATGTGACTTGAACTACAGTGACATGAAGTATATGATTTATTTTGCCTAAGTATTCTTTTTTCCTAAAATGGCAAGATACTGTTAACATTCTTGTGAGGACAAATGTCCTCAAACTGAAAAATGAGATACATGGTAGAAAAATATATACCTAAATTTCATGACTTTCTTCAATTTTTTTTTACTTTCTTCAATTTTTATCTCCTCTGCATTTACTATTTTCCATAATATAATACTTATATAATTCTGAAGAATCTATAGGAATCTAATTTATTTTTGGAAGTTGCTGTGTTTGGGTAACATATGAACAGAACTGAGTTTTAAATATACATGCCCTTTTTCCCCCAGTACCAGGGACTGAACACAGAGCCACTCACTTGCAAAGCAATTTAAACCCCCAGCTCCTAGCCTCATTTTTGTATACAAAAAAGACATTTTCAGAGTTTGATTTTAGGTTGAGATCTTTTCCTTTCCTTTTTAGCATTTGATCTTATGCAATATCATAGCAGAGAAATTGTAATTTCTAATTGTATGCTGGTTTCCTTTTCTAATGTAAAACTCCTTTTTTTTTTTTTTTTTTTTTTGGTACTGGGGCACTTGATCACTGAACCACATCCCCAGCCCTATTTTTTGTATTTTGTTTAGAGACATGGTCTCACAGAGTTGCTTAGTGCCTCGCTTTTTGCTGAGGCTATCTTTGAACTCACAATCCTCCTGCTTCAGTCTCCTGGGTGACTGGGATTACAGGTGTGCCCACTATGCCCAGGTAAAACTCCTATTTTTATGGGTTGTAATTTACCATAAAACCCATTATTGGATGATTTTTTTTAAACCACAGGTTCTCTGCTATATTGTTTCAAGACCAACTTCTCTAAGTTTTTCCCATTAAAATAGTCATATGTAATGTTTTTTTCCACATTGGCAACCTTGCTCTTCTTTGTGTGGGAAAAAAAAAAAGCAAATTAAAATTTATAATCTTCAGGTCTGGGGTTGTAGCTCAGTGGTAGAGTGCTTGTCTTGCATGTATGAGGCACTGGGTTTGATCTTCAGCACCACATAAAAATAAATCAATAAAATAAAGGTATGTGTCTATCTATAACTGAAAATAAATAAATAAAAAAGAAAGGACTATTTTAAAAGTTTATAATTTTCAAAAGTACAGGATTCTGAAAATGTTATTTTAATGTCTGAAAATAAGAACAGATTAGATAGGAAGGAAATGTGAGAAAATGGTGTGTACATCAAACATTTACCTAAAGAATCAATCATAAACTAGGTATCTGCATCAAAATTAAATGGAAGCTTGAAACATTATATGAATGAAACCATTAAAAAAACAACTAGGGGCTGGGGATGTGGCTCAAGTGGTAGTGCGCTTGCCTGGCATGCACGGGGTTTGATTCTCAGCACCACATAAAAATAAAGATGTTGTGTCCACCGAAAACTAAAATATAAATATTAAAAAATTCTCTCTCTCTCTCTCTAGAAAAAAAACAAACCTATTATGATTAATACAAACTGGGTGCAGTAGCCCATCCCTATAATTCCAGTGACTGAGGCTGGGGCAGGAGGATGACCAGTTCAAGGCTAGCCTTAGCAATTTTGCAAGGCCCTAAACAACTTAGCACAGTGATAAAATGCTGGATTAAATTCCCAATACCTACCCCCACAAAACAATACATATTTGTATTTTTAAGAGCAATGATCCATATAACTTTCTTTTTCTTTTTTGCTGTGCTCGGGATGGAAGCCAGGGTCTTATCCATACTATGTAAGCATTTATTACTGAGCTACATCCCTAGGCCCATATAATTCCCATGCAATTGTCTTAATACTTTGCTCATTTGCTTAAACAACTGAGACTTGATCAGGAAAAAACAAATTCTGACTGAAACCAAAGGACAAGCTCTATTATCCAACTAATAATGTTTGAAAAAATATATATATATTTACAATGATGAGAGGCAAAACGTAATTGATGTTATTCAGTTACAGGATTTACTAAACTGAGTCATAAATACTGAAACCAACAATATTGTATTCATATTGTATACCTTTCATTTGGTCTTATTAAATATACTCATCAAATATACTTTGATGTATTTACATACCTATATAGTCTTCTTTTATTATCTTAAAGTAGGCATCCTTGGACTACTAAAAGGCAACATTTGCTCAACTTATTATTATTATTATGCCTTTATTTAAATCTCAACATCGCCATGCTTTTGTTGATTCTAAAGTTGTTTCATAGTTAACTAGGTATCAGTAGTCAAGTCAGAATTAGGATTTTATTTTAGCACTCTAGGGAGCATGAAATAAATGAATGGGGTAAAATATAAAAATGGTTATATGGACTGGGGTGGTAGCTCAGTGGTAGAGCACTTGCCTAGCATGTGTTAGGCACTGGGTTCGATCCTTAGCACCACATAAAAATAAATAGAAATAAAGGTATTGTGCCCATCTACAACTAAAAAATTTTTTTAAATTATTAGATATCAAGTGAAGAAAGACTATATACAATTTCCTTTGACAAGATCAATTTCATTATAGAATAATGATTTATTAGTAAATGTGCAGAGTGCTTAAAAAAGAAAAAAAACAGTTCTGATTAAGAGAATAAGTGACCTCTCAAAATGATGTGCTTACATTTATATTTTTAAGGACTATATTATAATAGAAATGGAAAAGAGGTGTAAGGATCCTCAGGAAGTAAGGCATAGAAAACATATCAAGTTCCTAAACTGGTAAACCACCTACACAATAAGCATAAGTGATATTGTATCCACATGAAATTACAAGGACTGACACTTTACATTAAAGTGCATTTTCTTATCTTTAAAGATAAATGTAAGGGACTGTTAAAGGAAAGTCCTCATATTGAAGAGTTAAAAACACCATATTACTAGGTACATTTTAGGAAATATTCCATATCCCACTGGCCTTATAGAAGTATATAATAAAATCATCTTATTGTTTAATTCTTTACTTGTTGCAATTTTCATTTCTTAAATTACCTAGAGATCTGTAGTGCTCCAGTATAGCAGAGTCTTGTTTCCTACCAGGCAGCTCAAGGTTATGAAAGTCCTGTAGTAAAAGTCTTTTGCTTCCTGATGCAGTTGAAATATAATTAATAATGTGCTGGCTGACTGTTTTAGACACCATACTTAGCATGCTGACATCCTTCACTACCAAAAGAAATATATATATATATATTTATGTATGAATGGCTTAAATACAATAACATCACTCAGTACAGTCTATTAACTTATGAGTTAACTAAATATTAAAAATAATAAACCTATAAGGAAATATCTTAAAATTGTTTTAAATCCAGTTCTCAATGATTATAAACTTTTTGAGATATAACAATCAACCTACTACATTATTAAGTTAGAGGTATGCTTTAAAGAGTTTGAGCACTGAGTTTTCTCATTCTATCCCTAAGGACCTAACACTGATTAAATTTTGAAAACAAACTTAATATGAATGCTATTAACATTTTAGCAGAGCCTGAGATGATAAACTAGTTCTTAGGAAAAATTAAAATATTCTAGTGTTTTATGTAGCCTTCTCATAGTAACCAATCCTCACCTGACAAATATCTTAAGATTATTTGGAATATTTCCAATGGCAAGGCTTTAAAATTTCCAAGCGTTGATAAGGGCTGAGAATCTGAATCAAGGGTGTTGGAAAAATAGCTGGATCGACGATTACTACGTCTATATTTCTGATTGGGAATCAAAGTGAAACTGGTATTTATTCTAGATGCCATCTTTTTCTTATCTCATGAATTTATCCTGGTTAGAAAAACAAAGTACAAGAGACAAAGAAGAAAGGAAGTTAAGGCAATGAAGAGGTTTTTTTTTTGTTGTTTTTGTTTTCCATTGCTGGGGTTGGAATCCAGGTCCTGGTGCATGCTAAGCAAGTGCTGGACCACTGAGCCACATCCTCAGACCTGTTGTTTTTTTAAATGAAAGGTTTCACGTTTTGATAGGCAATAGCTATCTTTTTACATTTACACAAATTTTACTATGATGTCTAATTTATGGAGTTTTTACCGTAGAGTCTATTTAGCATAACTTGAAAAAAAAAGTAAACCGTTTACCTCTTGATCAAATATTCTAGATAAAGAATATTAGTATGAAAAAACACGTCTTTAAAAGAAAAGAAAACTGCAAAAATAGGAAAAAATGTGTAAAAGACTTAATGTCTTCCCCCCCAGTATGGGGAATTTAACCAGAAGTATTCTACCTCTGAGCTAGATCCCATTCTTTTTATTTATTTATAATATTTTTTCTTTATACATGGAAAAATGTCTTTATTTTGTTTATTTATTTTTAAGTGGTGCTGAGGATCTAACCCGGTGCCTCACATGTGCAAGGCATAGCACTTCACCACCGAGCCACAACCATAGCCCTCCTTTTTATTTTTGAGTAGCAACTTGATAAGTTGCCAACTGAGCCTTGAATTTGAGATCCTCCTGCTATCACCTGAGTAACTGGGATTACAAGTATGAGTTACCTCAATCAGTATGAGTTTTGATATATCTTTGTTTTTTTTTTTCTTTTCTTTTTGTGGTGCTAGGGATTGAATCCAGGGCCTTGTGCATGCAAGGCAAGCACTCTATCAACTGAGCTATATCCCCAGTCAATTGATATACATAAGAAGGAATATTATGACAGGAAAAAAAAGGGAAAAAGAAAGAAAAAATATTTTAAAATTAATAAAAAAAATCATAAGACACCATGTACAGCCAGAGGAATGAGAAGTTATGCTCCATTTGTATACAATATGTCAAAATGCATTCTACTGTAAGATAAATTAATTAACCAATTTTAAAAAAATAAATCATAAGATACATTTAATACCTATCAGGGATGGTGGTATAGCTCAGTGGTAAGCACTTGCCTAGCATGTGTGAAGTCCTAGGCTTACTCCCCAGCACCATACAAACAAAAACAAAAAAAAATCCCATAATATCCATCAATCTGTACTTTCCTTTTACAATTTTTATATTCTAAAAAATTGAAGCATTAGGGCTGTAGCTCAGTGGTAGAGCACTTGCCTAGCATGTGTGAGGCACTGGGTTCGAGCCTCAGTACCACATTAAAAAAAATATTTAAAAAAATAAAGCATTAATGTAGCTTTAAAATTTTGTAGTAACACTTTTATATTTCTTTGGAAATGAGTACTGACATGTTCTTTTGTTAAAAACAATAAAAACAAACAAACAAAAAAGAGACTTTAAGTTTAGAATTATTTAAAATGTACTAGTCAAAAACAAAACAAAAAAGAAAAAAAATAAACGAAATTAATGTACTAGCTCTAACAGATTAAATAGGTGGTAATGCTATTATTAATTATGTGCAGTAAAATATATACATAAACAATGAAATTAAAGTTTTGTAAAACTAGTAAAGCTAGGATGAATAGATGAATAATAATAATTCTTCCCTTGGGTCCACTTTTTATTTCTTTCTTAACTTTTTGCCGAGAGCCTTATGCTTGCTAGGCAAGCACTCTACCACTTAACTACATCCCCAGTCCATTGGTTCATATATATATAGAGAGAGAGAGATAAAACTAGAATTTAGCAATCTAAGACTCATTGTTTCTAAAGTAACAATAAGGTATTTCATCAAAGAGTTACAAACATGTCTGACCAAAATGCATTTTCTACTTTCTGTATAAAGTCGCTAAAATCACATTGTTACTTAACCATCTTAAAAGATTACATTTCATCTAATATCAATTCAAAACTAGTTATACAGGGGCTGGGGTTGTAGCTCAATGGCAGATTGTCTGCCTAGAATGTGTGAGGCACTGGGTTCAATCCTTAGCACTGCATTAAAATAAAATAAAGGCATGATGTCTATCTACAACTACACACACACACACAAAAAAAAAAAAAAAAAAAAAGAAAAAGAAAGAAAGAAAAAGAAACAAAAAACTAGTTATATATTTGAAAACTCAGCATATTTAGTGCTAAGTAAAAAGCATAATCTGAACTCCTTTACAACTATACCATAAGGCTTTGCTTCAGCATTCAGTGAACATTAAATTAGTAGATGTTTTAAAATAGTCATTAAAACTATACAAGTAACCTGTCAAAACATTGACAAAATATAGGGTTTTTAATATTTTTAAAAAGTTGTAGATGGATATGACACTTTTATTTCATTTACTTATTTTTATATGGTGCTGAAGATCAAACCCAGTGTCTCTCACACTTGCTAGGTGAGCGCCCTACAGCTGAGCCACAACCCCAGCCCAAAATACAGGTTTTTAACAATTAAATTCACTTATAAACACTTGATATTTATGTAATTCTAGAATTTTGTACATATATGTATGTCTATATATATACACACAAAACATACATATACACATTTATTTATATATAAAAAAGTGGGATAACTATTCATACTACTTTGTACTCTGCTTTTTTCAATGAATTCTTTTTCCAAGTCAATAAATACACTTCTACAGATTTTAATGGCTGCATGTAATTCCACCAAGTGGAAGAGCCCTAACTTATTTAATGCAAGATTGTTTTGAACTTTTCACAGTAGGCATTTGAAAGCATTTTCGTTGTAATAAAATATAAATCTGACCCAAGATTTGTCCTGTTTGGACAACTGTATTAAGTGAGACTCGGGTGGTGCTTGTGGGGCTTTTCAAGGACGCACTTACCCCAGGGTACTTTGGTGTGTCAACCACTAAGGACAAAAAAGGGGCCCGAATTATTTTGAAATTGAAGACTCTTAGAATTCCTCTCATACCTGGATGTTTTTAATTTTTATTTATTTATTTATTTTGGGGGGGGGATACAGAGGCTTTTTTGAAATTCCTAAAGCTATCATTCCAAAATTTTTTCTGGTTCTTCTCTCCCTCCAGAGAACGAGATTCACAGACCAAAATGGTGCTGATGGTATTTCAATGCCCCTGTTCCATCCCAGTAATTTTGACTCTGTGTGAGGGTTTTGAAAGCCTATTGGGGAAACCTCCCCTCCCCCCCGCCATATAATAAACATCAAACAGCAAATCCTGGGGATTTAACATAACCAACCCTGTGAAGAGACCCATCTCTTCATCTAATATGCTCGCATCTCCAAAGAGGCAAACTGGGGTGACCTTAACAGAGAAATTGGCCAACAGGAGACTCCAATCACATGGTGATGCACCTTTTACCCGCTTCGGTCCATGAAAAGATAAAACTATTTCCACAAGAAAGTACTGGGGAGAAAACCCCTTTTTACCACAGATTTCGACAGTTTTCCGGCCAAGGAATCACAGGAAAGTGGGAGTTAGTCGTTTTGTCCCACCATCCTCAAATTTCGTAATGTTTAAAAAGAAAATATCTCCTCAGGGCTTTCCCGCGAGGAAGACCGAGAGTCCGGCTCCCGTGGGCTCCGGAGCTGCGTTCCCGCCTCCTAGGCGCCCCCGTGGCCTCAAGAACATTTTAGAATCCTCCCAGGAGCCCCAGCGGGAGGGAAGACCCGCCCCCTCATGAATAGCAAGGAAAGTGGGCTCTGTAGTGCCTGCCCCCTTCCTCATGAATAACTGAGATCCCTCCCAGGAGTCCCCGCGGGAGGGAGGCCCCGCCCCCTCATGAATAGTAAGAAGGACTCCCATAATGCCCTGCCTCATGAATAATTACCGAGGGAAAGGTACCTGGAGCCCCAGCCCAGGCCACTCTTGGGTCCTCCCTGAAGACAGAAGGGCTGGAGCCGTTACCCTCTGGGGGAGGGGAGGGTGCAAACCAAGAGCCAGTCCTGGCCAGCCACCCTTCTCCACTTTTATTTCCCTGCACTTACTTTTGAGCCATTGGTTTATTTATTTTTATTCCCTCCTCTCTCACCCCAAATATGTTACAAGGTCTTTCAACAGAACTTTTGTTGGAAAAACACGTCCAAATTTTATTTTATTTTACTTTATTTTGTCGTTCTGGAACTCAGGACCTCACCCAGGCCAGGAAGTGTTGTACCATTTAGTCGCATTCCCAGCCTTTTTTATTTTTTATCTTGAGGATTTCGCTAGGTTGACCAGCATGCCTCGCTGGGATTACAGGCTACCATGCCCAATTAAAAATAAATAAATAAATAAAATAAACCTGTTTGCCTGTCTTCCTAGGATCAAAGGAAGATGAATGTCTCTAAGGCACTCTAGAATAGAGCCCAAGACAGATCTTCCTAGTTTGGCTCTCTTCCCTTGAAGATTAAATTCTCATTCATTTATTTATAGAGTCAGTAACTATTTATTGAAGCTTGCGCTGGGCCAGGCAGTGGAGTAGACCCTAAGGACACAACAGAGAACAAGACACATAAGTTTCCTGCCTTAATGGAGTTTATTAGTCTGATGGGGAAGATAGAATAAACAGACAAATAAGGTATGTACAGATGGTGCGAGTGGTGCTATAGAGAAATAAGGCAACAGAGAATAACAGATGTGCATAGAGAGGGAGCTCCTTTAGATGGACTGGTTATGAAAATTCCTTTGAGTAGGTGACATTTAATTTGAATACGAATGCAGAAGGGACTGAGGTTAGAGGGAACAGTGGGAAAGATTCTTTTACTCTGGGGGACAATTCTACACTATAGCCAACAAATAAAAATAAAATATGTAAACAAAAGATACATCAACTGTATAAAGGTTGAGTTAAAACTTAGAACTAACTGATACTCAGTTACAAACATTAATCAACTTTGACATTGTATCATCTTTTTTTTCCTGTGGTCCTGGGGATTGAACCCAGGGCCTTGTGTACGTAAGGTAAGTACTCTACCAACTGAGCTATATTCCCAGCCCAATATTGTATCTTTTCAAGTTCCCACCCCCCTTTTTTTCTCCTGTCTCAAATACATTTGCAGATCGTTGACAAGGTCTTAGCTGCTAGGCAGTGGGCCAGGAGTGCATAATGGATACAAAGATTCTGAATGGTAAGAATTTAGATTTATCCAAAGTGCTAAGGAAAGGCATTCAAGTTTTAAACAAAGAGTGATATGATCTGATTTACACCATTAGAAGATAGTTTTAGCATTTATGTGGAGAATGAATGAAGTTAAATGAAGTTGGAAGGAGAAGAAGGCATATCTGTTAGGTGTTTTTGCAGGACCTGGAGAGATGGACTCAAGATACATTTTGAGCATAAACTGATAACTTGCTGATGAATTGGATTATGAGGGCAAAGGGGAAAAAAAGGGATATAGGGATGATTTGCAGACTTCTGACTTTAATAAGTGAATAGTAGTTGATCCCACTTACTGAGATTCACAAGTGGGGAGTTTATCTGGTGGAGAATTAAATGTTGAATTTTACATCCAGTGACTCTGGAGGCTGAGGCAGAAGGATTACAAGTTCAGGGCCAGCATTGGCAAGTTAGTGAGAACTTCTCAAAATACATTTTTTAAAAAGGGAGTGTTGGTGGTGCTGGGGATATAGTGTAGTAATAGAGCACCCTTGGTTTCAGTCTCTAGTACCTCCCTATACTCATACAAACGAAGAATTTAATTTTGCTGATGGTGAATTTGAGATGTTGTTGAGACATACAACTGGAGCTGTTAAGGAAGCAATTTAATGTACAAACCCAGAAGTTAGAGGAAAATCTCTGAGCCTGGGACATAAATTTAAGAATTTTCTGCATCTTTGAAGGGGTATCAACATTCAGAGATTGGAAAAAGGAGGACAAGTTCTCAATAGAGATTAAAAACCAGTATCTACTGAAGTAAGTGAGAGAAAATCAGGAGATTATGGAATCACAGAACACTCAAAGAGGGTACTTCAAGAATAGAAAGAGGTTATTTGCGCTAAGTCCTGCAAAGCTCAGTGAAGTGTCTGCTAGATGAGCACCTCAGGGGATACTGGCAAGGACCTGTATCTATGGCACATAGAAGCCAATATAAGGTTTTTTGTTTGTTTATTTGTTTGAATTAGTTATACATGACAGTAGAATGCATCAATTCTAGGTTTAAAAAAAATATTTATTTATTTATTTTTAGTTTTAGGTAGACACTTTATTTTGAATTAGTTATACATGACAGTAGAATGCATCAATTCTAGGTTTAAAAAATATATTTATTTTTAATTTTAGGTAGACACTTTATTTTGTTTTTAATGTGGTGCTGAGAATTGAACCCAGTGCTTCATGCATGCTAGGTGAGCATTCTACCACTGAGCCACAACCTCAGCACCCCCAATACTAGGTTTTGCAAAAAGAAAATTTTATTGCATGGAGTTCTAAACTCAGATCTGCCTCCCCATCAAGTGAACTGACAGGAAGGGAGACGCAGAAGCTGCTTATTGAGTGGATATCAGGAAGGGAAAGTTTTAGGGTTGTTTTGTAAGTACACAGATAGATGGTCAGTATGCCTCTTCACAGGCTGCATGTTTCTTTTCTGTGTGGGGGATTTTGAGCTTGTGATGTCAAAAGGTCATTAATTAAATGGACTGGCTTCTTTTGTATATATCCATTCTTTTTTTTTTTTTTTTTTTTTGGTGCTGGGGATTTAACCCAGGACCTTGTGCATGCAAGGAAAGCACTCTTCCAACTGAGCTATATCCTCAGCCCTTTCTTTCTTTCTTTTTTTTTTTTTTTTTCCGGTATCAGGGATTGAACTCAGGAGTGCTTTATCACAGAGTCACATCCTTGGCCCTTTTTTTGTATTTTATTTAGAGACAGGGTCTCACTAAGTAGCTTAGGGCTTCATTAAGTTGCTGAGGCTGGCTTTGAACTCGAGATCCTCCTGTCTCAGCCTCCTGAGTCCCTGGGATTACAGGCATGCATCCCTACACCCAGCAATGTTATGTCCACTCCTGAAAAGTGGGTTTCACTCATGCTTGAGTGAACTCCGGAGGCATTTCCTGACAATTTAGCTACTTTGTTATTTAAAGAATTTATGTCTGGGTGTGTCGAGGCCTTAACCCATTTCACAGATACACATTGACTTTGGCAATCCAGTTTAGGAGAAGTATACTGCAGATCCCCCTGGTCATTCCTATCTTAAGAACCTACAATGACTGCCTTGCTACCCACATCAGACTCAAATCCCTCTGCCATTTCTTCATTGTCCCCTATCATTGACCTTGCCCCTAGTCGACTATTCATTAATTTGTTATACTAATCCATACCTATTTTCAGGTAGGCAAGTACTCAACACAGACTAACATATATTCTGTTTTTGTTTTTTTCTCTCTTTTTGCTACTGGGGATTGACACCAGGGGGGCTTTACCAATGAATACACCCTCAGTTCTTTTTATTTTGAGATAGGGTCTTTCTAAATTATTGATGCTTTTGCTAAGTTGCTGAGGCTGACCTCAAACTTGCAAACCTTCTGCCTCAGCCTTCTAGGTCATTGGGATTACAGGCATGTACCACCATACCCAACTGCCTAACTTTTATATTCTATTGCTTTCCCAGGAAACAAACCTGCCACTCCAGAAGGGGTGTGGACGGGTGTCTCAGCCTTATCCCTACCTCTTTGTGCTGAGACATCCATCAAAAACAACTTCCTAGGGCTGGAGTTGTGGCTCAGTGGTAGAGTACTTGCCTGGCACGTGTGAGGCACTGGGTTCAATCCTTAGGCCCACATAAAAATAAAGGCATTGTGTCCATCTACAACTAAAAAAAAAAAAAAAAAAAAAAAGAAAAGAAAGAAAAAGTAGCTACTGTCCTCCTTTCTTTTTTTTAAGTTTTATTTTTTTAATATTTATTTTTTAGTTGTAGTTGGACACAATGCCTTTATTTTATTTTATTTACTTATTTTTGTGTGGTACTGAAAATTGAACCCAGGGCCTCGCACGTGCTGGGCAAGAGCTCCACCACTGAGCCACAACCCCAGAGGCCCCCCTCCCCACTTTCTTCCTTTCCTCCAGGACTCATTTTAAAAGTCACATCACAGAGGCTGAGGATGTTGCTCAGTGGTAGAGCTTATGCTTAGCATGCACAAGGTCCCTGGTTACATAGTGTTCGTTGTTTAATCGGTTCTGCATCATTAGACTGTTTCCTATTTAAATTAGATTTTTTTTCCTATTTAAACAATGCCTAAAATGAGCACTGTGTATATTCTTAGGATAAAATTTTGAAAATTTATTTTAGTTTTAAGACTATATAATTTAATGGCTATCATTAAAAAAAAAAAGGCAAAACCAGAAAATAACAAGTGTATTATGATAAGGATATGGAGAAATTGGAACCCTTGTGCACAGTTGCTGAAAATGTAAAATGGTACAAACACTGTGGAAAACAGTGTGGTAATTCCAGAAAGAAAAAGAAAGAAGGAGAGAAAGAGAGAAAGAGAGGAAGAAAGGAAGAAAGAGAGAAAGAAAGAAAGAATTACCATATAATCCAGCAGTTTCACTTCAATGTATATACCCTAAAGAATGGAAAACAGGAACTCCAACAGTTAGTTGTACACCCAAGTTCACACCAATATTATTTGTAGTAGCTAAAAAAATGGAAGCCACTCATGCTCATCAACAAATGAAGAGATAAACAAAATATACTACATCTTTACAGTGGAATATATTCAGCCTTGAAAAGAAAGGAAACTCTGATATATACTGCAACATGGATGAATCTTGAGGACACCACTGTGTACCGTAGTAAATTGAGGAGTATATCTACTAGTAAAAAATTAGCTGGACACATTGATGATGTACATCTGTAATCCCAGTGGCTCAGGAGACTGGGGCAGGAGGATTGCAAGTTCAAAACCAGCTCCAGCAATTTAGCAAGGCCCTAAGGAACCCTGTCTCAAAAAATTAAAAAGGGCTAAGGATATGGCTCAGTGGTTCAGCACCCCTGGGTTCAATCCCTGGTACACACACACATATATGTTATTATATATTATATATATATATATATATATATATATATATATATATATATATATATATATAAAATAACAAGCCACAGACTGGGGAGAAAATATTTGCAGCTGATATATCTAATAAAGAACTGTTATTCAAAAGAACTCTTAAAATTCAAGAAGAAAGTGAACACTCTGATTAAATAATGGGCAAAAGATCTGCACAGACACCTCAGCAAGGAAGATATACAGATGGCAAATAATAAGCATATGAAAAGATGATCAACATCATATGTCGTTAGGAAATTGAAGATTTAAACTACAATGAGATACCATTATACCCCTATCAGGTTAGAATGTTCAAAATCCAAAACACTGACAACATCAAATCCTGGCAAGGATATGGAATGACAGGAACTCATTTGTTGCTGTGGAAATGCAAAATGGTATAGCCATTTTGGAGGACAGTTTTGCAATTTCTTACAAAACTAAATATACTCTTACCATATGATCCAGTCTTCATGTTCCTTGGTATTTACCCAAATGAATTGAAAACTTATGTCTACACAAAAACCTGCACATAGATGTTTATAGCAGCTTAATTCATAAACGCCAAAACTTGAAGACCACAAGGATAAATAAACTGGATAAACTCTGGAGCATCCAGACCAGGGAATATTACTCAGCATTAAAAAAGAAACAAGCTATCAAGCTATGAAAAGACATGGGGGAAACTTCAATGGGTATTACTAACTGAAAGAAGCCAATCTGAAAAGGCTGAGTGCTATATGATTTTTAACTATATGCCATTTTAGAAAGGGAAAAACTATGGGGACTCTTGAAAGATCAGGGGTTGTATGGGGAGAGAGGGATGAATAGGTGGAATACAGAATTTTTAGGGCAGTGGAAGACACTCTGATGTTATAATGGTGGACACAGGTCATTATGTTTTCCAAAACCCATAGAATGTACACCAAACCCACCAAGAGGGAACCCTGTATGAACTATGCACTTTGGGTAATCATGATGTGTCAATGTGGGTTCCTCAACTGTAACAAGGGTACCACTCTAGTGGGGGGGGAATTTGGGGGGAGGCCATTTTTATGGGGCACAGTGTGTAAGTGAGCATGGTTGCTTGTCTCCTTAAACCTCAAGAAATGAATGTTTCTGAAATCTGTAAAAGATAATTTAAACAAAAATATTTTCTATTCTATTAAATACTTTTTATTAAAACTCCTGAATGCAAACCTAAAGACAACCATTAAAACAAATTCTATGTGGGTCAGATTTGGCAAAGAGAGTCACTGCAAAACACTAGATGAGTATGAAAAATACTCCCCATGTGGGAGATATTGCTAAAATATTAATTTCCAGATGGTCAAAGTTCAGTATTGACTCATTTGGAATGTGTTACAAATTGAAAGCACTGAAACTTGGAAAACCCAGAAAACTACAATTCTCATTAATAGGTTGAAATTACTAAGTAAACAAGTCATGGAATCAAATGGACTGGAGTAATGATAGAGCTCATTTTCTATCAGAGTATGTGCTGCAGTATTTCCAGCAGGTGGGAGAAGAGAGCTATATAAGATTTAGTACCTTTTTTTTCTTCCCCAAATGAGGTACAGGGGTCCTAAAGGTATAAAACTGGAAACCACTTAGCTGACACAGAACACCCACAGTTCATAGACAAGAAACTGAGCTCCAAAGAGATTACCTGATTTTCTTAAACTCTTCATTAAAATAAATTCCTTGAAACACGTCAGGCTGTGTAAGTTTCATTTATAATTATATTACACTCAACACGAGTATTTAATTAGAAATGAAAAAATATTGTTATGATAGAAAAGCCTTTGGATTATTTTCAGAACTTTTCTCCCTTTTCTATTTAAACAAACAAACAAACAAACAAACAAAAAGCCCATTTGAAAGCCTTCTAATGGGAAATCCACAGAGAAAGAACACAGATGTGGGAAGCAAATTTGAACGTGATTCCTCATCCAAACAAAGCCCAGTATTTCACCTTGAATAAATTCAAGTGTTTCATTCTTTTGTAAAATGTAGCAATCGTGTGTACTTGAGAGGGCTGTTGCAAGGTTTAAATGAGATTGTGCTTGAAATGCATTCAAGTCATACATAGTAGACAGTCTATAAACCTTAATTCTCTTCATGAACTCCAGGGCCCACACAAGAGCTGAGGTTGGGTACTTTCATTTATAATAGGACTACCAGATAAGATACAGGACACTCAGTTAAATTTTAATTTCAGATAAATCAGGAATACTTTTTTCATATATGTCCCAAGTTTTACATGGGACAACTCATCCCACAAATGTATTTGTGATTTGCCTGAAATTAAAATTTACCTGGGTGTCTTGTATTTGTTTGCTAACTCTGCCAACCATCATTTAAAAAACAAACAAAAAACCCAAACAAAACAACAACAACCACAAACTCCTGATTAATTACAAAATAAAGAAACACCAAAGCAGTTTTATAAAATTTGTGGTAAAATATTTACATTTTAAAATTAGAATTACAAACAAAGAAATGCATTGTAATTTAATTGTGCTGGTCACCAAACAGTGATAGGATTTACCAGATATTAATTCATTGGACACAGTAGGAAGTGTTCGGTCCAATGTGGGGATATATGCTTAAAGCTGTGTAACAAATGTCTTCATTCATTTACTTTTGTTCACATGTCTTTGTGATTGTATTGTAATCTCATTTGATGAACACACGCACACACACACACACACACACACATATGTATTTATATATACTAATATATATTTGTATATATAAATACATATATATATTTGTATATAAATAAATATAAATATATATATATGTGTGTGTGTGTGTGTGTGTGTGTGTGTGTGTGTGTTTCTAGGGGATTGAACCCAGGGTCTCACAGTGCTAGGCAGGTGTTGTTTCACTGAGTTACAACCCTAGTCCCAAAGATTTAAGTTTTAGGCCTTTTGTGACTATAAGGGCCCAGTCAAACAGCACTGTGGACCCCCATGATAACACTTTCTGATAGAATAGTAGAGCTACTTGATTCTTTTAGCTTAGAAACATTTTCCTTGTCAAATGTGATAGGCTATTTTATGTGGTTGTATTTTATGTATTATTTATTTGTTAATGTTGAAGAAAAGGAAGAGGAAGTGAATGATCTGAATGTAGCCAGGAGACAGAAGGTCCCAGTTTGTATGCTTCCGGGTACTGGCGGGGGCGGGGGGGCCTCTGCAAAATATTAATATTACCTTTTAACCCCTTTCATCAAGAAGAATTACAGTTTATTATGTTGTCAGCTCACCATATCCCAAGTATTTTTTCAGGTCGTTCTGGTCAACATATGGCACCACAAACACAGGAAAGATCAGGCGAGTCCAACGAGGCTGACGGCCTCAGTGTTTGGCACTGTGCTAGAGATACAAATAAAGCCCAAGCTTAAAAAGCTACATGGGTAGGACTTTATTTTTAAAATACATTTATTAAATATTGAATATATAAAAAGAATATTTACAAAATATACATAAAAATAAAGAATCTTGGATTGGGGATGACTAAGCTTGCCTGGTGGGCACGAGGCCCTGCTTCCATCCACAGCACTAAAGATAAAAAGACAGAATCATGATGCAGTGAACCCTCATCCCCACCACTCAGTTTAAGAAACTGAGGTGACCATCACCTCTTAAGTCACCTGAGATTCCCTCCCAGATTCTCTCTTCCTTCTCCTCTCTGAGGTAGCCATTATCCTGAATTTGTGCTTATAAATCCTTTGTTTTTCATGAACATTAGTTTTACCACATGTGTTGGTATTCCTAATATTCACATGTACACATGTGCTTAAAATTTTAATAGATATATAGCATTCTACAAAATCATATGTGAAAAATATATGTGCAATTTAAAAGAGAATAACAAAATGAACATAGGTGAATCTGTTGCCAGCCTAGAAAGAAAATATCACTGTTCCCGAGAAGCCCATGTGTATCTCTTCAACTGCATCTCCTTTCTACATCCCAGAGATGACTATTATCTGGGATTTTATACTGACCGTTTTTTATCTTGGTAAAATATACATGACCTAAAATTCACCATTTGAAACATTTTTAAACACACGGTTCTATGCCATTAAGTCCATTCACATTGTTGTACAACTATCATCATCACCTGTCACTGGAACTTTTTCATTTTCCTAAATGAGATCCCATTAAACTGTTACTTCCCATTCTCCCCTGTCTCCAGTTCTGGCAACCACCATTCTACTTTCTGTCCCTGTGATTTTGTTGGCTCTTGGAATCAATAAGTGAAATCTCTCTCTCTCTCTCTCTCTCTCTCTCTCTCTCTCTCTCTCTCTCTATCTATCTATCTCTCTCACACACACACACATATAAAGGGTATATATATATATATATATATATATATATATATATATATATATATCCCTTTGTGACTGGCTTATTTCACTTGTGTTCAAGGTCCATCCATGTTGTAACATATGATAGAATTTCCTTCCTTTGAAAGACTGACTAGTATTCTATCCAAAGTATATGCCACAGTTTGTGTTTGAGTCCCTACTGTCACTTCATGGGATTTCTGGATCATATGGTTATTCCATTTAATTTTTTGAAAAATTCCTAAACTGGCTGCACCATTTTATATTTCCACCAGTCTTGCACCAGGGCTCCAATTTCTTCACATACTCACCAACATTTGATATCTTCTGGGTTTTTTTGTTTCTTTTTCCCTTTTGCAGTACTGGGGATTAAACCCAGGGGCTCTACCACTGAGCGACATCCCCAGCCTTATTATGTTATGTATTTATTTTTTGAGGTACTGCAGATTGAATTCAGGGGCATTCGACCCCTGAGCCACATTCCAGCTCTATTTTGTATTTTATTTAGGGACAGGGTCTCACTAGGTTGCCCAGGCTGGCCTCAAACTAGCAATCTTCCTGCCTCAGTAGCCCAAATTGTTGGAATTACTGGTGTGTGCCACCATGCCTGGCTGATAGTGTTTCCCCCCCCCCCAAGGGGGGCTCACCTGAGATTGAACTCAGGGGCACTCAACCACTGAGCCACATCCCCAGCCCCCCCCCCTTTTTAAAAATTTTTTAAGTTGTTAATGGATCTTTATTTATATATGGTGCTGAGAATTGAACCCAGTGCCTCACACATGCTAGCAAGTGCTCTACCCACTGAGACACAACCCCAGCACCCCCCCCCCAACACTTTTTATGTTGCATTTTAAGACAGAGCCTCACTAAGTTGCTTACAGCCTTACTATATGGCTCTGGACTCTTGATCCTCATGCCTCAGCATCCCGAGCCGCTGGGATTACAGGTGTGCACCACAATGCCCAGCCCTTTTTGTCTCTTAATGAAACCTTTTGATGAACAGATGTTCTTTAATATTAATGTAGTGGAACCATCTTGGTACTATTGACATTTTGTGCTGGATAATTCTTTGGTGTGTGTGTGTGTGTGTGTGTGTGTGTGTGTGTTGTATACGAGGGTCCTATGCATTATGGGATGTTTAGTAGCATCCATGGTCTCTATCCAATAGATTGCAATAGCATATCTCTGCCCAAGTGTTTTTTTTTTTTTTTAAATTTGTTATACATGACAGCAGAATGCATTTCAATTCATTGTATAAAAATGGAGCACAACTTTTCATTTCTCTGATTTTACATGATTCAGAGTCGCACCATATGTTCAGTCATACGTGTACCTGGGGTAATGGTGTCCATCTCATTCCACCATCTTTCCTGCCCCCATGCCCCGTCTCCTCCCCTCCCTCCCCTTTGCCCAATCAAAGTTTCTCCATTCTCCCCACACCCCCAGCCCCAATTATGGATTAGCATCCACTTATCCAAGAGAACATTCAGCCTTTGGTTTTTGGGATTGTCTGCCAAACTTCTGACAATCAAAAATACCTCTAGATAAAGTCAAATGTCCCCTGGTGGACGTGGGGAGTTGCCCCTGGTTGAGAACCAGTGGTTTATGCTTTTTGCCTATTTTTAAAGAAATCCTCCCCTACTCTGAGGTCATAAATATATTCTTTTATTACTATCTTAAAAATGCCTGATATGGTAGTTTGACCTTTCACATTTGGGCCTCTGATTCACCTGGTACTAAATGGTAAAAAGTAGCACTCCAATTTTATTTTATTTTTCTGTATAGATACTCAAAGTCCTAGTGCTATTTATTACACAGTCCCATCTCTCCCCCTGACTCCCTCTGTTGGATAGCGTGGGGCTGTGTAGGCAGGTGTGTGTTACTGGGCTCTCTATTCTTTTCATTGTTCTATTTTTCTGTCCTTGCTCCACTATGACACCACCTTAATCATTGTCAGTTCTTAAGGAGGCAGATCTGGAAGGGAAGTCCAGATCTTATTTCACCTTGGCTGTTCCTAGCCAATTGTACTTTCATTACATTTTAAAATAAGCTTGTTGAGGGGCTGGGGCTGTAGCTAAGTGGTAGAGCACTTGCCTCGAAGGTGTGAGACCCTAGGTCGGATCCTCAGGACCACATAAAAACAAATAAGTAAATAAATAAAGATATTGCCCATTTACAACTAAAAAAAATTTAAAAAATAAAAAATAAGCTTGTCAAATTTTTCACAAAATCCATGGGGATTTTGACTGGGGTTATATTGAGTCTATAGATCAATTTTGGGAGAACTGACACTTTTATAAACTAGAGTCTTCAAGTCTGTGAACATAGCATAGACCTCTAATTTATTTTAGTATTTTAAATATCTTTTAATCAAGTTTTATAATTTCTCCCCATAGAGGTCTAGCACATCTTTTGTTAGATCTATTTCTGGGTACTTTGTATTTACTCTCTTAATAAAGGATCTCTCTCTCTCTCTCTCTCTCTCTCTCTCTGGACAGGGTCTCACTATGTTGCCTGGGGGTTGGCCCTGAATTCCTTGTTGTAAGGACACCTTTTTTAGTACTGGGGATTGAACCCAGGTCAGGGGCGCTTAGCCACTGAGCCACATCCCCAGCCATTCTTTATTTTTTATTTAGAGACAGGGTCTTGCTAAGTTGCTTAGGGCCTTGCTAAGTTGCTGAGGCTGGCTTTGAACTTATGATCTCCCTGCCTCAGCCTCCCAGGCCTCTGGAATTGTAGACATGTGCCACCGCACCCAGTTTCTTTCTCTCTTTTTTTCTTTCAGTTCTGGGGATTGAACCCAGGACCCTGTGCATGCTAGGCAAACACTGTGCCACTGAGCTACATCCCCAGCCCTGGGTTTTATGATTTTTGACTGTGAACTTTTTTATATATACATATAATTTTGATACTTGGGATTTTACTCAGGGGCACTTTGCCACTGAGCTACATCCCAGTCCTTTTTATTTTTTATTTTGAGACAGGGTCTCATTAAATTGCTGAGACTGGCCTCAATCTTGCAATCTTCCTTGCCTCAGCCTCCTGAGTTATTATAGATTATATTAGAGATTATAGATATACCCTACAGTGCCCAGCTTATTTTTTAAAACTTTATCTGGGAATTTTTTGAGGCCTGATAGGTATGTGGGTTCTTCTAGGGGAGGATTGCATTTGCTTCTTTCAGATTTCAGGTATTTAGGACATTATTATTATTATTATTATTTACACTGCTGAAGATTGAACCCAGGGCTTCCTTAATGCTAGGCAAATGCTCTATCACTGAGCTATAACTCCAGCCCAGGACTACTTTAAATTCTCTGTTGGAGGCTTTCCAGATTATCAAACTAATACAAATCTTGGCTAAAAACAGTTTATATAGCACAATATGCTTTTGGTTACACATTTTCAGGACATATCTTCCTTCTTCCTTCCTCTCCCTGCCTCCCTCCCCCAATTTTCTTATAGTACAAGAATCAAGGCAGTCCATTTTGGTTGCAGGCCCTCCAAGTAGCGAGGTTAGATTTATTTATTTGAATCTAACGGTAAGGGTATAGCTTTGTGGTCTTATCTACATGGGAGGGTGTCACTCAGAATCTCCATCTTGAGCAAATCCTGACTTAATCTCCTGTCTTTGGAGGTTTTAAGGTCTTGAAATCTGAAAACTAACTGGTTTGCCTATTGCTCCATTTGTCTTTCTGGTTCCTACTGACACTTGGTTTGGTTGAATATTCCTTTATTTATTTATTTTTTTTATAATTCATGTATTTAGAAGAAGATGCTTTCAGTATTTTACCCACAATTTTTAGTTGTTTGCAGCAGAAGGGTTAGTTAGGATGCCTGGGTCAATTATACTGTTCAGACAGTATAATGGCAGTCAGCTCACTTTACTTTTCAATAATATCCTTGAAGTTTCCACTTTATTTTTCAATAATATCCTTGAAGTTTCTTCAGAAAATTATCAGGCCTATATCTGCATAGGCTTCCAAACCTTTTTACATCTCCTTATATTATTCTTCTCTTTCGATATCCTGTCCTTTAAGTATGACACATACGCAGTGAATTTTAACATGTGAAAATGATATCTTTGGCTGATGAAGAATTATGTAATGGTAGGCGGAGAAAAAGACTTCAAGGGCAGCTGAGGTCTATAGTATTCAGAAGTTTTTTTTTTTTTTTTCCTGTTGTTGTTTTCTCTATGGCTTAAGCTTTGATTTTGAAATACTCCTAAATGGTCCTATTGTTTATTTTCCTTGTTAACATTTCTGGTAAACACAACAGTTTAATGTTTATCAAAGGAACATTTTTAAGGACAGCGTGATCACATTGGATGGCCTCCATTTCCAGCCTGTCTGGTTTTGAAGCACATAATAGAAACATTTTGAGCATCTGACTCTCCACATTTGGTCAAATATCATGCTTTATTTTCTGTGAATGCACTGATTATTGCAGCAAGAGTCAATAAAACATAGCAGAGAGGACAGGAGACTCCACCTCACTCCTTCCATTTTCAGCTCAAAAAAGGCCTTTCTCTTCGTCTGTTTCCTAAGGCCTGGGGGAAGCCATCTCTCCTCCCTTGAAAGCAAACGTAGATGGAATTTTCCTTGTCTCTTTCTCAGTAGCATCTTCTCATAAGACTCCCTCAATCTCCATGTCCAATAGGACAGCCCTTTCTCCTTTTTAAAATTTCCTTCTCCTACTGCTTGGATCTCTCTCTCTCTCTCTCTCTCTCTCTCTCTCTCTCTCTCCCCTCTTAGATCTCTTTTAGTATATATAGTTTTAGATGTAGATGGACACAATACCCTAATTTATTTATTTATTTATATATGGTGCTAAGGATCGAACCCTGTGCCTCAGCCATGCTAGGCAAGTGCTCCACCACAGACCACAACCGCAGCCCTAGGATCTCTTTTCTTTCACTTACTCCTTAAATGCCATGCTCCTCAGGGCTGTATGAGACTCTTTGCTCCTCTCCTTCCTAACACTCACAGCCACCAGTGCTCCTGACACTACTTCATGATAACGATGCACAGAGATACTTCTCCAGCTCAGCCTCTCCCATGAGCTCCAGACCTCCATATCTAACTGCCTGCTGGACTCCTCCCCCTGGGTGCCCCACAGGCTTGTCAACCCAGTGTGTTCTGAACTTATTTTCTTCCCATCTCCCCACCTCCACCAATATCTATTTCTCTTGCTGTTTCTGTTTAAGCCATTGGGAATCAGACCAAACCGCTATCTATCCATCCATCCAACCATCCATCCATCCATCCATCCATCCATCCATTCATTCTCCATTGCCTTACAAGGCCACTGCCTCAGTCCAGGCCCTCATCCTTTCTTGCCTAGGTCACCATATTTGCATTTTCAGAGGCTTCTCCACCTCCCATAACATCCCCCTCTAATCTACCCTCCACACTGCCTGCAAGGAACCTCCAGAGAGATTGTCCTAGAGTGGAAAGCTGATCTCTTTTTCTTGCTTAAAACTTTTCGCTGATTTAATACAGGGGAAAATTTATAATTGTTCATGGAACTGTGCCATTTTACTGCCATCCTCGTCATGGCCCCTGCCTCTCCTGCCCCCAACCAAGTGTTCAAGCACAGTGAATTGCTCACTGTTCTAAAGGCCCAGACTCTTGCACACTGATCTCCTGGGTTGGGAATGTCTTCTTCTTGCCACCCACCTCTCAGCCACCTCATTCCTGTTTGTCCTTCCAAACTCTGCTCAAACATCACTTTCTCTTGAAAGCCTCCCCTGCATCCTCTCTCTTTCCTGGTCTGAATTTTTGCACATTATTTGCAAGTCATTCGAACACATTTATGTCTTGGAACATATTTGTCAGTCGAGTGGAGCTCAATCCATGGAATTGCAGGCTCCTTGAGGGCGGTAACAACCTCTAGTTCTCTTAAGGATGTTTGGCACCTAACACAGTGCCTGCGCCAAAGGATTATTTTTTTCTTTCCTTTTTTTTTTTTTGTGTGTGTGTGGGGGGGGTACAGGGGATTGAATCCATGGACCTTAACCATTTAGCCACATCCCCAGCCTTTGTTTATATTTTAATTAGAGACATGGTCTCGCTGAATTGCTTAGGACTTGCTAAATTGCTGAGGCTAACTTTGAACTTGCAATTCTCCTGCTTCAACCTCCCGAGCTCTGGGATTTTAGGTGTGCGCCATTGTGCCAGGCCACAAGCATCTCGATTGACTCTTGGACCCCAAGTTGCTCTATAGATATGCTGTGTGATCTTGGGTACGCTATTTAATCTTCTTACATTTTAGTAGAGATAATATGACCTTTATAAGGATTATGAAATAAAGGAGATAAAATGCTGTGTAGATCATATTTCACTGCTTTTCAAATGTGAAGGACATTATTTTTACCACTTTTATGGGCTGCTTCGATTTGCGTGCTTTAGTAAAAACAAGTGCTCTCGGTTTCCTGCATCTTTGGGATTCTCTGCCCCACCAAACGCCCTCTGTCTCCTTGCGGTTCTACCTCCCTGATTCTTTCTCTTCTGCCCACAAATCCCTTCTCTCCCCGTTCTAAAAGCAGGTCTTCCTCCAGCCCACTTCCCCGGGGAGCAGCGGCCTCCTCTCTTCTCCCTGTGGCTTCCAGAGCCCTTCCAAGAGTTGGCTGCCTCAGCTCTCACCACCCACCTCTGTGTTCATCCGCTCAATCTGGACCCCGCCCTCCGCTCTGCACAGCCTCAATCAGGGGCCTTAGGAGGTCTCCCCCACTGCTGCTGGGTCCCAGGCGTTTCCCCTGGCTCCCTCACTGGACGCTGGGGCATCGCCTCCCCTCTTGAAATGCCCCTGCTTGGCTGTCCCGACCCTGAGCTTGCTGGGTTTTCCTTTTCCCTCCCCAGCAGTTACCCTCTCTTCCCATAACAGCTGGCGTTCCCAAGGCTCTGCCCCTGGCTCTCTATTTTTTTCTCTCCCTACGTAGTGATCTCACCCACTCCCTTGGTTGCCACTAGAACTTCTTTGCACACGCCTCCCTGGCTGGTCCGGCCAGTACCCCACTCCCTCCGGAGCTGTGACCCCGTGTGTCCAGCTGCTGGCTGGACAGTTACTTTTGGAGGCCCTGTCCAAAGAGAAAAAGCATCCTCTTACCGCCTTTCCCCACGCACCCACTTCTGCTCCTGTTTGTGTTGTTTCTATTAATGGCCCCATCATTCTCCAGTCATCGATTTGCCTAGTTCTTGTTCTCCTCCCACGTCAGTCACTTGCCAAGTCCTGTATCTGCTCATTGAAATTCCTGTGGCTCTCCACCTTGACGTCCCCGCTCCCTGCAGAAGGTCTTCCTTATCTCTCCCTAAACCACCTCCATAATTATTGCAGATTTTGGCTTTATTTATTCTCTCTCTCCCCCAGTGAACATTTATTGAGCACCTACTATGTACAAGGCACTGGGAAAATAAGAAACAAATGTGCTGCAGGCCCATGCCTAAGTTGTTGAGAGCCTACCCTGGCAATGACAGTGACCATAGAATGCATTGGGGCGGGGGGATGGGCTTAGCAGGTCCCCTGGTCTTTCCCTTACTCCCAATCCATGTTATCTGCTGTGCCACATGAACATTTCTGAGGCCCAGTGACAATGTCACCAGGCCCCTTCCTTGACTCTCTGCTACTGTGTAAGTCCTCTGCGTGTTGGCACAGGCCCTCACATAATGCCCCAGCCAGCTTTTCCAGGGCCACCTCCAAGGCTCTCCTCTCTTCTTCTCCATCAAAGCCCATGCTCTGCTTGCTGTTCTCTGAAACCATTTTGCTTTTGCCCCTGAGACTTTCTTCTGATAATTCTCTCCCCACCACCACTGCCTGTCAGAGCCTAACCATGGATCCAGTTATATCAGTAGGTATAACTCTTTCCTCTGAAATTTTCCCCCCTGTCATTCCCTGATTCAATGAGCAAACTCTCTGCAGGAGACACAGAGACTCAACACCACCCCCAGCAGTGCACAGTTAGCAAGCGAACCTCACCAGCAGCAAGGCACCCAGTCCCATAGAAAGGGTCAGACAGCTCAGAGCAGTCACAGGGCATCTAAGACTCATGGAAGAACACAGATGGGACCAAAGTTAGCCACCCTCCGTGAAGTTGTCACCAGTGTCTCTGTGAGCAGGAACTGTTGAATAGAACCCAGTGCAGGGACATAGGTCTGCTGGGCATGGCCAGGTAGAGAAAACTGTGGAGGGTTCTGGGAAACATTCTCCCCTGCGCCCCCTCCAGTGCGCTCCTGATCCCCGGCCCACAGTGGTGCTGTTGCCTCCCATGATGTGCTATATTTACTTCTGCTGTGCCAGTTGGTATGTTGTCTTCCAGATCCACTTTCACAGCTTCCACATCCACGATTTAACCAACCACAGACAGAAAATATTAGAAAAAAAAATTGTCTGTACTGACATATGCAAACTTTTGTTTCTTGTCATCATTTCCTAACAACTTAATATGACAACTATTTCAGGGGGCGGGTGAACCCAGGGGCACTCTACCACTGAGCCACATTCCCAGCCCTATTGTGTATTTTATTTAGAGGCAGGTCTCACTGAGTTGCTAAGCTTTTGCTGAGACTGGCTTTGAACTTGCGATCCTCCTGCCTCAGCCTCCCAAGTCGCTGGGAGTACAGGTGTGCAACATTGTGCCCAGCTAATATGACAACTATTTTCATAGCATTGGCATTGTATTCGGTATCATAAATCACCTAGAAATGACTTAAAGTATTTGGGAGGATAGGCCTAAGTTATATTCAAATATTGCACCATCTTATTTAAGGGACTTTGGCATCCTCAGATTTTGGTATCTGTCAGGGTTCTAGAACCAATTCTGCATCAAGGGACAATTATATTTTGTTTTTTTCTCCTCTACTTGACTCCCAAATTCCTTAGGACAGAGACCACAAGCCCTGCAACCAGAGAGAGATTATCAGCATTAATTAGTGGACTTGAATGCAGTGAGACTCCTTCTGGGATAGAGGGATACATGGCAGGAACCATGGCCCAGACTTGGTGCTGTCCAGGGTGACTCACAGGGTCAATGTAACAAGTTCTTCCTGAGCAAGCTCAACTGGAAAGAACTGGCTAGATGAGGTCTTACAGCAGGTTTCCTTTCTGGATTGGTTGGTGTCACTCGGGGTAGGGTGGTGTTACACAGAATAATATGCAGAAGAGGGTAGTTCCATGCACCCAGGGACAGGGCCTGGCAATGTGGGGCTCCCAGATGGGCGTTCCTGGACTTAGCAGACAATGACTATGCCCTCTCCACAGTGTGCTAAAAAGCTACAGCAAGTCAGGGAAATGCTTTATTCCCTTTGGAGGTGCTATAAATCTTGTAATGTTTCTATCTCAAAGAACAACAAGATATTTTCTTGGTAATCTTTCACCTAGAGTCATAATTTTGAGAGATTTAAGAGCATCCTTATCTCTTAGAGATACATACTGAACTATTCACAGATGAAATGACACCATGCCTAACGTGTGTCATGATGACCCGATAAGGGAGAACTGGTAGGGGTGGAGAGGGGACAAGAACAGCCCTAAGTTGGTGATCACTGTAACTTGGCTTCAGATACATGGCAATTCATGGTGCTAGCTGGTGGTACTTGTGTGTATGATTGAAATTTTCCATATTAAAAGTTTTGTTTTATTTTTTCAAGCACAGATTTTAGAGCAGGATTTGAATTCCCTCTCTCTTTTTTTTTTTTTTGGTCTGGATGACCTTGTTATGTAACTAGTTTAAACTTTAATAATTCCTGGCTCACTACTTCATTGCAGTGTATAAAGTCCTCAGGGCCAGGCCTGGAACATGGTTGCTAGTCAATAATGCAGCTGTGACTTTACCTAGCCTGATCATGTTGGTGATACCAACTCTTAGGATCAACCTGCTATCATGGTTACCAGTGAGTGGGTGACTGGTCTGCAGTCTTGACCAGGTACAGGGCCTGCTACACTTTGGGTAGATGAAATAAAACAGAGGGTCAGATTACAAACTTAAGGCTCTTTACTAAAACTCTTGGAGGATAGTTTATTATTTTTGATGGGGAAATGGAGGTAAGAGGAGGGAAGGGGCAATGGTAGGATTTGGAGATGCCACTTGTCTGGGCTGTAACTGTTCCTGGGTTCAAGGTTCTGTTGTCATTGCAAGGCTGTGCTCGAGGTGGGGAGGGAAGGGCAGGAAACTAGACCCCTGGAGTATAAGCAGATCCTGGAAATTCCTCAATGACAGATCCCTCCTGTTGTCTGTCCTGGCCATTCACCCCTCAGCAAGGAGCCCGCGTGGCCGAGGCTGTCCTAGGACACAGGGTTCTGTCTACTTGGGCATATTTTCAGGCTCCAGCCGGCAAGGCAGCCCTACCAATTGTTACAGAGGAGAAAGTGCTGGAAGAAGAGCAAGCGAGATCACAGGGAATTCATTAGCATCCCAGATTCATCTTCTTTTCCTTTCTAGGCCTTCTGTCTACCTCCCCCACACCCACCTCAGCAATTTTTTCCCCTCTTAGAGTAGCTGAGGGAATCTGTCAAAGCCAGGCCAGGAGCTTGCCTTTTCTGGTATCTTTTCTAAAGACACAGCATTTAGCTCTCACCAGATGGGAACCTGTCAGCTCAGCAGGCAGATAATTATCCTTTCAGCTGTGGGAGGCCTTAGCATGAATGGCAATTCAGGCATTTGCTGCAGCTGTGGCCCCAAAGCCACGGGATAGAAGCAGTGCACAAGGAACAGGCAGGATTTACCTGGGCCAGTCTGCAGGAAGTGCTGGGAGGTGGAGGTGGGAGGAGTGAGGTGTGGGGCACATTAGGGGTCCCTTCCCAAGGAAGTCCTGCAGAACTTGCTAGACCTGGATATTTTCCCTTGAGACCAGGGCAAGCCAGCCCATCCTTTCACCCAGCACAGTGGGCCTTCCCCTCTGGGAGGATCTTGAACTCAAGAGTAGATCTTAGAATGAACAGATTTCTCCTCATTTGATGGAAAAATCTACTAAGCAGCTGGCCAACAGTGGAAAATGCTATTTTAAAAGATAACAAACTCCCCATTGATGGAGATATTCAAGCAGAACTGGCTGGCTGTCTTGCAGGGATATGGCAGAGCGAAGATCAGACATCAGGGAGAGTTTGCCTCCTCTGCCTTCCAAAGCCTCTTTACCTCTATGGTTCTTATGTGGGTAGAGCACTAACTCCAAGTGATCACAGGCCCAGGGTTCAAGTCCTGGTTCCACACTTAGCCAGCTAGATGACATTGGGCAAGTCACTTAATGTTTAACGACCGATCATTATTTGAAAGTAGCAGTATTCAAAAGAAATATTTTATATATAATTTAAAATTTTCTAGTAGCCATCTTTAAAAAGTAACAAATAAAATGAATTTTAATAATTTACCTAATCCAACACATTCAAAGCATTGTCATTTCAACATCAAATATCAAAATTATAAATGAGACGTGATTATAATCTCAATCTCTCTCTTGCTCTGGCTCTCACTAAATTTTAAAAATCTGTTGTATGTCTTGTACTTCAGCACGTCCAGACTGATCACCTTTCAGGAGCTCCACAGTCACATGTAGCTAGTGACTGTCATACTGACCAGGGCAGCTCTAAATCCTCCATCCTAGCTCTGCTTTGTGATTCTGCTTTGTCACTGTAACTCTGAGAGTTTAGTCTGCTCACCAATTTAGGCCACAAATATGCATTAGATTGTACTGTCCTCTGTTTCATCTTGCTGATTCTACTGTAAGCACCATAAAGGCAACTACTTCTTGTTTTCTGTCTTTCCAAAACTTCCCTGGGCCTGGGATAAGTGCCTTTGGGAATCCAGCAGTGAGATAATTACTTCCCTTTTACCTTCGGGTGTAGAATGCATAGGAGGTGCTTGGCACTGCCTGGAACCAAGACAATTGGCCAAAGTTAGCTTCATTGTTCTATTATTAGTGATGAGCAGAGTAGAGGTTCTCATGAGGGCTAGGTGCAAGAGGTAGTGGGACTGGGGAAAATTGTTTAGGGTGCTGATCTTCAGTTCCTTTAACCTCAAAAATGGGATGCTAGGGTCCAGGCGTGGTGACACATGCCTGTAATCCCAGTGATTTGGGAGGTTGAAGCAGGAGACTTGCAAGTTCCAGGCCAATTAATAGGACAACCTATTAATACTCTGTCTCAAAAAGGTCTGGTGGTGTAGCCCAGTGGTGGAGTGCTTGACTAGCCTATGGGAGGCTCTGGGTTCACTCTCCTCTTCCACACACAAAAGGGATGGCAATTCCCATCCTAGCAACCTCAAAGGAGTGCTGTGATAACCAGGTGAGATACTTTATTGAGGAAGAGCTGGGACAACTAAGATCCATATAAAACATGATTAAGTTTGCACCGCCATGCTTGCACCTGGACTGGGGAAGGACAGCAGTGACTGTTCTGATGGCTCCACCTGGACATGAGCTCTGCTTGTCCTGCCTTTGAGAGGTGAAGGTGTGGAGGTGTTTTGAAAGCTGTAAAGCCCTGTAGAAGGAAGCCTTGTATTATGAGTTGGTGGAATGGGGATGAGGCGCTTCATCAAACTGATAAGGAGCTTGTTTGTTTTGTTTTTTAATTGTAGATGGACACAATATCATTTTATTTATTTTTATGTGGTACTGAGAATCGAACCCTGTGCCCCAAATGTGCTAGGCAAGTGATCTACCACTGAGCCCCAACCCCAACCTCCAGGATCTTGACTTTAAGAGAGTGTGGGAGAGAGAACTGGCGAGAGAGACCTGCATTCAGGCAGGTTCTAGTAATTGCTCCTTGTCACATCCACGTAGCTGCTTGAAAAAGAAGAAACTAAGATGGGAGTAACAGAAACTGCGGTGGTGGGTATTTTCATTAACCATCAGATCTAAGCCGGAGGACTGGGAGGAGCCTTGAAGAGGCCTGGGGGAGCTTTCCTGCTCCTCAGAGTTCTCAAAGGCAGAATCCCTTCCTCAAGGGCCCGTGTGCTAAGTCACCATAAAGGAAGGAAGGAGGAGCTCCTTGGTAGCCTTTGGTGCTTGATCTGAAGGCACCGACTCAGCCCCCCCCCCCCCCCCAGCAGGTGATTTTCCCCAGAAGCCACAGCTCTGGATGGTGAGAACAGGGCCAGGAGGAACTTGTTCTAGAAGTACTCGCAGTGCCTTTGGCACTTTGCTCTGCGTGTCCTCACTTTGTGCCCTTTCTTTGTACAGAGAGCTGCCTGTGAGTCATGTACTTGGATGCTGAGGACTGGGAGTTTGTGCATTTTTTGCCAAATAACCAGAAAACCGGCCGACTCAGCCTTGAGGCCTCTGAGTGCGTCCAACATTCCGTTATCCTGGGCCTGGGGACTGTCAGCCTTCTTTTCTCACGAAGGAGAGGGGCAAAGGGAGAAATGAGAATTCTTAAACTCCTTTGACCTAAGGGTTAGAGGCTTCTCAGCCACGCGCCAGGCCTTACCTTGCCCTCTAGGGGCCCCATAATCCACGGCCCCTCCAAACAGCCTGCAAGAAAGCCACGTCTGCGCTTACCTTGGCCTTCTGTGCCTTTGAAAGAAAATTAAAGAGGCTGAGGCAGGAGGACCCCAAATTCAAGGCCGGTCTCAGTAACTTAGTGAGACCCTCAGCAACTTAGTGACTTAGTAGTACCCTGTCTCAAAAATTAAAAAGGACTGGGATATAGTCAGTGGTAAAGCATCCCCAGATTTAGTCCCCAATACCAAAACAAAACAAAACAACAAAAAAGAAAGAATAAGAACTGGGGATGCAGCTCAGTGTAGAGACAACCCCTGGGTTCAGTCTTCAGTATTGCAAAAAGAAAGAACCCTGAGGCCTGGACACTAAGTCCCTTCTCTAAAGTGAGTGGTTTGGGAGGTTTCCAGGCTTTTGATTTCTGCAGGATGAATTCTGCAATGTCTCTTCTGGGATCCTTTTTTCCCTAAAGAACCAAGAATGAGTTAGTGTTTTGAAGATAAATATAGAAAGCTAAGCATGAATGGTGACTAGATGTTTAAGTATCTGTTTCCTTCGGAGCAGTGAGAGCCGCCCCTGGCAGGGATGGAGGCGTCTGTCCCTTCCCTGGGTTAGCAGGGGGTTTCTGAGAGGAAGATGCTCACAGTCTCAGTCTGCAGAGCACCTTCTTCTGGAGGGAGGAACTGTCATACATGAAGGCAGCAGGAGGCACCAGAACAAGTGACAAAGTCCAGGAGTGTTAGCACTTCTAGTTCTGGTCATTCCCAGCCCAGGAGGCTGAGAGGGAGGATGGGAGGATCGTTTCAGTCCAGGTGTTGGAGTCCAGCCTGGGCAGCACAGAGAGGCCTGTCTGAAAAACTAAAAAAAAAAAAAAAAAAGAAGAAGAAGAAAGAAAGGAAAAGAAACAAAGACACCACCAAAGCTTTGGAGTGTTTGCTGAGCAGAGGAAGGTTTGACCTCAGGAAAGCCTGATGAGGAAGGTGTTGTCATTTCCATCACTCCCACTGAACTAATCTGAAAGTGAGGCAAGGACGTTGTGCAGTGTGCGATGTCACCAGATTCAGCTCAGGCCTGATGGCCTCAGAGTCCATGTGTTTACTGTACCCTGGATACCAGCCATCAGGGTTCTCCCACTTGTCCTTTTCTTTTTTTGGCAGGGCTGGGGGTGGACCCCAGGGCCTCGCCCCTGCTACTCTAGCACTGAGCCACACCCTCCCTCTCCCACTTCCTTTGTGGACCTGAGTCATTCTTGGCCTTGACCGGACTTGGGTTTTCCCTGGGTAAAACTACCAGACTGGGAGATTGGACAGGAATGGCGTTCTGCAAGACTGAAAAACAGCAGGTCCCAGTCTTTAAGTCAAAGGAGGGGAGCAGTACCCCAAAGACTTGGTTCCTAGAAGGCTGAGCCTGGTGCACTGAAGGCTACCCATCCCTAAGGCTCAGAGATCCAGAACTTCTAGAAGCAGAGACAGTGGTGCCTCTTCCCCACTAATTCCACTTCCTGGCTGGGAAGTGAAGCTTCCATGGAGAAAGTCACCAGGGCCCTTGACAGAAAGGGTCCATGGTGTGGAGGGTCGGAGCATGGCAGGCCTTGGCCTCAGGAGCCAACACTGAGGGCCAAAGACTGACTGACTTCCAGGTGCCATCTCGCTGCCTGTGTGACTTGGCTGGGGAGCAACTTCCCACTGCCCCTGCCTTGCTGATTTCAGAGGGCAAAAGCAATCGGACCTGGCCTTTGGCTGTAAGGGAGCTTTACCGCTGCCCAGTTCTGTTAGAGCTGCTGCCCCTCCAGGGTCTTTGTCTCCAGGGCGGGAGGCAGAGCCAGTGTGACCGGGAGGCTTTTTCTCAGGTCACACTGGGCTTGATGGAGAGGAGCTCCAGGAGACAGAGAGGGGTAAAGGCAGGATCTTGAGGAGGGATCCTTGGAGTTCCATAATGTTCCTTGGGAGAGGGAAGTCCAGGCAAAGATTGGGTGAGAGCAGCTGTCTGTGAATTCAAATGGGATCTAGTGTGGGAGGTTGCTCAGTGGTGGAGCGACTGCTGAGCACATGCAAGACTGTGGGTTCTGTCCTAACAATGCAGAAAGAAAATAAAGTTAAAAAAAAAAAAGGTGGTATCTAATGAAAGGGACTGTAGGCCAAATCAGTAGAGGGGAAATTGGTTCGTTTTTCTAAAATATTTAAATAGTTAATTAATTAATTTTGAAACTGAGGTTTTAAATCTGGGCCTCTTTACCATTGAGCTATATCTCCAACCCTTTTTATTGTTTATTTTAAGACAGCATCTCACTAAGTTTAGGGTCTCACTAATTTGCTGAGGCTGGCTTTGAACTTGCAATCCTCCTGCCTCAGCCTCCTGAGTCACTGGATGACAGGGATATGTTGCTGCACCCAGCTTTTTTTGTGTGTGTATGTGTGTGTGTGTGTGGTACTTGGAAGTAAACCCAGGAACACTGTATATCAGTGAGCCACATCCCCAGCCTTTTTATTTTCTGTTTTGAGACAGGACCTTGCTAAGTTGCTGAGGCTGGTTTTGAACTTGCAATCCTCCTGCTTGAGCCTCCTGAGTCTCTGGGATTATAGGCATGCCAAGTTTGGATCTGTGGTTTTTCAAGGATTTCTCAACTTTTCTTAGCTTTGCTGGACATGGCAAGTCTTGCTCTTCTTGGACACTCCATCAGACCACACAGCAGTCACAGAAAGAAGACTGAGCCTGGAGGGGAAGGTGTGTTCACAAGGCTCTGCGAATATCAAATGTTATTGGCCTATATTCAGATGTCTTTTTGTGTGTGTGTTTAGCTTTGTAGAAAATGGTGAGCATGATTTAGCTATCTCTAGGGACCAAATATAAAAATATCCTATGAATATCAGAAAAAAAAAATCGTCACCCATAGGAATTTTTCTGGTCTTAGAAGTTGGATAAAGGGTCTCCCACCTTACTGCACCTCCAGCCCCATGAGGATGAAGTAAACTGCTGTCCTCGTTCAAGAAGGGAAATATCATGACATGTTCACTGAGTGCTTATCATTCTTCAGATGAGAGGGTCACTAGAGTGGGGCTCAGTGATGAGGAGGCAGCAGTAGTTAGGACGTTTGCAAACTCTTGGGGCCATACAAAGAAGCAGAAGATAAGCTCACAGTTCCAGGAGCCAAGAGTGAGGATCTGAAGTCATCGCTATGCATCTTGCTGAGGATCTCTGGAGGCCTGGAGGATTCTGTCAAAACCTACAACCTGTTTCCATACTAAAATGTGGCCTTGTGGTCCTGGCACTGCCTGGAGGTACACAGAGAAAAACCTCAAGTAGAAATGTGAAGACCTGGGTTTGGGGATTGTCTCTGTTCCTTACTAGCAAGTCAACTTAATAGTAATACCTGGCACTCTGTGAATGCTTAATGAATGCGGATTGAATGGATAAATAAATAAGTAAACCACCTGCCGGATCCTCAGTTTCCCCATCTTGGGAAACAGTACCTCTCCAACAGGTTATGATATGGTAGATAGAATTTTTTTCTGAGATGGCACCTGTGTGGACCACACTGGGCTTCTCACATGCATATTCTGATTCGGCAGGTCTGGGGAGGGTGGTCCTGTGTCCTGCATTTCCAACTGACCCCGAGATTGCTCACACAGACTGTCTGGACACACTGAATAGCAAGTGCTCAAGTGCCAATGGGATGGGAGAGCTGTTCCAAGGAGAGAGTGTCCCTGAGGAGCCATCTGGGGTGCAGGACTCTCAGTGTTAGAAACAGGAAAGTCCTGGACCAACTAAAATAAGTTGGTCAAATTATCAGGATAATGGAAGAGAATGAGATGCTTTGGTCTAATTTCTTTCTTTTTTTTTTCTTTTGGTATTGGGATTGAACTCAGAGGTGCTCGACCACTGAGCCCCCATCTCCAGCCCTGTTTTGTATTTTATTTAGAGACAGATCTCACTTCGTTGCTTAGCGTCTTGCTTGTTTTGCTGAGGCTGGCTTTGAACTTGCGATCCTCCTGCCTCAGCCTCCTAAGCTGCTGGGATTCTAGGTATATGGCCCCATGCCCCATGCTTTAGTCTAATTTGCTCGATGAACTGAAAACAAATAGGTGAGTGGTTTACTAAGGTCCTACCTGGGACCAATGAGTCTAGCTTGTCTTATTTCACAGAGGTGGAACAAGCCCAGAGAGGTTGAGTGGCTTGGCCCATGTCATACAGCTATTCAGGAGCAGGGCTGGGACCCAAGTTCCCACCTTCTGACTCTGTGTGTAGCTCAGCACCTCTCCACCAGTCCCCATTGACTTTTCCAACACATTCCTCTTTATTTGGTAAACACAGTTTATTTATTTATAAATTGGCTTGTTTGGAACTTGAAATTTGGCATCGTTGATTTTGGCTGTGAGGAGTTCAAATTTTTCCTCTCTTTGTTTTGGTGTGCTAAACTATGTTTTGTGAGCAAAAACACAAAATAATAAAACACAAGGAGGCTGCTAAAGTTGTTCAAATGCAAAACATCCAGAAATGTGACAGTATCCACTTACTCAGATTTATGTTGTATCTTTAGATAGTAGATTAAAAATGCATGAGGTTGACTTCCAGGGATTTACAAACCCAATATAAGTAAATAGCCAGGGTTGTTTCCCTAGATGTTTCTTGGAGCTGGGGCAGGAGTTTGGGAAAAGTGCCCCTGATGGACCGGGGTCTGGCAGATGTTCATATGCTCCCAAGGTCAGGTCCTTGGGAAGATGTCAGGCATCAGGACCAAGGTATATGCACCCCGAATCCTTAGCATTTTATTTTGCACACAACGGAGGTTGTAAAAGATTGTTGCCTTTAAAAAAATTAACACTGAGAATTCACACAAAATATGTGAATACTTTCTTTTTAGGGCAGCGAGGGTACTCTTAGTCCCCAAGTCCTCCTTGATGTGCTAAAAATTCAGGTAGGTTGAGAGAAAAAACTAATGTGACCTTGATTCTTTTGGTGTAGGCTCTCATGGCCAGGGAGTCTGTTGGGACCTGGGAAACAGTCTTAGCCCTGCAGATGAATGGTCAGATGAATGGTCAGCTCAGGGGTGAATGCTGCATTTGAACAGTGTGATTGGCTGGCAGCTTGTGCCATTGTCTTAATTAAGAAACTTAGCCTTGTCCAATGTTTTTTAAAAATAAAATGTGTGTGTGTGTGTGTATGTGTGTGTGTATAACACATGTTTTAAAAAATTGTCTTCAAAGGTCCATCGAGAACCTTCATAGTGACCAGAGGACATTTTGGTTTTTTTAAACCTCAAGCTCAGGCTGAGACCTGAACAAGTGTTCCAGGGCCTGCTGGGCCAGCTGGGTGATACCTGATTATGGCCTGAGGGTGCTGGGGTTGATGGCTGGGCTCACGTGACTTGTATTTTAGGATCAGAAACCCCACAGCCCTTACTGGACAAATCCACAGATCTAGGAGTGGCTGAATGAAGGCTGTGCTCGCAGCCTGATTCTGGGTGTCTTCTTGAACTTGGTGGCCTCTGCATTCCTCTTCATATTCCCATTTTTCGTTTAGCTCTCTTAAGGGTTCTGATACAAAACAGAGCCTTCCTAAAACTTTCTGATCTCTGAGCAACATGGAAAACTTCACGGTCCTATTTCACAGAGTCGGAGCTTCCTGTTAGTGATGGACTTTCGTGGACTCTGACCCCTCAGGATCCCCAAAAACGCCATGTAGAGGAGGCACCTGCCAGTCACCTGCTTTCCCTGGAGAGTATATATGCCTGTGGGGTGGAAAGGCCTAGAAATCTGGTTGGTGGTGCACAGTATCTGAGGTACTCACTCCCTCGTCTTGTTAGATGGGCAGCCAGACTCCGAGCGGTGACCCTGAGACCCTTGTCTCCCTCTGGTCACTCACTCTTGAAGCAAAACACTCACCATTGCTACCCTGTTAACCTGCTCTAAGCCTTGGGGTCCAATGCCTGGGTCTGTATAAGAAATACTTATCTTGTCTGAGACCCCAAGGATAGCCAGGGCCCAGCATCAATTATGAGGTGCTTGACTTTGTTTCTTGGGAGTCTTGATCTAAGTGTTTTGGCTTGAGAAATCCATTAATGTCCAGGGGCTATTATTGTCCAGAGGCCTCTCTTAGTGACACATCTTTAGTTCTTTTTTTTTTTTTAATATATTTTTTTTAGTTGTAGACAGATACAATACCTTTATTTTATTCATTTGTTCCTATGTGGTGCTGAGGATTGAGCCCAGTGCCTAACACATGCTAGGCAAACGCTCTGCCAACTGAGCCCCAGCCCCAACCCTAGCCCCAGCCCTCATCTTTGGTTTTAACAGCTCCACTGCCCTTGCCACTGACACTCCAGGGGTCAGCCAGGTTTGCTGTGGCCAGGGCCAAGGCATCCCTTCTCCACCAGCAGTGGCTAGGGGCAGAGGTCTCCCGGTCACCATGCCCCTTTTCCACTGTCAACATTCTTTCCCTTCAGGAATCCAGAATGGGTGACTGAACACTGGGAAAAACTGTGCTGGAGTTTGGGAGTGGGGCAAATGGTGCTGCCCACTGCCGTAGGCCACAGCAGGAGCTTCCCGCTGCACGACCATCAGAGATGCTTTGCTACTGAGTCTGAGCCAAGACGGCCGGAGGTCTGGGTGCCAGGCCACTGTTGGGAGAGCATTACCCATCTTTCTGTCTTCTGAAGTTTGCAAAGAACTCTTCTCTGTTGCATTGTCATTTTTCTTTCTCAAATGCGGATTCCCCTTCCCCTACCCACCTTCCAGCCCTTTCTTCTCCGGTTGGTGAAGCAGGACAGAGGACCAGCGGGCTTCCCAGTCTGCTTGTCTTTAGAGTCCTGACTGCAGATAAACCGTGAAGCAGCTAGAAAACCATCCGTCAAGGCTTCCCATGCATCTGGCTATTTGCACTGCCTACCCCCAACACACACACACACACACACACACACACACACACACACTGAATTGTCAGATGCTCTAACTCTTCCTTTGCAGCCTCCCAGTGACCGGCACAAAGGGGCCTAACTGGATACTGTGACTTAACATTTATTTGCCTTTTTTTTTTTTTTCACTTAGAATGAGGGTGAGCTCTAGATTTTAATTTCCAGTGCCCTTCAGAAGCAACCCTGGCTCCTCCCCGGGACAGAAGTCCCTGAAACCAGGCTGAGTTTGGGAGGCTGCACTCCCTGCCCCCAAAACTTCTTGCAGAGCAAGGGAGACGGTGGGACATTTCCAGGTCAAGGTCTTAGGTAGAAAATTCTCCCTCATGTGCCGGTGCTGGCTTCCTCTGTCTCACCTGCCCTGTAGCTTTGCTGCTCAACAGGATGCCAACAGAAGATCCCCCCAGCTGGGTGGGTGTCAAGGAATCCTCAAGTTCCCCCGTTTGTCCCTAATGGCTATAGAAACCCAGTTCAGAGAAAGAAAAATATGAACTAAGCAAGCTCTGCCTTTAGAGGTATTTACTGGCACTGACTGCAGTACAGGCCAGTGGGTAAAATGGGCACCAGACATACTGATGGGAAAAGGAGCCCCACATGGGGCGTGGGCTACCCAGGGCTCAGCCCGCCCAGGGCGCAAAGCTTGGCTATAGGTTGCGCTTGCTCAGATGCACATGTCCTGGGAAGGGAGCCAAGTCTGAAATGCAAATTTCCCCACAGCTGCGTCTTTTCCCATTTTTTTTTTATAAATAATTATTTTTAGTTGTAGTTGGACACAATACCTTTATTTTATCTATTTTTTATGTGGTGCTGAGGATCGAACCCAGGGCCTCGCACGCACTAGGCGAGCGCTCTGCCGCTGAGCCCCAGCCCCAGCCCCTTCTTCCTTTCTTCTTATTTGGCTTCTCTCCCATGACGACATGTCCTAAGGGCTTAGATCTTCACAGATGGAGAGAACCCCTTCTTTGGCTTCCAGAGCCACAGAAGCTGGGGCTAAGAGTGCTGCCTCCAGAGCCAGGAGGACCAGCTCTTGAGACTATGCCCTGGAACGCAGCAATCCTCCCCCAGGCTTTTTAGTGAGCCTGTGATCTACACAGGAGCCTCAAGAGGCCGGAAGGGCATGAGGCCACCTCCAGTGGGGAGGTAGGTCTGGGACAGCTAGAGAGTAGATTATTGAGAGAACCAAGGGGAGACCCCTCTTATTAAACAGGATGAGATTAGGTGATTGTTCCTTTAAAACCCCCCGTGGTTACTGTGCTGCCCCCTCTTTAGCTGGGCTGTGGGCTAAACTGCGGCCCCAGCACCATAAGCCACCCATCTCCTCTTCTGGGCCCAGGTACTTGGAGAAGGCCTGCAAAAGTTACTTCTTCTCTTTGCACAGCTCATCTTTTTTGGCCATCCTGGGTTTTCTTACTTGGCCTCAGCATTGCTCGGCCTCCACAAAGCCCTCCTTCTCATGGCCCGAGGGCTCCACCTCAGTATAGGTGGAGTGGTTGGGGTGGTTGCGGAACTTCATGGCTGGCCAGTGGTGAGGTCTCCGCTGCAGGGGATTCGGGGGACAGAAACAGAGTCAGCAGACATGATCTCTCCATGGGGACCCCACCATCAAGGGACAGTGCCATAATTCTCTCTTATAAGGACTCTGGGGTGCTGGGGCCCATTGGGCTCCAGGTGATAGTCAGGGCCACTCTCCCCAAAAGGCTCCCCACTGTCACCCCTTGACCACTGGAGCCAGTGTTCGGAAGAAGTACATTTGATCCCTCACTGTGTGTTCTATACAACTGTTGCTGAAGCTTTGAGCTATGGGTCAGAAATGACTGGAATGATCTGGGAAGCTCTGGAAATGCCAAGATAACCCTCCAGACAGCACAGGTTCTGCATCAGAGGGAACCGGGGGCTTACTGAAATGCAGGTTCCTGGGCCCAGCTTAGACCTACTCCATCAGAGTCCCTGTGGCCTGGGGATCTTCAGTTCCCAGGTGATACCCAGGTAGGCTAAGACTTCAGAAAGACTGATGAGGATCCATAAATAAGGTCAGTGAGTTTGTGACCTGTGCAGAGGAGACTGAGGTGCCAGAGGGCCATGACTGTGCCCCTCTGAAAACCTTTGAAATGATCCTTTTTAATAAGGAGCATAAGGAAAGTTCTTTCTGATAACTTTTAAGGAATTCCCAAAGGGTACCACCGGCTTGCAGCCTTCTGGAGGGCGAGGACAGTATCTTAGTTATCTTTGTGTCCTCAGCTCCTAGCAAAAACCATGGACACACTGTAAGCACTCAGCTAATTCTATGAAATGAGCCATATCTTCTGGGAGCTAATAACCCAGCTAAGAGTGGAGGGCTGGACAGCAGCTGCTGGACTCTGTGGCTCAGAGTGCTGGGGATTGAGTCTTCCTTCCCGTGTGGCACTTCGGCTGGCCCCTCAGCATTCTGGAACATTTGGAACCGCAGTATCCTCAACTAAAACTCCCAGAGAGCACAGCCCTCATTACCATTTCCACTTTCATTTGTCATCTAAAAAAATCCAAAGCAGCAGCAAAAGAGGTTGGTTCTATTATGGCTCCAAATAAGTCCCAAGTCTGCAATTTGGGCAAGAGACACCATAAATCATTAGGGAACGGCTGCCCAGCCACTAAATGGGCTCTATATGGTATTTTTGGCCTTCAATCTTTCCTCTGGGGACTTTTCTAGTTTCACAAATGGGGAAACAAAAGCAGACAGGCTGTTCTAGGGACAGCGAGCCAAGAGGCTGAACCCTGGGGGTGATGGACACAAAGGGCACCAACCAACCACTGAGAGATGTGCCAGGAGGGGGCTGGTGTAGGTTTCTCAGGCAGGTGATGTGTGAGAGGTGCAAGGGGAAAAGGTGGGTACACAATGGCCTTGGAATCCCTGATACAGAGTGGACGGCAGAACCGAGACCACATTCTACACTGACCTCGATGAAGAACAGCGCAGCATTAGAGTTGGGGTGGCCATTAATGTAAATACCAGCCAGGATGATGGCTGCCACCAGGAGGACAGCCAGCACAATGCCCACGATGGTGCCCAGGTGCACAGGGGGGCCCTTTGTCTTTGGGGACAAGTTGTCCTGGAGACCTGTGGAGAGACCATTAGGGTAGGGAGGGGCTGCAGGGGAGCAGGAAAAGTTGGGCCATGGAGTCTTGGGTTCTAAAAAAGTCCCCAAGATGAAAGTCCACAGGACCTTTAGGTCCACTTATCAAAAACGTGAGAAAGGTGGGACAGAAACTGGTGGAATTGGGAGGAGTACAGCATTCATGTTATTCTTAGCGCCTTTCAGGGGGTTTTCCAAAACCACTTAAAAGCTGTCCAAATGCCTAACAAGGATCGTAAGAGAAGTTCTCTTGAACGTCTGTGTCACACAACCACCTTTAAGGAATTTATAAAGGGTATGTGACGGTTAAGAGTTTGGGATCTAGGATTTGGCTGCTTGTGTTCAAATATATACTCTGCCACGCACTAGCTGCGTAACCTTGGGCAAATTATTTACCTCTGTGCCTCCATTATCACTTCTGTAGAACAACAACAGTAATAATAACAACAATAACACTTAATAGGATTATTATGAGGGTTAAAATGAGATGTCATATCAATCACTGAGGACATGATGAGCATCTTAGAAGACCCAATAAGTATCAACTATTATGATAGCAAAGGACAATATTTCTACTTGTCACTGTCAACCAAATTGAGACACTCTGGAGGGCAGGGTCAGGATCTTATTCATCTTTGTGTCCTCAGCTCTTAGGCGAAATGATGGGCACGCAGTTGAGCTCTATGGAATGGACTAGGTCCCCTGAGATCTAACAGTCAGCAGGCACTCTCCGAGGACATCTCTGTGTTTGGAATGCATCCCAAGGAGGAGCTGAAGTTTCCACGGACCAGAGAGCTGGGAGCCCCTCCAGTCCCACTCTTTCCTGTGTGACTGAGGGAATGGAAATGGAGGTTAGCAATTTGCCCAAGGACACACCAGTCTAGGGCCAGCCCTACGCAGCCTGGTTCCCTGACATTACCTGGGGACTGTAGGGATGACAAGGTGGAGAAGACAGGTGAGTATGTCAGCCACAGAAATCTTGAGCCCTTTTTACACACCAGTGGGCGAAATGGGAGGCAACAGAGGGTGAGGGCTTTTAATAGAACGTGTTCAAAATCATTGTCCTCCTAGCCCCTGCTCTCTGTCACTCGGCAAGCTGAGGAAACTCAGGAGAGAAGCTATCCAGGCACCGCAGAGCTTGGCTAGCGCCCCCATGCCAACAGGTGGGAAGAGTTGAGGTAACACAGGTCACAAGCCAGTCTCCCAGACCTGCTGGCCACCAGCCCACAACCTGCTGCCACCCTGGTGACTTCACAGGCAGGACTTGGTTGACTGGATGTGCAGCCCTCCACCCACAACATTCCCTCTGTGCCTCCCTCTGTCCCTCCTGCTGCCTGGAGAGGAACAATGGCGCCCTCTCTGGTGGGAGATGCATCTAACTGCACTGCCTTAACCACCTCTCCTGAGGGAATCAGAGAACAACCTCTAGCCTGCAGTAGGAAGGGGCGCCTGTCCTCACAGCAGCTGCAGCAGAGCCCAGCTGGCCCTGGGCGATGGGCAGGGGAGGAGGGCCCGATCACCCCACAGCTCATCCTCCCAGGCATCCCCAAGGCTGGGTGAACCTGCCTTCTGGTGCCCTGCAAAGCTTATGATGGGACAACTTCTGTGTGCTATGGGCCAACCCACAAGGGAACTTAGTGTCAGAGAAATTGCTTCCCCTCGCTGACTAGGAGGCCCATGGGGAGGGGGGCCATGGCCACCGGCCCCACCAGCTATGTCTGCCCAGGCTCAGACTTTCCCCTCCCGCCTCTTCAGGGCAGCTAATATTCAAGAGTGGGAGGCCAGGAAGAACCTCTGAAGGATCTAGCTAAGATAGAAATGTTTGGGTAGACATGTTCCTTCAATCTAGGGGCCTGTGCCCAGAGTGCCCCCTGCCTTCCCACCTAGCAGGAGGTCTGAGCCGTCCACATTGGCTGATTTGTTCCTCCTCTTGGCCACAATAAGAGGCCCAGTGCACCCTCTTGGGTAGGGCAAAGCCAGGGGTACGGGGAAGAGGGCAGGTGGTTCTATACTCACCATCTCCTGCGTAAGGGTTCAACTTGGTGTCATCTTCAAAGAGAGAAGACAAAGGAGCAAGATTAGTGGAATCACTATGCCTTTGTCTCCCTGGGTCTGGATGGGATTTTAGGAGCTTTGGTTCAGCTGAAGTGCAGAGAGGGGAGGTGACTTGCTTAGAGTCTCACAGCAATGCAAGGGTAGAAGGCCAGAGCAAGTCGGGCCGACTTTCCTGTAAATTATTGACTCATTCAACAAATATTTATTGAGCATTTACTGTGGGCTGAGCCCTGGAAATAGGTGCTGGTGACACTGCAGGTAACAGACATGGTCCCTGCCTTTGAGGAAATAACAGGTGGGAGAACGGAGGACTCACAGTGTTAGAGCACATGCCTAGCATGCCTGAGACTCTGGTCAAAAATAGTTAAAACCCACATGATGGGGCTGGGGATGTGGCTCAAGCGGTAGCGCGCTCGCCTGGCATGCGTGCGGCCCGGGTTCGATCCTCAGCACCACATACAAACAAAGATGTTGTGTCCGCCGATAACTAAAAAATAAATATTAAAATTCTCTCTCTCTCTCTCTCTCTCTCTCTCTCTCTCTCTTAAAAAAAAAAAAACAAAAAAAAACCCACATGATGCTGAGCACAATGGCGCACAACTATAATCCCAGCAGCTTGGGAGGCTGAGGTAGGAGGATCATGAGTTCAAAACCAGCCTCAGCAATGGCGAGGCACTAAACAACTCAGTGAGACTCTGTCTCTAAATAAAATACAAAATAGGGTTGGAGATGTGGCTCAGTGGTTGAGTACCCCTGAGTTCAATCCCCAATAACCAAAAAAAAAAACCAAAAAAACAAACAAACAAAACAAAAAAAACTTGGTCAGTTGAGAGTAGCAAACTAACTGGGGATAGTGGCCCCTGCTTATAATCCCAGCTCCTTGGGAGACTGAGGAAGGAGGATCAGAAGTTCAGAGCCAGACTCTGCAATTTAGCAAGACTCTGTCTCAAAATAAAATAAAAAGAGATGGGGATGTACCTCAGTGGTAGGGTGCTTGCCTAGCATGTGTGGGGCCCTAGTTTAAAAAAAAGAAGAGGAAAAAGCAATTCCCCAAAATTGAAAGGAAAATAAAATTGTAGATTTCTACAGGTGAATTTTCTTCCAGAATTTCAATAAACAAGAACTTTTGAGCAGAACTTCAAACCTATTTTTAAAAATAGTAACTTACTTTTTAAAAAAACTTTTTTATGTATCTATATTTTTATGTGGTGCTGAGGATTAGACCCAGTGCCTCACATATGATAGGCAAGCGCTCTGCCACTGAGCCACAACCCCAGCCCTTCACATCTATTTTGTTATTGCAAGTTGACAACAATGAATTGGCTAATAAAAACTGACCAAAATAACCTAAATATTACTGGGCATAACTTGATTCAGAAGAACATGAGAATATAGACCACTGAAAATCCATTGTAGCCTGATCCACACTTACCTCTGGTAGACAAAAGCACATGGTGCCTGTCACAGTCCCTCCCATAGAGCCACTGAAGGTGGATTCACTGTGCTCACATAGTCTCTTTCCTACTCACCAAGGACTGGTTCCCAGCTGCCATCTTGCCAGAACTCCACGGAATGCAAATTGGCTCCCTAATTAATGGGTTGAGGTATCATCCCATGAAACTCACAGAGGAAGAAGTGCATGTAGTGTTTATCGAATGAGAGGTCATTTTTCTGTAGTTACCTGTCCCTTCTTGCTGCTACCAATGTGATCTGTCAGCTGCTTATAAGATGAGCCCTTGTACAACACACAGCTCTTCTGGGCTTTGTGCCAGTAATTGGCCACTCAGAGGTGGTGTGGCCCCCTGGAGTGGGCAGCATTCAGTTGCAAGTGAAGAACTTGGAGTTCAGCCCCCAGGCCTCCTCTCCCCTAGTCCTCTCTGTCCTGCTGAGGCACGTCCCCCAGGAAAGCTGCATCCCCTTGGTTTATAACATTTCCCCATTACAGACTGTTCCACAAGATGAACTCACCAAACAGACTCTATCCCAAGCCTGTCTCCTAAGTGCCCCACAATGATAGGGCTGGGGATGTAGCTCAGTGGTTAAGTGCTCCTGAGTTCAATCTCCAGTAACAATAACAACAACAACAACAAAAAGGACTTGGTCGGTTGAGAGTAGCAAACCAGCTGGGTACAGTGGCCCATGTGCGGCGGGCGGGTACCTGGCCTCAGTTCTGTCAAGATGCCTTGAGAGCTAGGGGGGGGGGGGCAGTCATCATTAAAAGATCTCTATTTTTGTGGTGCTGGGGATCAAACACAGGGCCTTGAGGATGCTAGGCAACTGGTGTACCCCTGAGCCACCTCTCCAGCCCCAAAGTTCTTGACAATATTAGCCACCTCCTCCAGGCCTGGAAGGACATGGAGCCATAATCATCCTCACTTACTGTAATGCTTTTTGTTGGGAACTGTTACACAGCAGGAGTGAGGCCAGTTCCTGGCCTGGCAGGATCCAGACAACAAAATGGGCAAACAGAATCTGCTGCCTCTGTGAGGGACAGCCACCACAGTAGCGCGACAGAGCTAGTCCCTGCAATCCCAAGTTATTACAAGTCAGGACTTAGAACAGGCCCCCAGATGCTGTGTCCTGGGCTCTCCGTGCCCACCACCACCACCCCTCCAGCCTCGGACACTGTGGCTCAACCAGATGGTGAAGTCCTGAGTGAGGTGAGGGAGCTGTCTGCACCCCCAGCCCAGTGCCAGCCGGAGCGTGCCCTCGAAGCACAGGGTGGACTGAGGGAGACTGGCCAAGGGTTGCTTCCTTCTGGTGGAGCTTCCCTTCACTGGAGGGTCACCCCTGCACTTGGCTGCTAACTCCCCAAGGGCCAGGTCTCTTTGTGCTTCCTCTTCATTTAATCCCCGGAAGCAGCAGCACCTCAGCTCTTAGTACCTGAGTCTCAACCAGCCTTTTGCTATTTCCCAGCAGCCTCAGGGTGACCAAGCCACCCGAGTCTGCTTCACGTGTCCACCTTTGGCTCTATTCCCTGTTCCCTGAATTGTCACCAACCATTTTCATCTCTTTCAGCACTGAAAAAGGCAGTGGGGTCAAGGGGAAGGAGAGCAGCTTTTGGAGCCAGATGAGACCTGACTCCATCTCTTCCTGGCTGGGTGGCCCTGGGCAAGTCATCTATCTCTCTGAGTCTTAATGTCCTCTCTATAAAATGGAGACATAACAATATCAACATCCAGAATGTTTAGGAGGACTAAATATTAATTTGTACATGACTGTAGCAACCTACCCGTCACATGGCCAGTCCCCCAAGATATTAGCTCTTTCTCTCATATCTCATTCTCCTCTGTGACTTCACTCTGGCCAGGAGACCCTGATTTAGTTTTTCAGTTCACCGGGCAATATTTAGAAAGGTGAGGGCACCTCATGTAGGCCTGAGTCACCTACTTTGGCCTTTATAAGCCTATTTCCTTATTGGTAAATTAGGATGGTGGCTAAATATTTTAAAATACTAACTTTTTCCTTCTTTCCTCCTACCTGTTATTCCTTCTAAGCAGGTGTTTGGCTCAGAGGAGGCTAAGAGCTCATAATCCTTCAGTCTTTCTTTAAGGGAAAGGGGCTTTCAAATCTAGAAGAGATATATTAGAAAAGGATAAGAGAGGAATTTCTCAGAGATAAGCAAAGAATCCTGGAGGAATTTGGGAGAAACTGAAAGATCTTGGGCTCCTGGATTGGAGGAGGCTGCACAGAGTCCCCAGGGGACCGGGAGCCGGAAACTACCCAGGACCTCTGGCAGTTTCAACCAAGAGGCCTTGGGATGGCAAAGAAGCCTGGGAACTGCCTGGTCTGAATAGGCAGTATGAATGGTCACCAACCCAAGATGGAGGACATCAGGGGCCCACCTGGACCCTCTGCTGGAGCAGGGGCCAAGGCCAGAAGAGCTCCTGCCAAGTGGGGTCTGAGAGTCAGAAGCAAAGTTAAGTTACAGAAAAATCAAACAACCTTTCTCTCACCTCTTAGTGTGTGGACTTAAGTTCAAACCTGCTGTAAGAATGAGACTTCCCAGAACCTGTGAGGGGATTACTATCAAGAGTAACCCAGGTGGCTTATAGAAATGCCTGGCCCTGGGCTGGGACATTAATTCTGCCCTCTCCACAGTGAATTTGACCCCTCACTCTGATGCAGATCAGCACAGTGGTTATAGCCCAAGAGTAGCCCATTCTACACCTGCCTCTGCTGCTCACCAGCAAGTGAACTAAGCGCTCTGGGCTTCAGTCCTTTATAAGAGGGCAGGGCAACGTCTGTCCCATGAGATGGTCCCTATGAGGGCCAGTGAGTGCTTCAGGCAATGGTTCTTCCAGGTCCCCCGCCAGCCCACCCCAGCTCCAGCCTTACCTTCAGTGGTAAGGCTGTCAATGAAGAGAGAGGAGGAAGTGGTGGTGAGGCCGCTGTCCAAGGGGCCAAAGGAGCTGTCAGGGGAGGCCGAGTAGTGGTCCTCATCCTGGAAGTCCTCGCACGTGCTGCCCTCTGCCTAGAAGAGAGACCCCCGCACTGCTGCCTGGCTAGAGTTGGGCCCTGGATGCATTTAAACCTTCCACTTAGTCTGACCACTTGGGAAAGCTGAGATGAAGGCTTGCTTGAGCCCAGGAGTTCAAGGTCAGCCTGGCCAACCTAGGGAGACTCCAGTTCAAAAAAAGAAAACAAAACGAACAACAACAACAACAACCACCAAACAAAAACCCTTTACTTTATCCTTCAAGTGTTTTATCTTACAGGGCAATTTATCAGTCAGCTGCTTCAAATTCTTACTCAAGGAAGGAGCTGAGAGGCCAATCTTGAATAAATAGAGCAAATCTAGACATTCAGCACAGCCAACGTCAGAAAGGGGAGGCTGGACAGATTTTTTTTAAGGCCAGAAAAAGACAGCTTTCACTGGCCTGGACTAATAAAAGAGGTCATGGTGAGGGCGTGGCGGTGGGCCTATCGGGTTCATGTTTAAATGCTGAGTCCAGCGCCTCATAGCTGTGAGAGGCAGGCCTGCTCCTCACACTCTCCCCTCTGACCAAGGGGGGCACTGGCCTCCAGCTTCAAGGTCAAGTTAAATAAGAGCAAGTGTAGGGCAGCACCGTGAGGCGCTCCCACTACAAGACGAGGAAGAGGAGGGGAGCAAAGAAAGATGCAGTGAGCTCTTCATCAGCCCAGGGTATGAGAGCAGGATGCTCCCCACCCAGAATCATTGCTGGAAAATTCTAGTAATGAGAAGGAACCGGTACAGTATTCTAAGTGGGAGGTGCCTGGAACGACCCTCCACACCCCCAGGATGACTGCCTCCCTTAAAAGCCAGAGGCCTAGAGCCTCGGCAGGTGCACAGCCTCTGGAGGAGCCAGCTGGGACTGAGGCCCTGCCTCTACAGGCACCAGAGGAGTTCCCGAGAAGCTGCCTGCTGAAAGCCAAGTCCCCAGAAGCAGTTGTCTTGGGGACTCACAGAGCCCTCTAAAACCTGCCAGAGTGGTCTAATTAGCTCAGAGCAATCTGGAAAACAAATCTTAGCTGGAGGAGAGAATAAAGACACCCCGGGCTGAAGACACCTTGAAACACAGCTCCCTGGGGAGGGGCCTGCTGGCCTCCTTCCCCTCACCTGCACAGGGCCACATCACAGCAGCGCACACATGCTTCTCACCTCCTGGGCACAGCCATAGGCCAGCCATTCCTGGCGATAGCGGTCAAAACCACTGGAGCACCTGCAAGGGAGTCAAAAAGTTAGAGAAGTGAGGGGACCAGAAGAGAAGCCCTCCACTTTCATGTTCCCTATTCAGTACGTCTCTGAAGACAGTGAGGAGGGGTTCAACTCCTGGTCAAGCTCCCCAGGTGCAGGAGGGAGGGGAGGATGTTTGCGTATCCCCACCTTTCTTAGGACCAGCTCTCGGGATCAAGGCCGCAGCTGCCCAGATGTGTGTGTGTGTGTGTGTGTGTGTGTGTGTGTGTGGTGTGCAGGGACGCATGACCTCTGATGACTTTTAAGTCTGTTTGACTCTGATTCCTGGAACTGGAGGAACTCACGCTCATTCTCCAGGCTCCCCGGTATTCATTGGCCTCAACTTTGAAGCAGAGGCTGGTGGAAGGTGGGCATCGGCAGAGGCTGGCCTGCACTCCCTGTGTGATCATTAAAGGCAGAAACAAGGGTTCTGCTGGAGGCTGGGAGAGGTGAAAAACTGGCTGACAAGGGTCTCTGGAGAGGACACTGTGCAGCTCAGCTGGGCTGGAAGAGACCAAGTGCCTCCCTTGGGAGAGGGTGGGATACAAGGATGAACCAGAGAAGGTTCTCCATGGCATCAAGGGCTCAAATTGCCCTTCTTCACTCTTTGGTGCCAGGGGAAGCAGCAAGCCTTATTTGAGTTCAGGGACATCTGCACGGGAAGAATAACATCCTGAGCCACCAGGGCAGAGAAAGATTCCCAGCAAGTTAACTCCACACCAGCAGCCCCTGCCCATCAGTCCAAGACCCAGCGAGGCCGAAGTTGAGGTTTTCTGAGGACCTCTAGTCTTTCCTTTCAGAGAGGCCTCCATGGCCTCCAAGCTGCTCCTCCTGAGCAGGGGTGGCTGCACTGCACCAGCCACAGGCTCCTTCTCTCAGGCCCTCCAGGACCACTACTTTGGGGGATAGAGGATTAGGGGAGTTATTGGAAGCTGGGGACCAAAGTTTCTTTTAGACTAGGCTAACTGATTCTTTCCAGGATTAAGCCTTCAGTACAGGTCTAAGAGCATCACATTCTAAACCCCGAGCCAGTCAACCCAGACTCAGAGGGCCATGAGAGATGGCCACTTACTGAGTGTCTCTTGAACGCCAGGTGCTGCCCCAGACACGGCTCCTCCAGCACCATTTCTTAGGACTCTCACAATGACGTTGGAAGGCAGCGGTTATGACCATCAGTTCCTGAGCTAGTCCAGGAACTGAGGTCACCCTTAGACTCCACAGTGGGCCTTGGGGACCACTTTAGGATGACAGAAAGACACTTTTTCCATGGTAAATGAAACTGTCTAAATCAGATCCAGCCCTGAGCAGGGAGGGGAAGCCCTGGGAGGCTACAGAGAGCAGAGGAGATGAAGGGGAGGAGAGAAGAGAACCAGGGTCCTCTATCAGCCCTGCCCTCTGGCTCTAGGGCACTAGGGTCAGCTCTCATTTGGAGCCAGAGGCTCTAAAAAGCTGGCAAGGAGTGAGCCCAGGCCTGTGAGTGTCTGAGGATGGGTGGTTTGTGGCCCTTGTCACCTCACACCCTCTGAGAGAGCTTCTCTGCTCTGGAGCTGACAGAACCCCAGTAGGGCAGAGTCCACGCGCAGAGCCCCGCCCTCCCCCCACTCCTGACTGGCCAGTCCCGCTGAGGCAGGCCACTCTCTGGTCAAGTCATGCTCCCCAAGTCTGGGTGTAGCCGCTAAATGGGGCTGTGGTGATGTGAGGGTTTTGCTTTCGTCTGGCCCATTTTGCAGTTCCCATGGCTCCGTTTGTGCTGGATGCTGAGTCACGCGGTGGCAGCCAGCCCCAGGATCCCAGGGCTCATCTCAGGCCATCCAGAGCGTCTCCCCACCACAGAGACAGCAGTTCTGCACTTTGAAAGTGCAGAAGATGAAACACTCCAAAAAATCAGACTCCTGGGGACCCTGGTCCTAAGGGGTCAGATTCTGTGGGTTGTTGCGGGGAGAGGCAGGGAATCCAGCCAGCCCTCCAGGGGATTCTGAAAGACTTGGTGGCAGAGGATTCTGCAAAGTCTCCTGTTCCAGAAGAACCAACCCATCAACCCAGGTTCAGCTCCACGAATTCTGAGGCTCTCTGCCTTCCTTCAAAGACCCCTGGATGCTTTGTAAAAATGCTGTTTGGCATTTGGGGAGTTTAAATAACAGTGTTTCTCTCCCCTACCCCCCACATCCCCCTGATTCACATAATGCAGCTCCATTTTACAGGGTAAACACACTGAGGCCCCAGGTGAGTGCGCCAAGGCACAGCTGGTAGGGAGAGCACTTGGGAGGCCTGATAAGCGCACCCTCTCCCCTGCGAGTGGAGCCCGCCCTGTGCATATAGGCTGCCTGTGGAGGCCAGGGCTTCTATTTCTGCTCAGGGATGTTGGAAAGGAGCAAAGGAAACGCTGACAGCTGCACGGGAACTCAGAGACTGTAATTTTGCAATTTTCAAGATCGCCTTAAAGGCTCCCGGAGTTCCTAGGGCTTCCCACTCTCATGAGAGCTCAGTCCCCACAGGAATCCTTCTTTCCCCTCCTGCCGTTTATTTATCTTGGACAGGAGAACAGAGCTTGAATTCTAAATCTAATGTGCAAGGAAATGATTTCAGAACGAGGAGTAGAAGATAAATGGGTTTAAGGACTTTAGCCCTGAAACTGAATCTCACCCAGAATTTTCTGTGCTTCCAAAACCAAGCATACGGTGTTGTAGCCTCCCCCAACTTTCTGCGGATGCCTGCAGTGTCCACACCCCTGGTTTTCAAGAAACCCTGTTGCAACCCAAGAAAGATCTTGAGGTGGTGTTTTGGGGTCACAGGGCTCTCATCCAGTGGCAGTGGGTCATTGCCTGTCTCTGAGCTGGGAGTTCTGACACTTGTCTGCAGATGAGGCACTATGTTAAAATGCCAGGTCCCGGGTCCCCTTCCAGAGATTCCAGGATTCTGCATGCTTACAGGAGATCTTGGAGACCCTGGGATGACCACAACTGAGTCCTTCTCTTTGAGAAGTCCTGCTCTAGAACCAATACCCTCACAGCTTCCTGGGATTAAGGAGGGGGCTACAGCAGCTAGAATCCCTGAATGGTCTTCCGGAAGCTTAGTGTCACCCCAGGCTGTCACCCCAGGCCTCACCCTGCCACACAGGCACCTTGATCAGGCACAAGCCTCAAGAGAAATTCTCTTCTGAGACATTCTTGTCCTGTTAGTCAGGGAGGCGTGGAGCAGAGAGAGAACCTCGTGCTGGCAGAGAGGCCCAGAGGCCCAAGGTAAGAGTGGAGCTTTGCCACCATCTGTTCTCCTCCGGGGTCTGCTTATGGGACTCAGCACATAATGCCGGGCACAAACCTCTGCAGGACATGGCACCAGCTGCAGTTGAAGGTCAGGTCCGAGGACATGCAGGTGTCACAGCTCCGATGCTGCAGGCAAGCTGCAAGAGAGGAGGCAGTGGCCGCTGAGCATCGGGACCTTTCTACCTTTCTACCAGCTTCACAGGGCACAACTCCTGAGTTCTGGGACCTTCCAGAACAATAAAGTCTCTGTCTTAGCAGGAACTCGAGCTCATTATTGCGACCCTCACTTCAGTCCAGCCCCAACTCCCTTCCTTCCTTCTCTCCTTCCATGACCAGGGGGTTAGGTCCTGAGCTGGTGCTGGGGGGGTTAAATGTAAGATCTAGTCCCTGCCTTCTTGGGGCTTACAGTCATATGAGCAGACAGACACCAAACAGATGCACAGACAAAAATAACTACAAGTTGGGCGCAGCAGTGCATCCTTGTAATTCCAGCAACTTGAGAGGCTGAGGCAGGAAGATCACAAGTTCAAGGCCAGCCTCAGTAAGTTAGGGAGACACTGTCTCAAAATAAAAAAAAATAAAAAGGGTCGGGGATGTGGCTCAGTGGCAAAATGGCCCTGGGTTCAATTAACAGTACAAAAGTTGGGCTGGGATTGTGGCTCAGTGGCAGAATGGTTGCCTAGCATGTGTAAAGGTCTGGGTTCGATTCTCAGCACCACGTATAAATAAATTAATAAAATAAAGGTTCATCACATCTAAAAAAATATTAAAAAAAAAAAAAAACAGTACAAAAGTTTACTGGGGCTAGAAGTCCTGGATGAGAGAGTCCTAGCAGTGAGCAGAAAAAGAGCAGATGCTCGCAAATAGATAGACAAGTCTACCTCAGGGCTTCTGTGGGGAGAGGGGCAGAGGAAAAAGTAGTTCAGGACAGGAATGCAGAAGGAGAGTGGGGATGGGAGCTGCTCAGGGAGCCTAACACCAGCTATGGAGGGGAGGGCCTTTGGGCAGAGGATGAGAAGGGAGGGAGGGAGCGGGCAACTCTCCCAGGGGAGGAAAAGTCCAAGCAGCAGAGCCTGGTGTGTATGGCCCAGGAGTGGTCCCAGGACAGACAGAACCCCTAACAGGCTGCACGGAGGGGAGAGGCAGAAGCAGCAAGAAGAGAGCAGCAGCTGGGGCTGGCCCAGGGCAGAGAATGAGCAGAGCAGGCTGCTGGAGGGCACCTGGGCCCTCCTTGCACTGCTCAGGTAGAGGAGCCAGGGGCCTGGGGAGCAGGAGGCCTGGGGAGCTGGAGGCCTGGGGGCTGGACTCCAAGTTCTTCACTTGCAACTGAATGCTGCCCACTCCAGGGGGCCACACCACCTCTGAGTGGCCAATTACTGGCACAAAGCCCAGAAGAGCTGTGTGTTGTACAAGGGCTCATCTTATAAGCAGCTGACAGATCACATTGGTAGCAGCAAGAAGGGACAGGTAACTACAGAAAAATGACCTCTCATTCGATAAACACTACATGCGCTTCTTCCTCTGTGAGTTTCATGGGATGATACCTCAACCCATTAATTAGGGAGCCAATTTGCATTCCGTGGAGTTCTGGCAAGATGGCAGCTGGGAACCAGTCCTTGGTGAGTAGGAAAGAGGCTATGTGAGCACAGTGAATCCACCTTCAGTGGCTCTATGGGAGGGACTGGCAGTTGGTGGCGCTATGTCCTTTTGTCTACCATGGTGGATGAAAAACCAAGAGCAGGAAATAAGCAGGGGCTGCCCTGAGGTGGGGGTGGGGCCATGTGCTCTCCTTCCCTGCTGTACCCAGGGGGCCTAGAGTGCCCAGCGTGTGATACGTAGAATTCATGGGGACCTGCTCTTCTTATTCCCATTTTACATAGGAAGAAACTGAGGCCTGGAGTCATGAAGCTAAAAGTGGCAGGTCTGGGTCTGAGCCAGGGTCTGTGTGAACCTAGAACCAGAACTCAGCCTTTTGGTTCCTTGGTGGGTTCCTCGTGCCCCTGCTCCCAGCCTCACCCAGGGTACCTTTCCTTGACTGTCTCCTAGCAGAGGAGCCAGGAAGGACCCACCATGGAGTGCGATGGCTTTAAGATAAGCCATCCACATCCCTGGGAGTATCTGGGATAAGTGCTCTCGGCACCCAAAGCATAATGGAGAAGCTGAGGGATAAAGAGCTTTCTCCCGGCAAAGCCAGCAGGGCTCCTACATGGGCGGCCACACAGGAGTCCACGGCCTTGCCGTTCTCAGTGACTCTGGGGGCCCCTTAAAGGCTCTGGCCACACTGGCCATGACGAAACCCTCTGGGAGCCTTGTGGGGAGTTCATAACACCTGTTGGCCTGTGTCTCTCATCTCATTTCAGATGTCCTGTGTGCCATTAAATGCTCACGAAATTCACTAGAGTTGGGGGAGTGACTCAACTAAACAGTCTCAGAAGTGCATTTCAGGCGCGGTGGCACACGCTTAAAATCCCAGAGTCTCCAGAGGCTGAGGCAGGAGGATTGTGAGTTCAAAGCCAGCCTCAGCAACTTAGTGAGGCCCTAAGCAACCTGTCGAGACCCTGTTCCATACATACATTCATATATGGAAGGGCGTGGGATGTGTTTCCGCACCCAGCCCAGGTCACTGCTTCACCCAGGCAGTTAGCCCTGGCCCTGTATGTCCTTATTCCTCACTGAAGCTTATCCAAGTTTTAGGACTTGAAGTCTGTCCTTGTAAGTCCCTGAGGAATCCCTGTTTCTCAGGCCCTGGGCTTCTGCCTCCAAAGAAGGTTACTGGGTTGGTGGGTGAGTCTGTGACCTGCACAGTGTCCTAGCCCTGTGACTCCCTGGTGTCTGGTCCTTTCTATTTTCCAGGGGAAGATACCTGCTGAGCCCAGGCTGAGACATGGCCTGGCACTCATGACCAACCCTTCCTCTTCCTCCTCTTCGTTCTCAATCTCCCAATTCCCAGGAAGGAGGAGGAAGAGAAAGGGAAGCAAGAAACGTCACAAAAGGCAGGCAGGCCATGGCTTCAGAAGGAATCTGGGAGGTACCATGAGACAGGAGAGGAATTTAAACTCTCTTAAAAATACAAGAATAGAAGTGCTGTCCTTTACCCTCAGTCCCTGCCTCAGTCCCCACATCCCAAAGAACACCCAAAGCCAGTCCTGAGGCGTCCACAGTGGCAAGGGGGCCTTGGTCATGGTGTGTGTCTTCAACTGTATGTAAGCTTTTGGAGGGCTGCTGCCTAAATCTTTTTACTGTCCTTTGCCCATGGACTCCAGCACTATTTCCTCCAAGGAAAATGTAATGACAAACCACAAATTGTTCAGTTTCTGGGTTACTTTTCCTTGGCGCTAAGAGGGTACATCTCTCTGGGGTTTCAATTATATGTCAATAACAATATCTGTCATATATTAGGCAAACCACACCCTGGGCCTGGGACCTACCACTAAATGTCAGAGCTGCCATTTCTGGTTCTAGACCTTTCCACAGCTCTGGGAGGGAGGTGTTGGGGCCAGGTTACAGGTGAGAAAGGGAGGCCCAGAGAAGTTAGGTGACTGTATTCCCCAGAGCTCAGTGGTGGGCCTGGGCCATAAACCCTGTCTGTTGACTCTGAAGCATGTTGCAAGATGGCGGAATGCCCCCTGTCCCTGAGAACAAGCCGCACTCACTTGGCAATGGGGTGAACTCCACGGCCGACGTGCTGGTGATCTTGCTGGAGTCCAGCTCCACCCGGTGGTATTCAAAGATGGTCCTTCGCCGAGACTCTGAAACAGAGGCAGAGCCTGTCCTCAGGAGCCTGTCACAGCCAGAGGGAGGAAGTAAACCCACCAACCTGGGAGAGACAAGAGCCAGGAGCTGACCTGGAGAGCAGAGCCTCTGTTGTGTGCAAGTTAAACTACCACCACAGATGCAGGGCTGCTGCTGGGGTGAGGAGAGGGGCAGCCTCTGCTTCCACATGCCTCTGCCATCACAGGGCTGTTCCCTGAGCCATGAGGTTCCCCCACCCTATCTCCTTGCCGAGCTCACTCTTGAAGATCTGGCTCAAGGACCTCTTTCCCTGAGTGGCACCTCTTGACCAGTTCCCTCTCAGGCTAGGTGTCCGCCTCCCACTGTACTCACCAGGTTGTGTAGACCTTCTGGGCATTAGACTGTGAGCCTCAGGTCCTGAATCTGACCCACCGTGAGTGCTCTGCTACAGTCTCTTGCTGACCACTCTCTCCTCCTGGATGGAGGCTTGAGCAAGGTTCAAGGTCTGGATCCAGGTTTAAGTCCTACCTTGATCCCTGCAGAAACTACCCTCAGGACCTCGGGAGTCAGACAACCCGAGTTCTGAGTCGAGTTCTGCTCCGACTTGCTAGCTAACCCTGGGCAAGTCAGTTGAGCCTCTGTTTCTGGTCTGTGAAGTAGAAACACAGAGACACTTGCCACAACACCCTTTTGAGGAAAAAAACTGGAATTGTAGATGAAAATATTTGTCTTAAAATGGCAATCTTCTATGTGCTGATATTTCTCATGACCACACCATGACCATTCATGAACCAGGACTTGGAATTGGTTTCCTTTAGCTCTGCAAGGCTGGCAGCCAGCTGCTGAGCTTCCCCACAAGAAGAAAGGGCACTGAATGTGTGGTCTTTCCAACGCCCTTCCTCCTTCTGGAAACAATATTCCTTTTGGGGGAACTGTGCCCAGCATACTGAAGCTGCCGTCTTCCAAGACCCCGCCTCACAGTGGTTGGTTCAGGTCTGGGTGACAGATTTGAGATGAGCCAACCAGAGATCTTCCCTGAGACTTTTCAACTAACCAACTCATGAATGACAGTGTTTCCAGTCTCATGGCCACAGAATAAAATTATTTTATGGAAAGGAACAGGAAGTACTAGTGTGGTTCCAAGACCTTCTCTGGCCTCCATTTTCCCAGTTGTTCAGCTCCTCGTTTAGTTCTTTGTTCTACTTTGATATTCCCCAGGGCACTCCCCTTTCTGTTTAAGCTAGTTTGGATTGGGTTTTTAGTACTAGAAGCCCAGAGTAGGTAGGGAAATATTTCTCACTCAACTCTAGATGGTTTGGGGGAAAATTTTGCAAGGGAGCAGAAGAGCCACCATGCAAGGGAAGGCCTCTAGTGCAACTGCTGGGTGCCCTATCCCTCACCCCTCCTCCTGTGTGAAGGATTCAGGGGGCACCCACTGCTTAGCAGAATATCTCAGCTCTATGTCATCACTTACTTATCCTCAACCTTGGACTAGCTCCCTCCTGCTTAACCCAGGATTGAACCCCCTTTGGTGTGGGGCCAAAGTTCACTCCTTCCCCAGGACACCACACTGCTCTGCTGAAGGTACTAGTGAACACTCAGCCCCTGAAACATTCAAGCCTGTACAACATCATTCTAAGCAATGAAAAGGAAACTGCTCTGGCTTTGGTGCTAGCAAAGGTCCCCGGAACTAAACAAAGGTCCCTCTGAATCTACAGCCGGTCCCTCTGAATCTACAGCCGTTAAGGCCTGAGCTTGAAATGTTGGCACTGCCCATTCCCACTTTTCTTTCTTACTTTCTTTCTTTTTTTTTAATATTTATTTTTTAGTTGTAGTTGGACACAATACCAGCATTTTATTTATTTATTTTTATGTGGTGCTGAGGATCGAACCCAGGGCCTCGCACATGCCAGGCGAGCACTCTACCACTGAGCCACAAGCCAGCCCCCGATTCCCACTTTTCTAAGGGAATCTATCTGTTATCCATAAATTGGTTACAGCTCTGGGCTGGGTAGGAAGGGCAAGGGAGATGGGAGGACTGACTGAGACTTGGAGGAAGAGAAGCCCTGGATCAGAAGGGCAATCACAAAGGAACGGGGGAAGTTGGGGTTACTGTGCCCAGGCAGATAGCTCTGTTTTTACTACTTGGGTGACCTTGGATGAGGGACGTAGGCTTTGTGAGGACCATCCAGAAATGGGACTAGTCTTCCTCTACATGGGGTTGTCCTGAAAATTAGGCTACTTATATAAATAAAGCACCTGGACCCCAAGAGCCACTTAATACATGAGCCCCCTCTCAGTCCTAACGTGTGTGTGTGTGTGTGTGTGTGTGTGTGTGTGTGTGTGTTACTGAAGATTAAGCCTCATGCATGCTTAAGTGCTCTACCATTAAGCTCTACCATTAAGCTATGTCCCCAGACCTTATGAAATTTTATTTCGAAACAGGTTCTCACTAAATTGTTGAGGCTGGCCTTGAACTTGCAATCCTCCTGCTTTAGCCTCCTGGGTAGCTGGGATTATAAAGTGTACACCACCGTGGGGCTCCCAACTCCTTTATTGTCTTTGTTTTTCATGTAGCTGAGACTCCAGGCCACTTTCAGGCCCTCCTAGCCCCTCAAACTCCTCCCTAACCAAAGTTTAGTTTATAAACTTGAACATGGAGAGAAAGTTTGCCTCACTTCTTTCCCCACCCTTTCTTCCCCATCTCTCTCTCCGAATGTTTCTTGTCTGAGACTCCCTAGTGGGCCCTGCAGCCCCCTACCACTGTGGAGGTTGCGGTGGACAGACTGGAGATCCTCCACAGAGGTGCCTGACCATGATCTTGTCTGACTATGACCAACTGGGTCCCCCACCTTCACTCTCTCAGCCTCAAATGCCCAGTCCTGTGGGCCTCTCCATTTCCCTCTGCTGGCCCCGAGGCCCAGGCTGCTTCTCTTCCAGGGATTGCCACCTCTTCCCTGGTTTCCCTTCTTTCTTCCTGTGCCAGAGTAGAAGCTGTTTCTTGCTTTTTCCCTCCTAGAGAATAAGGCAATAAGAAAAGTGGGGGACATCAAAGCCCAAGTGGTGAATTGGCTTGGGGGTGCTGGGGGTTGGGGTGAATCTCCCATGCCCCTCCAAGGGCTGCTCAGAGAGGACTGATCGCAGAGGCTCCCTGCCCCCACCCCCACCTACCAATCCTCCTGAGGAGGCAGTGGGAGGACCTTAGCCCAGTCCTTCCTTCCCTGCCACAGAGAATGAATTTCTCCAGCCGAGGCACCCTCCCCCTCAATGGACTCCTAAATTAGAGCCACATGATTTGTGATGAGATTCAAGCCTCCCCCTGCTTTTCTCTTCCGGCTTCCCTGCCCGGCAGATCCAGGGACACGTTGTTCCTCAGAAAAATGGCTAAAAGGAGTAGGTGGCCCAGGGGTCCAGGGGGCCCTTGTAGGTGCCCACCAGGGGAGCCCCACCCAGGTATGGGCTCCATCAGAGAGGAGATGGACCCAGCTCTAGAGACTCAGACTAGTCAGGTTGAGAGTCAACAGAGAGGGCAGGATGTGGCTCAAGGGGTAACGCGCTCGCCTGGCATGCACAGGGCGCTGGGTTCGATCCTCAGCACCACATAAAAAAATAAAAATAAATAAATAAAGATGTTGTGTCCACCGAAAAATAATAAATAAATAAATAAATACAGAGAGTCAACAGAGAACTAAGAAGTCAAGTGTCCCGCAATTCATTTCACAAATGGGGAAGCTGAGATTCAGACATTAATCCATGGCCTGACACATTTTTGTACAATACTTTTTAATTTACCAAGCCTATCCACAGCCTTAAATGGGAAATATCTATGATAATTAAACGGGAAAGATTGCACAAAAGCCCAGGATCACTTTGTACCATATTCATTTACTCCTTCAACACACAGGTATGGGCACCTGTCCTGTCCTGGGGACCCTGCTAGGTCCTGAGCACTCAGTGACTCGCCAGACAGACCTGGCACTGCCCACCCTGGGGCTCCTACTAGGAAGTTACCAGGATCTGAATCATCTCATTTACCCTCATGACTTTCCAGGGCTCACAGACAAGATGTTACCAGTCTCCCTATTTTATAAGGAAGAAGGTGAGATCAAGGAAGGGACATTACTTGCCCAAGGCCACATAATTTTTTTTTTTTTTTTTTGCAGAGACCAGACTTACAACTCAGGTCTCCATGCCAAGGCAGCTCCAGAAGATCTTCAAAGACATCTACAAATGAGTGTTCAACTGTTGCCTGGGGTCAGGTGGGGAAGGTCTGAGGAGTCCCCACTGTAGCTCTGGCCAATTTCCATGGTGTAAATACTTGCACCAGGGCTGATCTCCAGCTGCTAAACATGGTGTTGGGGAGGAGGTGTCGAGAGAGTTCCTATTTGTGTTTCTAAGTCAGATGGAAACATTTACATATCTGTCTTTGAAAATAAGAAATTAAGCCAACATCCAAAGGATTGAATGACTGTGTGTTTATTTTCTTCCTAAATAACCCTCAGTCTCAGAGAAAAGGAGGCAAGCCTCAGAGACATCGTCAGCAACTTCCAGCTATCTACAGGGCTGCTGTGGTCCTAAGAGAAGACAGACCCCCTCATGAGTTGAGGGGAGCAAAGTACACAGAGCCTGGACATGCATGTGCACCCCCAGGCACACCCACGCCCCCTCCATAGACACACATACAAACACGCACACACGCAGGCACATACACACAGATTTTTTTTCTAGTGCTAGTGATGAAACCTAGGGCTTTGTACATGCTAGACAAGGGCTCTCCCACGGAGTCACAGCTCCAGCCCCACATAGGTTTATATATATATATACATACATATGCATACCAGAAAGACCCTTTGCCAGGCGAGAGTGAGATTTGACAGAGAATGCCCAGTCTTGTGAGGAGGGCAGGCTTTTGTAATTCATGTGTCCAATGAGGCACCAAAGTTCTCCTATGCTACATGGCACCACGTGTGTGACCCACTGCTATGAGAAGGGGGCCTGTGCACTGGGAACCTCTCCATGGAGGACAGGAACATTCTAGGCAGGCTTTTGGAGCTCCATCCCACCCACTACTCCCAAGATCCATCTTTTCTTCTGAGAAAAATCATCCCTTTCAGGCACCAATGGGATTTAAAAAATGAATGGGAAACTCCAGGTCTCCCGCTTCTGCCTTCCAGGTTGCCTGGCTGTGGCCTCTGCAGTCCACTGGCAACCTTTTTCCCTTTACTCCCTCCCTCAGCCTTAAGGCTCAGCAGAATGGCCATCCCCTTCTTGAAGACTTCAGGCAGTGGGTGGCCCCTCCTCTGAGCTTCACCACTCCCTGTGCAATGTCCAGTGCCACCTGTCACACTGCTTGGTCCTGCCTGCCCCTCTCCCTACCAGGCTCTGAGCTCCCCCATATATTTATCTCTGCACCCTGCCCATGGCACCAGGCCTTGTATTAACAGAGCCTCAAGAAATGACTGAGAATTGCATGTACAGTCATGCAAACCTCAGCAGCTTAGTATAGCATCAGCCCTCAGCCCTAAGGAAATACGGCCTTCCTCCCCCGCCCACCACAGATTGTGGTCCTTCCAAAAGGGCTGTCCCCAGATGGCCACAGAAAACCAGACAGACCTCTTCCTCGGTTACAGCCCAAAGGGGCAGAGTTGGCTTTCAGGAGTTTCCACCTGCAAGGATGCAAGGCAGAGCTCACCCTTGGTGGAAGGGAGGGAGGAATGGAAGGGACAAAGGGACTCTGCACATATGGAGACCTGCACTTGTCAAGGAAGCTGAGTTGAAGGACAGAGACACAGGAGCAGCAGCCAGGGAGGGCAGGGCTCTGGGGAAGCTGCCCACCAGGAACTGGGGCAGAGCTGGGCAGAATTAGGGATGTGCTCCGGGCAAGTGTGCAGCCAGAGATGGCCAGATGTCCTCCAAAACCAAACAGCCGGACCAGCGACCGATGAGTGGTGGCAGGGAGGGGGATGCAGTGAGTGTGTGGCAATGTCTCCAGTTGAAAATACAGGCTTCTTCCAACTGCCAGCTCGCACTGTTTGAGGTATGGCTTTGGTGATTCTTTACTTTTTGTAAACAGGATCCTTAATATCCCCGCCTATTTGCCTTTGGATCATTTCAGCAACTTCTGGGGCTTACCCAAGGACAATGACATCCATCTGCATTGTCCCGGATGCTTTCCAGAATCAGCATGGGGGCTGCCCCAGAGCCGCATTTCTGGCAGTTTGGGAAGGTCTGGTTTGTCTCTGCTCCCAGTCACTCAAGACCTGGAAAATGCTGCTGCCCTGTCAAGACATGTTCATGGCTCAGAAAGAGAAGTTTATGTGTCCTGTTTTTTTTGTTTTTTTTTTTTCCCATATCAGCTACCAGGAACATTGGTTCCTTCAGAAGAACCCAGGACACTGAAAGGTCCAGCCTCCAAAATCCCCCGAGAACAGGAGGTCATGGTATAAAAAAATGTAAGCCGAGTGTGGTGGCGCAGGCCTGTGATCCCAGCAGCTAGGGAGGCTGAAGCAAGAGGATCGTGAGTTCAAAGCCAGCCTCAGCAAAAATGAAGTGCTAAGTGACTCAGTGAGACCCTGTCTCTAAATAAAATACAAACTAGGGCTGGAGATGTGGCTCAGTGGTCGAGTGCCCCTGAATTCAATCCCTGATTACCTCCTGTCCCCCCCAAAAAAGTAAGATAAGGAATCCCAGCACAGTCTGCATTCATTCATTCCCTTGCTTATCTGATTGGTCATTCAATAATCATGGCTTGAGACCTTGCAGGGACCCCAACCCTTGGGAAGGTAGGAGGATTCCTCCTGGCATCAAAGTGAAATAGAAAAGGGGCAGAGAAAGAAGAGCCCAGACTCAGGAGCAGAGGAGGAGGGACCAGCAGAGAAAAGGGCAAGAGGGGAGAGGACCCTAGGCAGA